>NC_046160.1:125600607-126200607 GCF_011064425.1 Rattus rattus | reverse complement strand
TATTAAAAGGTAAAACGTTGCATTCAGACTTTTTATCGCTGCTAATTTCATATAAAAACACGTCCCAGCTGAGTTTTTCATAAGAAGACCAGGAAGGTAGCGCTCACACTCACCTCTATGATTTTGTCCCAGACTGGCCGGTGACCAACGGCGTCCCAGAGAGTGGCGTGCTTGTCATGTCCACAGGTCAAGAACTGAGGTTTGGAGGCATGGATGGCCAGCCCCCAGAGCTCATCAGTGTGACCCTACAAGAGAACCAAGACAGAGGGACTCAGATCCCACCATCACAGTGAGACCCCCGAGGGACCGTCTCCTAAGCTCTTTCCTCCCAAGCTTAAATCACGGCACAAAACACAGCTCTGAAGTGGAGGTGGCCGCTCTGGGACACTCACACGTGTCCAGGCTCACGGTGAGGTGCATTTGCCAAGTTGACGGTACCTGAGTGATGGGTGTGAAGTCCCCGGTCAAGGTGCCTTGCAGGACAAAGTTTCTAGTAGTGCCAATCAAGATGACATTGCCCTTCCCCTCGGCCACTGTCCGTATTGGGCCAAACTGCTCAGGAATCTGTGTGGGGAAAAGTCACACGCAAACGAAGACGATTTCATTCAATTGGCTAGTTTTTGTTGTTGTTGTTTTTAAAGAGAAGGTATGTAGTTCAGGCTAGCCTTGAACTTACTATGCAAGCTAAGGTGGCCTCAATCTCAGGTAATCCTCCTGATTCCGTCTCCCAAGTGCTAGGGTTATTATTATAGATGTGCATCGGCATTTAGCTCGGGCATTAACAATATTGGTATCCTCTGCTAGCGCTTATGACAGACTTCATGTATACACCAGAAGAGGGACTCAGCTATGCAGCCACAGCCAGCTGCTGGGCAAGCGATCAAAATCCCAAACTACACGTGTGCACACTCAAGTGTGCGTGCATGCGTGTGCTGTGTGTGCACGCGCATGTGTCCGCCTGACAGTGGTGCGAGAGGTGGAACCTAGCACCTCTTGAATCTAGGCAAGGGCTCGACTTTACCTTTTAAACTGCAAACATTTTAAGTATCTTAAATGAAGAGCCGGAATGAAGTCTTAGCAGGGCATAGCGGCCTTTAACCACAGCACTGGGGAGGCAGAGGCAGGCAGAGTCCTGTGAGTTTGAGGCCAGCTTAGTCTATATAGTGAGTTCTGAGTCAGCCAGGGATAGAGAGATTCTGTCTCAAAAACAACAAACCAAAAAGCAAAAACAAACAAACCAAAAAGCAAAAAACCAAACCAACACAAAACAAAACAAAACAAAAAAAAAACCAAAAAAACAAGCAACAACAACAACAAAACTTTTCTTAAAAGTACTTTTTGATAAAAAAAAAAAAAATAAACAAAAAGGTTGGGGAGGAGTGTGACAGTCAGTCTGTACTTGTTAGGGATACTGCCTCAGTAGTTGACAAGGCCTGAGAAGTGTAAGAGTTCCCAAAACTTCCCTTAACTTAAGTGGTCCTCAGCAGGGTCATGCACATGTGGAGGTTCGGTGACTTTCAGGACGCACCTGTTAGGGACAGTTCTGTCTGCTAAAGTAAAGAATGTTCTCTCACTATAGTGAGAAGGAGACCCCAGGGTTGTCCTGAGATCAGGGTGAGAAGCAGCCCACCCTGGCTCGAGGTCTCTCCCTGTAGTGCATGTGTTGACAGAGAGCGCATGCCTGAACTCCCAGTACTTAGGAGGCTGAGCTGGGGGGACTAGGAGTTGGAGGCTGATCTGGACTACAGAGTAGATTCTGGGTCACAAGAAGTGGGGACGAAGCTTGGGAGACAACTCCAACTGTTAAGTGCTTGCTGGGCAAGCTCAAGGACCAGAGCTTGGTCTCTGGAGCCCAGGGAAAAAGCCAGATGTGGCCAGGTGGTGGTGGAGCACTTGGGAGGCAGAGGTAGATCTCTGAGTTTGAGGCCAGCCTGGTTTACAGAGTGAATTCTAGGACAGCCAGGGCTACAAACCCTGTCTTTAAAAAAACAAAACAAACAAACAAAAAACAAAAACAAACAAACAAACAGCCAAAGACCAATCAAACAAACTGAAACAGGGTCCAAACTGATTTGCCAGAGATTTTTCGGCCGTACACAAAATCTTACGTCCAAAAGACACGGGCTCCAGGAAACCTGCCGGTCATGTCAAGTGTGGTTTCACAAGTTTACTGATAAACACTTACAGTGATGCCGAGGAAGGAGCCAAGCCCAACAGGCCAGTAAGAGACAAATGAAAGCTTCTCAGAGAAATGTGGGTGCCCCAACCCCTCAGGTCTCCGTGCACTGCTCAATTAAGGAACAGGGGTTAAACTAGATGACTTCCCCAGGTCTTCCAAACTCCCTTGCCAACAGTGAGCAAGGTAGGCCTGCCCCACAATGCATTCTTAGACCTTTCAAATCTCCAAATTAGTCAGTGCTATTAATACACAAGCTTTCTCTCATCCTCCAATATAGCGTGTTACAATGTAAGGAGTAATTTCCCAGTTGACAAAACACATCACCTTGTTACTTATAAAATGCTTTCTCTCCCTGCGCCCTCGAACAACTGTTCGCATATTCTTTTCTATTTACTCAAAGGTGTGCGTGTGTGTGTGTGCATGTGCGTGCACACATGTGTGTCTGTGCACATGTGTGTGTCTGTATGTGTATATGTGTGTGTGTGTGTGTTTGTCTGCGTGTATGTATGTGCACCACATGTATACAATGCCTACGGAAGCCGGAAGAGGATGTCAGATTCTCTCTAACTGGAGCTACAGATGGCTGTGAGCTGCCATGCAGGCTCTGGGAACTTAACCTGGGTCCTCTGCAAGAGCAGAAACTGCTCTTAACCTCTGAGCCCTCTGTCCAGCCCCTATTCATTTCTCCTTCACCACCTCCTCCTCCTTCTTTTTTTGGGGTGGGGTGGGGAGAGATGGGGCCTCTCTACATAGCCCTGGCTGTCCTGGAACTCTCTGTGTAGATCAGGCTGACTTGAACTCACAGAGGTCCTCCAGTCTCCGCCTCTAATGTGCTCTAATGTGCTTATTGAGACACAGATGGCAGATACAGATTGTATATTTTTAAATATAGCCATGATGCTTTGACAAACATATCCAGAGCTCAGAAGACTGATCACTGTGAATGCTGGAGAGATGGCTCAGTGGTTAAAGGCACTGACTGCTCTTCCAGAGGTCCTGAGTTCAAATCCCAGCAACCAGATGGTGGCCCACAACCTGTAATGAAGTCGGATGCCCTCTTCTGGTGTGTCTGACGACAGAGACAGTGTACTCACATACAAAAAACAAATAAATAAATCTTTAAAAAAAAGATCACTGTCAGTCTGAGGCTAGCCTGGGCTACCAGGTAAGCTTAAGGTTATCCTGGACTACACAGCAAGAAAAAAAGAGTTACCAAGATTAAGGTCTTCATGAGCAGTTGCTCCGTGGGTAAGAGGACACCCTACAAACACTAGGACGTGAGTGCAGATCTCTGACGCCTATGGCCCCAGCACAGGTGTAAGTGGAGACAGGAGGATAGCTGGGACTGGCTGGCTGCCAGCCGGCCTCCAGGTTCACTGAGAGACCCTGTCTCAAGGGACTAAGGAGGAGAGTGACGGAGCAGACACCCGACATCCTTGTCTGGCCTCCTCAAGTATGTGCATGAGTATGCACAGGCACGCACACACAGGTACACATACCACACACATGCACACTCTCACACACATATATAAATAAGACATAATACCAAACCAACAGGGAAGGGAGGGGACTGCTAATACTCAGAGGAAAGCCTTTCTCTACCAGGTAACCACGAGAACTACAACTTCATACTGCCTCAAACAGTGCTGAGAACAGGCGGCCTGAGACTCGGAAGCTGGAGAAATCCTGCATGTCGCGTGCTAGGGACGGCGTGCTGCCCGCACCCTGCTGCCAGTTTCCCAGCCTGCTCGTAACCAGGAGCTAGAGGAGAAAACCCCAGGGAGGCTGCTGGGTGCTTCTCCCCTCTGGCTTCCCTCTGGCTCCCCTCTGGCTGCTGTCTATGTCTTAGGCGGTGAAATCAACCACAGAGGAAGGGAAGTGTTGGGAAGCACGCCATCCTGCAGCTGAGAGCGGTGAATAGGCAGGTGCCGGACACACCCGGTTCTCGGTGACTGTGACGGTGACGCTGTATGATCACAGCATACTGGGGATTGGAGAAAGAGAGGTTCTGGTGATAAATCCAACTGTCCATAAGGGGCCCTTCGGAAGGGAAGACTGCCTCTATTAAAACAATGTTCCAAACAGGAAGTATTGGGTAGCTTCAAATCCTTTTATTTTACTTGTAAATAAACTGTCTCTGTGACTTTTCTAAGATTTTTGCCTCCCATAAAAAAAATCATCTATTTTTTCCCCTCACCACTCTGAGCTAATCCAAACCACCAGCAGAGGCATCGGACTAGCAGGGGCAGGGTCCGCGCTGTGGCTTACCTCTGCTTTGTGAAGTTTTTGATAGTTTCCGTTCCAGGAAATGAGGCGCCGGTCCTTCCCTCCTCCGGACACCAGCGTGCCATCTCTCAGCATACAAAGTGCAAAAATGCCGCCCTCGTGGGCCCCTTGAACTGCATAGCTTATTCGATTTGTACCTAAATACGCCAGGAAAACCACCATCATCTAGGGCAGAATCAAAAGGCTGGCCTCTGACCACTGCTGAGACCTGTTTCAGTTTGTTTTAAAGATGTTACGGTAAGCTATGAATTTATTTTAATACATTCCTAGGGAGGACTTGAACTTTTGATGCTCTCAAGAGTCTGAGCATGCGTGAACTGGACCGTCCTATGATTGAGAGAAGTATACAGTGTCGTGGGAGCTGTGTGGTGGGAACAAGGAAGGACTCTGCCCTCTGCCCGGTGGGCTACATCCCTGGACAAGTTAGCTGTTCTTCTCAGCTCCCCACTTTGTGGAATGTGGCTACTGCCGACCTTTCAGGATTCTTCTAGAAATCAAATGAGCATTCCTACAGAAGGTGCCAAGAACAGGAGGAATACAAAAATCACCTTCCCCTTCTGAAGTGACATTGGGAGGTCTGTCTATGTCTCCCTTCTTTCTCAGACACAACTCTGAGACCCAGAAAGACAGGAGAGTGTATCTTCCAGAACGTAGAAGATACTCACGACTTCTTACTGGACTTATCTGACACCTCTTCTCTTACTGAGGTTCTCCATTCTCTAACTATAAGGGAATTTAGGTCTGATCTGTGTGCATGGGTCTTATCTGAGCTATTCTGTGCGCATGCGTCTCATCTGAGCTGGCCTGTGCGCATGCGTCATTGTCTGTATTAGCGCTCCTAGCACTCCAGAAATATTGGTCAGATGCTATGTGAATGAGACCAGTGACCCACATACGCCACAGCTATAGAGCCATTGATAACTTCTGCATTATAATTTGCTAACAGCTCTTCCAGCAAAGTGATTAGCTTTATCATAGTACCCTAACCTTAAAAAGCTTTCACAACGGTATACGCAAAGTTAGCGAACCGTTACATTCCCCGTTTTCTTCTGCTGTAGGGTTTCATTAAAGCCACACACCTATGTAACTGGGAACTTAGTGTTCATCCTGTACGTAACGCCAACAGCTCATTTCTACAAACCCCACCTCCGTTGTCTTAGTTACAACATTAATAAAAACATCAAATGGATTTAGGAGAATTGCTCGTTACCTTTTCCCCACACCAAGATGTTGCCACTTGAATCTCCAGTAATGGTGTCGCCATTTTCAGAAAACGTCACGCAAAGGACAAACTTTGGCTTCTCTTGTTTCTGTGGAAAGTAATCAGTGAGCACGGACATATTATTTACTGAAGACACCCTTTATTTACGTTAATAAGTTAGAGCCCCGTCAACCGCAGCTGGATGACGTCAGCCTCTGGAGACGGGAGCTTTTAGTTTTATGTACTGTCAGGAGACGTGTCCTTCCAGATTATGTCCTCTAAAAGGAAGAAATTTCTGGAAACTCAATGGCCAGGGAATCCTAAAGCTGCAGACAGTTTAAGCAGGGTAATGTTAGGGGGGCCCGAGGGATGGGCTATGCTGTCAAGCTTTCAGAATGACAGACAGGGCCCCTGCTACCCTTAGCAAAGCCGGGTTGCCAGTCCCTAGCAACCAGTGCCTGTGTGCGGGCTCCTTGCTGCCCCACCAGGAGGCCCAGACCTTCTATTTCCATTTTATTACTGGGGAGATCCTCAAGGGCTTCTCAACTGTGTGGGGAACTGTAAGAGGGCATCGTGTTTTCTACGCCTTCATAGTTATCACTAAAACAATCTGAAGTATCTCAGTGCTCCCTTATAACCCAGCCCCTCACAGGCGCCACGTGGGAAAATGGAACAGCAGGCAGGCGCAGTTTACCTCAAACAACCCTTGCTTCTTGTTAAGGGAATTTCCTTCTAGGGTCCAAAAGTAGAGATGTGACTTCCCGCAGGTGACTATGATATTGGTGTCTGTGGGGTGGAAATCCGCAGCAAATACCGCTTCGTTCGAACACTTCAGGACAAAACAAGGCAGAGCGTCAACTGCTGCAGCAAAACCGTCCCAGCAGGGCACAGCAAAACCGTCCCAGCAGGGCACTGAGCCCCTCAAGCCCCACCGCCTTCATCTTCACCGCTAGTCTGGCTGCTGCCTGTTCCCCTCTGTCTTCTGCTCTGCGGCTGGAAGCCAGATGTCAGCAAGTGCCAAGAAGGCAGCTTTGCCACTGGCTGAGCACTGGGATCACTCCTTGGGTGGTGACATCCAGATGTGGCACCCCCTTCCCCTTCCTAGTGACTGGGATCCCTAGAAGGACTCAGGACCCTGCATGTCTTGCAGCCCCATGATCCTGCCTCACTGCGGCTGCCCTGATTCCCCAGTTCTCTTGCTTCTGGATTCAGTTTGGGGTCCCATGAGGTGGCTCAGTCCATATTCCCACTTTCAGGACTGGTGTCCTGGTCTGTCGCGCCTAGCCCTGAGTATTGCTTCTATGTAATAATTCGGCTCTGTGTTCTTAATCCTGGCTGGTACTTTGTCCCTGGCTGCATCTAATCCTCCGCAGGGTGATCACCATACATCTCTGCTGGCAACCTTAGAAGACAGGGAATGTCAGGCCGGCGGACACATCTGATTTGAACACCTGTCTGCATCCCAGATCCTAGACGGAAAGCTGGGTAGCTGAGGCTGTCTGACAGCAGCCTCCCGTAAGGTAGTAAGGCTGTCTAAGCAAGCCTAATATTATCCAAGGAAGGCTGGCTGATGGCTCCCCTTGGCTTAGATAAGTCAGGTTAACCAAGGCCGGCAGACGCCAAGAGGAGAAATGAGAAATAGGATTTATTAAAACAGGAATCCAGGGGTGCTCCTGACAGGGGGAACCTTAAGAGAGCTACAGGCATGCCAAGTCAACGTTCTGGGCAGAGTTGACTCGAGGCATGCTGGTATCCATGTCTCCTGCAGCCCCAGAGACTGGTGGGTACTGAGCATGCTTCAGTCATTGACCGCCTCCAGCGCTGCTCACAGGCCGCAGCCCAGCACATAGTGGGCATCCAGCACACAGTGGGTGCCCAGCACATAGTGGGCGCCAAGCACACAGTGGGTGCCCTAGTGGGCGCTAAGCACACAGTGGGTGCCCAGGTTTGTTGTACCAATGAAAGTGAGCAAAGAAGTGACTGAAGGAATTAAAATTCATTAAAAAATTAATTAAAATTTTTAATGAATTAAAATTTTCATTAGTTGTTGTCACTATGAAATAAAGAAAACAAAGAATTCTACAGACCCCGGAAGTCAGGAAACACCCCGGCAAGTCTTAAGTGGGAGTCTCATGAGGAAAGAGAGATAGAAAAGGAGGTTTATTCCCAGGGGCGAGGCCTGGGAGACCCTGGAGCCTGCTGGCCGTGCAGCCATGCCCCGTGGGACACCGCAGTGAGTGACTGTGCAAACCTTCACGTCAGCCAGCCTCTCCTCTCTCTGCCAGTCCCACACAGACAACACGTGGTCATTGGAGTCATCCACGGCACAGAGATGGCTTCCTCCGTTCTGTCAAGAAAAAGCGGTTTGCATGTGAGACTAAAGTGGGACCAACATGATTAAAAATGATCGTTGATTTTACTTTGTGTTCTGTTTTGCTTTTTGAGACAGGGCTTTTTTTTTTTTGAACGTGGCCCTGGTTATCCTAGCACTAGCTCTGTAGACCAGGCTGGCCTCAAAGTCACAGAGATCTGCCAGTTTCTGCCTCCCGGGATTAAAGGTGTGCACTGCCACCGCCTGGTGATTATTTTACTTTTTTTTTTTTTTCGGAGCTGGGGACCGAACCCAGGGCCTTGCGTTTGCTAGGCAAGCGCTCTATCACTGAGCTAAATCCCCAACCCCTACTTTTTTTTTTTAAATGTGCATCAGTGTTTGTCTGCCTATATTTCTATATAAGGGCACCAGGTCCCCTGAAACTAGAGTTACAGACAGTTGTGAGCTGCTAACGTGTGTGCTGGGAATCGAACCCAGGTCCTCTGGAAGGTCGGTATTCTTAACCGCTGAACCATCTCTGCAGCCCTGATTGCTTTACTTTTTTTTTTTTTTTTTTGGTTCTTTTTTTTTTTTTCGGAGCTGGGGATCGAACCCAGGGCCTTGCGCCTCCTAGGCAAGCGCTCTACCACTGAGCTAAATCCCAACCCCTGCTTTACTTTTAATAAAGAGTTCACTACTGTGCTGGGTAGAGAACCCAGTTGGTAAAGAGCTTGCTGCACAAGCGTGAGGACCCAGGTTCAATCCCCAGTACCCACAGCTGGGTTGTGGTGGTGTGCACTCCTAACGGCAACACTGGGAGGGCAGAGGTGGGGGTTGGGGGGTGGCTGCGGCTTCTGCATGAACACACATGCACACTCACCCCCGCCATGCACACCAGCACACACATCCCACCCCCAACACACATGAAGGGCCCATTAGATCAGAGGTGAGGAACCTCATTGTTTTTGAGGCCAGCTTTGCTGCCCAGGCATGTGGCTCCTTTAGGATTATAGGCAGAGCAATGCACAAGGGTCGTAACAGATAGGAGTGTTTGATGTGAGCGCGCACGTGGACGAGTGAGAGGGAATGAGCTTCCAGGTGGAGTGGCTGGAGGAGGGGTGTGCTGGGCTAGCATGCCTTAAGGAAGGCCGGAAGCCAGGTGGCTAGAAATGTTGGCTTGGAGACCGGCCCCCGTATATTCCCATACTCACGGATTTTGAGAATGCGATGCAGGTGACAGCCCGGTCAAAAAAGCCTATTCCGATGACATGCAGAGTGTTCAGGGTCACAGAGTCCCAGATACGCACGTGTGGCGGCAGTTGCTGTACGGAAAGGATATGGCCATCATTAGTGACTGCAGGTTAACTAAAGTTCTCGTCCCCTTGGAGCCATTAAATTATTTTGACTTCGATTTTGCCAAACAAGAAGTCTTTTTCTGCATTTGAGGACTCCATCCACCACGAGTGTAATGAAAACATTCTCCCTGACCTCCCCTGGGCCCTGTGAACCAGTGAGGTGTCAGGAGAAGGCTATCCAGTTTAAACTTTGACTAGACACTCTCCAGCACCCATACCAGAGGAGCCGACCGACATGCCTTTTGTATATTTGCAGTGCTCTAAATTTTAGAAATAATATTTCACCAAAGAGAGCACTGTAGTGCAGTCCGCAGATGCATCGTCATGGATGAGCCCGGCCATGCATCTGGCACTTGGGTAAACACTAGGCAAACCTTGTTCTCTTTTAGCCTTGTCTCCAAGTAGCCAGGCACCAGGCACCAGGCACCAGCATGGGCCTCTCTGGGTTTCCTCACATGTTAAGAATCTGTTCAGACAGCTGTAAACTTCTCTCTGGTTCTATAGTAAGAATTTAATTCCAAAGTCAAAAATGGAAATACGCTTTCGTGCCACTAGAGGGCGGAGGGAACAGTTCCTTTCTGATTTCAAAGAGATCTTCCAGGCTTTGGTTCTTTTGTAAAGCCAGAACTGAACTGCTCCTTAAGTGAGTTTACGTAACAGCAGCCTGGGCTCTGTCATTCCGCTCTTTGCAAGTGTGGGGCGCTGATGGAGAACCGCATAAAACCAATGGCTAAAATATGATGTGAGAAAACATCCGCTCCGATAAGATAGCGTCCGTGTTTTCTGGGTAGATACACATTGATAAAAATGGAGGCTCCTGTCCTGATTAGTTTCACACCAGGACAAAACCATACAAGCAGGGACTTAAGAGGCTGTCAGAGTTTTGATAAAACATGGCAATTACAGGCGGACGCCAGCTTGGAGGTCTCCTGCTTGTCAGGTTCCACCAGTTCCTTAACTCCTTCCTCACAGGACTGAGGTCTTGCTAAAGCGCCTGCAGGGTTTGCCTGAAGCTCCCAGGAGCCTCTGTGATCAGCACGAGGCGTGAAGTCCACCCACTGAGGAGATGACTGGTGGGCACCCACAGTCGAGTTCATCCCGTAGCATATGGTTACTTGGGGATTTTAACTCTGCTTCTTAGACTCATACACTGTCATGCTGATCGTGTGTGGAGAGAAGAATTTCAGGGACTAATGGATTCTTTGACAAGGCTGTGCCATCTTAATGTGTTGCTGCTGGTTGTTTTTTGATGACAGTGTCTTGTTTCATAGCTCACGGCCCTGCCCGCCTCTGCCTCATGAGCTCTGGCTTTAAATGTAAAAACCTGCTGAAATTAAGGGAGCTTGGGGGTTGGGGAGGGATTTAGGGTCAGGACAGCACATTCAATGTGCAATGAGAGCTCCTGGTGAGGACTCAATTGTCCTCAGATGCTGCAATTGCAGTGACCGGGCAGATTTACCATCAGCCATGTTGTCAGGCTGGAGAGATGGCTCAGTGGTTAGAGCACTGACTGCTCTTCCAGAGGTCATGAGTTCGAATCCCAGCACCCACATGGTGGCTCACAACCATCTGTAATGGGATCTGATGCCCTCTTCTGGTGTGTCTGAAGACAGCAACAGTGTACTCACATAAAATAAATACATAAAAAAAAAAAAAAGGTTGTTGCCAGTTCCTTAGCAGAAGTCAGAAAGGCAATGAACAAACCTCACCTTTCCATCTTTAGATGTGCCCGCCACTTGTCCTGTTGCTATGGTGATTCTGTCAGGGTGGACCGCTAGGCTAAAAGGAGGAGAATTATCAGACAACTCCACACAAAGGTTAGTTTTACTTCTACGATCTTCCAAAAGTTTAAACACAAGAAAGCCATACTGCCTAGCTTCTTACAGACTCACCCCCAGCTTCCCCCAAACAACCCAACTCCCTTAGCCAGGAAATGCTATTTCATTTATCAGAATCCCTGATTGATTTCTTCCCGGGAACTCCCAACCTTAAGGAAAGGCATCCTTCCTTGGGAAAATACCGTTTCCGTCTCAGAACCGCTGACTGAGTTGACACCCTTCAAGCCCCTTTGGGTGTGTTAATTAGGAAAGATGTCTCATGTCAGCGAGATTTTTATCACCAGCCAGGATCCGGGATGACCACAAATCCATCTACCCATCCAATCACCGCAAGGTCTTCCCCAAGCTACACAATGACCCACGGGTGTGGCAGACTCAGACCTAGGTACACAACAAAGCACGTTTTCCAAAACTAGGAGCCCAATTTGAAGTCTTTAACTTTCGGGAGGTTAAGAAAGCTTCCTGAAGCCTTTCCCCTCAGACAATCTGGTCACACGGAAGGAAGCACAGTGAGGACAGAGGCTGCCATGAATCGGGCAGCAGAATGGAGGACCAAAGACGACACTGGGGAATAGAAAAAGCAGCTTTGCCCAGTCTGGCTTCAGAGCCCTGCGCCATCCCACCCCTGGCTTGTGCCCCGATGTTGAATTCTTTTGGCTGAGGCTAGCTCACCTACGTCGTGCCAACCTGTCCGTGGGGACTCACCACTTGACGTCGTCGTTGTGGCCTGCGTAATGCCTCTGCAGCTGTTCCTCCACGTTGTAAAGCACCACAACCGACGCTATGAAGTACACCGTCTCCCCGGTCGGGAGCAGGTACAGGTTATTACGACAGTCTCGCCCCCGGTACCCGTAGCTTGGCGTGCGTCAAGATGAAAATCCTTTGCTTTTGAGAACTGGAGAGCCACCGCTTCGTTCCGTAAGCATAAAACGAACGTGCAACAGTTCCTACCAGTTTAACCAGTTTAGACTGAACTGGACCGGAACTCGTGCTAGGCTTGTCGGTGCTTATCACCCTAAAGGGATGAGCTCCAGGCCAGCTAGGGCCGCATGGTAAGACGGACTCTGTCTCGAACAAACAACAGCATGGAACACACTCTGACACGGACCTCGGTATTTACGCGCCTAAAATCAAATGTTACGTGTTTGGTAATAATGTGAACGCGACATTTAGCAGTACTGGGGAATGAACCCGGGGCTTTCCTGTGCTAGGCAAGGGCTCTACCACAGTGCTTGAGACAGGTGATCCCTGTAGCCCAGGCTGGCTTCAGCTCAGATCTCCCTGCCTCGGCCTCCCTTCCTCTGGAAATGCAGACATGTCTTGGCTCCACACCAAGTCTAGTGCGAACGTGTTAATTTTATTTTTTAACAGCATGAAGACTTATTAGATGTTTGGAAGCTATTGAGGCAATTAGGAGTCTGCTTTACTGTCTGAGACCTAGGAGATAAATCTTTTTATTAAACACCACTTAAAAGTACTTATAAAGTACTTATAGAGTACAAATGTCACTCGAATGTAACAAAAAGGTTTCAAAATTAATTAACTTTTAATTTTAAATTAAGTCAATGAATTAACTAACGATGCTCCCGCATTTTGGGGATGATTATCGGTGTTTTAAAATTTTATTATGCCTTATTTACTGCGTGCGTGCGTGCGTGCATGAGCCCCCGGACACAGGTGCCATTAGTGTACAAATGGAGGTCAGAGGGAAAATTTGCAGGACTTGATGCTCCCCTTCCATCAAGTGGGTCCAGGGGACTGAACTCGGGGCTTCGGGCTCGGTAGCAGGTACCTTGAGCCACTGAGCCTTCTCACTGACCTAGTGTTAAAATGTTAACACGTGTACTTTTAGAAGCAAAGCATCCCTTGAACTTGAGTGTAAAAAACAAAACCTGGCCAAAATGACATTTATTTGGAGCAAATTTTCTCCTCGTCTTTTAAAACACAAGTAAGGAAGCATCCTTTGAGTAATGTTTTCAGGATTATATTTTAAAAAAAAACCACCCAACTTAAAGAAGGGGCAGATAGATCCCTTCCATGGCCAAAGTAGATGGCCAAACTACTTCTAATCTTTTGATTTCCACGAATACAATTCCATAATCTCAAATACTAATCCTCGGCCTCACCAACTTAAATCAGCACATAGGACTTGTCTTGAGGGCTCGATGTTAATCAGCGAGCGGCAGACAATCACTACGAATTTGATGTAGAGTCTTTGTAGACGGAAAGGCTGCAGCCTCCCTCCACGGTGGAAATGAGCATTGAACAGCAGAGACTGACCGCTAGCTCTTAGGGGGGCGGGGTGTAGCTTATGACTATATCCCCAGTGTTCAGGAAACTGAGGCAGAGGGATTGCTGTGAGGTTCATAGTAAGACAATGTTACCAGAGAGAGAGAGAGAGAGAGAGAGAGAGAGAGAGAGAGAGAGAGAGAGAGAGAGAGAGAGAACAACAAACAAACAGTTTGTTGAAATCATGGCCATCATTAGAGGCCTGACGTTCACCCAATTGTACTGGCTGGTTTTGTGTGTCAACTTGACACAAGCTGGAGTTATCACAGAGAAAGGAGCCTCCCTTGAGGAAATGCCTCCATGAGACCCAGCTGTGAGGCATTTTCTCAATTAGTGATCAAGGGGGGAAGGGCCCATTGTGGGTGGTGCCATCCCTGGGCTGGTGGTCTTGGGTTCTATAAGAGAGCAAGCTGAGCAAGCCAGGGGAAGCAAGCCAGTAAGAAACATCCCTCCATGGTCTCTGCATCACTTCCTGCTTCCTGCCCTGCTTGAGTTCCAGTCCTGACTTCCTTGGGTGATGAACAGCAACATGGAAGTGTAAGCTGAATAAACCCTTTCCTCCCCAATTTGCTTCTTGACCCGAGGTCTTGTGCAGGAACAGAAACCCTGACTAAGACACCAATTTTGATTATTTTCACTAAGCTTGCTGCTTCTCTGTGACAGGCAGGCTGGATACTCATATTCCCCTGGCCCCGAAACCATTCATCTGTACAGATCATTTCCCTGACGCCCTTTCAGGAAGACAATGGACGTGCAGTCGAACGGGAACCACAGTCATGAGAACTTACTCTGGAATTGCCTCTCCTACATGGCCACATTTGACATTTTGACTTTTTAAAAGCGCTAATAGTAAAACATTTAGCTTGCGTGACTCTTTCACCAGGAGTCACCACCGACAACCTGGTCAGCGAGGAAAGGATACACCCACTCCAGCTTCAGCCGCTTCGTTGGCAATTCAGCTTTCGCCTCCAAAGTGTAGGAGTCCACCTGGTCTTTGGGCATGTACATGGTGACGGGGCGGCCTCGAAGAAACATTTTCACATACCCCTCTTCTACAAAGACAATGAAGGCGTCAGTGACACACCTTGGCACAAACACCGCAGCCTGTCGGCACTCGAGTGGCCGTCTTCTTTGAAACCTTAGAATGCTGCATTTACTTATCTCGTGTGTTGATTGGTACAGGAGTCACATGGCACTTGTGATGGTCAAAGGATGACTTTTGGGAGCTGGTTCTCTGCTCCCACCCCATGAGTCTCGGAATCAAACTCACTCAGGAAGCAGGTTTACCTGTTCCCGAGCCATCTCTCTGGTCCCCCCCCCCTCACTTCCATGTCTTTTTCAATTAATTTTTCAGAGGGCTGGAGAGATGGCTCAGTGGTTAACAGAGCACAAACTGCTTTTCCAGAGGACCCAAGTTGGGTTTTCCACACCAGCATCAAATGGTTCATAACGCTCCTTGAGATCTGCTGCCCTCCTCTGGCCTCCTTGTGTAGTTGGACACATGTGCAAACATCCTCACACAGGGACACATACATATGTAAATAAAAACTAAATTGAAATAAAAATCTAATGCAAAATTAAATATCTTGAAACAAAGGTTTGTGTGGTTTATTTTTGAGCTTCTCATTCAAGTTCGGATCATACGTAAGAAATTATAAAAGCCTGAGTGAGATCCAACAGTCATCCCCTGGGACATTTTGGTGTAGGCGTGCTAGCATCAGAAGAAAGTGTACCATGGAGAATCACAAGTAATCAAGAAGCCCACTTCACTATTGAGTCTCACTCAGTATCACACACCGGTATATACAATCTCAGTATCAAAAAATATCTTTTTGATATTTGAATTGATTTGTTATGAGTGTAAAATATAACTTCAGGTATTTTTTACACCGCACGGTTCTCGCAAATACAAAGAATGCAAAGTCAGCAGGCGTGCATGCGGTAACAAAAAGCTAAATACTATTTTTTTGGTGTGGTTTGTGTAGGTTTCTCTGTGTAGCCCAGGCTATCCTGGAACTCACTCTGTAGACCAGGCTGGCCTCAAGCTTACAGATCCACCTGCCTCTGCCTCCCTAGAGCTGGGATTAAATGCATGGGCCACCATGCTCAGCTAAGTAAATAAATCTCAAAAGTAATTTTTAAAAAAAATTTAAAAAGAAAATACTTCAAGAGAAGCTTGAAACGAAAAATGAAAGAAGAAAAAAGAGGAGGAGGAAGAGGAGAAGGAGGAAGAGAAGACCCAACTGAAGGGTGGGGAGAGACAGAGTTTTCTAGATTGACTATTTCTATTAAAATAACTTTATATTTTAATGGGAAGATTTATTATTTTTATGACTATATTCATATCACATGCATGCCAGAAGAGGGCATCTGATACCCTGGGACGAGAGTTACAGGCCATTATGAGCAGCCTTTGGGTGCTGGGAACTGAATCTGGATCCTGTGCAAGAGCAATAAGTTCTTTTACTGGCGAACCATCCCTCTAGGCCCCTAAAATAACCATTAGTAGTCCAATAAATAAATATAAGTAAATAAAAGAGCAGAAAAAAACCAAACCGTGTTGATCTGAGGCAACTTCTGTGCCTCCACCCCTCCCCCTCCCAAACCCCAGCCCACTTGGGGTATTGTGACCACCCTTTACAGGGCGTAATGAGAGCAAAGACACTGTCTCACGGACTCCTCACGAGTTCGGAGTCAGAGCCTCCATTCTGATGCTCTTGCAGACTGGAGAATCCAGAATCAATGGTATCTAATCCAAGCAGGGGGCAACCAGCAAAATCTGCGTCAAACCCCACAGAAAATCACCTCAGAGAGAGCAGGATAAACTGGGAGCTTCAGCGGCTAGGGGCTGTCACACAACGCATGCAAGTATCTGTCACCGCAAGCATGCACTTCAGAGCCCACTGCACGGGACACGTTTTCACTCCGGGTTTAAAGAAGCCTGACTTTCAGGTGAGAGCCACAAACGCGCTCAGCCCCACGCACACTGGTCCAGCCACTGGCCCTGTGATGGTTGGGATGTCCCCTCTGTGGGGACCACCCTCCCTGGTGGCATCCAGATTGGCTCACCAGAGACTGCAGATGCTCTTAACGCTCCCCTGAACCACCTTACACACTGCCGCGGATGCCCCAAGTCACTTCACCTGAGGCTTCAGCCATCCTAGTCCTTTGCCTACTGCCTAAGTCCAGCAGTGTGAGCTACTGTGCCAGGCTCTCCTTAGCTGACCTCATCTTCTATATCCGCCCCACGAGGATTCTCCTCTCGGGCCAGAAGTGTCTCTCAGCACCTCATGAGCTGTCTTCCCTGAACCTCGCCTCCAACTCTTCCCTCCTCTTCTCTTCTGAACCTCTCCCTATCCTAACCTGTCACCCAAGTTGCTGCTCATCCATTGATGATCGCGAAGGCGGACTTAAAAGACAGCGCCTGCCCCACCTTAGAGCAGAGGGAAGCCGGAATGGTGGAGTTCAATGTGAAATGGAAAGCATTCTGCTAACGCTGTAAGACGTGGATCAACCCAGCCAGGGTGCTAGGACTAAGGCCTATACGAATGGCATATCCGAAACTCAGATAGCTAGAGAGCCCGCTGTGGGAGCCGACAGTGCGTGTGAACAGTCTGTTGAGGTCATGTGGTGGTTACGGTCCAGTGAAGAATGCCTATGACTGACTTCCTTACCTCACCGCTAAACATTGCTGACCAGGACGAAGCAATATTTTAACTATGTGCTGTTGGGCACTATAAACGGGTATGGGGCCTACGTCTACGATCTGTGCAACCCAGGAAGGCAATGCTGTTTGCAGACACGTTAGGAGCACAGCACACAATCACCAAACCCAGAGGTGCGTGCTCGTGGGGAGAGGTCAGCGGTGCAGGGGTTCATGCCAAACGGTGGACACTCAGGGGGCTGCCCGAGAGCTCTCTCCAGATCCTCTTAGAACGCCTACAATCAGCCAATGATGAATCTCAATCCAAATCACAGCCACATGTTGAAGCCCATCCAAGTGAATGTTCAGAGGTGCACTGAACTCAGGACAGGCAACAGATGCTGTCATGCGAGGAGGCTGCCGGTACGAAAACAGCCTCTGGGCTGGGGCAGCAGCCGTGTGCGGGGAGCTGTGGGTTGGGAAGCTCTGCCTACCTTTGCTGTGTGTCACCCGGCGCTTCCCTTGGGGTTTCGGAGACTGAAGGGCTAGACAAAGAGATGGCGGTACTGCACGTGTGGCTGGTCTGTCTGCTGGCGTGCTCACTGGCCAGCCGCAGGCTGGTACCACCCTGGCCCCGAGAGGACAAGGGGACAAGGGAACGTTGCGTGTACCCTGACATGTACACTCAGGTTTGCACGCCTGTGGGTTTGTGGTAATTACATTTTCAGGGATCAATCTTTATTTTGTGTGGAAGGGGGGAAACTGGGAAAACTCAAACCAGATTAACCTATTTAGTTCCACGTTTGTAACTTTTTTCACGTGTAACTATTAAAATACAGTTCATGTGCTCAAAAAAAAAAAAAAAAGAGCACGTAGCATCTGCTTTCTTATAAAGTGTGATTTAGAGACAGCCATTTATGAAGTATTATTGGCTTGCAGTTTAGGAAATTAGAAGCAGAAAGGGAGCAAGTACTTTGAACAGGGTAGAACAGCTTTACGCAGAAGAGACTTTCCCTCGGGGAGAAGCGCTAGAGAGGTCTGAGGAGCACGGTAGAGGTGAAGGGTATCTTTACCAAGAAGTTCCCGCTCTAACCCTCGCTGACTTCCATGTGGGTCTGACTAGGGTCAGGGAGGGGTTTAGTCACTATGCCTGTCATCCGTTTCCTGGCGAAACTGCCACTATCTGAGCCACCAACGATTGCTTGGTGACACTCACAAGCACCAGATCTGTTTTCTGAGTACCAGGGGCCTGGCTCTGAGGTTCCCATTTACTGTTTACCAATCAGTCAAGGTCTAAATGATATCCCCCTCTCCCAATCCAGGAATGAAACCAGAACTTACCTGGACTGAATGTAGGCTCCTTGGGTTTGCTGTAAAAATAAACCAAGAAAACGGTATTTATTTATATGCGTGTATAACATACGTATATATCGGTACACATACGTGTTTGCGGAGTGCATGTATGAGCAGATATGTGCTTGCATGTGGGCGGACATACATGTGTGCATGTCTATGTGGAGGTCTGAGGACACGGTCACGCTTTTCCTTGATTATTCCCTATCTCATTTGGAGGCAGGGTCTCCCACTGAACCCAGAGCTTTCTGTCTCAGTGTGGCTGGCCAGCTGCTCCAGAGAGCATCTCCTCCCTCACACTGGGTTTACCCCATACCCTTCTGGCTTTTATGTGGCTTTGGGGGATCTGAACTCACACCCTCAGCCACACACTGTGTTTTACCTGCCGAGCCCTCTCCCCAGCACCGCCACACAGATTTTAAAGGGCCCTGAGGCATTCCCTTTCACCACTCCACAGATCCAAGCTACAGCCCTCTGCCACAAGCATGGCGTGTAACCAGGCCAATTTCATTGCAGAAGAAACGTGTAGGGGTTGGGGATTTAGCTCAGTGGTAGAGCACTTGCCTAGCAAGTGCAAGGCCCTGGGTTTGGTCCCCAGCTCCGAAAAAAAAAAAAAAAAAAAAAAAAAAAAAAAAAAATATAGAAAAATGTTCAGAATTAAGCGAATAAGGCCGCAACCCCATTTAAGAGCAAACACAGGTTGGGGCAGCTGGCTAGTCAACATGAGAGTGGCCCTGGCTAGGGCGTAAGGTTAACTTTTCCTCCCTCTTACGTTTAAGGGACTTACCTCAAATGAGCAGAGTCCTATTTCCTGCCACAGAGATACCCACACACTCTACCTACACATTCACGCTTACGGCTGCCACTATTCATAACAGCAAGAGGTGGAACCAGCCAGATGTCCATCAACAGAAGGAACAGAACCAGCCAGATGTCCACCCACAGAAGGTATGGGACCAGTCAGATGTCCATCAACAGAAGGGATGGGACCAGCCAGATGTCCACCCACAGAAGGGATGGGACCAGCCGGATGTCCATCAACCAAAGAATAAAAATGAGATCCAGACACACACAGCGGAGTTTTACGCAGTGGCAGATGTCACTCAGGAAGATGCAGAGGGCACGTGAGCTCCCTGGAGATGGCCACCGTCCTGCTGAGCTGCGATGGGGGAGCTCTGGTGAGGCACGGTCTCAGAGACTTCACCCAGGACTGAGTGCTTCTTGCTACTGCTGTGCTTGCTCATGTTTGTCACTGCCACACTCCACATGTGTGGCTTGGTGTGAGTGGACACTGGGGGACCCTCACTACCTACAGCCTGCTGTGAATATTTCCTGGGTGATGGGCCACTCTGTTGGGCAAGTTTCTTACAGATCAATATGAAGATGAGAATTCTTGAGGTAATGCTGTCTAAATGAATTGATAATTTTATGGAATTTCTGACTCGATTTAGGTAATCTTTTTTAAAAAAGCTAATACTTTTGGGAAGTTAAGGTAGTTGGTAGAAAATGTAAAGTTAGGAAATTAGGGCAGTTGGCAGAAAGTTTTAAGTTAGAATTATGAATAAAGTGTGTCCTTTCCTGGTAGGATGGCAAGAGCTGCTTGAGTCAGAGAAAGGGGTGCAGTGACCGTTCGTGCATTACACACACAGAGATGTAGAAGCAAGAATAGGCTTGGGCGGGGTTGGGGATTTAGCTCAGCGGTAGAGCGCTTGCCTAGTGCGCAAGGCCCTGTTTCGGTCCCCAGCTCGAAAAAAAAAAAAAAAAAAAAAAAAAGAATAGGCTTGGGCGAGCTCCTGGTCAAAGAGGGCATGCGCTCTAGGTTGGGCCTGAGGTAACAGGTTTGTGGTGTGCACCAGGAAAAGATAAGGTTACAATAAGAAACAAAGAATTCCAATACGGATATAAGATTAGCCAGCCTCTCCGATCAGAACTTCGAAGATAAGATGTAAGAAAAACGATTTGCTTCTTAGTAAGAATAAGTTGCTGTCAACCAAGCATAGGGAAACACTTGCAGCTACAGACTTGGCTTGTCGAAACTTTATCAATCAATGAACTAAAAATTACTGCTCTGAGCTTTAGGAAAGAAAGAAAGATGAGAATTGTTTGGTTAGATATATGGTTCATATAGGACATACATAATCAATATCCTGCTGCAATTTTCTTTTGTATAATGATTTTGATTTGTTTTTGAAGAGTGTTTTTATGGTGATTATCTCTGGAAAATTTGTAACTGTGGCTATGAAGTAATTTTCTTCCTAGTAGAAAAAACTTTGTCTCTAGGGGCATAAAAGGGGGTTAAGAAAAGAAATAATTTGCTGGAGCTCACCCTTGTTCCAACCATACCAACCATACCGTGTGTGTGGTTGCGTGTGTGTGTGTGTGTGTGTGTGTGTGTGTGTGTGTGTGTGGTGTGTGTGTGTCTGTGTGTGTGTCTGTGTGTGTGTGTGTGTGAGAGAGAGAGAGAGAGACAGAGAGAGAGAGAGAGAGAGAGAGAGAGAGAGCCCCATCCCTTCTCCAGCTGCTGCAGCCCCTGTTAGCATCTGGATCCAGCTGTGTCAGCTGCTTTCAACACTGACCCATGATAGGCTGCCTGCCTCAATTTACCCTCTGGTGCCAAAGCTGGTCTTTGGCATCATAGCTACAAAGAGAAAGAAAGGAAATGGACAGATCTGGAATACATTGTATTAACTAAGACGAACCAGACTCAGAAAGGCAAACGGCACATGTTGCTGTAATTAGGGTTACTATTGCTGGGATGAAACACCATGACTAAAGCAACTTATTGGGAAAGAGTTAATTTCCACTTTACACTTCCAGGCAACAATCCATGACTGAGGGAAGTCAGGACAGGAGT
The DNA here is from genome assembly GCF_011064425.1 of Rattus rattus. Taxonomy (NCBI): domain Eukaryota; kingdom Metazoa; phylum Chordata; class Mammalia; order Rodentia; family Muridae; genus Rattus; species Rattus rattus. The sequence goes on along the minus strand of NC_046160.1, from coordinate 126,179,298 downwards.
GGAAGCGGGACAGGAACCTGGAGGCAGCAGCTGATGCAGAGGCCATGGAGGGTGCTACTTACTGGCTTTCTCAGCCCAGGGATGGCCCCACCCACAATGGCTGGTCCCTCTCCCATCAATCACTAATTAAGAAAGTGCCCTACTGGCTCACCTATAGACTGACCTTGTGGAAGCATTTCTTATTTGAAGTTCCCTCTTCTCTGATGACTTCAGCTATGTCAAGTTGACATAAAACTAGCCACATTCTCTCAAATGTGGATCCTAGCTTGCAATGTGTGTGTGTGTGTGTGTGTGTGTGTGTGTGTATGCATGTATATGTGTGTGTATGTGTGTGTATGTATGTGTATATATATAAATATATGTGTGTATATACATATACATATATATATATATATATGAATTTAAAAGAAGACCTTAAGAGAGGAAGAGATGAGGGGTGAGGGAGGGCTATAGAACATATGCAATACAAAAGTGGGAGTAGGGGATACATGGCGGACAGGGTAAAAATAGAGGATCAGAGAAAGGAAAGCTAGCAAACACATTTTAGGTGGGCTGGAGAGATGGCTCAGCAGTTAAGAGAACTATCTTTTGTTTCAGAGGACCCAGGTTCAGTTCTCAACACCCGCACGACGGGTAGAACCATTTCTAACTCCAGTTCCCTGGGGTCCAACACCCTTTCCTTCATGGTGCATAGGTGTACATGTAGGCAAAATTCTCATGCACATAGAATTAAATTTAACTTGAAAATTTTAAGTTGAAACAAATTTTATTTGCAAATGCCATAATAAAATAGAATACTGTATACATTGGTTAATTTTCTTTTAAATCATCAAAGTCTTGATGAGAGAACTTGTGGGTGTGGAGTTTGTGAGCACATCTCTTATACAGCAACTGTTCTAAGGATGACAGGAGGGTGGGACAGAGGCCATCCTGGATGTGGAGATGTCACTGCTGAGCACAGCCACACAACAGACAGTGACAACCCGTGACTGCGCCTGGGAAATTAACCGGTTACAGTTAAGAGGCTGGACTCAAGTGACACACCGGACTCAGGCACTCAGGGAGAGCAGGGAATGCGCTCCAGCCAGTCCGTGCTTCCCAGCCGGGAGATTCCAGATGTTTGCCCTGCACTGCTTAGCTTTTCCTGCTCTCCCGACCTTAAGCTATGAAACCAAACAGAAGAAAGGAAACCATAGCCACAAGGAGCACTGGTTTAATCCAGTGGTTCTTGATCTTCCTGACGCTGCGACCCTTTAATACAGTCCCTCGTGTTGTGGTGACCCCAAGCATAAAATTTGTTTGATGCTACTTCATAACTGTAACTTTGCTAATGTCTGGTGTGCAGGACATCTGATGTTTGCCCCAGGGGGGCACTTTAATCGCCCCTTAAATGTTGCTAGAGACATAATCTTTGGTTGCTTGAATTAAAAAAAAAAGCGGATACATTCCTAATATCACTTCTCTTCTGCATGCACACCCGTGTGGTGGGGTGCATATACTTGTTAGCAAGGTGCATGTGCCTGTATACATGCATGTGTGAGCATTTATATGTGCATGCGTGTGTGTGTGTGTGTGTGTGTGTGTGTGTGTGTGTGTGTGTGTGTATCGGCCAGAGACAAATGTCAAGTGTCTTCTAGATCGTTCTCTGTAGCAGGAACAGCAGGGCCACCTCTGTGTAAACACCAGGGGCCTGACAGCTGCAAAGGCGTCTACTGCAGGAGGACCTCATTGAGGACTGCCAAGGATTGCTTGGCACAGACAACGCCAGCCAATCGGGAACTGCTGTCTAGAAGCGATGCTTTCTTGGGGCCAATGGGGCCCAAGGGGGAGGGTATTAAAGGAGTTTGCAGCAGTGCTCAGTGAGTTTGCTGTGGCTTTTCTCAGCTGCTCCCGGAGTCCGTGTCACTGACTCACCTCCACCCCTCGAGGGCAGGTAGGGTCAGGCTGAGTAGTCCAGGACACAGGCCGCAGTTCTTCACCATGTCTGAGACAGACTCTCCCACTGAATTCATTGATCTGGCGAGGCTCGCCGACCTCTGAGCTTGAGGGATCTGTCAGCCTCTGCCCTCCCTAGTGCAATGGTTGCCACTATGTCCACTTCTTTTTATGAGTTTGGGGAATCTAGACTCAAGTCTTCATGTGTTACTATTAGAGTTACTATTGCTTAGGAAACACCGTGACCCAAAGCAACTTGGGAAGGAAGGTTTATTTTAGCTTACAGCTCTGAGGTCACAATGTATCCCTGGAGGAAGTCAAGACAAAGTCAGAGGAGGGGCCTGAAGGCAGGAGGTGATGCAGAGGTCTTAGAGAGGTGCTGCTTACTGGTTGCTTCCCCATGATTTTCTCAGCCTGTTTTCTTACAGCGCCCAGGCTCACCAGGCCAGAGGTGGCCCTGCCCACAGGAAGCTGGGTCCTCCCACATCAAGCATCAATTAAGAAAATGGCCCCACAGACTTGCCCACAGAATCTGGTGGGGGCCATTCCTCAATTGGGGTTCCCTTTTCCCAAATAACTCCAGCTCGTGGCAGGCTGACATAAAACTAGCTAGCACATTGTCTTGCATGGCAGGCGTTCTAACAGAGCCATCTCCCTAAAGTCCCAAGGTCGCCTCTTTTTTCCCCCCCTCAGTTCTAACTTGAAAGTACCTCGACTAGAAGTCATCCTTCAGCCCGTGCTGCACCAGTGATATGACCCGTTGCTACCCTTGATGTCCAGGCTACTCCATGTTTGTGTGCGTGAAGTGGGTGATGGGGCTGCTGCTTGCACAGGGACACAAGCATAGCTCAAACGCAAAGAGCAGAATTCGCTGTTGGAGAAACTTTCTGAATTCTGAAGTATGGTCAAGGGAAACAGGACTATAAAAATGCTCTTTGGCCTTCCAATCTAAATGCTAGCGTTCCCCTGGGGCTATATGGTCCCAGGCTGTTTCTAACCCCTTGGCTAAGTAGCTCATGTCTCCAGCCTGTAGCTGCTGTCCTGTGGCCTGGCCTGGAGCACTCCAGTATACAGCAATGGCTCTCTGTCCCTCCTCCTGGACATCAGCCTGCAGATGACACAGGGCTGCTGTTTGAGTCTAGTCTGGTGGCCACTTCCTGTGAGGCCTTCTTGGGTATCCAGCTAACACTGCAGTCTTCCCTCAGGCCCCACACGCCACAGTCCACACTCCTGCTCCACCCTGGGCCATTTTTGTCTGTAGAACTTTGAGCCCTGTTTTATTTTGCTTCTCCACTGGGCAGAAAGGCTCACGAGTACAGGGTCTTCATTCTGCTTTCTGTTGCATCTCCAGGGCAGAACAGAGGGTGAGCACCGCCTGGCTCTAGGGGCAAGGCCTGGAGGCTGCTTCTCTCCTCACAGACCACAGATGACCTGGTGTGCCTCAGAAAGTCTCTTGCTACACCCACCCACATTCCACTCCAGGCTGTTCTGGGCACTCCCTGAAGTTCTACAGAAAAGGAGCGTGTGAGCGTGGGGAATTCCCCTTTGTCTGGACCTCTAGGAATTTGACCTGTCAGCCAGACCACTCCCGGCCTTTAACGAGTCCCCTCTTCCCATAAAGCCAAGTGTTTTCTGTCTGACATTCTGCCAAAACTGCAGCTCGGACCTGTCCCTGGAGGGGGGCCTTCCTCCCTTTTCTCTTTTCTTGTTTTGTTTTAGCCCAGTATACGGTGGCTTCAGCTTTGTGTCAGACTTAAAATAGCTGTCTTTCTGTGGCTCACCTGGCTTGCCCCCACTGTCAAGGCGCGGTTGACGGCCCTGTGCTCTGTGTGCCCTGCGGAAGCCAGACTCCTGACATGTCACTTATGCGCTGGGCTCACAGGCAGTGGGAAGAAAGGTGAGTGAAAGGTAAGGAAAAAGACAGCGAGGCAAACCTCCTGTGGTCCTAGGAGCCAGACAGGAAGCCGAAAGACAAGACACGGCAAAAGGAAGCCCAAGCCTTTGAATCCCACCGCCAGTGATTCATGTGCAGCTTCTGGAAATAGGAAAATGCAGTTACGGGCTCCGGGTTGGTGCCTAGGTCATTAAAGTGCCTACCACACAAACATGGGGATCTGGGTCCAGATCCCTGGCACCCACACAGAAAGGCTGGTGCTGGCGGGGGAGGGGGAGCAGGCTGGGAGGGCGGGGGTTGAGACAGGAGGATCCCTGGGAGTCTCTGGCTAGCCAGCATAGCCGATCGGTGAACTGCAGGATCAGTGTGAGACCCAGTCTAAACGAAGGTGGGTGGGAACTGACTGAGGAAGTTAACTGATTTTAACCTGCGGCTTGCACACATGTCCATGCGGGAGAGTACACTAACACACACATGCATATGCACACACACAGAGGTACACACACACACATACACACACACCTATAGATAATGGTGCACCAAAAAGAGAAAGCCCACAAGGTCATTCAAACCCTCACAGATGCGCAGGTCTCCAGGAGTCTGAGAAGAGGGAATGGATTCTAGGAGCAACTGACACAGGTGGGCACAAAAGCCAAAAGTCGTGGGAGAGGCATCAAGGGTTACTGGACTGTGAGTGTTCCTTAAATCAAAGCTATGCAGCACGCCAGGGGACACGGGCTGCTTCTCCTCGGAAGGCTTTGCTTCTTCATCCACAAAATGGACAGAACCACGTCAGGACCGAGTGAGACAGAATGAACTGTGTACACACTGGCGCTAATGTCTTCCCTCCCGCTTGGCCACTTTCACCCACAAGAAGCCACTTGTATGTTTATCTCTAGAGCCCTCTGCCAACAGTCACAAAAGACAAACCAAAGAATGCCAGCACCAACTATTTAAATCCCATTAAGAAAAAATGTAGGGCTTGAAGAGTGAGAGCACAAAAACACTAAGTGTGGTACTAACGTTCAGCCTCTAGGTGGCGCTCCTTACCGGTTTCTTAAACAGTTCTAGTTTTTTGTTTTTTGTTTTTTGTTTTTAATGTAATTTCATTCACTCAAGGAATGCTTAGTGGGAGGTTTTTGTGCTTCCTGCACTTTGCAAAGTGCTGCAGGGTCAGAGCCTAAGAAAGGACAATGTCTCTGCCCTCTTAGAGCCCTTTGGGAAGGGACTGGAGAGGGGATGGAGAAGGGAGACGGACACCCAGCCACAGAGACTGGCTGTCTTAAAGAAGGGGCTCTCCGGTGAGCCTTGCAGGGTGAGGTAAAGTCTGCCCAAACGCTGTCACTCCTCCCTCCAGACTCCGAAGCACCAGAGGGAGGCCCACAGCTGGGTGGTGTCTCAGAATGATGCCTGAGTTTAGGTCAGCCACCTTCTGGGCCTTAAGATTTGAGCGTCGTTTTGATCAGTTCAGAGCTGTGTCTCTCTCAGTGAGCTGCACGTCCAAACCCTTTTCCTTCTTTCCCCGCTGCTTTGGGTTGTGTCTTGCAGGAACTGAGGAGACAGGCTCAGTCTGTTGTCATGCCGTCTGTCAGCAAGTCCTGAGAGGGTGAATCTCTTCACGCGGCCCATCCTGTTCCCCAGCCTGCTTTGCACCATGTCATGCACACAGTAGATCAGAGTGAAGCTGTGCTGTAAGACCACACAGGGAGGGTGACAGACATTGTCCAAGCTTCCAATTCCCCTCTTTTCAGGTCAGGGTAAGGAGCACTGAACTCAAAATGTTTCCGTGACGGTTAACTTAGATTGTCTACCGGACATGATCTAACATCGCCCCGGAGAAGCATCTCCCAGAGGAACTGTCAAATTGGGTTAGCTTTCTTAGTTGGGCTAATTGGGGTGGGTGAGGGAGAGCCCACCCTGAACATGTCTTGGGCTGTGTAGATGGAGAGAGGGGCTGGAGAGAAGGCGAGCGTGCCCGAGCCCATTCTCCACTCTGTGGGCGTCCTGCTTGCATAGATGCCTGTGTGCCACATGCGTGTCTGGTACCCACAGAGGCCAGGAGACAGTGTTCAATCTCCTGGAACTGGAAGGGCTGGAAGGACAGATGGTTATGAGTCCCCCCCCCACACAACATGGGTGCTGGGGACAGAACCCGAGTCCTCTGCAAGAGCAGAGCGTGTTCTTAACCCCAGGCCACCTCTCCAGCCTCCCACTATCTGCTCTGTTATCTGTGTTCAACTTCCTCACACTCCCGCCCGCCACTGTGACTTTCCCTGAGTGTCAGACCCTAACCCGGAACTGTAAACTAAAAGAGTTGCTTTTCAGCACAGCAACAGAATCGAAACTCGGACAGTCCCCAAGGAGAGAAACAATTTCGCTGTGGGAGGAATTGTGAGCCAACACGGACCCTGAAACCTTGAGACAGAGCAACAGGAATAGTAGCTACCCACGGCAACGGCAGGCCAGCCTGGTGTAGAGGATGCTCTGGAGAAGACCTTATTTAATCCTCACAACACCTATGAGGTAGATACTATTTTTATGCTGAAGAGTCCACCCTCATTCCCCAATCTAGTAATTTAGAATGGTGGAACCCAAAGTGGCAGAGCCAGGATAGAGACTTGGGTGTGACCGTCTGGATCCACCATTTTGACCTTCTCTCGTCCTCATTAAGAGGAATAAGCATGGGGTTGGGGATTTAGCTCAGTGGTAGAGCGCTTGCCTAGGAAGCACAAGGCCCTGGGTTCAATCCCCAGCTCCGGAAAAAAAGAACCAAAAAAAAAAAAAAAAAAAGAATAAGCATATTTGCTCAATACATGTTTGCTGGGCACCTACTATGTGCCGTGGCATTGTTAAAGATGCTGAACTAGTCTGACTGGTTGATAGAAACCTTGTTGGTGTTGAATACGGTGTCACATTCCTGCCATCTCAGTACTTGGAAAGCTGAGGCAGGATTGTGGGTATCGAGACAGCTGGGCTACCCAGCAAGTTCTGGTTGGGAATGTGGAAAGTGTCCCGTGAGCCCTGTGTTGCCACTGATACTGTAGGGGACCTTCAAGTCCTCTCTTGGGATTTTCAGAAACAGGTAACTTGTGAAATAAAGCAACTTGAAAAGAGAAGGGAAAAAAGAGTACCCTGCTGGGAAACATGAGGGGGAGGCTGAAGAGGGGTGTTGACAGGGAGAAGATAAGGAGCCAGGAGATCTTGAACTGGACGCTGAGGACGAAGGTCACTACTAGGGTAGCAGTACAGAAGCTAAACAATCAGGCCTTTAGGGATTGGAGGAAGCAGCCAGAGGGCAAAGCCATGGCCCATATAGCTCTGAGAAGGAGGAGAGGCCAGAGAGCCCAGAGCAGCTGCCCCCAGCACCGGGTTAAGCAACAGGGTTACACAGAGGAGCAGGAGTTGGGCCCTAGGGAATACTTCGATTTTCCCTTCAAATTTGTTGCCTCCAAAGACCAACAGCGTTTATGTATGTGATAACAAGGTTTCCAACAGATGGCTGGAGAGTTCTTACTCTACAAACCAGTCCATTGCAACAAGTTGTAAATAGACACATAGTATCTTAATCAAGAGCTTGACACATCTCTATCAGTAACTCTAAACGGAAACACTTTCTCAGTCTAGGGACATCCAATGTAAACTGTGCTTATAAACTTAGAACTAAGTAGCCATTTCTGATGTAAAACTTCTTTAAAGTTAAAAAAACTTCCTTAGTGGATTAGTGTACCGGTATCTCACACCACTCTTTCAGAATGCTACTGCTGACTCCCTATTTAAATTTAATAAGTACTTCATGGTGACAAGACTCATTATGTAATCATTAATATTCATTTGCCATGAATATTGCATAAAGTAAAATATTACATTGCCCTACATTGCTTTTATCTCTAATGGAAGCGTTGTCAGCAGAGAGATTAAATGCTGTTAAAGTCCCGAGGCTGCTTAGAGGCAAAGGAGTTTTAAATGTTAAACAGTCAAAGATAGAAGGTGAACATTGTACCAAGTCATAGGAAACACTCTCAACTCCACCGATCAGTTCTAAAGAAAATGGGACAGGGCACAAAGAAATGGACCGCTTAATAAAGACACAGTTCTAATCAAGAGAGGAGCACACACCTGTTTTCCAGGAAGTGACTACACTCGGGGAATGCTCAGGACTTGACAAACACTTATTTTCTTCTTGAGCGTGAGGAACTGCATAAAGCCTACAGAATTGTCTTCTAGATGCTCTCACTGTTGCTGAGGAATGCGGATGCTGGTGTGACATTCTTTCACATAGCTTGTTTGTACACGGGGTGTGACACACTGAGCATTATGGCTACTGATGGATGACGTCTGAGTCCACAGATGAGGGTGGAGCCCAGGTCCTTTGCATGACATCAGTGCACCTATCAAAATGACTCCAGCCAGAACTCATCCTCCTGCAGTCAGTGTACTGCTACAGGTGCTTGGCCGGGCACTGGGAGGATCATGGTGTGGACCATCTGTTCCCGGAATTTAGATTTTGTCAAAATCTGGGTTGTACTCAATGGCCTGGGTCATTCATACAAATGTAATTAAACCTGGCTGTACTGGCTGGTTTTGTGTGTGAACACAAGCTGGAGTTATCACAGAGAAAGGAGCCTCCGTTGAGGAAATGCCTCCATAGACCCAGCTTAAGGCATTTTCTCAATTAGTGATCAAGGGGGGAGGACCCAGCCCATTGTGGGTGGTGCCATCCCTGGGCTTTTGTTCTAGGTTCTATAAGAGAGCAAGCTGAGCAAGCCAGGGGAAGCAAGCCAGTAAGACACATCCCTCCATGGCCTCTGCATCAGGTCAGCTTCCTGCCCTACTTAAGTTCTAGTCCTGACTTCCTGATGAACAGCAGTGTAGAAGTGTAAGCTGAATAAACCCTTTCCTCCCCAGCTTGCTTCTTGGTCATGATGTTTGTGCAGGAATAGAAACCCTGACTAAGGCAGTGGCAAACCAAAGAAAAGAGCAGGCACTTCAGAAGTTACCAGAAGCCGTCAATCACCTTCCCTTAACACACGGAAGAAATGGCTGAGGATTTTGGAACGCCTCATGCATTATTTTCCTGTGCACTGCCACCCCCAGCACAGATGACCATTTATTGAGCACCAAGCGTGCCACTGAGTGTTTTCTTCCCAGTTAGCACCCTAGGAGCCAAAAGAGTGAGGCACAAAAGTCTCAGAATCACCGAGGAAAAGCCAGGGCTCTCAAACGTGAAGACATCCCGATCTTTGATCTTTGCGAGTACTTCCCATTCCGTGTCTCACTGCCTACACAGGAACTGAGGAAATGCATCTCTGCACATGGGAGGCAGCCGCCTAAGGGTACTCCCTGGAGCTCACAGCCCCAGTGAGGGGAGGAGCCAGCCTGTCTTCACCCTTCACCATGGTTAGTGATGGAAGAATCCACCGGGCTGGAGGCATGGGCGACATGTGGGGTCCCTAAGCCTTTCTCTGCCTTAGCCTAGAACCCAAGAGCTCAATAAGCCTCTGGGGTTGTTCACATGGGGAAAGGAATGATGGTGTGGAGATCTGGGCCAGGCAGTGCTCACATTGCCAGCTTGACTCCTCTGACTCTCCCAATAGGTGCCCCAAATATCCGCCAGTAGCAGCGTTGACCCAAGTGTCCTCTCTGAACCCGCTGGTGACCGGATGGCTGGGGTGGTCTCTTGGTTTCAATGGGATGGAGGGTTTGGCTCCAAGCGGACATTTACAGTGGCCAGGGTTATTTTTAGAAAACGATTTGCAAGCACTCCCATTCTCTCGTTTCCAGATCAAAATTCCTTCCCATGGCATTTCTCAAAAACCCCTTTGTAAATATCTTCTATGGAAATATTTACCGAGTACACTAAGCAAAACCATGGGATTTAAAGGATAAGACAGATCCGGACTTTACGTGGTGTGGATTCTTTCTGGAAATTCCTGATAAAAATCAGATGTTCATAAGACTTGCCAGAACATAGACATTTCAGGTCAGCACCAACCTCAGGCTGAATTCCACTCAGAGCAGTCCTGGGGCGGGCACGCTTGGCTGCCTCTGTGGCCACCTGGCCTCATTGCCAGGATCTTACCACCTCATTAGCATAAGATTAGCATAATCTTCCCCTAAGAATCACTAATAGTCTGGGAAGAAGATGAGTCCAGGGCTTCTGAAATTGTCAGTGGATGGTGGACTCAACTTACCACGAGATATAAAGAGCTGTCAACATTTTTTAAAAAGTGTTTTACTTTATGTGTATGGATGATGTTTTGCCTGTGTATGTGCAGTGCCCTGGAACTGGAGTTACAGGCTGTTGTGAGCTGCCACATGGGCTCTGGGAATCGAACCCAGGTCCTCTGGAAGAACAGCCAGTGGTCCTAACTGCTGGGTCATCTCTCCAACCTTTTATCTATTCTCTTTTATCTATTCTTCTTCTTCTTCTTCTTCTTCTTCTTCTTCTTCTTCTTCTTCTTCTTCTTCTTCTTCTTCTTCTCCCCCTCCTCCTCCTCTTCCTCCTCCTCCCCCTCCCCTTCCTCCTCCTCTTCCCCTTCCTCCTCCTCTTCCTCCTCCTCTTCCCCTTCCTCCTCCTCCTCCTCCTCTTTCTCCACCTCCTCCTTCTCCCCACCCCCTTCTTCTTTTATAAAGATCCCTTTCAGAGCTAAGGCTGACACAGAGTTTAAGCATCCCTTACAAGACTTCGTCCCCACAAAGTTTCAAACTTGGAAGCTTTACAGACTGTGGTTTGGAACCAACCATGTTCTGACTAGGCCATCTCCTTACATGAACATCTCAAAGGAAGCAAGCCTAACCTCTGAAGCTGAGGCTCCTTCCTGGACTCCTCGGAACGGAAAAGCTAAAACCGGAGCCAGGCGAGAACAAGGCCATGCTAGGCGAAAGGGCATAGGAACCTTGCTGGCCCAACACGTTCTTAAAACAGGCTATTAAAATGCCCAAAAGTAGCTTTTGTGAGTAAAATGTTAGTGTGTGTTTCACACATTTATCATAATCCGCTATACAAACTCATAGAAACTTCCAGGTTAGGAATAAAGGACAGGACAGGAAACCTAAACGGAAAATGGTTCGTATTTCTGCCGTTAGCTAACAATTAAAAACAGCCCTGCGTGAGCACAAAAACGCAGCTTTCAACCTGTCCGTCTTAGAGAATATTGCTACAAGCTTTAAACACTCCAGCAAAGGTGATTTCAAGATTAACTTGGGAAGGTCTATCGGAGATAGGCGGTATCGCGCCTGGAAATTCAGATCCACTTCCTGGGCTAATTTCTTAGACATTCCTTTACTACCATCATCACCACCACCATCATCATCTCAGTCACTGGGGGCTGGACGTCTAGGTTATAGTTTCCAGGAGGCGACCTGCGACTGCCAGCTACCCCACCCCCACCAATGCAGTCTCAGAAGGCCTGGCGCTCAGACGTAGCAGGCTTGACTTATCAAGAGGGGTCTTCTGAGCTGTCCCATGGGTAATAATGGAAGACACAGACAGCAGGGCCCTCCTTACCTCTCACTGTTCTTCTTGCCGCTGGACGAGCTGCTGGTAGAGCCGGTGCGGTTCCGGCTTCCTTTGGAGTCCCCGGAGCTCTCCCTCCGGCCGCCTGGAGACACTCGTTCGGAAGAGCTGGTCCTGTTGATGCTGCAGGAAGGGCAGGCAGGTGAGAACGGAGCTTCCGTAGTGGACAGTCCTTCAGTGCTGTGTGTACTGAGGGCACATGGGGGACACACTCGGACTACCACACTGCCGAGTCACATTTAAAACAGAGGGATCCCGCAGGGTCACCAGGAGTCCACACCTCTGCACGCCGGTATGGGAAAGGCAAGGGGCACAGCTCAGAGTCACGGCATATGGCCTCATAGCGTCATAGGGTCAACTGGGCCAAAGACCCCCGATATACCATAGGACGACTCAGGAGCTTGGGAACCTGCCATTAGAGGGCGCTTTAGTCTAGATCAGTGGCATTTAGTCAGGGCTTACGTTGCTCCTCAGGAGACATTTAGCAATGTGTGGAGGCATCTCTGGTCACAACTCAGGGTAGGGGCTGCTGCTGCTGTGCAGGAATGGAGGCCAGAGAAGCTTCTGACTGCCCTGCAGCGCTCAGGGCATCCCTCAACAGGGACAACCAAGGCAACACCAGTACAGCTCAGGAGAACTCATACCAGGACCACGCCAGGGACAAACGCAGATGGGCTGCCACGGGTTGTGGCAGAAGCTTCCGTCACAGGTGACAGGCTCATTACAGGCTGAGCCCCCGGAAGCACTCAGCTTCAAGACACATGATGAATCAAAATCCATTTAGCAATTTGCAATATTTAAGGCTGTAACTCAAACAGCAGTTTAAGTATTATTTTTGTTTATAATTATGTATATGTACACACTCTGTGTGTGTGTGTATGTGTGTGTGTGTGTGCGCGCGTGCGCGTGCACACGTGCATCTATATTTTCGCAGTGGCCACTGGAGGCCAGAAGAAGGCATTGCACCTCCTGATGCTGGAGTTCAGGATGTCGTAAGCCACCCAATGTGAGTACTGGGGACCGAATTCAAGAGCAGCAGGTGTTCATAGCCACTGATCTGTCTCTCCAGCTCCAAACAGCCATTTTAAAGGCTCGCACATTCTAGCACAGTAGACGGCAAAGGCACGTTCTTAGATACTTCCATGCTGAGGGAGGACAGAGAGAAAAGGCTGCTACAGGCACTCTGCATCTACAGGCGCAGGAAGCTTCCTTACAGAGTGAAACGTCACCGCACACGACATACAGCAGCCTTGAATCTGGGTGGGGGCGCCTCATGCAAAATTCTCCGCATGGCAGTCGTGATGGTGTGCATAGTGGAAGTGTGCACTGTGTGCTCAGAGCCAAGGCCGCAGTGAAGTCACACAAGGCAACATGGATGCGCACGGCCAGAAACCTCTCGATCATGCACTTGATCCTGGGTTAATTTTTGGCTACTGGTTGTTCAGAAAACCAACCAAGCCTTTTAATCTTTTACTCTTCTTCAGTACCTGACAATCACACATGGCTGTCACCCACAGTTGAAGGTATGCTCTAGGAGACAGCAATCAGCATATGGGAATCCCAGCCCGGCGTGGTGGCACACACCTTTAAACACTGCACTCGGGAGGCAAAGGCAGGAGGATCTTTGTGAGTTCAAGGTTACCCTTGTCAACAAAGTGAATTCCAGGACTGTCAGGGCTGTTGCATAGAGAAACCCTGTCTAGAAAAATAGATATGCATATATATGTGTACACACAGAGACACATACACAGACACACACACCACACACACACACATACCACACACACACACACACACACACACACACACACACACACACACACACACACACACATACACACACACACACACACACACACACACACACACACATATCACACACACACACACACACACACACACACACACACACACACACACACACCACACACACACACACACACACACACACACCACACACACACACACACACACACACCACACACACATACACACACACATACACACACACACCACACACACACACACACACACACACACACACACACACACACACACACACACACACACACACACACACACACACACACACACACACACACACACCACACACACACACACACACACACACACACACACACACACACACACACACACACACACACACACACACCACACACACACACACACACACACACACACACACAAGGGACTCCCATAGACACAACAAAGAACCAGGGGACAGTGAAAACTGAGTGTCCCCTTCCAGAGCATCCAATGTTTCCATCCTCCTAATTTACCCACTGAAAAACTCCAACCCTCTGTGCCACAGGACTGGAGGTGTGGTCCTTCAGGAGGGAACTAGGTCGAGAGGGTAGGGGTAGGGAGAGCCCTGATGAATAAAGTTGGTTCCTCCCTAAAACGTGCTCAAGAGAGCCTTCTCATCCATCTCTGACCTCCGTATCAGCACAGGGTGAGAAGGCACCAGGCTGCCCCGCCAAAGAGCACCTCACAGAATCTAGTGCATGATGAACTCTCTCATTCACAAACCATGAGCAACCACTTCCTCTTCTGTGGCTTGTCAGTCAACAGACTTATGGTACTGTGGTAAAGTAGGCGACGCTCACCTAGACAAGCACACCACTGTGGCAGGCTTCCCTGAGAGCCTCTCCCCTTCCTCGTAGTTCAACCTTGGAGTCTTAGCGCACTAAGCTTCACACAGAGGAAACAAATGGATACAATGAAGCCGCAGCCTCTGCTCCTGCTGGAGCTGGGTTGCTCTGACCTCACACTCGCTTATCTGTGAGAAGGGACGAGGCATCCGCTGAGGGTACAGGGGAAGAGGGGCCAGTCTGGTTGGACACACAGAGCTTGGCAGTTACGTGCACAAGTGTTCGACTCACGCCATGGCACGGGCAGGACTATTCACCTGGTGGCTATTAGGGTGTCATGGTGCCACGGATATAGGGAGGGCAGACAGGAAAGAAAACGAGAAAGAAACCTGCAGAGAAAAGTGTTTCTTCAGAAAATGGAATCAGGTAGCAGAGAGAGGAGAGAGAATCCGGTAGTTCTGTATAGAGGTGTGTGTGTGTGTGTGTGTGTGTGTGTGTGTGTGTGTGTGTGTGTGTGTGTGTTGCAGCTTCAAAGGACATGGCACATGGAGGGAAGACACCCACCAAGTCTCATAAAGTAGTTCACGGGAGCTGAGGGACCTAAGACAGCAGGGACCCGCCAGGGCCCAGTTGCAGGAAGAAAGCACCTATGTGCGCCCCCAGTACACGCAGCCCCTGCCAGGCTCCTGTCAGTAACCCGTCTTTTTTCCTTGCCATTCCTTTTCTCCTTGGTCCAGCCCTTCCTCAGCCCACCCTTAAGCCCTTTCCTTGGTAATTCCAAGTGCTTCAGGTAGACCCTTGTGCCAGGACTGTAAAGGCTGCTTAATGTGCTGGCTTTTGAAAAAGAAAAAAAATCACCCCATCCTCAAAGTGAGCCACACAGCATGATCGTGTCGCACGTGGTCTTCCGGGGACCGAGGAGCTTTGAATCTATGGCTCACAGAGCCTCTGCATGGGTGTGCCTGAAGGGCAGCCTGTGGCTTGTTCATTTTTGTGTTTTGTTTGTTTTAGAATGCTCAATTTGGGGACAAGGAAATGACATGTCTTAGGGCAACACAGCTTTTCTGAAACCTAGGATTACTGTCTAAAGAGCAGAGGAACTCGTATGCCTGGAGTTCACCGTCCTCCCATGACGAAACCGTCAGCCGCTGTAGCTCATGGCGTCACCTCGGCCAAGTACCCAGAGCAGACTCGGAAGCCCCTGTGGGAGCTGCTGAGAGGGTCCTGGGAGACTGTAGCAGCGAGAGGCCCAGAGCAGCATCTCTACAGTGTCCTTGTGGGAGTTCTCGGTAAGTTCATGACAGTTTAAAGAACTGCATAGAACCCTGGCAGCACAGCAAAGCAGGCCTCTCATCCAGCTTTGGCAAACGCTAACCAAGCTCAACCCGGCGCCTGAGAGAGGCGATGATGGGAACTGCTGATGGGAACCGGACACTTCCCATCTGACACTGATTGTCTCACTAAAATCTTACACATTCCCTTCAAAAATATCACCACCTCGTTTTACAGACAAAGAAAACAAATTCAGGGATAGAGTGACTCGTCAGAGCTTCCAAGAGCGGCTGGGTTAGTGGCTCTAGACCACGCCCTCTCTACTGGTCACCCAACTAGGACCTTCCTGCAGGAAGCCTCCCTTTCACGCAGTAGGGATATCAGAGCAGTGATGTTCCCACAGAACTTTGAGGCACACAAGCTCTGCAGATCTGGTTGGTTTCTACAGAGTCAATGTCTAACGGGAGGCTCTGGATAAAGCCTTTGAGCCAGGAACGCTAGGGTGACAGAGCAAATGCAAGCTCCCCTCATCTCGGCACTGATCTATTCTGAGTGCCTTGAACCCACTCTGTCCACACGTAAGCACGGAAGCGTGGGGAAGCATTGTGGGTTTCGGATTTATTTATCTTTACTTCGTGTGTATAAATGTTTGCTGTGTGTTTGTATGTGAATGTATGGTGCCCAGGAAGACTGGAGGAAGGCATCGGGGTCTGTGGGGTCAGAGTTACAGACAGTTGTAGGCCACCATGTGGGTGCTGATAACTGAACCTGGGTCCTCTGCGAGAGCAGCCGGTACATTTAACCACTGAGGCATCTCTTCAGCTCCAGTGGGAAAGTGTTGTAAAAACTTCAGACAACTGCAGGCTTCAAACATCAGAACCCCTGCTTTGGGGCTCACAGAGCTTGGGTATGATTCATCACAGTTCTTTCAGGACATTTGTCAGGCCTACATTTGCATCCAAATGTTAAACTTTAAAAAGAAGAGTTACTGTTGCAGACAGAAAAGAAATAAGACATTTCCTTTTGAGAAGCAAGAGCCCTTATGAATTAAAGAGGATTTCAGAGGGCTCAGATGAAGGGCAGAACACAAAAGCCTGAAGACATTGCAGCAACCAGGGCAGCCAGAGAGAGTGGGGCTCACTCCCTCGCTGCAGGAAGCCCCTTTTAATCACCAGCAGGGAATATCAAAGACCTTACAGTCTCTCTGGACAGCAAGCGAAAACAATGTTCTTTATCTGGGACATGGCCGGGGTACCAGCTTGTGAGAGGCCTCACAATAACACAGCTCATCTCGGGGTCCTTGAGGGAGACTGAGTGCTTCCAGGGCTGTGAGTAAACACCGGCGTTTCTTCCTGTCTTCTCTGTCCCCACACGTGACCCCCAAACTTCTAAGTCTGAAGAGAAAGAGGCTTCTTTGTATTTCATTTATGTGTCAAAGAATTCTGCCAATTTCAGACGTGACAAAAACTTTCTGCGGCGCAGACGTGTGACATCCTTTCTTGTGATGAGATAATAACAGCCTGAGAGGCTAGAATTAAGGCTTTCTTATCATTAGATGATTTGAACTCATGAAATGATCTTCCAAAATTCCGTTAAAAAGGCCCTGCACTTTTATGATCAACAGGGGATTTGACACAGAGCTCTTAGGACCGGAGAGTTTCTGAGGATGAATTAGACACTGTGACCCACTCAACAAATACTAGCCACTGACCATGTCTTCTGTGCTAAGCTGGGTGCTGTAAACAGGGACCAGGGCCCGAAGGGTCTCTTTGTCCTGATATGACACATCTAGTTCCAGTAGGCTGAGATGACAGACTTTGATAATTAAATAAAACATGCTCTTCTCCGTCACTACGATAAGTGTAGATGAAAGTGCATCTTTAAGACGTCTTTACTTCTTGGCTTTGTGTGTGTGTGTGTGTGTGTGTGTGTGTGTGTGTGTGTGTGTGTGTGTGTCTGTGCTATGTGGTGAGCGTGCACTGCTGGTGTGCACGGTGAGGCCAGAGGACATGGCAGGTGTCTTCCTCCATTGCCCTCTTCCTCCCCCAACCCCCACAAAGAAATCCTACACTGAACTTGGAGTTGCGCTGGCAGCCAGGGAACCCTGGGATTCCTCCCACCTCAGTCTCCAACACTGCTGGGGGTCAAATCTGCACAACCACACCCAGATTCCTTTGTGGGGAGGAGGGCTCTGAACTCAGAGCAGCAGGTGCTTTAGCCCACCGAGCCATCAGCCCCCAGAGCCTTGGTGACAGGAGTCTTCTACCAGAAACAGCATCTTACCAAATCTTAGGGAGAAAACATTTATTGTTTGTTCTCCTCTATACAAAGCTGACTGACTACTTGAGCTACGGGAATTGCATGGTTTCTCATAACGGGCAGGGGCCATCTAGTCCTTCCTGACTCAACACGGTAACCGACTGTTCCTTTCTTTGCTATCGACAGCATAGGCAAACACTAACACTTAACACCTCCACTTATTGGATCTGAATACAAAGACATGTATTAAAATAATGGTGTCTGGATCCCACTCCCTTAACTGGGCCGTCTTGCCTGGCCTCAGCAGGAGAGAGTGTGCCCAGTCCTGCAGTGACTTGATGTGCTGGGGGGGAGTAAGGTTGGGCTCCCCCTTCTCTGAGAAAGGAGGGGGATCTGTGTGAGGGGGCCCTGGGAGGAGAGGGCATGCTGATACTAGGAGGTAAAGTAAATAAATACATTTAAAAAAACAAAACAAAACCAACGAACAACAACAAAAACAAAAACATGGTCTTAGCCTTCAGTCCAGGTAGACCTGGGACTCTGCAGTAGACTGTAGCCCCTCCCGCTGACTGGTTTGGTATTGGTGGCAATCTGACTGTCTCAGGCTCCCAAGTGCTGAGATGACAGAGATGAGCTACCATGTCCAGTCTAGAAATAATGTTTCTGACTGATGCCAGGTCACACATCCAACAGCCTGCTTTCCCAAAGGCTGTTGTGGGGTGACAGTTACTTCACGAGACTCTGTCTTAAGACTGCGGAGCACTGTTGAAATGATGCCTGTACCAGTTTTGTTCTTTTGATCTCTGCTCACTCCCCCCCCCTCCCCCCTACCTCCACCCCTTACCCACCCGCTCCCACCCCTCCCCCACCAATTGTCCTGCTCCCGAGATCCAGAGACAATGAACCATTGTCTTTTTTCTTGAGTGCTGGGAAACTGTGCTGTTGATGGCCGACTGCAGAGCAAGTGTGACCTACAATGTCTTCTTCGGATTTTTCTGCCCCTTTCCTTTGACGAATAGGAGCCAAGCCTCTTCCCGAGGGTTCCAAAGCAGGGGGAGCCCAGTCCCAGACCAAATTTTAATTGGCAACACAATGTGTCGACTGCTGGGGCTGGACTGTTTCCAAAGGGGATTTTGTCCTTAAGCACCAGGCTTAACCCCCCCCCCAGAGTCTTCTCTGAAAACAAACACACACCATTCCATGCCCCTCCCCAGATGTCCTGGCTTTGCTTCATTTGAAGCCGTGATTACAATGAGGGTTCTTCGTGATGGAGCCTTGCACATGCCCTGTTTTAACCTCGACATTCAGGAAGTCTGGATGGCTTCTTTCTGCTGCCAGAAACTTTTCCTAATGAGAGCTATCACCATATCACTCTCTGGAGGCTGCCGTTGCTGTCTCCAGCTCTCAGACAAATGGGATGCAAACCCACAGACGCCCACAGAAGCCCACAGACGCCCACGCAGCTGAGGGAAGCACTCCCAGGGCTAAGTCTAGAAAACCACAGACTTCCAGTCTGAAGCGTCGAGCTGAGCAGGTGAATTGGATGAACTGCTTTGTAAAACTGAAAAAAGAGTAAGTCTGGCTGAAGATGTAGCTCTCTGGCAGAGTGAATTACCTAGTATTCGTGAGGACATGGGTTTGATTCCCAGTACCACAAAAATGGCCAATACTACAAAAACAGGGAAGGAAGGAAGGAAGGAAGGAAGGAAAGAAGGAAGGAAGGAAGGAAAGAAAGAAAGAAAGAGGGAAAGAAAGAAAGGAAGGAAGGAAGAAAGAAAGAAAGTCAGAGCTTGAGAGGGCATGTTTAAATGCACACACACGCAATCACACACACCTGCACCTCACACGTGTGTGCACACGGCACGGTGTCTATAAGCCAGTCCCCCCTGCTCCCCTTCTTTATCTCCTCTTAAGAGACTGCTGACAGCCCTCACTACCCAGGAGCTCTTCGCTCTGGGCTGAAGCATAGGTAAATCCCAGCCACCATATCACTTCACGCCTCTGCAAACCAGAAAAAAGACGCTCGAAACTGAGGGTTGGCAGAAGAAAGGGGCCGGTGAAGATGAACACAAGAGACATGGACAGAACGCAGGGAGAGAGTGGGAAATAAAAACAGCAACCCCAGGGTTTAGCTTCATAAAAAGATCAACAAAATCCAAATACTCTGGAAAACGAACAGAGGAAGAGAGAAAGGAGGCTTAAGCACTGAAGGGTGAGGAAGGAAAGGATACCATTTACAAGTGACGTCACCCCGGAAGCACACAGAATTATGGGAGACTACTATGAATAATTGCAGGCTAGCGAAGTTGGAGAATCTAGAGGGAGTGGATCTGATCCTAGAAATACATTACCTAGTAAGAATGAATCCTAAAGAAATTTAAAATATGAACAGACCTATAGTTAGCAAGAGACTGAGCAGCAATAAAAAATGCCTGTGGAGAAAGGAGAGCCCAAGACCCTTTGGCTTCACAGGAGAACCCTATCAAATAGCAGAAGAATAATTAGCATCAATTTTCCTCTTCGGAGCTGACGGGGATGAAAGCGTTCTGATTTCATTCTAGGTGACAAGTATGGCTCGACACTGGAGCCACACAAATCCGCTGAAAGAAAAGAAAAATGAAGACCAATATCCTCGATGAAAATCTGTTAAAGAGAAAAGTTCTCCCCCCCAAAAAAAATACTGACAAAAAAATACCGACAAGCTGAATTCAATGAGGAATTTCAAAGATAGAACAGAACTGAGACGTATAATTTGATTTCAAAGGTGTTTCAATGAATCAAAATCAAACAATGTAATGACCACATTAATAAAGAGCAAACATCTCACAGACATCCCAATTAGTGCAGAAAATAGCCTTTGACGGTCAGTGGGTCAGTGGGTCAGTGGGCCAGCGAGGTGGCTCAGTGGGTAGGGGTGCTTGCCATTCAAACCTATAAACTTCAGTATGCCCAAGCCTGGGACCTACATGTTAGATGGAGAAAACAAACTCCTATAAATTGTCCTCCTACCCCCACATCCATGCTGTGGCACGCACACACACCTGCAAAACAACAAGAAATAGAATGCAATAAAACAATTTTAAAAAGGAAAAGCATTAAAAAAATAAAACCTTTCGTGATAAAGACACGTAAAGAACCAGGAACAGAAACAAGCTACTCTCCGTGGAGCAGAAGCCGCACAGGAAACCACAGCGCAGTTACTGAAGGCTGGAAGGCTGAGAAAGTTCTCTCTGGGAAAAGAGTAACGAAGCTCACTGTGTCCCACAAAGGACTAGAGATCCTCACCGCGGCAGCTAGACACATTGGAAAGGCACAAGTACACCTCTGTAGACGGCAAGTGCTAATCAGTGTGCAAACAGAAACCAGAAGCCACAGGACTTTAAAAACTACAACATGAAAACTGTGTAGGGCGTGAGAGAAGTCCTGGGTGGATGTGTGCTGTTTGTCATAGGCATGGACATGTCGAGGGTCTCAGTGTCTCGGCCCCTGGACAGGGGTAGAGCCTTCCCTGGGTTCATGTGCAGGTGGCGACAGTGTGTGAAGGAAGTGTTCACTGTAGCTTTCTTCCTGAGGTTTTACCTGAAGACGGCGCCTACCAAGATTAGCTAATCCCGCCTCTTCATCCCTCTGTAGATAGCAACCCCCGCTCCTTGACATCTGCAGGTGATAACCCCACTCCCTGTTCAGCTGTATTTGCGTCTCCCTGTTCACTTGTGTACAATAGACACCCTTAGCTTCCCAATGCTGACGCAGCTCTGTACAAGGGTCCTAGACCGCCTGACCCCAGCTTTTCTGGGTCTGTGTGTTTGAACTTATTCATTCCCCCAGAGCCCCAGTCTACTCTGTCCCCAGAGCTGCACGGGATGAGGCACAAGTAAACAATTTCAGCAAAACGTCAAGATTTAAAAAATCAACCCACAGGAGTCAGGTGTACTTCCTTCCGATCTGAAGGGAAACGGAGAGAACATTTGTACTCATTACAACATTAGAAATGGCTACTTAGGAACAACATTATTTCAGAAGGCAAAAGAATGCACACTATGCAGCCATGCAGTTTTACTAAGAGGAAAAATTGAGATACGAATAAATTTTAATTGAGGTAAAAGTAAATCGTAAGAACATGCTTGTGGATTAGAAGACTCAGCGGCCACATTACTGAAAGCGCTCTACAGAGGCAGTGCAGTCCTTAGCAAGACTTCAGGGGCAATTGTGCTGCTAGTTTCTGTCAACTTGACACACACGAGAGTCACCTGGAGGAAGGACTTCAACTGAGGAGCTGCCTCCGTCAGAATAGACAGCAGGCATTTCCACACATGGGGCCCTTCCTTCCTCCCTTCCTTCCTTCCTCCCTCCCTTCCTCCCTTCCTTCCTTCCTTCCTCCCTCCCTTCCTTCCTTCCTTCCTTCCTCCCTTCCTTCCTTCCTTCCTTCCTCCCTTCCTTCCTCCCTTCCTTCCTTCCTTCCTTCCTTCCTTCCTTCCTCCCTTCCTTCCTTCCTTCCTTCCTTCCTCCCTTCCTTCCTTCTTTCCTTCCCTTCCTTCCTTCTTTCCTCCCTTCCTCCCTCCCTTCCTCCCCCTTCCCTCCTTCCTTCCTTCCTCCCCCTTCCCTTCCTTCCTCCCTCCCTTCCTCCCTTCCTTCCTTCTTTCCTCCCTTCCTTCCTTCTTTCCTCCCTTCCTTCCTTCTTTCCTCCTTTCCTCCCTCCCTTCCTTCCTTCTTTCCTATTTCTTCCTCCCTTCTTCCTCTTTCTTTTTTCCCTCTTTCCTTCCTCTTCCCTCCTTCCTTCCTTCCTTCCTCTTTCTTCCTTCCTTCTTTCCTATTTCTTCCTCCCTTCTTCCTCTTTCTTTTTTCCCTCTTTCCTTCCTCTTCCCTCCTTCCTTCCTTCCTTCCTCTTTCTTCCTTCCTTCCTCTTTCTTTCCTTCTTTCTTCCTGTCTTCCTTCTTCCCCTTTCTTTCTTCCTTCTTCCTCTTTCTTTCTCCCTTATTCTCTCTCTCTCTTTCTTTCTTTCTTTCCTTCCTTCCTTTCTTCCTCCTTTCTTTCTTTCTCCTTCTTTCTTTCTCCAAGATGATTTCTCTGTAGCCCTAGCTGTCCTGGAACTCACTCTGTAGACCATGTTGACCTTGAACTCACAGAGATCCTCCTGAGTGCTAGAATTAAAGGCGTGAATACCTCCACCCAGCATGCTTTTTCTTTTTTGATTAATGATTGCTGTGGAAAGGCCAACCTTACCATGAGTGGTGCCATAGTTGTACAGGTGGTCCTAGGTTGTAAAGGAAAGCAGGCTGAGCAAGCCAGTAAACAGCATTCCTCTGTGGCCTCTGCCTCAGTTCCTGCCTTAAACTCCTGCCCTGGCTGCCTGTGCTTGGAAGACAAATAAACCCTTTCTCTCCCAAGTTGTCTCCTCATGTTTATCACAGCAAAAGAAAGGCAAGGCAGGGTCGAGGGAAGGAATAAAGATGAAGGCCTCACATTCCCTGAGTTAAATGAAAGAGATATCACAGTACTGGCAACCAGGATGGTTTTATTAGAGACCAGTGATTCAGAGGAGTGAATCCAGAAATGAACCCTTGCATAGATGAACAAAAGATTGCAGTAAAGAAATTACCTTAGAAGTGACTAATGACCTACAATTTTTTTTTAAGATTTATTTATTTATTGTATATAAGTACACTGTAGCTGTCTTCAGACACACCAGAAGAGGGCATCAGATCTCATTACAGATGGTTGTGAGCCACTATGTGGTTGCTGGGAATTGAACTCAGGACCTCTGGAAGAGCAGTCAGAGCTCTTAACCACTGAGCCATCCCTCCAGCCCCAATGACCTACAAGTAACATTTACAACCTAAATACCCATAGAAGACAGGACAGGGGAGAAGACTTAGACTGTGGGACCCGGCAATGCTTCCTTGAATAGACAGCAAGGGAAATACGGTCTGCCGATCATACCATAATCTGCTTGTACTTAAAGCCTGTTGACGTCAAAGCAAATGGTCAAGTAAGCACTCATCAGAGTGGAAGGGCAATATAGGGGACAGTGACACATGCCTGCAAGTCACACACCTAATAAGTGGTGAATATTCGATGCATAAAGAAGCTCTATATGTGCACGACAACAACAGCACATTCTGATTAAAATACAGGTAGGTGTGCGGGGTGTCAAACACCTATAAACCCAACACTATGGGAGTAGAAGCAGGAAAATCACAAGTACCAGGACAGCCAGGGCTATAGAGCCAGACATTGTCTCCTGGAGCATAAGTAGGAAAAAAATTAGTGCATTTGTAAAGGTGTTAGATAGACTTCTTTGAAGATGTGTAGATCGTCTACGATCGTATAAAAAAAAAATGATGTAAACCAGTAATCATAAGAGGTCCAGGGGCAGGAAGATGGCTCAGTGGGTAGACCTACCTGCCTCCAAGCTGGATGGACAGAGTTCCATCCTAGGGACCCACATGGTGGAAGGGAGAACAAGACACACTCAGACACACTCAGACACACTCAGACACACACACACACGCGCGTGCGCTCAGGCACACACCACACACACACACGCTCAGACACACTCAGACACATACACACACACACACATACACACACACACACTCAGACACATACACACACACACACACACACACACACACTCAGACACACATTCACACACTCACAGTCAGACACATACACACACATACACACACTCAGACACACACATACACACATTCACACACTCACAGTCAGACACTCACACACACACATACACACACTCAGACACACACACTCACACACATACACATACACACACTCAGACACACTCAGACACACACACTCAGGCACATACACACACACACACACACACACTCAGGCACACTCATACAAATAAAACCAAAACGAATTAAAATGTAATTTAAAAAATTGCGAGGGCCAGTGTAGCTACCTACACATTAATCCCGTAACTGACCAGCATGACAGCTCTGTGCGTAGAGGCACTCACTACTGAGCTGATGACAGCGCCATCCCCAGGCCCCGGGGTGGACGGTGAGAGGTTGCACTCTGACCTCTGCATGGACAACCACGGTCTGTTGTCCGGTGTGTGTGTGGCGCAGCACGCGTGTGCACACACTTTATTAATTTTATAATTAACTTAGCTAAAGCAGAGTCAGAGGGAAGAGGGCGGTATCAGGAGCTGCAGGGATGGAGTTGAGATAGCTCATGGATAGAGGGGTTCCATTTTGAGAGACAGAAAGTTCCGGGAATCTGCTGGACAGCAATGTACTGCCCGATGGCAAACCGAATGATAGGTGGCTTTTATTACAATAAAAATAATAGGGGTTGGGGATTTGGCTCAGTGGTAGAGCGCTTGCCTAGGAAGCGCAAGGTCCTGGGTTCGGTCCCCAGCCCCGAAAAAAAGAAAAAAGAAAAAAAATAATAGGTAAAGCCCCGACATTTGCAGAAAAATGTCAATTTTGTTGGTCTTGCATCTAGGGAGTCAAAGTGCTACCTGCCACTGTCAGTCAGAATAATCCAAAGGACATTTTGCGTTGGCTTTAAAAAAAAAAAAAAAAAAGGAAGATCCAACCAAGGATTCAAAGATATGAAAGTTCTAAGTTTAGCACTCTGAAGGGGGGTTGTTGCTGTTTTGTTTTCTTGTTTGCTTCAATTTTTTTTTTCTTGTGGTTTTGTTTTGATTTGATTTTGTTTTTCAAGACAGTATTTCCCCATGTAGCCCTGGCTGTCCCTTTGAAGATCAGGCTGGCCTCTGCCTCTGCCTCCTGGGTGCTGGGATTAAAGGCGTGTGCCACCACCATAATTAATTCCATATATATTTCCAAGATGTCCTAACTGAACGCCATCCACTTTAGGCCTGACAGACTTGATTTGGTACCAGTTGTACCTCATCGCCTTTGGCCTGCTTACAATGACTCTCCCTCTGAACTGTGACCCAGTCACCTCTCACTTCACCAACCCAAACCTCAACACGGTCCCCAGATGCCAACACCAAGGACACAGGAAGTTGTCCACTTGGTACTTGTTTTTTTCCCCCCTAAAGCCAGCAACTATCTACACTCTCTGGACAGCCAGATGACACCGTTGGCCCTGATAAGAGCAGAATCCCCAAAAGGTTGAGATCTCTCCATGGGTCCCACAGGTTCCTTCTTCTCGGATGGTGAGTTCTAATTATCAACTTGACATAATCAAAATAAAGAAGAGAGCCTGATGGGGACTGCCTGGGCTGTATTTGCCTGTGGGCATGCCTGAGGGGGGTTTTCTGAATTGGGTTAATTGAGGTTGAAAGACCCACTTTCAATATTCGCAACACCATTTCATGGGCTGGGCCCTGGCAAGCATTCTCTCTGCGTTGTTGGCTGTGGGTGTGACTAGCTGGTTTGTGTCCTGCCTTGACTCCCAAAGTGATGGGCTGCAACCTGGAATTATGAGCTAAAATTAACTTTTATTCTTTTGTTTTACAATAACATTCATAGTATGCTTATTTGTACTAGCAAAAATAAGGAAATGACCCAATTGCCCTTTAGCAATTTACTTTCGATAGTATAATAATTTCATTTTCCTATCCCTCAAAAACAACTATGACTGCATATCTTTGTGAGTTGATGAGCCTTTAGGCACTTATTTTCATAAAACTCTGAATCTAAACTTACCTCAAAACAGAAAGTTATTTTACAATTATGTTTACACTAACTGTCCAAAATATATTGAAGCATTTTATATTATTTTAACATACTTTAAGCCTTTGGAAATAAATTAGAAACACAGATAAACAAGTTATGAAAATTATATAAGCAAACATCACTCCTATGTATCGTGTCTCTAAATGCACATCTGGCAAGGTTTTTTGTTTTTTTTGTTTTGTTTTGTTTTGTTTATTTTTATGTAGCAAGTGATCTTAACCGCTGAAACAGATCTCTGTCCCCTTATCTCTTGAAGATATACAATTGTCGTTTTTCTCAAGGCTTCATTCCTTCAGTAATTATCTCCAATGTTTACTAAAAGTTACTCACATTAAATATCTTCCTAAATTATGTGTTTCTTGTTTTCAACTACCAAGGACTGAACTTGGCACCGCCTACACCCTGGTTAAGTGCTATATCTAGTAGATAAGCACTGAACTATATCCTCTAGTGGTTCCAAGCACCAATAGATTTCCTAATAAATGATGATCCAATATATTATTGCAAGGCCTGCCACACAAAAGTACTGCTTTAGTGTGAACTCTAAGTCTATATTTTGTCAGTGGATAGGTGCTCCAAGACCTACGATCCTTTAACAGTGCCTATCTTACTACTGACATTTTCATCTGTCACATTCCTGTGACTCTCTCAACATATACTTTTCACATTATATGTCTTCAAACTGTCCCTCGATAATAAATAATTAAATCAGTCATTTCACAATTCCGTTGACATAAAATATAGGTCATTTGTCTCTAGCTATACCAATATATATATTTTCTACTCCACAATATTCTTTGTGGATACTAAGAATCAGTTACGTACAATAAGAGGTTTTAACTTTTACTCTTAAGTTGCTTGTATTGGGGGCATTTTATCACGGCAACAGGAAACCGAGCTAGGGAGCTATAATATCCTCCATATAACTTGTTCAGCCTCCTCTGTGTCTCACGTGATGGACAGGGAGGACAGGGCTGTCCCCAGAGAGCAGGGACTTTGGTTAGAATAAAATAGGACAAGTCCAACAGCCACAGGGGCACCTACCATGTACTAGCAAGTTTCCTGGGGTTGGGGGGACACAGGCATCCAGCCTCTGCTGGGATGAAACGTCACCTCATGAAGGCATGCCCTGATCCCAGGCGGCATGGCTGGGGGTTCATGACCACCTTCTTGGGAGGGACCTCAAGAGTAAACCAGAGAAAGTGACGAGTGAAGGTGACAGCTATGTTCTTATTCTAGGGCACAGAGGCAGCAGGTGCAGGCCATAGGTGTCCTCTAACACCCATATCCAAATCCTCAGTGTCCCTAAGGCCACTAGCACTTTAGTGAACTCCACAGATTTGCTGTATTCATTGTGTGTGTGTGTGTGTGTATATGTGTGTGTGTGTTTGTGTGCTTGGTGTGTGAGTGGTGTGTGTATGTATGTGCTTGGTGTGTGAGTGCATGAGTGTGTGTGTAGTATGTATGTGAATGTGTGTGCTTGATGTGTGTATGTGTGTGTGCATGAGTGATATATGTGTGTAGATGTATGTGGATATATGTGCTTGATGTGTGTGTGTGCATGTTTAGTATATGTGTGTGTGTGTGTGTGTGTGCGTGTGTGTGTATGCCTGGGGTGTGTGTTGGGGATATGTGTGTGTAGTGTGTGTGTGGTGTGGTGGATTTGTGTGTGTCATATGATGTGTGTATGTCTTATATGGTGTGTGTGTGCACTTTGTGTGTGTGTGTGTGTGTGTGTGTGTGTGTGTGTGTGTGTTGAGAGAGAGAGAGAGAGAGAGAGAGCGCACTTGGGGGTATGGGATATGTGCATGTGTACTGTGTATGTGTGTATGTGGTGTGGTATGTTTGTGTGTGTCCTATGGTGTATATGTGTTTGATATGTATGTGTGTGTGTGTGAGTGCTTGGGGTTATGTGTGTGTGGTCTGTATATGTTGTGTCTATGTTTACACATATGAGTGTACACATATGAGTGTACACATTCATGTGTTGAAATTAGGAGTCTTCCTTGATTGCTCTCCACCTTCCTCATTGAGGCAGGGTCTCTCAGTCGAGCCTAGAGCTCACTGATACAGGTAGCCTGGCTAGCCTGCTTGGGGTAGCTGCTGTCTTTGCTTTCCAGATACTGGGTGCCTTGCCCATCCAGCGTCTACACGGGTTCCTGGGATCCGAAGTCTGATCATTATGCTTGCTGCTTGCACAGAAAATGTTTTAGCCTCTGCACCATTTCCCCTGCCCTCTGTTTATCCTCACAACACACCTGAGATAGCATTTCGGAGGACTTTCTTCAACGCTAGCTGTACTATGAAATGAACAAGCATTTAATTTCCTGTAGTCTAAAACATTAATGTTGACTATAAAGATCATGAAATGCAATAGTCAATGGGTCATCAAGAGTTGAACACTAACTTCGATCCCTCTGAAGATGACGCAGATGTCGAGGGTCCCACTTTTACGCACAATTTAAAGGTACGAGTTTCCCCGAATCTTACCAATAAAACTTAAAGGTTCCTGTGGCTATAGAAGTTTTGCTAGGTTGCAAGTAGGGATGTGGGCTCCCATCCGTGGGAACCCGGTTGTTTTTAGAAAGAATGGTAAAAATACAAACCCATCCCACCATCTTGGCTGAGACTCCGTGAGCATAACCTCAGAAATAGAGCACAAACCCACCATTTGTGAATGGCAACTTGTCAAAGCCTGGGTGTCTGCAAGCCGAAAATCACAAGAGACCACAGCATCTCATGAGAAAGGGGTGCTCCTTCTAGACCCCCAAAGAGCTGCATTGAGAAGTCAGGTGTGTGTGTGGGAAGGGTCTTTCAAGTAGCCTACCTTTTGGTTACTGGCACAACCATTTCTTTCCTGGACCCCGAGGGCGACGGGAGGGAAGCACTGGGTTTCTTTGGTAACACGGTGCCATTGTTGACGGTGGTTCTTAGTGGCAGGGTCTGCCCCAGTGGTCTCGCTGCAAGAGAGGCAGAGGATGACGTCAGAACCTTCCCTCAGAACCTTCCCTGTTACGGCAGTAACGATCCACAGAACCCAAGCCACATGGAACCAAGCTGCACAGATGATTTCAGTTCTACAAGCCAGCAGTAGTGGCACGGGGACAAAGGCAAGTGGTGTCACTTTTGCAATGATGACCAGACTATGACCCTGGATAGCATCCCCTCACCCTACACAGATATTACCTCACAGGCAACGAGAAGCACAAAGCTGAACATCTCTATACAAGCAAGCCTTGAAGGACTGCTCCTCCCCCTCCTCCCCTGCTCTCCCTCCTTCCCTGCTCCCCCTCCTCCCCTGTTCCTCCTCCTCCCCTCCTCTCCCTCCTCCCCTGCTCCTCTTCCCCTGCTCCCCCTCCTCCCCTGCTCCCCTTCTCCCCTGCTCCTCCTCCTCCCCTGCTCCCCCTCCTCCCCTGCTCCCCTTCTCCTCTGCCCCCCCTCCTCCCCTGCTCCTCCTCCTGCCCTGCTCCCCTCCTCCCCTGCTCCTCCTCCTCCCCTGCTCCTCCTCCTCCCCTCCTCCTCCTCCCCTGCTCTCCCTCCTCCCCTCCTCCCCTGCTCCTCCCCCTCCTCCCCTGCTCCTCCTCCTGTTCTTCCTTCCATGCTCCTCCCCCTGCTCCCCTCCTGTTCCTTTTCCTCCTGCTGCTCCTCCTGCTGCTCCTCCTCAGTTCCTGCTGTTCCTTCCCCTTCTCTTCTCCTCATGATCCCCCCCTACTTCCTGGTCTCCCTGACTCCCAAGCTTACACAGCGATGGGGATCAAACCCAGGGCTTCTTGTACGCTACATAAGCACTCAGCCAACCGAGCTACTTCTCTAACGCAGCGATGCTCCTGCTGTTTAAGACATGGCTCCGTTCTGTTCTCATTTCTCTTCCTGTGGTAAAATACTCAGACCAAAAGCAGCATAGCGGAAGGTAGGGTGCATTGGGTTATAGTTCCAGGTCACAGTCCATTGCTGAGGAGAAGTCAAAGTCGGAACTCAAGCAGCCACAGTAATGGCCAGAGAGGAGAGAGCATGTCCACAATGGCTTCTGCACCGTCTCTCAGCTTTACTCTCTCAGTGTTGAAGATACCCTATCTAGGGCATGGTGATGGGCACACGGACTGGGTTCTCCGTTATCAATTAACGGTCAAGACAGTCTCTCACAGACATGGCCACAGGCCGACTTGCCCTAGACAATTCCTGAACTGAGGCTCTCGCCTCTGGTGACTGTAGTCAGGGCAAGCTAATAGTTAAGACTAACCGTCATGGAGGCTGGAGAGATGGCTCTGAGGCTAAGAGCACTGGTTGCTCTTGCAGAGGACTTGGGTTCCATTCTCCCAAATCCACATAGTGGCTCACAACCGTCTGTAACTCCATTACAAAGGATCCAATACCTTCCTCTGACCTCCTTGAGCACCAGGCATAATACGTGGCACGTACACACATACACAGAGAAAATACCCATAAAGTTTCTAAAAATTAAACTTATAAATGTCAAAAGCCTGACTGATCCAAGGGGGACAAATTGACAATGTGGGCCTTATTAAGAACTTTACAACTTTGCCAAAGAAATTTTAAGAGGGCGGAAACACAAATTATAGGCTGGAAGAAAATATGTGTCTGACATGTCTGATAAATTGTGTACCTGATGACGGACATACGGTGGGTAAGAACTCTGAAAATTCGGCAGTAAGGAAAGAGATGGTCCGGTTTTTTAAAATAATGGAGAGAAGATACAGAGACACCTCACTAATGTCTCCAGGTAGCAAACGGACACACAAGAAGACGGCTAACGTCACTGACACCGGGAAATGCAAATTAAAACACTCATGAGTTAGCTCTGTACTACTATTAGGACAGCTGAAATCCCCAAACCAAACCAAAACAATGTGCTTTGATAACGGGACATACAGCTTGGCAGTTTCTTATAAAGTTAAATATAATCTACCATATGATCCGGTAATCACTCTGACACTAAGTATTTACCTAAGTGTCTGAAAGCTTATGTCTACACAGACCTGCATATAAACGTTTATAGCAGTTTTAGTCACAATTGTCAAAAACTAGAAGGGACCAAGATGTCCTTTGGTAGGTAAATTGGATAAGCAAGCTGGACCACTCCACAGCAGACTGCTTCAGTGATCAAAGTATAGAACTGCCCGCAACGCACGGGGCTCGGAAGTCCGAGTAAGTGTGATTGTCGGCGTCAACTGTGAACTTGACAGACTCTAGAATCATGGTTCTGCGCATGCCTGTGGGGATTATCTTGGTTAGGCTTATTGAAGTGGGAAGGCCTGCCCACTGTGGGTGGAATCATCCCCCTGGCTGGGATCCTGAACTGTGCAGAGAAACCAGGTTCAGTAGTGCTCTATGTTCACTGCTCTTTGCTTCCTGATTGGGGACATAATGTGACCCATCAAGGTCACCTGATCCCACCCACTTGGTGGGTGCAAAGTGACCTGGAGTGTGTGCTTGCTCCAGCATTGCTCTGATCAGTAGGGTTGGGTCAGGTTGGGTCTGAGACTGCCTCTCTGCCCCACTGTCCGGCAATGTTCTGGAGCTCTGGGGACCACCCTGAGAACAGCTGGCTAAGGCACTGTCAGCCTTGATTGTCCTATTGTCTGTACCATCCTGGCTGTCACACCCTTCTCTGATATTCCTAACAGGTATGTGATGGCTAATTTTGGTTGTCAGTTTGACATATGCAATTAACTAAAATCCAAGCAGCTGGGCACACCTGTGAGGGATTTTCTTTTACTTTTATTAAATCATTTGAAGTGGGAAATCCCACTATTTTTTGTTGTTTTGTTTTTCAAGACAAGATTTCTTGGTGTAGCCCAAACTCATTTTGTAGACCAGGATGGCCTCAGACTCAGAAATCCACCTGTTTTTTTGGTGGTTGTTGTTGTTTTGTTGGTTTGTTTTTCTAACCTCCCAGGTGCTGGGATTGAAGGTGTCAGCAGGCCCAGCTGAGGAGAGACCCACTTTTAATCTGGATCTTTGGAGGTGAGCATAGCCACTTTTAGTCTGGGCCACAGCTTCTGGGGCAGCCTATATAAGGCGGTGGAAGGAGGAAGCTTTTGCTCGTTTCCTGCTTGCTCTCCCCTTGCTACTATGTCTACGTCTTCACTGGCATTAGAGTATATATATTCAGGGTCCCAGCATATACAGAAGACCAGTTTAGACATCCGGCCTGTGACTGAACAACTACTGGATGCTTGGACTTCTGTTGATAGACAGCCATTTTTAGACTACCTGGACAAGAGCCTGTAGAGTTGTGGTAGAGGGTCATTTACACACACACACACACACACACACACACACACACACACACACACACATTCCCATGTGCTTTAATAGAATGGTCTACACCCGGCCCAGAGCCCAGACTGAACACTGTGTCTCTTGGGAACAGAAAGGAACTGGCACCACCTGTAGCCCTAAAGGGCTGAGGCAGGGAGCAGTTAGCAGAGCCTAGAAGAGAACAACACCAAGTGGGGAGACAGTGCTAGGCTGAGGGATCCCACAGAATCAGACAAAGGCATGTGAGTATTCTGACCTTATACTTTCATCCCCAGCCCTCGGTCCTGAAGGGGAGGGGGAGGCAGAGGAAGCCTGTGCCAGTGCTGACTCCAGCAGAGGCTGGAGGAGCGGGGACACGCAGAGGACACAGAAGAGAAGTCCCACTGCCATTGCACTGAGAGTGCTGCATGCGACTGGCTGCCCATCGACAGGCCTGCCCATCAGCCATTGGCTTCTGAAAGGTAGCAGCTGGCACCAGGCGCACACACAGAGAGAATGTGGTACAGATGGCCCTCCGTGTCCATGGGTTCAATGCCTGGGGCTCTTCCAACTAAGGACAGACGATGGCTCTTAAAACGTCCTGTGTTCTTTTTCTTGCTATTATTCCTTGAACAACAGGACTCAAAGCATTTACGGCACACATGTGACGGTGACACAGAGGTGACTCTGATTATAAAGAAGGAAGAGAGTGCGTCGTATGTAAAACATTTTGCCGTTATATGTAAAGGACCTGAGCAGCCCCTGGCTGGGGTACTTTGTGGGCCCTGGAAGCTCTCCTTGGACATAGGGAGAGAGGGCTGTGTTTGTCAGTCAGTCCACATTATATTTCAACGATATGAGACGGAGAGATGGCGCAGCGGTTAAGGGCATGCACGACTCTCTCAGAGGACCCGAGTTTCATTACCAGTGTCCACGTTGGGTGGCTCACCACCAACTGCCTGTTACCTGCAGCTTCAGGGCATCCAACATCCTCCTATGGCCTTTTTGGGCATCTGCACTCACATGCACAAACCCCACACAGAGACACATGCACTTACACATAATTAAAATATGAATAAATCATTCTAAAAAGATATGATAGCCAACAGTGAAGGCAAGCATCCCTGGATAGATACATGCAACACCCAAACAAACATGCACAAACACGCACACACACACACACACACACACACACACACGTACACATACACACACATACACACATATACACACACGCACACATACACATACACACACACATACATACACATACACACGCACACGTACACACATACGTACACATACACACATACGTACACATACACACACATACACACACATATACACACACACGCACACACACACACACACACACACATACACATACACACACACACACACACACACACACACACACACATACACACACACATACACACACACACACACACACACACACACACACACACACACACACACACACATACATACACACACACACACACATACACACATACGCACACATACACATACACATACACACACACGTACACATACACACACACACGCACACATACACGTACACATACACACACATACACACATACGTACACATACACACACACACACACACCACAGATTGTGGGAAAGGAACAATACAACTTCCTGTCTCCCAGTGGTTGCTGGGAGAAATGACTTCCTGATTTCCAGGGAACATTAACATTAACATTTCTGCTTCACAAAAATGTTAAGTGCTTAAAAATCACATCTTAATTGTTCCTAGAGGGAAATGCAGGTTTGACACAAAAAGAACTTCTCAGAAAAAGGGAGCACCACAAATACTAAGATGGGAGGACCATCAAGGACAAGATGGCTGCAAGTCAGGTCTCAGGGGGACTGACAAGCATGTGTGAACACAGGACAGAGACCCTTGGGGCAGAGAGAGCTGATTTCCCCATCAACTGGGACCAGCCAGGGATAAGCCAGCACCTTGTCAAAGCCTCAACTTCCATATCACATAAGGCTGGCAGTGCCAGCATGGCAGGCCGCTGGGAGGGTTAGGAACAAGAACTGAAAGTCCCTAGCACAGGGTGTGGCACGAGGCAGGCACCGAAGCCGAGGTAGCTGATCTCCTGGCTCCATTTCTACTGCTAGGATAAAAACACCCTGGCAAAAAGCGGCTCGTTGGGAAAGGGCTTATTTCAGCTCACAGTTCCAGGCATCGTCCGCCATAGCAGGGGAGTCAAGGCAGGAACGTGAAGCGGCTGGTCACACCACAGCCACAGTCGAGAGCGGGGAGAGGAATGGTGCACGCTGGTCCTCAGGTCACCTCTTCTACCCTCCTACAGCCCGGGACCCAACACCCAGCTCTGAAAAATTCAGGCCCAGCCCCCAGAGCTCGGATACGTAGCCCCGTCCCACAAACGGCGTAGCCAAGGGCCATGGCGCCCTCCCTACGCACGTCTCCCACTCTTCTGATTTCCTTTCATTTCTCAGTGACTTTCGAGCCAACGATGATTTGCGCTCGTGAAAGCAACGCACGGTGAGGCATTAGGTAACCGTGAAAGAGGCATTTCTTTCCGGTTATGTCAGGACGAGACGTCACTCACCGTCAAGTAAAATAAAAGTCCTGCGTGAACCCTGTCTGTTGGCTCCCCTACTCTTCAAAAATAAGATTCGAGAAGCCCAGAGCCGCTTTCAAGGCTCCCTTTGGGACGCAGTCATCATGAGATCTATTCGTGGACAGTCGAGCGGGTCGTGAACGTCTAAAATAACTGGGTTTCTGGTCCGAAATACCCCAAGGGCTTTGGGACTTAGAGGCAAAGGCCACTGGAAAGGATTATTCAAAATACAGAGCTGAGGGTTGCGTGTGCCTCTGATGTAGATCTGCCTTCGGGTGTCAGGAAGGATGTGGGTCCCTTTCCGCAGAGTAGAGACCTGGCCAAGCCGGGAGATGGCCAGGCTTGACAAGACCAAGGAGACTAAATATTACACAGCCCTCTCCTGACTCCAGTGATGATCCAAGCCTCCAGGGAACAAGGAAAGAGGGAGAAAGGGGAGGAGGAAAGGGGAGGAGGAGGGGGAGGAGGGAGAGAAAGGAGGGGGAGGAGGAGGGGAGAAGGGAGGGGAAGGAGGGAGAGGAAAAGGGAGAGGAAGGAGGGGGAGGAGGAGGGAGAGGGAGGGAGGAGAGGGAGGAGGGAGAGAGAACACCTGCACAGGTGAGGTTCATGTGCCTTATTTTTTGAGACAAGATCTCTCACTGCCCTGAAGCCTGCCAAGTTGGCTAGGCCAACCAGTGACACCCCGGAAGCCATCTTCTTCCCTAGCACCTGAACTATATCCTGTAAACCCACGCCATCTCATGCAGTGGGGACCATCCTCTGGCCTTCAACGCTTGCATCACAAGCAAGTCACTGACCGAGCTATCTCCGTGGTTCAAGAAAGGCTTGTTTTTGTTTTTGTTTTATTTTTGAGGCAGAGTCTCTCTGCGGAGTCCCCACTGTCTCAGAATTCACAGAGCTCCACCTGCCTCTGCTTTCCCACAGCTGAGATTAAAGGTGCACACCACCGCGCCCAGCTGAGAAGGGCATTTCATGCAACCTCAGGGTGTCTTAACCAGAGGAAGCTCACAGCCCGGGTGGGGCAGCCAGAAAATCAACTCTGACAGAAGAGGAGCCACTGCCCTCAGATGCAAACGTCAGGACACGGATATGCATGCCTGTGGTGTGGGGAATTATGACGACTTTTGTTTCTGAAATTTGAAGGTGTGATCACTACAGAGTTACTTAAGATGAGCTGTGTCCTCAGAGAGGCATGGCTCGAATTGACCAGAAAACCCGCTGGTACAGACCTCTGTTGAAGGCTGTGTCCCCACAGGTAGTGTGGGGTCTCAAAAGCAGCCAAGGACACACCCTAAAAGAAGCTGAGCGAACCGGCCAGCTAGAGGCCTCTGGACTCAACTTTCTAAAGGGAGCCTCCCACATCTACACCAGACTGAGTGAGGGGCTGCCATGCATCACGTGACTTTGCTGTGTTTGTTGTAAGCTAAGGACACAGGTGGGGATGGGACATACTAGTGGACTTTCTGGGTGGAACCCCCAGCGGGGGCTAAAGCTCTCTCTGTCAGCTCTCTCTGCCCCATGCAATCTTAAATGATCTCAGTGATCCATGTGTACTGTCCCTTCCTTGACTCAAAAGCATTTAGGGATCGTCTACAAAGACACACCTCGGCATCACAGAGGACAACTCACCCAAAGCACACCAACAAAGACTGTCAACCTTAGTGAGATTGGTTCAGTGGCTGGGGCTAAGGGCACTTTGATTTGGAGTAAGTTTTGGGGGTAAACCGACAAATATTTAATGCTGCTATGGGTGCCGCACCATGCCCACCTTTGGTAGGTCCTTTCCTGTTAAGGACAGCCTGTTGCTCCTCTGTGATGTTCAGCCTCCGAACCACGTCGGCCAGCGCCGACTTGAGCAGCTGAATGTCATCCTCCTGCATCTGGACCCGCTGCTCCAGAGAGGCGATGCGGTCTGATACCTCCATGCTGCTGGCAGCAGACGCGCTGTCATCTAGACAAGAGAGAAGTGTCAGGTAAGTGAAGGACAGCCCATGACAACCAGATCTGTGCATGCACTGGGACACCACATGAACGCGACACATTCTACCGACCTAAGACAATGGTTCGTGGGCAGAATCACATGAGACGGTTTACTTTATGGAATTTCATTCTTCTTCCCATTATCAGCATCTCATGTTCCATGGGCTTGCCACGTTTAACGTGTCAACTGGTATTCTATTTTTCTAAGTGCAAACCCATTTGTTTGCTTGCTCTGTGGTACTAGGGAAACCTAGGGGATTCAACTGATGCCAGACTCTGTTTCCATCAAATTCTCAACATTTGCAGAACCCTCTGCCTACTCCTCTTGCCTTTATCCAACGGTGCTAGCTGACCAGAAGTTTGTGGTCAGAGGACCACACTGCCTGTTGGTGTGCTAAAGCCTGTAGCCACTCGGCCTCTTGAAACCAAAGTAGGTCTGTCTGAATCCATCTCGCATCTCTAAGATCCTTCCCAAACCATGGTCACATAGTGCTAGCTGTGCAGATGGAGAGGAATCCAGATCAAGGGAGAACGTCAGCAGCAACACCAGACACAGCCATGCCCAGATTAGCACAGACTGGGGAAACACGGTCCCACTTTTTGAAGGACAAAACATTGGGTGGTCAGCTCTGTCTGGTAAAGAAATCCTTATGTAACAGTCATGGGCACTACCTTAACTAGAGGCACAGTTCCCAGCCCCTGGACACCTTCCTTATCTCTACCACCTTGTTCTTAAAATCTTATCACGGACTACATACCTACCACAGCACCTTCCCTGCAGAGGTGTGAATGAGAATGGCCCCATAGCCTCAGATGTTTGAATACTTGGTCCCTAGTTGGTGGAACTGTTTGGGAAGGATTAGGAGGTGTGGCTTTGTTGGAGGTGTGCCACTGGAGGAGGATGAGGGTGGGCTTTGAGGTTTCAAAAACTTAGTGCCATTCCCAGAGTGCTCTCTGTCTTGTGGATCAAGAGGTGAGCTCGTGACCTCTGCTCCAGCTACCTGCCGTCATGTCTTCACTCTGCCATTGTAGACCCTAACCCTCTGGAACCATTATGTCAATTGAACTCTTCCTTTTGTAAGTTGCCTTTAACATAGTGTTGTATCATAGCAATAGAAACCCTAATCCAAAGCTTCCCTTAGAGCTTTAAAAAATTATTTATTTGTGTGTGTGTGTGTGTGTGTGTGTGTGTGTGTGTGTGTGTGTGTGTGTTTGTGTGCGTGCACGGGCGCCATTGCACATGTGTGGAGGTCGGAGCA
This sequence comes from Rattus rattus, assembly GCF_011064425.1. NCBI lineage: Eukaryota > Metazoa > Chordata > Mammalia > Rodentia > Muridae > Rattus > Rattus rattus. The sequence continues at coordinate 126,141,011 of NC_046160.1, read as the reverse complement.
CAGCTTTCCCAAGTCTAGTCTCTCCTACCATATGGGTTCTGCGGAAAATTCATCTCATGGCCCAACAGACACAGGTTACATACAAAGACGAAGACAGGACTAAAGTAGGAAAAGGATAGTGTCATGTAATCAAAATCAGAGAAGCAAAGAGCCATGCCGCAGTGAAAGGGGTGGCAACTGTGAGGAAGAAGAAATAGGTATTACCACTTATCAGCAATTCTAACGGAAGAGACAGAGCCTTCCTTCCGTTACACAGAGAACACACTGTGGAGTCAAACCACTGGTGCTCAAATTCCACCTCTGCTCCTCACCAGATACCCCCATTTCTCCACCAGAAGGATGGGGACAACTTCAGCATCTACGTCAGCCGGTTATGGTAACAGTACGCGAGCTCTCTATCTGCTTCACTTAGACTGTGTTGTACAAGCTGATGCATACGTGCATGCTGTAACTAAGCTACTTATTATCAGTATCATTACACAGTGTCAGTTAAGTCAAATTTAAGATTTCTTTCAAAATTCCCGAGTATTCTCTCAACAGTTCTAGGAGTTTGTTCTACTTTAATTACATGTCAGTGTGCGGTGTGTACATGCCAGCAGAGGGTGTTGGATCCCCTGGAACAGACCTCACAGGCAGTTCTGCTGGTGAGTGGCACAATGGATGCTGGGAAATGAACTTGAGTCCTCTAGAAGTGCAGTGCATACTATTAATCACTGAGACAGCTCTCTAGCGCCTTTCTGAACTGTCTGTCTGTCTATCTATCATCTGTCTATCTGTCTGTCTATCTATCATCTATTATCTATTTATCTATCTATCTATCTATCTATCTATCTATCTATCTATCTATCTATCTATCTATCATCAGTTAAGTACCTGTCCATCTTCTGTCTATTTATCTAGTTATGTTTTTTTTTTTTCAGACAGGGTTTCTCTGTGTAGTCCTGGCTCTCCTGGAACTCACCCTATAGACCAGGTTGGCCTCGAACTCAGAGATCCACCTGTCTCTGTCTCTGGAGTGCTGGGACTAAAGGTATATGTCACCAACGCCTGGGAGTTTCTAAACATTTTTGTGCAAGTAAGAATTCATAACTTATTAATAATGTGTTTCACAAATTACAAAAATAATGTTATAGCTTTCTCTCAAGACCTGAGTGTTAAAATAAAGCTCAGGTGGTAAGGTGGCTATGCTTTTGGGGGTGCAGCCTGGTAGAGGCAATGAGGTCATTGTGAGATCACTGGACACAGGCCTTTGCAAAGGATTGTGGGGCTTCTCAGACATGAGGTGAGTGGTTCTGCTGCAAGGACAGCTCTGGCCACAAGATGCTGCCACAACACAGGCCCAAAGCAGCCAAATAAACCTCATTTCCTATAAGTTTATTAACATGAGTCTCCTGTTGTAGTCACAGAATGCTAACATAGGAAGGCCTGCTATGACCTCTCTGGGTTGTTCATGTAGACAACAGCTTTTAAAGAAGACACACAAAATTGTGAATGGGGCTCTGAACCAACACAGTACGGAAGCCTGTAGGGTCCAAATGTGTACAGTCAGCCACGTATCTCCACACATGGAGCAGAACAGAAATGACTAGCTGGCAATTGTCTAAAACACGCCGTTGAAAACAGCAGCACCGTGTCCTCTGTAGGTGGGTGGATGAGTAGACAGAGGGATGGACAGGTGAGAAGTCTTATACCAAATCAGACTTTCAATTGCATCATCAGATTTGCATAGGAAAAAGTATAACTGAATGTTTTCCCAGAAAAACCAAAGCATCTCAGAGTCTCTGCCTTTGAGCCTTGCTGAGGTTTCCCTGTGAGGTCATCCTTGCGCTTTTTGGATCCTGGTCAGCTGTGACTGTCTGCTTTCTTCCATTTCTCCAGGTAATGACCCTCCAAAGTGTGGCTGGGGCACTGCCTGGCAGCCCTTGAGTCTGAGTTCTCCCTTGCACGTAGCCGGGGAACCGGATCAGTCAGAGAACGACGAAGCCCACAGCCTGACCCATGCAGACCTTTGCCAACAGTCGAACATGTCGCTGAATTCCACAGCCTGAAAAGGAACGTCCTCTCTCATTTCTGACAAGAAGACTGTTAAACTAGGAATGGGGCACAAAGAAAACTGCCATGCGTTACCTCCTTTAAAGTCACTTTAGAACTGGTACCTCCTGCGCGACTTATCCGGGGAAGTCATTAAAACAGAGGCCATAACAAGAAGCTGGAGAGTGGCTCAGAGGTTAAGAGCACTGGCTGCTCTTGCAGAGGATCTGGGTTCAGTTCCCAGCACCCTCATGGCTGCTCACAACCACCCATAACTCATGTCAAAGGGTCTGATGCCTTCTCCCTGTAGGCACCGATACACAATGTATCATTTGGGCCACAATGTATCATTTGGGCCACAATATATCATTTGGGCAGTCATACTTTAGTAAAACTAAATCATTTTTTAAAAGGCTTATTTTAAGCCTTTATATCTTAGAGACTTTAAGGTTTTCACTTGAGCTGTAAGTCATTTTTCTTGTATTGTTAGAGCACATGTTGGAAAAAAAAACAACAGGCTTTCTCTCCAATTCTACTCCTTGCATTGGGGTTTACTTATCTTTGAGAAAGGGTCTTATGTAGCGTAGTTTGACGAACTTGCTAGGTAGCCAAGCATGACCTTGAACTCCTAATCCTCCTGCCTCTACCCCCCTAGTTCATGGATTATAGGTTTGGCCATCACAAATGGTTTATACAACACTGGGGGAGTAAGCTCAGGGCTCTGTGCATGCTGGGCAAGCATTGTACCAACCAGCCACACCCTAACCAGCTCTTAGGTTTTTACGACTTCCATTCGAAAGTGGAACCCACTTCGTGGGGCACCTGCTACTTGGGCGGCCTGGGTTCTGCTTACTCAGCCAGTGAGGAAGTCTCTCCCATTGTAGAGTGCCTGTCTCCAGACAGAAGTGGAAACTTAAGGGTCCTCTGGAAAGTCAGTTGGGTGGTGTTTTGCTGGGGCAAACACATTTCGTTAAAGTGGACACAGATGTGAAAGGCTCAGGCAGACTCATGAAGGAACATCTGATTGAAGCAGACACAGGAGAGAGGATAGTCTGCTAAAGCACGTGACAGGACACGTGATGAAGGATTCTTTGTTAAGGACACACATGTATTGGTCAGCCTTGTGGTCAGTTGTGCTGCATTTGTCAGGACTCCATAGAGAGATGCACCAAAGGACTTCTGGTGGCCTGCTGCAGTTTCTTGACACTTCCGAGGACTCAGGCTGATTGGATGCACGTGCTGAGGCAAGCACATGGAGGACACGTGATATCTGGAGGGTATACATAGGACTCCATGGAGTGACGGAGACAGAGCTTGGCTTGCTGGTACAGCTAGCTGTGCAACGCTTGTGAGTCTCGCATCTTTGTTGATCTTCACTTCCCTGAGAGAGGCACAGCTGAGGACTTCTACTGGTGTCCCCGTGGTCCCTCCTGCTGACTCCAGACGAGGCTGAGGCCTGGCTGTCTCTGCTAGGTTGTGTCACCACTGTTGCTAACCCGACTCTACTGAACTGGTTGCTGGTGTAGCCATGAAGTGTTTTTGACTAAATCCAGCTGCTGCTGACCGCTAATCTGTGAACTGAACTGCTGATTTCCAGGTGACACAGCTGGGAATTGCTCCAAAGAACCTTCCTAAACAGGTCCATTTACCCTGTATCCTTTCTTTCCCACTACCTCTGGTGGGTGATGGGCTACAAGGAAGGTTAAGTGTTTAAGAACCATCATTTAAAAAAAAAAAGGTTTGGAAAAAATTAAACGTACACCAGACAGCAGCTACACAACAACCCCAGACTCTCTAGCGCTGGTGCTGTGCCCACTGTGGTGAGACACTTAACTATAGAGGCCTGAGCAAGTAACTTCTTTGTAAGACTCAGTCAAGAGCGAATATCCCTATCATGGTGCCAATGGTCCCCAGAAAGGCCGCTGAGTACTATGAGGAGAGAAACTCCAGAGCTGTGAGGGAGCAAGGTACAGTAGAGAGAGCACAGCCAGGGCACACACAGTAGGATTCTTCATATTGATCCTTAACCCTGGCAGGTAGCTTGACCACTCCAGGCCCAGTGCTCTTGCCTCTGGTGTTCTCATGAGAATGCATGCTAAAATGTACCTAACACCGAATATTAACACATTGATGTCCTGGAGACACTCCCCAGTGGTAGTGCGTATCCACACAAAGGTGGAGCATCCCCTATCTGAACTAGTTCGGACCAGGAGTGTTTCCAGTTCTGAAGGTTTTCAGGCCTGTGTTTTATTGAGTAGCCATGGCAAATGTCTGAAATCTAAAACACACCACGGCGATACTCTAAAAGTTTCCGATTCCACAGCCTTTTCTACTTTGAGTCCTCAGATTAGGAACACTGTCCATGTGTGAGTCACTGCTGCTAAAGTTATTGTTATCGCAACAGAAAGCGAAGCCTGGCCTTCGGAGACACCAGAGACGCCAGCTGCTGAAGTGAATCTGCAGTCTGCAGGGCTCAGCCGTGAGGTCACCCAGACTGCCCTCAGCCCAGTGACAGCCTCGACACAGAGCGGGGTGGACGAGACCGGAGTCCTCGAATGCAGCACAGAGAGGAGCCGGACTCAGGAGGGGGTCCCCACCCAGCCTCCCTCTCCCACATTAGTTGAGAGCAGAACCCTGCTGACACCAGACAGGCTCTGTGACACCCCTGGTTCCAGGAACAAAAAGACAACCTTATAGCTCCACCACTTACCCTCTGTTCCCAAGGCAGCTAATTATGATTATAAAAATTAAGTTTAATCAATTACTTTCACAGCTGTGAAAAATAGCATAAAAGGGTCTTTGGGTAGCTTGTCTGTTTCACCCTATTTATTTATATCTATCTATCTATCTATCTATCTATCATCTATCTATCATCTATCTACCATCTATTATCTATCTATCATCTATCCATCATCTATCAATCAATCTATCTATCATCTATATATCATCTATCAATCCCTCATCTATCTATCCATTATCTGTCATCTATCATCTATCATGTATCATCAATCTATTTATCATCTATCATTTATCTATCTATAACCTATCTATCTATCATCTATCTTTTATCTATCTATCATCTATCTATCTATCTACCTATCTATCTATCTATGATTTTTGAGACAGTGTTTCATCCAGGACTATTTTTTTATTAGGTCTTTTGAGAAGGATTTTTCATCCTGCTTAAAAGGTCAAGGAACAACAGGGACTTTGTTCTCGTTAAAAGAGGAGCCCAGGGCCTGAGTCCATCCTATTAAGATGCTCACCCTTTATCTGCATCCCCAGCCTCACAGCCTCTGATGTGCAGTGCCTTGGCCCTGCCTATCACTGAGCTGTCAACCCTCACCTCAAATGAGAGGGAGAACTTCCGAATCTCCCAGACTTCGTCCAAGGCCTGCGGGGTCAGTCATAAACCCTAAGTTCTACACCAGATGGCTGCTTATCCAAATGACAAGCACTCGTCCCATCCATGAGGTTTTCCAAAATATTTGACAAGTATTGCTTGGGGGTGAGGAGGAAGCCCAGGGAGGAGGAACTGGGAAGAGGGATCAGTTAGTAAAGTTCTTGCTGGGCAAGCATAAGGACCTCAGTTTGGATCCCCAGAACCCAGATAAAAGTGGGGTGCAGCAGCTCTGTAATAGCCAGCTGGGGAGATGAAGCTCAGTGCATCCCTGGAGGACACTGGCCAGACAGCCTCGCTCATTCTGTAAGTTTGAGTACAGTGCAAGACTTAGCTATGATTCTATTGCTGTAAAGAGACACCATGACCAAGGCAACTTATAAGAGGGAGCATTTAATTGGGGGCTGGCTTACAGTTTCCACGAGTGAGCCCATGGCCATCACACGGTGGGGAGCATGGCAGCAGGCAGGCAGGAGTGGCTCTGAAGTAATCAGTAGCTGAGAGTTTGTATCTGATCCACAAACAGGAGGCAGAGAAAAAGAGACTGGACCTGGCAAGGGCTTTTGAAGTCGCAAAGCTTACCCCTAGTGACACGCCTCCTCCAGCAAGACCACACCTCCTAATCCTTCCCAAAGAGTTCCACCACCAGGGACCAAATATTCAAATATATGAGACTATGGGGGCCATTCTTATTCAAACCACAATAAAGACCATCTCAAAATATAAAGCAGAGAGCCATTGAAGACACCCAATATCAACTTTTGACCTCCATGCATACATGTAAACACATACACACTACACACTCACATTCACACACGCACTCACACACTCACACTCACAATACACACACAGTAACACTCACACACTCACACACACTCACACACACTCACACACTCACATACACATTCACACTCACACACACTCACACTCACACACACAAGCTCTCACATAATGCTCACACACACAGTTACACCACACATTCACACACACACACAAACACTCACACTCACACACACACTCACACACAAACACTCACACTCACACACACTCACACACAGATACTTGTTGAGATTTAACATTTCACAACCAATCATATATGCAATGATGAAAAAGAAAGTTTGCTCAACATTCAGAAAACTATCCCACAAAATTAACTTTATTATCTATTGTCTGCAGCAAAGTATTTTTATGCTCTGAGAACTGATAGCAAAAAGAATACAAGACATTCTGCATGGAACGTGACATATATGTTGTCACTTTAAGGCCAGGGCCACGATCCTCCTGTGAGATGCACAGTCCTGGGTGAGTGGAGGGGGAGGGACACCCTGGCTGAAGGATTTCAGCTTCACTCCCCCAGGCCTAGCTAGAGACCACATGGGGTCAGTCTGGACCCAGAGTCCTGCTCGTCCTAGGGCTGGGCCTGTCCTCAGAACTGTGTCTCTGAAAGTCACTTCACAGAAAATTACGTGTGTGTGTTCCGTGTCCCAAGCCAGGCGCCATGATGCACATGAGTGAAGAGTTGTATGATTAGCCACGAAAAGATTTCACAGTGGCCCTTGACTGATAGAGAGGTCCCGCCAACGTCTGCAGGAGGAGCGGACCCCAGATCTGAAAGAGACAGTAAGCTGGGCTTCTGCAAGCAGAGGCTGCGGGTCAGTGGAGTAGAGACCAAGAAAGAAGACTTCATTCCAAGTAGCAATGTGTGACTGCGTCTGATCTAGAAGATCTGTCAGCTCGACTCAATGAAGTCAGCCTTTCCCCTGTCTCAGATGAGCTGGGACAACTCAATACTGCCCCTGTATGTCACAGAGAGGCTGACCAACAAATAACTGTGGTAGTAACACAGGAGTACAGACACGAGAGCAACATCCAGTTCCCACCATGCCCACAAAGCTGACTGGACCCTCAGTGACCTGAGGAGAGTCCAGAGCGAGGTCCAAATTCAGGTGAGGGAAGAACAGGGATTCAAAACAAACGCAGGTTTTCATGAATTCCTAACACTGAAAATCAGAGGGAAACTGATGGCCTCGCCCTTGTGTGGCTGCAGTGAGTGTATGGTAGAATTTTTGTCCTTTTATCTTGGCCTATGTTCTCATGTCCTTTTTGTCTAACTGTTATCAAACTGGAAAAGTTCTCCTAAGGCATCATGGGATAACTTGAAATGTTTGGAAGTCAGCTAAATACTGCTGTGTGCTGGAGATGCTGTGTACACACACACACACACACAGAGAGAGAGAGAGAGAGAGAGAGAGAGAGAGAGAGAGAGAGAGAGAGAGAGAGTCACGGTGATCTCTTAGGGACTCACTCCAAACTTGAATTCATGACCAGCTACCACCTCTTGTGCACATCACGGACTTCGCTTGGTTCAGAACCTTGCTATGGGCTGCAAGGGGCAGAGGTCCAGTTAGTTGTGCGTGGAAAGGAATGAAGGATAAAACAAAGGGGTTTCTTTTCATGTATAAACTTATTTCGGACGGGATTTCCTCAGTGAAAAATGAAGAACAGGATGGGGGGCAGAGTGCCTACCTAGCATGTGTGAGCCTCTGGGTTCTATCTCCAGAGCCAGTAAACAGAATTAAAAAGGTAGGGGACATCACACATTGAGGACAGTGGGCATCTGAGAGCCTCACTCTGAAATCCTCTGGCATCTCGGAGCCACTAGAAGCCTCATGCCCGCAGCTACTGTCTTTGTTTCTTCGGGACACGAACTCATGACCGTGTCCACTGCTCATTTCGCTGGAAAGTAAGTGCCATGGTAGGTTTGCTTCTCTGCTCTTTACCCCAAACCCAGAGTGAGCTCAGCGTACCATGGGATACAGCAACCTGTGTCACAGGATCAAGCAACACAGCAGGCCCCAAGTGCCCATGGAGCCCACAGTCCGTGCACACATACTGGGGCATATGTTTCTATGAAGAACACAACTGTCAGGTTGGGGCTGTGTGGTTTCTTGATCGAATTTTATCCATCATAAAGGTTCAGGGTCCGAGAAGATGTATCACGTCCAGTCATTGCAAGGTCTAACCCAAGCTTCCGTCCCTCCTGCTGCACCATGCTCCGAAGAAGATGCCCCCAGTCAAGATATCACTGCCATGTGACCAGGGCAGGGTTGACACTCTCCATGCAGGAGGTGGCCGCCTCTATGGCCAGGGACTGGCACAAACATGAAAAACAGCTCATCTGCTGCCACCAGAGTCTCCTGAATGGTGGCTTTACAAAGAAAAAGTCGACTTAGGATAAAACAAAGCTAGCTATGTACTGTAAGCCATCCTGACGCCCTGTAACTCTGTGTTGGCACCCAAGGGTGTGTTGGCGAGGTTAGGGGTCTCAACTAGAACGGAAAGGGACTTTGGTCTGCTTCCGGGAGGCAAGGCTCCACAGAAGAAGCTGCTGGAACCCACACTTGTCACCCCACTGACACCCAGTGCCGATCCAGAAAACACAGATGGATTGGCCTGGTGACAACCAGCCGGCGTGTCTGGTGAGGCAGGGTGGGCCAAAGGAAGGGATGGTGGAATAGAGAAAGGCTGGAGAGAGGCCTCAGCAGCCTAGAGCGGAGCCCAAAGACATGAAAACACACACACACACACACACACACACACACACACACACACACACACACACACATGCACTCTCATACACTCACACACATGCACTCTCACACACACACATGCACTCTCACCACACATGCACTCTCTCACACTCACTCACCCACAAGCACACTCACACACACGCGCCTGCAAACACACATAGGAAAAGACACACGCAGGAGAAGGTGGATGCTCTAGCTTGAGGATCCACCCCACACACCTCTTCTCTACCGTTAGCCTGAGCGGGAGAGTCGGGCACCTCAACAGCCTTACTGAGGAACACTCCTGACAGTGAAGAGAAAACAAGAGACATTTCAAAGCAAACACAGGCGCAACCAAAAGTGGCCCTGAGCAGACCACTCAAGAGGGACTCTACAGGTCAGGCTCAGAAAACGAGGGAGACAGAGGCTAAGGACTGGAAGGCAGGTAGAGAAATATGTGTAAGGCATGTTCACGTTTTCTCTTCTTTGTTTTGTCTAACCCCAGTACTCAGTGGGCAGAAACAGGAGTTTCTGTTCGGTCTGTGAGTCCCAAGTCAGTTTGATCTACACAGTGAGCTCCAAGAGAACCAGGGCTACATAGTGAGACCCCATCTCAAAAAAAAGAAAAAAGAAAAATAGAAAGGAAAAGACAGACAGACAGACAGACAGACAGACAGATGGGCAGCGAGAACATTAAACATTAACATGTCTTATAAATATGGTTACTGTTGTTCAGGTGACCTAGTATCAAGTGTCTGTCTGTCAGTTACCAGGGCCGACTGATGTGAATCTGCATCCTCATACGTAGTTCCTGCAGTTAATGTTCAAGCCACCATTAAGATAGACTCAAGGTAGAACTTAAAGAAAAAAGAAAGAAAAAGAGCCATCTTGGAAGGAGGCGGTTTTGAGAAACCCAAGGTGGACCAAGTCTGTTCTCCACTGAGACACCAGTGCTCCTCGTCACAAGTAAGCTCGGCCCCAGACGCTGGACGGTGCCTTTGTTCAAAAGCGGGCAGCCAGATTTTTCATTTCTGCACACTAGGTCGTCTGTCAGCTGACCACTCAGGATTCCACTGCCGACGATGTGGCAGCTTCCAATGTGCTTGGACCTGCCTTCTGGCCTCCCTGCCCCCATTGGGGGAGCAATCCAGCCATCTAACCACATATCCTCTTACCGTGGACAGCTTGTGGTTAGCCACAGAAGCGTTACAAAGCCCATGTAAAGCGTGTGGGAATGCACGTGCAGGCTGAGGAGTTTTAGAGCAGCCCCTATCCCATGTCATCATCTCTTGTAGAATCCTCACAGTGTAGAATCCTTACAGTTGGAGGAGACCAGAGGCCGAGTGCAGTTAACAGCAAAAGCTCTGGACGTCAGAAGGTCCTGAGTACCATCACCCTGAGTAATGCAATGTGGGACTCACAGCTAGCCCGTCTGGCTGGAAAGAATGATGACCCTCTTTTGTGGGACAGTTCAACCACATGCATGAAGCTCGGACTCAGGGTGGAGCCATGCATAAACCCCAGAGGGTAGACACGGCTGTAATCCCACACTGCAGAGGCAGAGGCAGGGGGATACTAGGGCTTCCTGGCCAGCTAGTCTAGCAGAGTCAGCAAGCGCCAAGTCAGCCAGGGAGAGATCCTGTCTCAAACGGAAGCAGAAACAAAACCAAAAACAACAACAAAAACAAGAATACCTACTGAAGAAGAGGTAACACCAATTTCTGGTCCCCGCTTACATGTGTACACACACACACACATATATACACATACGCACACACATAAACACGTACACACATACACACAGATACATATACACACAATGCACACATACATACACAATATATACACATGCACACACATAAACATATACAGAGATACACGTACATATACACACATACACACAGATACATGTGTCCACACATATACATACACACACATATAGAAATGTACACATGCAATACACATACATACTCGCACATATAGATACACACACACACACACACACACACACACACACACACACACATGAAGTAAAATCAGCGAGCGAGGATGTAAAGTTGATGTGGGGAATCCTGTCACCACAGCCAGCCCCTGCGCTAAGCTCCCAGTGGGACCGGGTAACAGCACCGGAGCAGGTGGTCCCTGGGTGGAGAGCAGGTAGACTTGTTCACGACAGAGGCTGAACCTGGCCGTCCTGCCAGCTCACAGCTGCCTCCTCTCACACTTCCCGACTCCTGTAATCCATCCAGTCCAGCTCACTGCACACCAATGGCTCGCACGTGACGCGTGAACGCGACCCTTCTTGGAAGTCAATCAAAGCAAAACCAGCTTCAATTCTGAACTGCCCCAGGTCCTTGTCTGAGGTGAAGAGGTGCGAGCTGTGGTTGGGAGCAAAGTACCTCAGAGAAGTACAGCAGGTTACGGGGGAAGAGCCCTCTGCGGTGTTGGCGTATGCTTTGCCCATTATGGGCAGCTGAGTGTGCACTGCGCCAGCCAAGGCTCCACCACCAACTAAGTGGAAAAACTATGAGGTGGAGAGGCCCAGATTCTTCCTTGTCTGTGGTAATCCTCGCTCTGCAAGCTGTCATGTGCCGAGCGAATCATGTGATCCTGTCCCTCCTCTACCCTGCAGTGTACGGCGTACGGGCGCTATGAGCAAGAACCACACACCACAAAGCTTATCTGGGGAATCATGAAGGCAGGACGCACGGACAAACCAAAGAACCGTGTCAGCCCTCACTGCAGCCGAACAAAAGAAACCAGCAGAACGAGTCATGACAAAAGATGGCGTGCGGGCGAAGCTAAAAGCTCTAAACGAAAACATTGGAGACAGACTGCTTTGGTTTGACTCTGAAACATTCCCATGCACTCCCGTGTTTGAACGGGTGGTCTCCAGCCGGTAGCACAGAACTATCTGGGAGTGTGTGGAATCTTTACTAGGTAGGGCTCAGCTGATAAGAGTGGGTCGCTGGGGTCGACATCCAGAAGTCAATCTCCTGGTACGCAAACCTACAGTGGGAATTAAGGCCTTCAGCTCCTCTCTTCCCATCTCCTTGGAGCCTCTTATAAAAGGAGGTACCACATCTGCCACAGTCTCTTCCAATGTCACAGAAACTATTCCAGCATGCTCACTGGTATAAGAAAGAAAGTAAAATTTCTGAGCACTCTGAAACCAAAGAGGGGAAAGAGAAATGCCTTCTTTTCAACAGAAAATCATCCCGCTGGGCAAACAACTAAAAACCATGATCAGCATCTTGCCAACCTGTACAGATTTGAAGACTGAGTTTCCTCAGGACCAAAAATACTTGTCATCCACCTGTGGATGTCAGGCTCACTGTGCACACATCCGAATGTCTCCAAGGCTTTCTGGAGAGTTTTACAGTTTCTCTGTTTTCCTCTGTATGTAGGAGGGACATGGAAGGCCCACTCCCAGGTGTCATCACGGCCCTTGTGACTACAGCGGTTAAGTCCTCTCTCCCCCAGCAGAAGCTCATCCATCACCTATGCTGGGGCCTCCAGCCAAAGCCCCCCCTGCTCTAGAGCTCAATCTGCTATAGGTGTGTGTGTGTGTGTGTGTGTGTGTGTGCATGAGTCTCTGTGTGTACATATCTGTGTATGTATATCTCTGTGTGTATGTGTGTGTGCATGAGTCTCTGTGTGTACATATCTGTGTATGTATATCTCTGTGTGTGCATGAGTCTCTGTGTGTACATATCTGTGTATGTATATCTGTGTGTGTGTGTGTGTGTGCATGAGTCTCTGTGTGTACATATCTGTGTATGTATATCTGTGTGTGTGTGTGTGTGTCTCTGTGTGTATGTGTGTGTGTGTGTGTGTGTGTGTGTATATCTGTGTGTGTGTGTGTGTGTGTATGAGTCTCTGTGTGTACATATCTGTGTATGTATATCTGTGTGTGTGCATGAGTCTCTGTGTGTACATATCTGTGTATGTATATCTGTGTGTGTATGTGTGTGTGCATGAGTCTCTGTGTGTACATATCTGTGTATGTATATCTGTGTGTGTGCATGAGTCTCTGTGTGTACATATCTGTGTATGTATATCTGTGTGTGTGCATGAGTCTCTGTGTGTACATATCTGTGTATGTATATCTGTGTGTGTATGTGTGTGTGCATGAGTCTCTGTGTGTACATATCTGTGTATGCATATCTGTGTGTGTGTGCATGAGTCTCTGTGTGTACATATCTGTGTATGTATATCTGTGTCTGTGTGTATGTGTGTGTGTGCGAACGCGTGTGCTCATGATTGTGTGTGCCTGTAAGACACGATGTTAAACGCATTTCCTTGCTTCCTCTTTTCCTCCCAGGCTCCCCCACCCCTGTGAATGGCCATCTGTGCAGCCACTCAATAATGTATAAACCTAGATACAGCCTTGGCTAGTCCCAATTTCTTACGATTAACATCACATCGATCGCCGAATCCTGTTGGTTCTAAATCCCTGCACGATAGACGATCAAGTGCGTCGTCTCTGTCCCTTGCGCCTCCTCAGCCTCTACTTTGGTCTCTCCTGGTCATTTGCTGTTTTGGGGCTCCTCTAACAGCCTCAACTGCTTTACCCCACGGCAGTCCCACCGGTCCCCGTCATCTCTCTTTATTACACCTCTAGTACGGTCTTCCTAAAATGCAAACTCAGCCCTCGTGTGTGTCCAGCCACACGGAGGGAGAGGCAGCGTGGAGATTGTGGGCCAGGAAACACAAGAAGTACCATTGTGATTTCCCCCGTCTGAGGGGCAAACACTGGGCATACACTCCCTGGCTTCTTGCTGGGAATTAGGCTCGGTGCCCTATCCCAGCCCGGCGGCTCCTGAACGGCTGCAACCTCCCAGGTGTTGCTCATGCTCTCCCGCTTCCTGGTCTTTCCGTCTCCGCCCACCCCACCCCTTCTTTACCTGATTTGATCCTTCAAAGCTCAGCTCAGGCTACATCCTCTCCGAAACGCCACTACCTGAAGAGCAAGCTGAGTTGCAGGTCCTCCCCACGATCCCCACAGAATCCCCCATACTCATCACGGCCATGAGACCCATTACTGGACCCCTTCCACATCCAGCCAGGGCACCTAGAAGTCAGGAACTCTGCCAGGACATCGAGTGCAAAGCCATCCCCAGGAGCGTGCCACACGAGTCACCGGGTCACCGCCTGTAAACCTCCTGCGTGGCAGTTCTAAACACACGGTCCCCAACTCTAAAATATCCTCAGGAAAGTGTAGGAGGTCAAGAAACATTTTCCTAATGACACCACGATGTCATTTCCTGTGTCACAATGCTGCAATGTGTCACATGACAATGTGTCACATCTGAACTGATGGAGGTGCTGACCCCAAGTGCTTAGGGTCTTCATTGCTGCTGACTCTCAGTCAAAATGAAAGTTGATCTGAGATGGCTTAAGGTTAAGACACTGTTCAAGTTCAACCCTCGAGCGCAGGTCCTAAAGGGCATCAGTTCACAGGATCAGAGCAGCACAGCCGCAATCTGGCTGGGAGTCTTCGCTCGGAACCCAATTTTCCCTCGGGAAAAACGGCTGATGGACAAACTGAAATTATTCATACCAGAAGGATCTGTAATCAGCTTCTCGGAAATGACTGAGGGGCCGGCAAGACGGCTAAGTGGGTAGGTGCGCTGGCTGCCCAACCTCACGGCCTAGGTTCAATTGCTGGAACCCACACGGTGAACTGAAAGCCAACTGCTGTCCTCTGTCCTCTGACCACCATCAGTGTTCCACGCCAGGCACACACCACACATGCACACACTCACACTCTCACATACACACACTCTCACATACACTCACACTCATCACACATGCACACTCACACACACATTACACATGCATTCACATACACAAACACATACACACTCACACACATCACATATGTACACTCTCATATACTCACACACACTCAAACATACACACACTCATATACTCACACACACTCATATACTCACACGCACTCAAACACACTCACACACACACTCACACTCTCACACACACTCACATACACTCACACTCACCACACACGCACACACTCACACACATCACACATGCACTCACACACACAAACACACACTCACACACTCATACACATCACATATGTACACTCTCATATACTCACACACTCCCAAACACACTCACACAAACACACACATACACACACTCACACACACATCACACATGCACTCACACACATAAACACACACTCACACACAAATACACATAGACACACACATACACACACACACACACACACACACAAAATGTAATAATAACACAAACACGCCTGCTACCTCAAAGAAAATAACTGACCTCAATAACACTGACCTTTCCAGGAGGAAGAAAATGGGAACTTCAGAGACTTTTATCAGCTATCAGCTGCCTAAAGACCGTTTTGAGGACACAGTACTGACGCCGACCCTCAGAACACTCTGATGCTGTGTATATCACAAGCGGGCACACAACTCAGTGACTTCATGGTTCTCAAGTGGTCTGTCGTTACAGGACATATATGGGAAGAGAGCCATCTGCACACAGGATAGGACATAGGCTGAGAGTCATGGGCCACAGCGCCAGGCTGAAGGATGAGAAGTAAAGCCGTCAGCAGATTTCTCTCCATCAGAACCAGTTGCCAGGCAAGGTGTCCCATAGCGCAGCACTGGGAAGGTGGAAACGGGAGGGTGGATCCTAAGTGTGGGCCTGCCTGGATCACAGTGACTCTGAGGCCAGGCTGGGCTGCACGGCACCACCTTGTCATAAAAAGAAATGCAGTGCACGCACACACGCACTCAGAACGAAAGCGAGGGCTGCAGATGTAGCTCAGTTGGTAGCGCCCTTGCCCAGCATGCACGATGCTCTAGGTTTGCTCCTCAGTATCCCATAAACCGCGTGTGGTGGTGCGTGCCTGCAGTCCCAGCACTTAACAAGTACAAGTGGAGAATCAGAAGACCAAGGCTGGGTATGGAGAGACGGCTCAGCAGTTAAGAGCACTGGCTGTTCTTCCAAAGGTCACAAGTTCAAATCCAAGCAACCACATGGTGGCTCACAACCATCTGTCATGGGATCTGATGCCCTCTTCTGGTGTGTCAAAGACAGTGTGGATACATACATACATACATACATCTTTAAAAAAGAAAAAAAGAAAAGATCAAGGCCATCCTCAGCTCCACAGTGATTTCAAGGCCAGCCTGGGCTACACACAACCCTATGTTAGGGCCAACCTGTAAGCCCCACTCGCCCAAGGACAGATACTTCCTGGAATGCCGGACGTTGTTACATGGTTTGTCAGAGATAACAAACCACGTTTTTGCTCCCCTAAACAAGTCTGTTTGACTCAACTGCACCAGATGTGCTTGCTCCTGTGTAGTGGGAAGTAAGGGGGCAGGAAATGCATCAGGATTTATGTTTGCCCCTGGTTGGAGGTAGGCGGGAGGTAGGCGGGAGGAAGTATGTCAGGATACAGACTTGCCCCAGATTGAACCTGATGGGAAATATGATCTTGTGGCTTTCACCTTTGTGAGCCTCTGAACAATATGACTCGTAGCTATTTTCTGGGTACCCTGAAATGGTATTGGCCAGAGCCCATCATCTTACCAGCATTTGATTCAAGGTTGCCTCGAAGTAACTCAAACATTATGGGACAGGTTTTTCTCACAAGATTCTCGGGTTTAACACCTGCCTCAGAATAGGGTGGGGCTGGGAATAGCTCAGCAGTTAAGGAGCATTTCCTGGTCTTGCAGAAGAGGCCCTGAGTTCAGTTCCCAATACCTACAGCAGGTGGCTCGCAAGCTTGTGATTCCAGCTCCAAGGGATCTGATGCCTCTGGCTTCCATGGGCACCTACACACCACACACACACACACACACACACACACACACACACACACACACACACACACACAAACCTAGAAACAAAATAAACCTTTTTTCAAAAAATCCACATCCCCCTCCCTGCTCTTAAACATCCACTGTGGCACTGGACCACGGAATCTCAGACTTACATTCACCATTTGTGCCCTCAACCTCAACCTTGAACAAACCACACAGCTTTCGAACTCGGGTTAAATGGATCAGTAGAAATCCTGTGGACGAGGAACAACAAGAACTTTGCTCCAGTTCTCACCTGGCCCGCAGGGCGCCTGCCTGGTGATGGGGTTGGGGGGGCTCTAAGTCCCTGTTTCTTTACCTCAGCACCAGGAGTGCACACCTGCCTACACACACTGTCCCTGGAGTCAGGCTCTGGCAAAAACAGGCAGACCTCCTGCCCACGGTTATTACCCCAAGTAAGTGGGCAAGGTTAACATGGAGACAAGGAAATGACATTTGCCATTCGTGATAGGAACATCGGAAGCCATCCCATTGCAGGTGCTGCTTCACGAAGCCTGGTGACTGTCAGACGTCTCTCTCCAAGGGGCCGCCCCTCCCTCTACACATAACACAAAACCATCAAGTCCCCCACACAGTACCAGGCTCCCCAAAGTGATCATCTTTTAAATCATAAGGAAGAAAGAAAAACCGTCAGACACCCTAAAAATCTCATTAGCATTTGAGACTCAAGGAAGTAACCTAGAGATTGTCCCCTGCTGGTCCCTGGTGGTTTATCTGACTTAATCTCTAAGCCTGCCAGGCAGTTGAGAGCATCCTTCCAGACTGCCAGAGCACTAGTATTACAAAGAGGTGACTGCAATTTGCCTATCTAAAGGTAATATCTATTCATCTTCGTTTTAACAAAGATAGGTGAAAAGAAACCAGAGTTTATAGGAAAAGACGGATCAGCCGCTGCCGGCCATGACTCAAAGTGTGTCACTCTGTATTAGAAGGCGCACAACTCTCTCAAATAAAGGTGTATGGGTCTCCAGGTTGGCACAGGAGCAGCCGGGACAACTGACGCTTACGTGGTTGAGTGATGCTGAGCCATGAGGTATAGATGCTACAAGGATGTGCTAGATCAAACCCGTTTGGATCCTGGTGCTGCCAGTCCCCAGATGTCTGTCTAGCTTGGAGCAGTAAGCCTTGCCTATCAGCTGCCCTGGCTGCAAAGTTGTTTCTGATTTTGGGCATTCATCTTTGCTAGGACAGTGACCCCCTGAGGTTCACACGCACGCTGGCCCCTCTGCACAGGGAGGGCGGTTCACAGTCAAGAATAGGATCTGTGCAGCCGCTGGTGTGTCTGGGATGGGATACACTGCCTCGAGCTACGGAGGCCTCAGATACAATAGGACAGCAGCCTCTGCAGGGTCTGGAAGCATATTCTTTGGCCCATATCTGGGGACAATCTAGTCTTTCACAGTTTTATAATCTGTCACCTTAAAAGTGCTTTATAAAGACATTGGGGCAGCTAAGCCTCCTTTCAAGTTGCCGGCTGTCTTCTGTGATGAACTCTGATACCAAATCTCTTCATTTGAGGTTTGGTTTGTCTTAGACGGGGTCTCCCAGCATGACCTTGACCGATCCTGGACTCATGATCAGCCAGCTTCATCCTCCCAAGTACTAGGACTAGAGACCTTGGTGTCGTGTTCCCTGTTTGAGGAAAAGAACGGCATCGGCTCTCAGAAGTTACAAAGCCACAGGATATCTGAGGGCAAACGCTTGCCCCCCACCAGGTCCTTCACAGACATCCGACGTGTGCAGGAGTGGATAGCTTCCAGCTTCCAAGAGGGGTCTCTCATGCAGAGGGGGTGTGCCCTGACAACTAACTTTAGTACTAATAACCTCATGGTCAGTAAAATACAATCTTGAAGTGGGTTCTGGGGGGGTGGGTAGAAGGACCATGATTTTAAACCTAGTCTGAACTACACAGTGAGATTTTATCTAAATACATGCACGCACATACATACATACATACACACACATTCACTTTTACATTTTTATTGTCTGTGCATGAGTGTTTTGCCTACATGTATATATGTTCCCCATGTGCATGTCTGGTGTCCTTGGCAACCAGAAGAGGGTATCAGATTCGTTGGGCCTAGAGTCATAGACAGTTGGGAACCTCCATGCGGGTGCTGGGAATCGAACCTGGGTCCTTTACGAGTGCTCTTAACCTCTGAGCCAACTCTTCAGACCCCAGACTCGTAAAATTCCGCTTGCCTCAGCTCAGGTCTGAATTCCTCTATAGTAGAGGACTCGTTGGTGAGTCATCCACTCGGGTCTGAGTAGAAAGCAGAGCTGCCATGGCTCTGTGGTTTCTAACAGGTGGTGACGATAGCTGCTTTTGTCCGTTTTTAAAAAAATACTTTTCTCCAACTATAACTTTCATGACCTTGCTATGTAAACGGATAGGCCAGGACATCTGAAATCTTGCCTTGAAGATTGTGATTTTAAAGTTGGGACACTTTTTTTTTACTTTTGTCCCTTAAACGAAAAGGCAGTCCTCCTCCTGAATGGGTGGCCTCTGTGGTGCTCTCATTGAGAAACACAGAGTCCACAGGGCTGGTGACTGCAAGCACAGAAAACTGGTTCAGCTCTACCCATGATCCTTTTGCCCAGATAACAGGACTGATCTTCAAGAAAGGGCAGCTAAGACCAGTCTGGGCCAACCACATAACCTTTTCAAAGGGTAACACCCAATATGTCCAGCCCCAAGGAGAAAGACTCTGGAGATCACAGGCTATGGAAAAGTTTTGGGTTTTTTTGTTTGTTTGTTTGTTTGTTTGTTTGTTTTTGGTTTTGGCAGTGTGTGGGGGTCTGCAGTCCCTCGTTAACAATGCTTCAGATAAGAGGAACACTACACTTGGAAACATTTTATCTGCAAAACCATGTGAGCACAATTTGTTTTACAAAGCACAGTCTTTCTATAACCAAAGACTGGGTAACTAATGCTGACCCTCGGAACTCCGAATTATTCCGAGCTTCCGTTCAAATGTTTATATTATTCCCTTAACCCTTGCTGCTGCAGCAAGGCTGCCCTCCAAATGCCTCCCCTAAATCTTGCTGCTGTGAGTCTCTCTGCAAAGGCAGACCCTCTGAAACAAACTGTAGACTCGATTGTGTGGGGAGAAGCGTGGGACAAAGGCATGCTGGGAAGAGCGTTATTCAGCCATGAGGGGTCACAGAGAGGTTTACAGCTAGGAGAGAAAGGAAGGGACACCTCAATGCTGTGCGGCTTGTCCAAAGGCCAGATGGTCTGTAGTCCCTAATCCCAGTGTGTCGGAAAGGATTCTCCATCAGGAGAGGGTTCAGAGACAGCTCTTCAGCTGTCCTTTCAGACTTAAGGCAGGAACGCTCATCGGCTGGATTTCTTCCTCTGTCTATACTCACCTATTTGAGTATATCACAAAGGCACAGCCCCACAAATGCCCTGAGTCAGGAACCCACATTCTGTAGTTGGTAACTAACACAGCAAGATGATGCCCCCCGCCACCCCGCTGTTGGGGCACCTACTAGCACCAGTAGGCTCAAACTGTCAAGATTGCATGCCATGCATCCCTCCACAGTATCCATGGCAATGAACAGTTCTGCCTCACTCCCAGAGTGAGGCCACACGAGGTTCTCTAAGGTGAGCCAGTGCCACAGAGGCTGTATTCTTGGGTGCGTCAGTCATATGGAAAGAACGGAAACAAGCAGTCATGCGAGGTATGTGCCCCATGAGGACCCCTGGGTCCAAGAGTATGTTTGCCTATGACTGTAGTCCCACCAGACTGTTCTGTTGAGGGACACGAGGGCCATCTTTGTCTGTGTGAGTCCCCTCTGCTTGCATATGAGATGAGGTCCCTGAGACAGGAGGGGCGAAAATCAGAGGCCTGGGACAGACAGATCTGAATATAGGGACAGGGAAAGAAAACTGCCTGGCTATGTTGGCACAATGTCGTTAATCCCAACACTTGAGAGTCAGAGGCCCGCAGATCTCTGTGAATTTGAGGCTAGCCTGATCCACATAGCAAGTTTTAGGCCAGCCAGGGCTACACAGTGAGAGCCTATCTCAAGAAAAGAAATGCAGACAGACAAGGGAATAATTTGCTATGCAACCCAACAAGGTATATTTTAATGGGTAAAGAATAATTGTCAGTTCAATTTTTAAGTACCATACAGAGTAAAGATGTGATGTTTTAATATACACATTCCATGTTGAGTATTAAATCTAATTAACACACCCATCCCCCACACATCTCAAAGTGTTACTATTTTGAAACACGCTACTATTAACTGTGCATTAGTCACAGCCACCAGACGGAGGTTTGTAGTTCACTAAACAGTCATCCAGATTACGTCCCTTAAGATTTATGGGAAAAGGGAACCCGTATGTATGGCACAGGAAACTGAGGCACATCCTATAGGTGGTATCTGGCACGGCAAGTTAGGTGGTCCATCCTGGGTGTGCATGTGACAAAGAGCCATCCCTTTTGGGTTGAGTTTTCCAAAAGGGACCGGTGGCAGTGATCAGCATTTATGCCCCAGGGCCTTTGAAGGCAGCAGCATTGAGATGCCCGCGGGCGGGGGCGGGGGCAAGCCCTGGGCTTCCTTATTGGTGGGAAACACAACGCCCGCCCCCTTCTGCAGGAATTTGGGGATGAGGCTCCAAGCCACTCCCACCAAGCTCTGGAGTGCGGCTGCCCAGCAGATGGGAAGAATCATCCCGGCCCCTCAGGCCACACAGCAGGCTTTGTTTACAGAGGATTCAGATTCCTGCTGAACCAAGCAGGAAGGGCGGGAGGAGCAGCCAATGAATTCAGCCGAGTCAGTGGGACCCTCCCCAGCCCGGCTTTCTCAGGACCGGACTGGCAACCTGGCTTAGCTTTCTAGGCACCAAAGTCTCCCCACTCCAGATCCACTGTCACCTGAGAATATTTTACATGACTATAGTAGATCGAGTTATAAAACAGGAAAGGAAGCAAGCATTTACCGATAGAAAGAAATGTTTATTCTTTGAGACCAGGTAGCCTTGGCTGGCCTGGAACTTGCTGTGCAGACGGGGCTGGCCTCAAATTCACTGAGACCCTCCTGCCTTTGCCTCCCGATGGCTGGGGAAGAATTTTTTTTTTAAACAATCCTTTGACACACATATCATCCTACCATTTATTTAAAACAAAAGCAAATTCGCATTCTAATGAGAAGGGGAGTCATGTTGACTTTTAGCTGAAAATGTGATGTTTCCGGGCATAAACCATCCTTTTAAAACATCAGGGTTTACTGATACTTTGATTTTATTAATTGTTGATGCTGAAGGAGCTACTTCACATGAACATGTGCAAAACCTAAGTATGTTTAGGAAAGTCTCAGAATGTTTTTTGACATTTTGTCCAAGTCTTAAGCCAAAATTCATTGAACAATTTTTTTTTAAATGGAATTCAAGTCAGCAAACAACACTTCTAAAAATCAAACACTCAGGGCTGGAGAGAACTGGCTGTTCTTCCAGAGGTCCGGAGTTCAATTCCCAGCACCCAACTGGTGGCTCCTGACCATCTGTAGTGGGGTCTGATGCCCTCTTCTGGCAGGCAGGTGTACAAGCAGCGACCACTCATAAAATTTATTTTTAAATCAAACGTTCAGTCACAACATGGCGCAAACACGTATTTGCACGTTTGTGCTGAGGAGTGGTGGTATGGACAGTGAGTCTTCGTTTTCAGTGCAGTTCCGAGAGCAGAAAGACTGCTATAGGCTGAGTTCTCTCAGACGGGGTTGGTTGGTGCTGAGTGGCCAGAGGCCACGCCCACTGCAGACACGCCCACCTGTGCTCACAGCCAAGGCTGCAGCGAAGCTATGTGATACGCATCTGTGAGCGTGGTCAGACACACCCTGGATTCATCATGACTTTGACTTTCAATTAATTTTTGGTGGTTGTGCATTCAGAAACCTTTCTCTCCTGCCCATTTTTACGTGAGCCCCACGTTTGGTCACGCAATACCACGTGGGGTTGAAACCACAGTTTTCAGAGCCGGGTTCTGGCAGACCCTGTGTGACAGGTGATCCTTATGACTCACCTAAGTGTCAGGTTTTTATGAAAGTCACCCAAGCATTAAGCCAGTGCCCACAGGCGAGGCTAGTGTAGGGGCCAGTATTGGGTGACCAGGATATGCTGGTCCCTACAACTGCAGCTTCTTCCCTAAGCCACTGGGCTCTAAAATGCTAACATACTAGAAGGGTCTAAGGTAGTACCCACAGCCACACTCAAAACTGGCTCTGTACAGGGGACTGGGCATGCGCGTTCAGGACTCCGGAGTCCATCTCTAGCACCACAGACAGGGCAAAACCAAACAAACCCACACCATTATGGACAAGCAGAACTATTGAACTAAAAGAAGTCACTGGAAACCATTGAAAATCGTGTGCTTCATTTTCTGAGTCCGAAATTGCAGCTAAGAGGTGGTGAGCCTGCCTCCCCTGGAGGTATGGGCTGGAACCCAAGATGTCTGAGGTGAGCCTTGGGCTGGGAAGGACCCAGCAAGCAGGTGGTTGGTTCCAACAGGTTCCCAGGGTACTGGACAGGGCTCCGTCCAAGCACTGGACCTGTCTTCTGTGTGGGCATCTCTCTCTAATCTAAAGTCAGCAGTGGCCTCGCCTCCATGAAGCACCTCACACATTGGTTCTCTGGGGAAGAGGTATAAAAACAGAACGACAGGCAAGTCACTCCCCGCAGGATGTTGTCTGAAGACAAAGTCAAGATCGACAAGAGTCCGCCTGAAGATATGGAAGTTTTTAAAAGCTGCTATGAGCTAGGAGGGAGGCAGGAGCAGTAAGATCACAAGTTCAAGACCAGCCCCGGCATCTGGGTGAGGCTCAGACTTAAAATAAAAACTACAAAAGGCAGCTGGGTGGTGGTAGGGCACACCTTTAATCCCAGCACTTGGGAGGAGGAGGCAGGAGGATCTCTGTGAGTTGGAGGCCAGTCTGGTCTACAGAGTGAGGCACAGCCAGGGCTACCCAGAGGAAACCCCGTCTCAGGGGAAAAACAAAACCAAAGAACTAAAACTCACTGGGGCTGCAGCGCGGTGAGGGAGGGAGTGCTGGAGTGTTTCTCTTGTGCTTCCTGACAAACACACGAATGTCGATGAGCAGAGTGTGGTAGGTACCACACAGAGACCGGCGC
Source organism: Rattus rattus (assembly GCF_011064425.1). Classification (NCBI taxonomy): domain Eukaryota; kingdom Metazoa; phylum Chordata; class Mammalia; order Rodentia; family Muridae; genus Rattus; species Rattus rattus. The sequence continues at coordinate 126,116,984 of NC_046160.1, read as the reverse complement.
GGCTTGAGGAGGTCAAAGGGCCCTGGGTTTTCATCCAGAGACCTGGATTTGTGGTCGGTCGCTGACTTAACAGCTTAGCCTCAGCTAAGTCACGGAAAACACATCAACAAGTTCATCTGTAAGAGAAACGTGGTAAAACAGTGCCTGCTCACCTGAGGGCTTGGTTCTAAAAGCTAAGTGAGATCCGGGGTCCTTTTAGCCCCTGTCACTTGGGAGGCGGAGGCGGGAGGAGTGTTTGAACCCAAGAGTTCAAGAATGCTTTACAGCTACACGGCATCGTAGCTTAGCAAACTAGTTGAAAGTAAGCATGTCGAGATGGCTCAATGGGTAAGGGCACTGACTGCTCTTCCAGAGGACCTGAGTTCCAATCCCAGCAACCACATGGTGGTTCACAACCAATCCTCTTCTAGTGTCTCTGAAGACAGTTACAGGGTACGTATATGAATAAAATAAATACATTTTTTAAAAAAAGTTCCTCACACCCTCCCTGGGCAAAGCACACAGGGTTCTGTATACGCTGTATCATCTCTCACTAAATCCCTCCAAAAATGGAACAGATTACTGTCTGTGTTCTGAACACACGGCTTAGCCTGCACTTAGAGGTCATGTCGAGCAAAAATAGACAAACAAAACAATACATGCTATTTCTTGCCAGGTGTGTGTTCACACGTGTATCATCTGTGAGCATAGGCTGTACATGCCAAGTCCACTCCACAGTAATCAGGAGGGTTACTCCCTCACACAACAAAGTTCCCTCAGGATTTAGTGTCCCCTCTGCCTCTCACAATATAAAGACAGCACGGCCTTTTGAATAATTTTAATATTGTATTTTTAGTCAAGTATCAGTAGGCAAGGGATCACCCATTCCTTTTTTTTATTTTAAAGATCAATGTATTTATTTTATTTATAAAAGTACACTGTAGCTGTCTTCGGAGACACCCGACGAGGCATCAGATCTCATTACAGATGGTTGTGAGCCACCATGTGGTTGCTGGGATTTGAACTCAGGACCTCTGAAAGAGCAGTCTGTGCTCTTAACCATTGGGCAGTGGGGACAGTCACTCTATGTCTCGAGGAGACTCAGCACAAACCACGGGCAGTGCCCGCTAACCGCATACGGAGTGGAGCCAGCGGTGTTACAGGGGCGTGTGAATACCAACTGGGAAGCAAGAGCATCTGCTTCACAGAAACCTGTGAGACTAGGGGAGGTTTGGCCAGGGAAGAAGGTTGAAACTGAGGTCTGAGTATAGGCACACTTTGAGAACAGGAAAGCAACCAGGGTTAGGCACAGTCATGGTGTCAGGTGTTCTCGGCACACACAACTCGGAGAGATGTGGTAAGGCACCAGAATCCAACATTCACGAGAGAGCTACTATGGGTATTGAGAACATGGATAAGTCAAGCCAGTTGACAACATTCAGGGGCCAGACAGTTGCAATAGTTAGGACAAGATGGAGCCGCAGTGGTTGAATGCTAGCGTTCCCGTTCTAGGAGAGGAAGCTCAGCGCCTTGAGCATGCGCCACATGCTGGTCTCGCACCCTCTCCCCTATCCTCGGGACAGGAAGGCTGACTGCACACTACATCCATTGGTAGATCCAACAGGTGGGAAGAGGGGGAAAAGGAAACCAGGAGACCAACTTCCCAGCTTCCCCTACCCCCGCCCCCGTGTGAGATCACGTGACTCGGCTTGCTCCGCTCGGTCTATACCGCCCTCTCTGGACTGGGCCTTCTGCACCAGGTGCCGGGCGCTGTTCTAACCCTCTGGCTGCGCACGCACCTCCCTCCGCCTTTGTAACAGTGTTTTATCACGAGCCCCTTAAGTTGGCCAGAGTGAGGCTCCATGCCTGGACTTACTTATTTAAGCCCTAGAACCACCCAGCCTGGTTCTAGCCAAGAAATAGGAGGTCAGGGAAAACAGGCAGGTTCTCCATCTCAGTAGCTTCGGACAAAGCCTAGACAGGCTTAGCCCCATCTGTCGCCACAGGCTGTTCCCGGCCTCTGGAAAAGTCACATGTGGTCAGTCACAGCGAATGCTCTCGACAGAGCGCACGTCCGAGTTTCGTGCTAATTTCCAAGGATTATTCATTTGGAGCACATGCGGCTTTTACTCGCTTATCTCTTTAAATGGCCCTGGAAATTGGAAGCCCCAATCAGGCGTTTGTGTCAGAAAATTGTGCCAAACGTGCAAAAGCAATCTTAGGACGGGAAAAAAAAAGAGGAAAAAAAATTAAGAGATATTCCAAGAGTGCAGCCAGATCCTCCCTCGTCCCGGGCCCTACATCTGCTCTTTCCTTTCTTAGTCTCTGAGCTAGTGCAGGGAGAATGCATGCTACTGGATCAGAAAGCAGATGTCACGAGACTTCTTTAGCAAACATGAGTCCCTCGTCAGCTCTCTAAAATCTCTGTCCTCCACCCCCCAACTCCCAGCCCAGCTCGGATGCCTGTCTCTTCTTTGCTTAACCAACAAGACTTAGGGTTCCTAGATGGCTGGACAAGACCCCAATGTCCTGTGCTGTCCTTGAGAGTGAGCATAGTCTGGCCCTAGTTGGGAGACGAAGCTCCTTTACCATTCAGAGTCCAGAGGGGAAATGGCAGCCTTGCAGGGGCTGAGCAAAGGGTCCTAAAGTGTGTGTGAGCTAGTGCGTGCCGTCTAGTACACGTGGTTGTGGCGTGTGACAGCTGGAATGCATGGGTGTTTATCCCACTCCACACCAGACTGAATCATTAGTTAAACGTTAGGTTTGGAATCCCATGACTTCGGGAGACCATTGTTTCTCAAAGGGATCGTGGAGGGAATGAACCATTTACAGAAAGACATTGGTGCATGGCTGTTCTCACCTGAGGTTCCTAAGTGTTTAAAGTCACAGAGACCTAGTAGAATGGCCACCATGGGGTAGGGGTAGGGAAGGATAGAGGAGCCTCATTCAGGGGAGACAGAGTTTTAGCTTGGGACTCCACGGACAGATAGGTCCTAAATGAACTCTTGTCACTGATCTACATCCTCAAACATGGTTAAGACGGAGCCTTCCCTGGCACCCGTGTTTCGCCATGATTACATTCTCCTAGAAAGGTCAGAAGGTTAATAGAATAAGGTGGAAGAAGCTTCCACACATGGCTACGGAGGCCACAGTGGTGTCTGACACAGGACATCCAGTGGTGCTCTCCTCCTTTGTCAGCACTGGGGATTAAACCAAGGGCACCACACATACCGGGCAAGCACCCTGAGCCAGGGTCCGTCCCTTCCTTTTTTGGGATGGGCTGTGGGAGCCAGACCCTCACACATGGCAAGTGCTTAGGACGCAGAGTTACAAAGGCCAGGATTCTAACGCTCTCTAAGAGGACTAAAGCTCCCACTTCATATTTCCACTCTGAAGATTCACAAGCAGATCCTGGCCACACAGCCCAACGGGCTGTCTGACCTGGGGGAGCTCCTGGTCTGGCTGGGGGTTAGGGTGGGCAGCAAATCGGCTGTGCTGAATTACATCTGGTCTCCATGGTGTGCAATGGGTTCTGAGAGGGGCGTGTGTAAGACAGTCGGCCATGTTCAGAAACTCCTGGAAGTACAGGTGGATAGGTGCAAGGGTTTCTGGGAGGAAAGGCCGCCCACTGGGCAGTGAGGCAGAAGGAAGCTCAGAGAGTGAGTGAGGTGCTGAGCCTAGGGTCTCCCTAAGGCTCAAGCTGTAAGACATCTTAGAACTCTGAGATGAGTATGGTTTCGGTTTTTAAAAGTGTAGATGTGGTGTAATTTAAAAACAAACAACAATAAGAAAAATTTGTGATGTCAGCTGTCTTCACTGGTTTTCTGCTACCGAGACACCACCATAAATCCCTCCACAAATTAAGTTATAACGAAAAGAGGGTATTCTGATCCACAGTCTGGAGGTCCAAGATTGAGGGGTTCCACACGGTGATGGCCTCTGGTTGGCAGAGTCCCACGGCAGCCTAGAACCATGTGATGATGCAAGGGCTGCTGTGTATAGTGTGTGGAAGTGTGTGAGTGTGGAAGTGTGAGGCATGTGGTATGTATGTACATGTGTGTGTGTAGTGTGTGGTGTGTGCATGTACGTATGTGTAGTACGTGGTATGTGTGTACTTGTTTGTGTGTATGGTATGTGGTATGTATGTATGCATGTATGTGTGTATGGTATGTGGTATGTGTGTATGTATGTGTGTAGTATGAAGTGTGCATATATTCATGTACAGAAGTGTGTGTGGTATGTGATATATACATGTACGTATGTGTGTGAGTGTGTAGTATGTGTATATGTGTGTGTTTAGTACATGGTGTGTGTAAGCATGTATGTGTGTAAGGTATGTGGTATGTGTGTGTAGTGTGAAGTGTGTGTATGTCTATTCATGCATGTGTGGTATGTGGTGTGTGCATGTGTATAAGCATGTATGTAAGTGTGTCCCTCCCTTCTGGCATTCCCCTTCTTAGGATTCGATCACAGGACTCCAGCCTCAGCTAATTCAGAGTCCCCACCTCTGACCACCACCACTGAATCCCCTTCCCACCCTCTGAAGGCCTCTCAGTAGATACTGAATTTCAGCACGTGAAGCCTGGTGAACAAGTGTGCCCACAATGCTCATATGCACGCTGCAGCAATGATGACACTTGTACCCAGACCTGTGGCAGCTCACCTGGCAGGCAAGTAGAGCTGGTCGAATAATGGGAGCGTCACCTATCCCACAGGCCAGGGCCCAACTTGAGCTGCCTCCTCACCCCCTTCCTGCCTACAGCAGTTCTGTCTCCTGACCCATCTTCACCAGACATAACCTAGTGTTCAGTGTCCCAGGCACTGGAGCCAGAACGCCTGGGCTCAAACCCCAGCTCTGAACTTTACCTCCAACGAGTTCCGTAAAACATTGGCCTTGGGCCTGGGGAGATGGCTCAGTGGTTAAGAGAACTGGCTGCTCTGCCAGAGGGAGTAAGTCTAATCTTCAGCAACCACGTGGTGGCTCACAACCATTTGTAATGAGATCTGATGCCCTCTTCTGGTGTGTCTGAAGACAGCAACAGTGTACTTCTGTATAATAAATAAATAAATCTTTAAAAAAAAAAAGTTGGCCTTGTTTCTTCATCAACAAAATGGACACAGAGTAGCCACTCCAGAGCCCTGTTGTAAGAATCAAACAACAAAATACAGGCAAAGTGCACAAACCAACTCCTGGTGCTTAGAGGCACACACACACACACACACACACACACACACACACACACACCGTATCCCTCACATAAACACACATGCACACACACACACATCCTACACATACATACGAACACACATACTTACACACAGCATACACCCCCCCACACACACACCATGTATCCCTTCACACAAACACACATGTGCACATGCACACGTCCTACACATACATACGAACACACATATTTACTCTCACACACAACATACACCACACACACACACCACATATCCCTCACACACAAATACACACACGCGCACACCACATATCCCTCACACACAAACACATACATACAAACACACATACTTATACACACAACATAACACACACACCACAATTCCCTCACACACAAACACATACATATAAACACACATACTTACACACATAGCACACACACACACACACACACACTCTGCTGGGGATAAAGAGGACATGGTTTCCTATCTTCAAAATGCCAACCTCTACTTGGGAAATGGTCACTCCGTGGTGTTAGATAAAATTTAGCATGAAACCAAGTCTAAACACATGTGTATTCCCCTAGCCGATGTCAACTAGACAGAGCAGGCTCACGACAGGAAAGGAGCACAGCGAGCAGGCGTTGGTGTTTGGGAGACGTGAGTGTGCTGTGAGCACGCCCACTCTGTTCCTCCCCACGGCACTGACCCTCTGAAGCCCTGCCAACCTCCATGGCCCAGTCCCTATGAGATCTTCGCCCTCCCCGGGGAGCGGCTGTCATGACTTGGCATGGGTGTGGTGCGTTTTACAAGCCAGTCCACAGGGATGACGATCATCACTAAATGCTATCCACTGCTAAGGCTTTTCAACAGTGGTGCCTATAACCAGGGCGAAAACGCCTTGTAAATGCTGTAGCACGAGAGCCCAACTCCATCCAATCACTTCCTGATTAAAGCATAATTTCCTTAAGAGTGTAAAATTCTTGTTATGTAATTTCTTTGCGGGGTGGTATTTAAGTCAAATCCTTTTTACTGCTAAGAATTCTGACTCTGCCAAGAGCTACTTCGTTATGTCAGTTACTCTGGCAGAAAAGAACGTGCTAAGGTTGTTAACCACCAGATGCTTTCGGCGAATGCTTCTTCTTACTTACTGAGCGAGTGTCCGGCTGGCGCTCTTCTGTACGGGGGTGCTAGAGAGGTCTGACTTGGGCAGACCCGCCACTCATTGCCCCACACTCACGGTTGCTGGGTTTGTCCTCTTCTGAATGTCCATGCACACCAGCTCTCCGGGGAGGGAGGATTACTAAATGTGTACACACCCCCACGTCTTCAGGGAGGCACTATAAGACACGATGGCCCTGAATCGAGCCAGGGAACATTCTCCAGTAAACCCAGGCAGTGCCAGGCACTGCCAAAAGGCGAGAATGCTCAGGAGACCCTAAGGACCAGTCTGGGAAGAGCGTAAATCAAGCAGGGCGCCTTACCCACTAGGGAGCCAGGCACTGGTAGGCGGAAGAGCCCTAAGGATCCAGGAGCCCTAAGTTATTGTCCTGGAGAATCTTAGATGCCAAAGAGACAGAGAGGGGAGATGCAGGGTTCTGTCACTCAAAAAGGGCACTCCAGTGTCTCAAGCTCTCTAAGTGGTGATTTAATTACTGATTGTGCTGATGGCGGGCACCTTGAGGCTCCAAACCCTTTGGCCTGGTCTGCCCAGCATCCTGACTTCACATCCAAGTCCCTCACAGACCAACACTGACCCGTTATCTGCTCATCCTCCTGTCTCCTGTCTCTGCCTTAGAGGAGCCATAACCCAGGTACTCTCTCCCTCTCCAAGTGTAGATAATGTCACCCACTGTCTCTCCTGAGCTCTGCCCACCCTGCATAAATTACCACAGCCTCTCCTTGGATTTCAGCCTCAGGCTCCCACATCCACTTCTGCCTGCTCTCCCAGACTACCCTATCCACCACTCTGACAGGACCTTTCAGAGCTAAGCATCTAGCCAGATGAGGTGACTGCGGTCTATAGAGGCCAGGATGATCACATTGGGGCTGAAATTCAAGGCCCACATGAGCAGAATAAAGAAGTCTCTAAGAAAAGAAGGAAGGACTAAGATCAGCAGAAAGTCTGTTATTCCCCTGACTGTTTTACTCCATCCCCCTGCATCATGGCAAGCCACTGTACTCTTAACCCTGAGTTTCCTGCCACTTTCCTAGGCCTGGAGTGTCCCTCCTGCCTTTGGCCCACTGGCCAGCAGTGAGTGGGCTGTGAAGGACGGCCAAGTCTTCCTTAGGAGAGCATCCTGAGACCCTAACACCTGCAGCACCCCCCATAGTTCCTTAGCCCACATGGCACAAGCTGTCTTGGGGTCACTAAGTAACTGAAAAGGTGTTGACATTTTACTCCTGATGAGCACAGTAGGGCTTCTTAAAGGGCAGGGCAGGAGGGCCCAGCGGGTCACTGGAGCCTGGGAACCATGTGACAATGAGCGGCACAGTTGGGGCCCACATTCTTGTGGAATACACAAAGGAATGGACAGAGGGGACTGAGGCTAGAGGGGTAGATAGGGAAGGCTCTTCAAACCCAACAGGCAAGGACTGAGCTGGGAACAAAAAACCTTCCATGTCTAGGGGGACCACGCATTTAACGGTGTGTGTGTGTGTGTGTGTGTGTGTGTGTGTGTGTGTGTGTGTGTGTGTGTATGTGTGTGTGTGTGTGTGTGTGGTGCATGTACAAGACCATAGCTGTGCACATGTATATGTGTGTGGTGCATGTACAAGCCCATGCCTGTGCACATGTATGTGTGTGTTGCATGTACAAGCCCATGCCTGTGCACATGTATGTGTGTGTGTGTGCTGCATGTATAAGTCCATGCCTGTGCACATGTGTGTGTGTGTGAGTGTGTGGTGCATGTACATGTCCATGCCTGTGCACATGTATGTGGGGGGGGTACATGTACAAGTCCATGCCTGTGCACATGTATGTGTTTGTGTTGCACATGGCTGTGTGTTTTATGTGTGTGCGTGTCCATGTCTGTTCCTGTGTGAGCTATATGTGTACATGTCTGTGTCATAGGTAGATGTGTCTGTGTCTGTACATGTGTGGGGTGGGAGCAGAGATCCGGTGTCTTCCTCCATTGCTCTCCACTTTCTTTTTGAGACAGGACCTCTCACTGAACCTGGACCTTACTTAGATTGGTGGTTAGCAAGGACCCTTCTGTCTCTGCTCCCCAGTACTGGGATTATAGAAGCATACCGCTGTCCCTGGCTTCATACATGGGGCCCGAGGATTCGAATTCACATCTCTTATTTGGATGGCCAGCACTTTACCCACTGAGCCATTTCCGCAACTCCAGAGTGCCCTCAGCCCACTGTAGGTGTCCATCGGAAACCAGCTTAGTTTGCCGAATAGTCTTTAAGCCTTCTCCATGGTAGCTTTGTGCTGAAGGGCCACACCTGGGAACCCTCAACTGTACTCAAGAGGCGGTACCCCCTACACAGAGTACACCATCAGCCCAGGACCGCACCCCAATACAGCCACACTCTTAGGGACCGGTGGTTAGATCCCCGCCTCTATGACTACAAAGCCTCCTGTAGGAAGCTTCCCATGAGAAGCCCCCAGGCTTGGCGTGATGCTCTGGGCCTTTAGGCACCACACATATTATAGACCAGTTCGCTCCTGTCAGTAAGCCGTTATGAATAAGGTCAGGAGTTTAAAAATTTTCCAAAAAGCTAGCAGGATAAGGATAAAGAAAGATGCCCACCGGTGGCCCAGGAGTACACAGCAAGCACATGGTTTTACACTCCAACTGTGTTTTTAAAAAAAGGTACAGTTCTGAATAAACAAAGCCAAAAGCATGTCTACCTGTTTTGGGGGGTGTTTTTGTTTGTTGGTTGGTTGGTGTTTTTTGGGTTTTTTTGTTTTTTGTTTGTTTGTTTGTTTGTTTGTTTGGGGTTTTTGTTTGTTTGGTTTTGGTTTTGGGGTTTTTTGTTTGTTTGGTTTGGTTTTTGCAGGTAGGGAATGGAGCGGGAAGGGGTAGTAAGATAGGATCTCGAGACTTAGCTGTTGAGCTCACTGGGTGCAGACAGTATTGAACTCCTAGATGCCCTACCTCCCAGTGGGATTACAGGGACGTCTACCACCTCGCCCAGCTTGTGCCTGATTCTCCTTTGTTGTTGTTAAAAAACAATTCATTTATTTCTATTTTATGTGCATTGATGTTTTGCCCGTGTGCATGCGTGTGAATGTCTATGTGAGAGCATCAGATCCGCTGAAATCGGAGTTGCAGACAGTTGTGAGCCGCCATGTGGGTGCTGGGAATCGCACCCTGGTACTCTGGAAGGGCCGCTGGTGCTCTTAACCGTCGGGTGATCTCTCCAGCCCCCTGTATGCTTAAATACGTTATAAATACTGTGCTTTGAAAGAAAAACAAATAAAAACCTCCCCCCAAAGAATCGTCTCTTTAGAGGAAATACACTCTCTGCTGACCAAAGCAAGGACTCCCCAGCCTGTATGGAAAGAGCCATGTCCCCAGCAGTTGGTAAATGTGCTTGTCAGATGTCAGAGCTGTGGGAGGGTTTCCATCATCGGTAGTTATGCAACATGGAGAGCATTTAACAGGCGTTCGCCCTGTTTTTATTAGCATCTTTCTGAAAGCATTTAGACCATTTCCCCAGTACTAGAACTTGCCCCCTTTCTCCAGGCTGACCCAAGGTTATATAGAGGAAGACTGATCGTTCATTAAAGAAAAACTTCTAATTACAAAATAGAGCAGATTCTGAGTCACTGGAGAGAACGCCTTCAGAACACTCAGGGCTCAGGGGCCGTTTTCCATGCCCTCAGCAACGCAAGTTTTTTGGGCTGCTTCAGGGCGTGGACAAACTGTTAACAGCAGATGCGAAGACGGTATCTCTCCTTTCTTCGCCACATCCTACTGGACTATTTCTTTTAGATTTAAAAAGAATGCATGAAAGGGACTCTCATTATTTCAGATATAAAGTCTATGTGATTAGTGATCGCTTTTAAAACAAAACACTTGGCTTGTTTATAACGTCATAAATGCTTGCGGTTTACTTATAAAATAGGTTCCTCGCTGGGTGGAGGGCCCGTACGGCAATTAGGCAACCTCCCACAGGCGAGGTGTGCGCTCTCACGCTCCCATGCGGGTTCTTCCTTTTGATTGGCCACCACGGGCCCTGCCTGACCCTTCCAGGTCAGAGCTACGCCATTGCAGGAGAGTGTGTGACAGTGTGACACAAGTTTGGAGACGCCTCAGTGTCCAGGTGGTCCCCTCAGGAGGTCCTAGATCCAGCTAAAACTTTTAAGTATTGGTCATGTTGCAAAGCTGACCAGACGTCATAGTTAAGAGACAGTCACCAGTACTACAGACATCAGAAGGGACTAAGATGATTAGGAAGGGGCTGCCGAGATGGCTCGGTTGGTAAAGGTGATTGCCTTGAAGCCTGATGACCTGAGTTCAATTCCCTGAACCCACATAGTGGAAGGAGAGAATCAGCTCCTGCAAGCTGCCCCCTAGTCTCCATCCACATGCCAAGGCAGAGGCACAAACACTCAAGTGTGCACGCACACACACACACACACACCACACACACACACACACAAATAGAAACGTAATTTTAAAAATTTAAATATTACTATTAAATCACCGTTAGCTCTTAAAGGAGAAATAAATGGAAGTGAAAACAAATTTCTAGCTGGATGCAGCCCAGGCCTTTAATCCCAGCACGCAGGAGGCAGAGGCAGGCAGATCTCTGAGTTCGACGAGGCCAGCCTGGTCTACACAGCGAGTTCCAGAACAGCAAGAGTTAAACAGTGGGACCTTAAAACAAACAAACAAACAAACAAACAAAAACAAATTTTCATTTCGAAGTGAGAGAAAAGTATTCCCAGGAGCTGGAAAGATCACCCTACAATGGAATTTGAGCAGGCGGGTCAAGGAAGGCTGACTGGCCCTGGTCATTAAGAAAAAAAAAAAAAAAAAAAAAAAAAAGGCACGGGCCACTTTGGGAAGGCAGGAGACATACTACACAGAGTCCAGAGGGAACCCAAGGGTTTTCTCAACACCTCCTTCACAGGGAAGAAGGGAAGCGAAGGCTGTGAACCAGGGCCATAAGCTTGCAACCTCCACGCTGCCTCCAAGCTAACCGCCAGGGAGTCCTGGGCCCACCCACAGCACACAGAGCACGGGTTATGTTGGATAATCATTTGCTAGAGTCCTGCCTACCGAAGGAAACCCCCCCAAACAAAATAAAATTACTAACAGTAAGAGAGTAAGAGCAAGAACCTGGCCACAGTAAAACACTAGACTCCCCGGTAAACTTAGGCAGTGATGACCGGAGAAGCAGCCGATATCTCAGACCGGATGGGTAGGGCGATGTGTCTGGCTCCACTTAAAGAACTCGCCAGGGGGCTGGCAAGATGGCTAAGCACCTGCTGCCAAGCCTGCTGACCCAGTCTCCACTCCCGGGTCCCGCGTGGCAGAAGGAGAGGACTGACTCCCCAAAAGAAAGCCTCCGACTTCTGTATGGGCAGCACGGTGCCCCCAATGACCTCACACAATTAATATGAACGTAATTGAAACACAAACATACCACGGCTGGCCACAGTGGCACAGGCTAGTCCCTGCCACCCCGCCACTAAGGATGTGAGGACAAGAGGTTCAGCGGTCTGTTCGGCCTGTACTACACCAGGAGACACTGTTCTCCAAACACGCGTGCACAACAAAACACGGAAAGGCCGTGTCTAGATTCACAGTCACCTGCAGGTAGCGAGTTAAAAAGCAATGAAAAAAAGAAGCAAGTGTGGGTGACACAATGAACAATTTACCTTCCTCCCCCCTGCACCCTCAAAAAGGTGTCAATGCTGTTCTGGAACTCACTTTGTACACTAGACTGGCCTTGAACACGCAGAGATCCACCTGCCTCTGCCTCTGCCTCCCATGAGTATTGGGATTAAAGGCACGCACCACCATGCCCTGCAAATCGTTTATGTTAACGTTTAATCAAAAGAAGAGTCTAGAAGAAGGCTGGTGGGCTTCAAACACAGGCTGACCCACTGGCACGTGTGGGGGGTTAAACTGATTGTTACAGACCCAGAGAAAAAAATGAGGGCCAGCTTTTGGCTCCACGCAGGACCCGATGGTCTGAACTGCACAAAGAAGGAAATGTTACATGAGGGCTGGTGAGTGGCGTCCAGTGTCACCGTCCTCTGCACCAGGGGTAGGGGCAGAGGCAGGCGGGAGGGCCTCTATTTCAGCAAGAGCAGCCACATCTGTTGGATTCACCTTTGGACTTCTGGGTCGGCCCGACTTTAGAGAATCAGCTCAAAGTCCTAAGAAAACAACCAAGAACCGGAGATTGCCTGCTGAGTGAAGTGTCCGTCTGTCCGCTGACTCCTGGTGAGCTGACAGACAGAAATATCTACGGACCCACAGGTACAAAGCAGGGACATTCTGTCTCCTTCCCATCCCAGTCTCTCCTGGGTCTTGACGTTTTATCAGCGAGGGTAGGGGAAAGAGCTTGAGATCCATAGCTCAAAAAAATTCAAATAGGCTCATTGAAATACTTTAACCCAGTGTTACCACATAATCCAGAAATTCTGCTCCTAATTACCTGCCAAGAAAAATAAGAACCTATGTCCACACAGAAGTGAGCGTGTTGGTCTAGCATTACCCATATCAGGGGGGGGGGAATCATCTTATTGAAGCCCATGGTTGTACCTGATTAATATATGATGATTAAAAACATCTTTGGGGGCTGGAGCTTAGCAGTTAAGAGCGCGAACTTGCAGAGGGTCCAAGTTTGATCTCCCGCATTCACGTCCTACAGCTCAGAAAGATATGCAAAAATCCAGGTGCAGGGGACCGGGCACCTCTGGCTTCCACAAGCACCTGACATTCACGTCACATAACCCTCCACGGAAATGTACATATGCAAAATTAAAACACGTCTTTAATAAAAACTTTTTTTTAATATCCGGAATCCATAGAGGATTAACGGTTGTCAGGGGCTAGGGCAATGGTACCAATTGCTAACGGTTACCATGGGTACTTTTTGGTGTGGTGAAACTATTTGCTTCCCAGAACTATAGAAATGAATTAATAAAAGTAAGCTAAGGGTTGGTGAGATGGCTCGCTGGGCAAAAGTGCTTGTCCCCAAGACGGAGGACCCGGGTTTCATCCCTGGTGTCCATATGGTGGAAGGAGAGAACCTACTTTCTCAAGTTGTATTTTGGCCTGAAGGGACAGACAGACAGACACACACACACACACTACAGAAATAAATGTGATAAAAATTAAAAATAAAAACTCTTCTCAGAGGATAGCTAGAGCCCACTTTTCAGAACACTGTTTTCATTACCACGTTAAGAAGCATTTGTGGGGCTAAGGAGATGGCTTAGTTTGAATCCCCACTATTAAAAGGTGCAATGACACACACCTATACTCCAGAGCTGGGGACAGGAGATTGCTAGCCAGCCATTCTAACCAAAAGAGAAAGCCCCGGATTCAGAAAAAAGACCCTGTCTCAAAAGCTCGGCAGAGAGACACCAGAGGCCAACCTCTGCCCTTCACATGCATATGCACAGGTGCATGCACCTGCACCCATCTGTGCACACACACATACACACACCACTCCCCCATACACACCTACACCCTTATATGCATACACATACCTGCATAAATACATATACACAGCGCTGCCTCACACACCTGCACCCATATGTGCATACACACACCACATCATTCTCCCATACACACATATATGCATATGTACCCATATACACATTCACGCATGTATACACACACACACACACACACACACATGTTTGAGATTCCCAGCTCACTTTACAAATTCTAAATATTTAGAAGAAAAAAAAATGCATGCAACTTCAACTTAAACGAGTGAGCAGACCCCTAAAAGATGTGCACGGACAGCCTTTTCAGGAGCCCGAAGGCTTCTGAACTTCCTAGCTGGCAGACAGTAGAGACCAAGTACCGTGAGACAACAGAAAACAGTTGAGAGGCGAGCTTAGACATCTCATTGCTAAGGGGAGCATCTCTTACAGATGTGTCCTTCCACCGGTACTTTGTCTTGTGGCCGTCCGCTCGGTAAGCTGTGCTGCCTCTTCTGAGGATGATCCAGTACAGCTAAGACTTGAGTCCCTGTCACTTTGAAAATCGTGAGTCGAGCTGGGCATATGAAAATGTGTGAGTTCACATATTACCCCGCTGGGACCTAGCCCCGGTGATGTAAATCTCTACTTTAAAAGTCAAGGACCCCCTTCCCGATGCCCCTAAGGAAACACTCAAGTTTCATTCGGTTCTTTTTGACCTGCTGCTTCTCTGTGACCTGCTGCTTCAACCGAATCGTGGTCGCAGTTAACCGAGTGGGATTCATTTATATTTTCACTTCATGCAAACCTACTGACTAATTTCACGCCAGCACATCTGTTGCCTAAGACACCCCTGGATAACAGCCATTTCTATCCCCCAAAGCCTCTTTGGTTTTAAACTTTCATCACGAAGGTAACTCCAAAAAATACATACTGCAGAGCTAACTCTTCAAGGGAAACAAATTCAACAGTTGTTGGTGTGGTCTTAAAGCACCATTATTGTTCTGTCTTAGAGCTATTTTTCCCCCCCATTTGTCACCTCCCCAGCATATAAGAGCTGGTTTTCAGCTTCCTTTCCGAATCTTCACTACCAGCCAAATATCATACCAGCAACCCTAAGCCGGCAGCCGACAGAAGGCAAGAGTCCAAAATGAAACAACTTACAAATGAAACAACTTGATAGCCGAACTACCAAAGAAGCTGGGCGCCCCACCCTGAAGAGCTGCCCCAATAAAGTTCCTGTGCCCATTTTCATACTCCAACTGTCAATAATATGCCCACATACGGGGTATGCAAAGGCTTTGTGCCTGGTTAACGTTCCTTTTTGTGAGCCTCACGCCTGTCCCAGTCAACACAATGAGAATCCACCAGAACCACACTAAAGGCTGTACCTGCCCGAGACTGCAAAAGTAGCTGTTTAGACGTGATTGATTATCAGTCAATTAAGGAAACTATTCAAAGTGCTAATTGAAGAATCTGTTCAACCTGCCCTGGAGCAGAAACATTCCCATGAGTCTATACTATTAAGTACCCCAATGGCCGGTGGGATACCAAACACAATCTATCTGCCCCACATGAAAACCGTAAGTATATATAGTCATTAAAAGAAAAAGGCAAATTCCACCAGACAAAGGGAAACAAGGTACCGAGTGAATCAGCATATTCCTCCCTCTGAACGCTCAGAGATAGCCAGCCCTCTTTTGCAAACAGGTGGTACCAAGCAAGAAACGTTTCCCTAAAATTACAACTGCAATGTAAATTTTCTCCAGTTGTTCAAGGGTCTGGAATTGAAATTTATCCTGGCTGCACTCGAGCAAATTCTGCAAAAGCCACATTTCACCCTTTAACGAACTTCTGCCAAGGCAATAACTCCCAATATGCAAAAAAAAAAAAAAGTGTGGTAAACTTTTGTGCATGAATTATCGCACATCATGCTCTGATAAAATATGCAGAGCGCGATGGAAAAAAAATCTTTCCCAACCCTGCTAGAGAGACTATAAAATCTTTACGGCACGTATGATTCTATATATTTTTAAGATGCCATATTGGTAGCAATGGTTGTCTCCTCCCTGTAAAAACTGCCACACACATATACACGGAGAAAGAGAAAAAAAAATCTATGATGCCATAAACAAAATAAATAAGGTCTAACACTTTTAAGCCAGGTCCACCCGCTCTGGAGCACATTAAACCGTGATGATTCCATCCAAGTGACCCCAGAAGGATTCTGGAGGTCCATCTGCAGCCAGCCCTGCCTGCATCCTGAAAAGGTTTTTTTTTTTGTTCCGGCAGTGATTTGTTTGCTGAGTTCTGCATCCAGCACTGTCCAAACAGATGTGAGTTTGGAAGCGAAAGAGCAACACGTCCCCGGAACGACGAGGTTGCCCGGGCCTCCCAGCTCCGGGGCTCCCGGGCTCCCGCGCGCGCTTTCCGCCGCTGCATCCGCTGGGGCTCTGAGAACCACAGATCCGCCCTCGCCGGGAGCCCGGGGTGGGTATCGGGGAACCCGGGAGCCCGCAGCCCGGGAGAAGCGCGGCCCCGCGGCCCCAGCACAATGCGCCGGCGGGAACCGGAGCGACTTGGCGCGGCCTCGCCCGCGGCCCGGCCTGGCCCTCGCCGCTCGGTCCCCGTGCCCCCGTCCGCCCGCCCATGCTCACCGTTGCAGAACTGCAGCAGCGAGGACGTGTCGTACAAGCTGCTATAGCTGGAGAAGCCGTCCTCCATGCTGAGGCCGGGCCGCGCCCGCTCCGGCCGCGCTCACCCACACACTGCGCCCTGCCGAGCCGCCGCGGCGCTGGCGCTGGGGCCGGCCCTGCTGTGGCTGCCGCCGGTCACCATGGCAACCTGGCCCGCCGCCGCCGCCGCTGCCGCCGCCGCCGCCGAGAACGAGCAACCGGCGCCCGCGCTGCCCGCGAGGGGGCGGCCTCGGTGGCATGGCCGGGAGGAGACGTGGCGGGCGGGGCACAGAGCTGGGCGCGCCTGGGTCCCGCCTGGGTCCCCGCCCTGGTCCCCTCCCTGGTCCTTGCTCCTAAGATCTACAGCCAGAATGCTCCGGGTTGGGGGTGGGGGTGGGGAGGAAAGGGAGAGAAGCCAAGGAACGCTTACAGCCCTTTCCCGGACCCTGGGGACCCTCTTGCCCACCCTTTGTCCTCCACGCGCTGTGCCCCCGGCACCCCGAACAGCTGCTGCACTAAACTTGGAACACAGTGGTGCTTGCCACCGGCATAGCGCCTCCCACCGGACCACTTCCAGTAAGGCGCGTCCCCTGATCTGCAAGTTCTCCAGCTCAGGGCTTGTAACTCGGAGAACCCTCGAACCCCATGGGGGACTAAGGATGCAGAAAGAGGTGTACCACGTCCTCTTTCCTCTGTGACCAGCTCGTATGATGCTGTCACCTTAGACTACATTGTTAAAGACCCACAGGTCTGGGCTCACCACCAGGAAGAGAATGTCAACTTAAGAAAATTGTAAAGAAACAAACCCAAGAGTCAGTAAACACACTCAGCCTAGATACACAAGTGCCAGCTAAGTTAGCGATCTGAACCTTTCTACCCATGGCTAGAAATAAAGATTCTGCCAAGTGATAAGCGAGAAAGCTGGAGAGAAAGGAAGGCTTGAGCGATGGGTGGGCTCTGTCCACTAGAGGAGAAATTCTAGCTTCCAGATCTTGAATACAATTGTCACCTAATAGTCACGTGATTATAACGAAATCGCAAGTTATCCGGAAAACTTCCAGACCTCTCTAGGACTCTGAAGTCTATTTCCTCACACTTTGTTAGAGGACAAGGCTAGGGATGGGATCTGTCACTCTGGTCCTCAAAGATGTAGGCAGGAGGGAGCGATGCTCAAGCCTCGTCCCTGTCCTAAGGAGACCACA
Organism: Rattus rattus; assembly: GCF_011064425.1. NCBI lineage: Eukaryota > Metazoa > Chordata > Mammalia > Rodentia > Muridae > Rattus > Rattus rattus. The sequence goes on along the minus strand of NC_046160.1, from coordinate 126,099,318 downwards.
CTTAGAAAACACGGTTATATGGTAGGAAATGTGTGGTGGGTGGAGCAGGAGGGCTCCAGATGTTGTTGATTCAACTGTACCACGTGGGTGAAGGAGAACCACGCTAGCAGGGATACAACGAGAGAGCCTGCTGTCAGGCTAGGAGCTTTGGCCTGACCTGAATGAGGGGCTCGTGTTGCAGACATGAGGGGAATGAGATTGGGCTGAGGGAAAGGGTCCAGTCAAGAAGCCTGGAAGGGAAGAACAAGACAGGCTCTGCAGACGGAAGGGCAAAAGGAAGTCTTCAGGCATCGGTGGATGGGTGGGTTAGAGGGCTGAGGTTGGCTGTGACCTGGACCGCCAGAATCAGGACTTGTCAAACAACCCAGTGTGCCTTCAGTGCTCCAGAGATGAGGCACCAAGAGCCCAGTTGATCAGAGGGAGGAAGACTGGAGGATGGGCTGTAGGGAGATTACTGTAAGACAGGCCCAGACAGATGAGGAAGGTCGAGTCAGGACAGCAAATCTTCCATTAGAACTCTATGGCAGTTGTAGGAGACTCTGGCAAAGCGATCACTGGGTGAGCCTTCTAAAGAAACAAGTAGAAAATTAGCTAGGTGTTGATACCAAAGCGGTGGGGAGTGCAGAAAGAACAGACAGGAAGCCAGCAGCTCCGAAGAGGAAATAGCCTCAGGAAGCTGCCAGCACAGAGCTTCCAGGAGGTTGGCACTGTCCTCCCTTCCCTAAAGAGCAGCATCTACAAAGGACCAGGCTAGAGAAAACCCCACGTACACGGTGAGGACAGATGCCTCCAGGTGGCCTGCAGCACTGTGGAGAGATAACGTTGGTGGGAGGCAGGTTCCCAGATGCCCCCGGTAATAACTGCGCGTGGTCCATGGGCAGGAAAGGAAATGAGACCAAGGATGGTTGGTGGATGGTTGGTCAAGAGTCCTCACTGTACCCAACCTGGCTCACGAGGCTCCTCTGCCATCTGTAAGGGAGGGAGTTTCCCAAGGGAGAGATTTAATACTCACTCTAAGCCCTCCGACTTCTCATTTCCCCAGCTCCCCTCCCAACCTTTATGCTCTCTCCTCAATGCTTTGCGGAAATACTTGCGGACATGCTGGATAGCTTCACCAGAAAGCTGAGACGTGGGTCTGGGAAGATGGCCTGATGAAGAAAGTTACCCAAGCATGAGGCCCTGAGCTGGAATGCTCAGTCAGGGCCATATCAAACTAGGTGTGGTAGTGCCCACTGTCAGTCCTGACATTCCCACAGTAAGACGGGAGACAGACATGGGGGGAAATGTGAGAGTTAATGGGCCAGCTAGCCTGGCATGTTCAGTGCTGAACAACAAAAAGAAACTATAGCTCAGCCTTCAATCCCGGCACTCAGGAGGCAGAGGCCAGCGAATCTCTGAGTTCAAGGCTGGGATACTCTACAGAGCAAGTTCTAGGACAGCCAGGGCTATACAGAGAAACCCTGTCTCAAAAAGCCAAAATAAACAAAACAATGAAAGAAAGAAAGAGAGAGAGAGAGAGAGAGAGAGAGAGAGAGAGAGAGAGAAGAAAAGATGAAAGGAAAGAAGAAGGGAAAGAAAGAAAGAAGAAAAAAGACTCTCAAAGAAGGTGAAACCGGGAACTGACCCAAGGCTGTCCTCCAATCTCCGTAGCACACCACTACCTGAAGAGAGCACGCCCAGTTCACTGCTAAGCAGAGCAGGAGAGGCAGAGCACTCCCAGTTTCACTGCTAAGCAGAGCAAGAGATTTTCTTACAGGATATTGTTTCCACGGGAGTGAAATTACAACTAATAGTTCATTCAGAACCCAGGCCACTCACTCCTGAGGCCGTAAAGACCATGATTACACTCTTAACCTTGGGGATTAAAACAATCGTGGTTTTCCCACAATCATAAAATTTGGGTGAAAAAAAAAAGAGCAAAATTTAGAATAATTAGAAGGATAGACATTTTAAGTCAATTAGCTATAATCTAGACGGTATTTTAATAAGGACCTAAAACTTCCAAGAAAAATCGCTAAAGGCTTAATTGATAATGTGTGATTTTTTGTGTGTGTGTGCCCAAACATTTTAACAGACGATTGTCCCGCATCACTTTGAGATAATTTGTGACCCGAGCCCAGAAAATGTTGTCATTGTAATTAATGAGGTAGATTCTGCAGGACAATGCAACCACAGTACTCAGTGGGATAAATACCGGCATTTGTGCAATGTGTAAAAGAGAGAGAGAGAGAGAGAGAGAGAAAGGAAAATGGGTGTTTTGTAGCCTTTATTCATAGAGAAACAATAAGAAAAATATCACCCAGAAATGTGAGGCTGTGCATACCTATTGTTTTGTTCAACTTTCTCCAAAAATATCTGCCCAGTGCCAGGCACCACACTTAGGGCTGCGAATGAATGAAGAGAGCACAATGCTGTTGGAGGAGGAGGGAGAGGAGGAGGAGGGAGAAAGAGGGAAGGGGAGGGGGAAGAAAAAAACAGAAGGCTCACTTCTGTGAATATATTTAAAAGAATTGAAAGCAGAGATTTTAGCATATCCACATGCATGTCAGTATTAGGCACAAGGGCCAGAAGGTGGGGATAGCCCAAGTATGCACTGGTGACAGACCGAATAAACAAAATGTGAGGTATCCACGGGCTAGAATATGACTTCGGCTTTAAAAGGAAAGGAATTCTGACACCTGCTGCTACATGGTTGAACTTTGAGTACTTTATGTTGAGTGACTAAGCCAATCCCAAAGGATAAATGCTGTAGGGTTCTACTTGTATGACCTTTCTAGAGTAGTCAGGATTGGAGGCAGAGGGGAAATGGCGGGTAGGTACTGGGATGTGAGACTTAAGAAGCTGCTGTTTGCTGGGGTTACAGTCACAGTTTGGAACAATGAAAGTGTTCTCAAGGGCTAGAGATGTGGCATGGTAGGTTCAAGTTGATATGGATTGCATATGCTCCACCCAGGGAGTGGCACTTTTAGAAGGTGTGGCCCTGTTGGAATAGGTGTGGCCTTGTTGGAGTAGGTGTGACCTTGTTGGAGTAGGTGCGTCAGTGTAGGTGTGGGCTATCAGACCCACTTCCTAGGTGCCTGGAAGTCATTCTTCCACTAGCAGCCTTCAGATGAAGATGTAGAACTCTCAGCTCTGCCTGCACCATGCCTGCCTGGATGCTGCCATGCTCTCGCCTTGATGATAATGGACTGAACCTCTGAACCTGTAAGCCAGCCCCAATTAAATGTTGCCCTTTATAAGACTTTCCTTGGTCATGGTGTCTATTCACAGCACTAAAGCCCTAACTAAGACAGAAATTGGTACCAGGAGTCAGGTGATAGGCCTGACCGTGCTTTTGTTTGGAAGAATGTAGATTTGGGGACTTTAGATTTGGAAGACAGTGGATTGCTTTAAATGGGGCTTAGTGGTCTATCCTAGTAAGGATATGGGAGACTTCATTATTGAGAGTGATTCGAATTGTGCAGACCTAGCCCAAGAGGTTTCAGTGCAGAATTTCAATATGTCTTCTAGAGACTGTTTTGTAGTATTTTAGTGAAGAATGTGACTACTTCTTACCCTTGTCTAAAGAGTCTGTCTGAGGCTAAAGTGAAAAGGTTCAGATTAATTGCATTGACAAAGGACGACTCAGAAAGGCCCATCATAGACTTTGTTCTCTGGTTAGGTCTCATGAAGACCATTTTAAACAAGCACAGCAAGCTGAGAAAGGAAAAATATAAACTATATGGTTGGAGTATTAAAGGGTCACCGGGAAGTGAAATAGAGCTGAATCCTGTGTTCAAGGATATCAAATTGAATTAAAGGAGTAGTGATCTTGTGACAAGATTCCACCCAGCTAAATTTAGATCAAGGCACTGCAGTACAAGCTTTTAATCTTAGGAGGCAAAGACAAGCAAATCGCAGAGTTCAAGTCCAGGATAGAACAGAGCCAAGTTCTAGGTAAAGAAAAACTTAAATCCAGGATTGGTGGCTCACACCTTTAATCCCAGTGCTTAGGAAACAGGCATGCAGATCTCTGAGCTCAAAGTCAGTCTACAGAGTAAGTTCCAAACAGCCAAGCTTAGGCAATGAAGAAATTGGAAAACAGAAAGCTGGTGATAATATAATAGAACAAGGGGGCCATATTCCAGACCCAGAAAGCAGCAGAACGCAGCAGCTTTGGACACGTGGCTCTGGCTTTAGAGTCCAGAATAATAGGACTGCTGGGAAAACTGATGCTGGTCAGCTAGAGCTAAGGAATTAGTGGTGATTAAGAAGAGACCAGCATCACTGGAGTGAAATCTTCTGGAAAGTGTTTTCTGAAAGCACAAAGAGGCTGTGTTCCAGAGATAGCCAGGGTTGCACCTCGTGCTGCAGCTGTATTTAGTAATGTGTAAGAATCACCAAGGTAAGGGGTTGGGGATTTAGCTCAGTGGTAGAGCGCTTGCCTAGAAAGCGCAAGGCCCTGGGTTCGGTCTCCAGCTCTGAAAAAAAGAACCAAAAAAAAAAAAAAAAAAAAAAAGAATCACCAAGGTACTATTGGTTTTGAAGGCAGGAAAGCATCATGAAGACCAGCTGAGGCTTGGCATTGTGAGAGGTCGTGGAAGGTCATTGGTAAAGGTATAGCCTCAGTTGCAGTTGACAATTCAGGACTGAAGGGTCATGCAAAGGAGTTGAGGCTTGGCACCATGAAAAGAGCCTATGAAAGGTTATTGGTGAAGCCTAGTTACACTGGAAAACCCCAGTGTATTAGAGATGGCCAGTAGCATGAAATGCTCACCAAGAACAGCAGTGGCAATGGATGAACCTGAGCTTAGAGTGCTACAGAAGGCAGAGTTGGAGAAGTGATGCCAGCCCTTTGGAGGAGCCCAGAAGATCATGTGTGGATCCCAGACATTGAAACAAGAAGCTGTAACACTGAAGTTGCCTTGGAGACTCCAAGATGTTCCAGATGTTAGAGTCATGGTCTATCTGCTGAGAAAAGCTGCTAACAGGGAGTGAAACCAGCCCAGGTGAAAGAAGTTTGTCGCAGTCAAAAAAATATGAAAAAAGAAGGAGTTGGAGATCTGAAGATCACTTTGACATCAGACATAGAGATGTAGAGTTTGGAGTATGTGCAGGCATTTTCCTGTCTTGCTTTGGGGATTACAGTTAAGTGATTGGATGAATCTCAGAAGAGACCTTGAACTTTGGACTTTCAACACTTTTGAGACTGCTATATAGACTATGGGAACTTTTGAAGTTGGACTAAATGTATTTTTCATTATACTATGTTTAGGTATGGCCCCTATAGACTCATGTCTGAAGAAGTCTATGGGGCCGGAGTGTAGAATGTGATGGTTTGCATATGCTCCGCCCAGGGAATGGCACTTTTAGAAGGTGTGGCCCTGTTGGAATAGGTGTGGCCTTGTTGGAGTAGGTGTGTCACTGTGGGTGTGGGCTATCAGACCCACTTCCTAGGTACCTGTAAGTAGGTATTCTGCTAGCAGCCTTCACATGAAGTTGTAGAATTCTTAGCTCCTCCTGCACCATGCCTGCCTGGATATTGCCATGCTCCTGCCTTGATGATACTGGACTGACCCTCTAAACCTGAGCCATCCCCAATTAAATGTTGTCCTTTAGAAGACTTTCCTTGGGTTGGGGATTTAGCTCAGTGGTAGAGCGCTTGCCTAGCAAGCACAAGGCCCTGGGTTCGGTCCCCAGCTCCGAAAAAAAGAAAAAAAAAAGAAGAAGAAGAAGACTTTCCTTGGTCACGGTGTCTGTTCACAGCACTAAAACCCTAACTAAGACAAGAGTGCTTTCTGAGAAAGCCTGAGGACTGGACTTCAGATCCCAGCAACAAATCAAAAGCCAGGTATGGTCCCCTGCATGCCTGAAACCCAGCAGTGAAAGAGACTGAGACAGAGGATGGCTGAACCTTAACAGCTGCCAGAGTAGCTGGAAAAACAAAACAAAACAAACAAACAAAAAACTCCAGGCTCACAGAGACATTCTGCCTGAAAGGAACAAGGCCCAGGAACACGCAATTCTCTCCTCTGGCCTCTATGCAGACACACAAGCACATTCACACCCATGTATGTATGTGCACACACACACACTAGATAGATAGATAGATAGATAGATAGATAGATAGATAGATAGATAGATAGATAGATAGATAGATAGATATTTGGACAAGAAGACAGAACACAGCATCTACAGGTAGCGGGGAGCTCCTCCTACAGCCCTCAGAGGAGGTAGCCTGCCAATCTCTAGAGTTTCAGACAATAGAGTTAAAGTCACCTGGTGTGTGGCATTTTGTCATAGGAGTCCTATCAAACAAACACACAGTCATCAGAGAATCCCAAAGCCACTCCTGATATTAATATATAAAATCGAAGTGGAGTATGCTGGACCACAGCTATAATGCCAACACTTCGGAGGCCGAGACACAATGACCATAGTTTGAAGTCAGTCTGGGACACCTAGTGAGATCCCGGCTCAAAAATGGCACATGATATACGCAATACAATGTAAGTAAACATGTATTATACCCTCGCGTGACAAAGGTTCTATAAAATGAGAAACAGAGTGATTCTTTGCGTCAATAAGGAACGTTACACTGAGGCTTCCTGCCTGCCTGACAATGTAGCTGTCTGTTTTACAGCATCCCTGACACAGCCCCTCCCAAAGCTGAAGAATCTCAGCAATTAAATAGATTTCTTTTTTCAATCCTAGATGCCCCACCCCCGGTAAAAAAAAAAAAAAATTCGATCCTTTCAGGCTAGTTTCTTCTCTCTGCCTGCATCATGCCTGAAGCGTCTATGCGTGCAGAAACATCACAATATACCCTGTGTGATGATCTGTCCTGTTGGCACCATTGCTCCAGGACTGAGACAAAGAGAGTTAACTCATGCCATTTCATTCTGTCAACCACCATTACGTGGGGACACAGACTGTGTCCCTGCCTCAAAGACCAGTGTTGACATCTAAGAGATCCTACCACACCATGCTAACTACAAACCCCGGATCGCAGCTTTCAGTCACGCCGTACATTTGAGCACTCTGGACCTTCAAGGCAAGCTCTCCCTGTCCTGTGTGCCCATCTTCCTTTTCCATCAGCAACAAGGCTACCCCAGCAGCAGTGCCTTTGTGGGAACCCCCATGCACATCCCTGCCCATCCCCTGCAATGACTCATATATCTTTGATGTCAGTGTCCTCTCCCAGAGTATATGCTTCTAAGGTTCGCCATGACACCGTGTTAAACGGATAGACCATCTGCAAATACTGATGAATGAGGGAATGAAGGACTCCTCCAGCGAAAAATAGTTTCCATTCCACACAATCGACTTTCAAATGTGGAAGAGAGGATGCATCTCTCCAGGAAAACATTCTCCGCTTGGACACACAGCATGGCCCATACTTTCTAACTCCTTACCTCTCTAGCAGGGTGGTTATCCACAGTGCCCAGGATACTATGACCTTATTGATATGGCTAGGGTTCTCACTGACTTTACTGATGATATTAATGATGACAATGACGATGACGATGACGATGATGTAGCCAAGGGGTGGACGTAAGCCCACGATCAATCATAAACCTATCAGTGTTTTTCAAACGACGGATGTCAGATTTTCTCCATCTTGTGCTGAGTTAATAGATTTCATTTTATCTAAAGACAGGGATTTATCTTTTATTCCTCCACTACATCTCATTCTATTGGTTTCCATCCATCGTTTCAGCCAACCAAAATCTCTTCAACTCTCATATCTGTCCCACAGCTCTGTGACAGGGGTGAGTACAGAGTAGGGAATTCCCAGTGTCTCCTTCATCCCTGTCCCCCATAAGCAGACTAGCAGAGCTGCAGAGCTGCAGGGGGGACGGGAGAGCCCTGGGGAGACTGCTGGGGGAGCCTCCCAGACATACTCCTAGGTTTGTCCAATGAAAGATAAAGTTGCCCCAGCTGTCTCCTCAGCCGGCCTAGTCCTCTGCACCATCCCTGGGATGTCCAGAAAGGTCTCTCCAGCCCTGTCCATCCAGTCTGGTAGACCCATGAAAGGAGGGAATGGATGGGCTGCCTGTTAATGACAACCTTTCCTGACAAGCATCTTCGAAGACCGGTTGAAAGCTTTTCTCAGAACCAATATAAATATGAAAGGTATCGTTGTATTTTCCAGAATCCAACTTTTCCTCCCCTGTTTAGCCAGGATTCCGGGTCCTTAGAGGCTCCTGTCCAGAGTTCAAATGCCCTGGGCCTTTATCAGTCCCACAGCTCATTTCATGAAGGTGACTTCTGCATCCCTACGAATCTCAGGGTCAGGAGTCAGAGAGGCAGCAACCCAGACACAGACCGTCCTCCCTACAAACATCTCACCTCACGGCCCCATTACAAAAATGCTGACCAACATTACGCTCCCACAGATAACGTTGTTCATCGTCTGTCTATCCAAAGACGTCCTTAACCATTTGCATCCATCCAGTGAGCTCTCGGGTTCAGAAGTATCTCAAATGAGCTGGAAAATTAAAAAAGCAATTTGCAGCTGGTTTTCTCTTTTGAAGGTTTATTTTTATTTTCAAGTATGTGTCCGAGTGTGCATCCGTGTGTGGGTTTGTGCACATGAAGGCAGATGTGACACAAGCCAAAAGAGGATGTTGTGTGCCCTGGAGCTGGCGCTGGGAAATGAACTTCTTCTGCAAGGGAAGTATGCACTTTTAACTGCTGAGCCATCTAAAATCGGTCTTCATTGAGAAATCCCGGAGCTGTAAACATCTAAATATCCCACAAACAATAACATAGGCACCGCAGGACATTGTACACGGACTTCAACTCACACTGTCTCAACGGGACAAGTTCATCTTGAGAACATTTGGTTGTCTGCTCCATCTAGTCACCCGTAGGCTCCACAGCAGCTCTTGGCATGCAACAGGCTGACTGCTGAGATGATCAGCTAATATCAGAGCCACGCTCATCCCAGTGACCCTGGGACAGCCACGTTCCTGTCTATGTCCTGGCAAATGTCCAGTTGTCTCCCTTTGACTTGCTGCAGTATTCCAGTGAGGATAATAGATTGCGTGGCCATCCCAGCTAGTGTGGAAATCCGCCCACATTGTGCACTGGGAGGCATCCCTGATATTCACATGTGCGTATTTAAAACGCCATCTCGGGCTGCCTCTGAGCAGCAGAGTTTCGGAAAATACAGTGACGTCACTAGAAACCTGGATTTTCATCAGGAAAGTCAGGAAAAAGATCTGTTTATGGGTTAGCTTGGGTCTTGCCACAGAGCTCCTACAGACTTGTTCATCTCAGGGGGGAGCTGTCCAGAATGAGGGGCAGAGAGGGATCCATAGAACATAGAGTCCAAACATGTGGGTGGAGGTCAGGGGTCGACTTTGGGTGTCATTCTCCAGGTACCATCTACCTTGTGCTTTTGAGACAGGGTCTCTCATTAGCCTGGGGCTTTATGAATTGCCAACCTGACTGACCAGAGAGATTCTGAGATCCAGTGTTGGAATTCCAACAGGTTGACACCTCACCTGGGTCACTTTTTGTGGGTGCTGGGAATCAAACTCAGGTTCTCACGTTGTATAGTGAGAGCATTGCCCACTGAACATCTCCCTTGCCTTTCATAAGAACATTGGAGTCTTACTTCCCCAGCATCTACTTGTGTGTGGGCTCCATGTGTTGATTCCTTCCCACACCCCACCCAGGGCTATCTGTGGAACCGCCTTCTGCGGGCGATGGCAGGAGAAGAGGTACAGGACTCCACCGAATGGACCTTTCGTTTGAATAAGAAGAACCATGGAGATGACGGAGCTCTGGGCCTTCCCACTTAGACACAAAACCCTAAAGTCTGTGTTAACCGATCAAGTTTCAACTGCACCCGAAAGAAGTTATGGGATACTGTGGCTAAAGGCTCTCCATCAAGGGCCCCATGGTGAATCTTCCATAAGGAAAATATTCCTACCCAACACCTCAATGTGTAAACATGTCTGTGTGTTGGCCATTCCGGTGAGAAGCGTGCGGGTCAGCAGGACAGGTGGCTTGAGAACAAATCTGTGGTCAACCTGTCAAGTGGGAAAAGAGAGGATCCCACTAAGACTGCACTACTAGTAATGTTACTAATAGTTATTAGTAGCAATAGGAATTGCTGAGGTCAATAGACTAGAATGCACTGAGATATGGTCCTTAGCTACATTGTATTGTTTATTATGTAGAGACACCAGCCATTAAGAGTACTGGCTGCTCTCCCAGAGGACCCAGATTCGATTCACAGAATCTACACAGCAGTTTATAATAGTCTGTAACTCAAGTTCCAGGGGCCCCAATACCCTCTTCTGGCCTCCAGTCACGCACATGATGTACAGACACACAGGCAGCAAAATACCCGTACATGCACAAATAAAGTAAATAAATCCTTTTTAAACACCCAGCTGTTTCCAACAGATGTGACGACAGTGAGCTTGGACACATCCTGTGGACTCCGCACCAGTGGGGACTCCACGCCAATGCACTTCACAGGACCTCAGGTTTCCGCCATTTTCAGAGACACTGACATCTCTTTCCTTCTATCTGTAGGGTTGCTGACTGCATAGGCACACACAGTTGGCCCCTTGGTTATGTGCAGGAGATGCTCTCAGGACCCCTTATCAACACCAAAGCCCACACAGGCTCAGGAACCCTGCATAGAGAGCCACAGGGTTTCCCAGAACGGATGCATAGCCACCGGTTAACTGAGCCCAGCATGCCGGGCGAGTGCAGTACCAATGACTTCCGCCCCCAACGCTGTACTTAAGTCACACAGAGGTGATGGCTAAACATAGGCCATCAAGGCCAATGCTACATAAATAGCATTGAAACTACGCTATATGGAGGATCGTGATAAGAAAAAGAAATCTGTACATGAGTCTTCTGATGTGCGTTTCTCCCGAAGGTGGTTCGCTCAATCCACAGAATCCGCAGACACAGGCGTCCCGTTTATGTGTGGGAGTAGTTATGTCACCTGCTAAGACTTTATTTTTGACAGAAGGGCATTTTATTGTGCCATTTAAAGCGGCAGAAAAAAGTATTCTCAAAAGAGAGGCATCATTTAGAAAGCCCGTCTGTTTCAGTTGGAAGCGTGCACACATAAGCTATAGCATAAAGATATGCTATTTCTCCCAAATGCTGCTCTTTGTATCATAACTGTCCTCAGTCCTTTTTCTCCCCCCCCCTTGGGACAGAGTTTCTCTGTATAGCCCTGGAGTTTGCTCTGTAGAGCAGGCTCACCTCGAACTCAGAGATCTGCCTGCCCCTGTCTCCCAAGTGCCGGGATTAAAGGTGGATGTCAGTACACCCAGCTTCATGTGCTCTAAGTGAGCCTGCAAAGTGTTTTATGCATAATCCTTCCTGCCAGCCCAGCACCTATTCCATAGGTGCTAAAAGGAGACTGGTTAATGTACGCAGTAGGCTCTCTGTCTCTAAAGCTATATTCCATACATTAAGAGCATAGCCCGCTATGAGAATGAATCTTCCGCACTGGAAGCCGGCCTGTCAAAGCTCAACTCTAGTCCCTCCTCAGGGAAGTGAAGAGGGATCGGGGCCTGCCAGCTCACAGGAGTGAGGCTAGGCTAATCTTGTTGGTGGCCTACAACACACCATACCTGTTGTGCGTCAGCCTACCTGCCTGGAAAATGGGCCACATACTGTTCTTTGGGCTTGCCCCCACTTCCTATCTCACACTGGGCTGTGTTTCGCTCTGTCCTCTCCTCTGAGCATCCCCTGCTTCTGCTCAACTCCTCAGCACCCAGGACCTATACATGATGGTCCTTGTATACTTTTTTTAGGCTCTGTACTCCCTGGGAACCAGAATCAGACCCTGTGGATGCACAGAAGTTAGAGACTGGTCCAAGTTGGATCATACCATCATGCCTAGGGCATAGCTGATGAAGATGGTGACTGTGGTCACCTCTTGGGCAGTGTCCCCTCAGAAACTGCATTGCTGGCTCCAGCATGATACTCAGTAGACCCCAGAATGGGAAGAGAAGGCTTTCTTTCCTCTCCTTTAGCCAGCAAAACTCTTTATACTACTGGACTAGTTTCTGTTTTAAGCTACTAATTAGTGAACTACATTTTGGCTCTTTAACTGGCTAGCTTAAATTTAGTTCATCTTTTCCCTTAAAGTCAAGCTGTCGGTGAGGTTTGCAAGATTTGCAATTAAAATCCTAACTCATTTCCAAGAGGATGCAAGCCTAGCCTCCCCTCCCCCTGCCTTGTCTAGGTTCAGTCTTGGCCCTACCAGGGAGGGTCCCAAGTGGACAAAGCAGATCAGCCCTGACTAGCAGAGAACCTAAGAGCCAGGTCAACGCCCTTGGTTGCCTCCCAAACAAGCAGGACCCCATGCCCGTGGCTGCAAAGAGTCTCTCGGGGGTGCAGCTGAGCCTTTACCCTCTGCAGGATCCCAATGGGGTTATTAAAGGTTTGCAGCAACCTCCCTAGACTAGCAGTAGGGCTAGCAGGAGTCCCCTGGGGTACTGGCCAGGATATACTTCAGTTGCTGAACATAGCGGTGGGTTCTGCAGGGTCTAAGTAGAGCAGTCTGAGCGCAAGGAAGAAAGGTGTACGTGGGGGAAGGGAGACAATATACAAACACAGAATACAACACAGTCATCATGACCAACCAGAACACTAGAGCTGAGACTGGTCCCACTGGGCTCCCAGGGTGTCAAAAAACACCTGGTGAGGAATATAGGCAGCGATGAAGACTTTGGTCACCAGCCTTTCCCTATCTGGGACTGGAATCCCACTCTGAGAACTGAAAAGAGTCCCCTGGTCCAGAATCTCACCTTGTCGAGACCCTGATCTTCCTCTTACCCTGCCCCCCTGGAGCCATTCCAGGGGCTCTTCTGACTAGCCTCTTCCTACTGTCTCCCATGCATGGTTCAGAGGCTCCCGCCACAGGTCTCTCCACCTCCCCCCAGCCCCATGCAGGTCCAGATGAAGGATAGGAACTGCCAGCTTAGATGCTCACCCAACCTTCTCGGAGCAGAAGAAAGACACGGAGCCTGTTCCTCCCTGTGTGAGCCACCCGGCTGTCCCTCCTCCAAAGGGAGCCTGGAGGCAGAGCAGACAATGAGCAGACTGTGTCTCTCATGTCCTCCTGGCCGTCAGTAAAGCCATCCATTACGCAAGATCTAATGAGACCCCTAGACCCCCAGAACTGCTCCAGGAACAGGGTGGGGTCTTGGGGAGGGGGGCAGTCACCTCAGCCAGCCGGTTCCTCTTCCCATCCAGGATCCTGCTTTCTGCCACAAGACCCCGTGTGTCTGGGAGGTGGTATGTAGGGCAGATGGGGCTGCCTCAGGGGGCCGCCTGCACTTAGTGAAATGAGCTCTGGGGCTTGGGAATTCTATGGAACAGAGAGGACTCTGGGAGTGAGTGAGGCCTGAACCTCTGCAGTGGGATAATTATTCTGGGGAATCTGGAACCCTTTGTTCTCCCAGCAGCTTAGTCCTGAGCGATGCCCTCCCTCTAGGGATCTGAGGCAGGGATTCTGAAAGATTCCGGGTCCTTCCAGCCTAGCCTCCTAGGGTGTCAGTCAGGTCGGGACTCCGGGTACATGCCCACGGACTAGAGAAGGGCACATACAGTAAGTGTGTCAGGAAAGGAAACATGTCTCATTTAGGGGCTTTGCCTTCTTCTCAGGTTGTTTATATGGCATTTGGAAGGACAAAATAAACTTCCTTGGGCCAGCAAGATAGGTGGTAAAGGCACTTGTGGCTAAGGCCTGAAAGCCTGTGTCTGAGCCTCTAGACACACATGGTAAGAGAGAACTGACTCCCACACATTGTCCTCTGACTTCTACATGTGCACTGTGGTGGATGTGTGCAAGCATGCATGCACATACACTAAATTAACACAGTAGAACTTTTAAAACAGTAAGTTTCCTTTTAGGAAGCCATGGTTAGACGTGGCAGGCATCGTTATTGTATGTCCACATTTAAATAGCAAAATAAGAAGCTGGCAGCCTTTGTCACTGCCCTGAGTGTGTGTGTGTGTGTGTGTGTGTGTGTGTGTGTGTGTGTGTGTGTGTAAGAAAGACAGAGAGCATGTGTGTATGACAGAAAGATTCTGTGTGTATGTGTGTATGTGTATGTGTGCATGTGTAGCACAGAGACAGAGAGTCTGTGTGTGTAAGAGAGGAAGACAGAAAGCATGTGTGTATGACAAAAAGACTGTGTATGTGTGTGTGTGTGCACGTATGTGTGGCAGAGAGACAGAGTGTGTGTATGTGACAGACACACACACAGAGATAGAGAGCTCAGGTTTGTGTGTGTGTGTGTGTGTGTGTGACAGAGAGACAGAGAGAGAGAAAATGTGTGTATGGGATGGGGAAGTCAGGATATTACAAAAGTCTTTGAATTGTTTCAATTGAGGAATGAACCCTAAGGGACTTTGGGCTCTGGTCATTGTAGGCCCCAGAGGAAGGTGCAGAGGCACCATAGTTGGGGCCCTGCTTCTGGGGTAGCCTGAGACCATTCCCTAGTAGCTCAGAATGAAAAGCCCTGTGGGCCGTGAGTGGGGAGGGAGGAACTGCACCTCATTCCTTCACTGAGTGCCTCGTTACGAGCACCTGCTCCTTGTCTATCAAGCTGCAGAGCACCACGGGTCACACACGGGTTGTGACCCACTAATGGCCCATAAAATCAATTTAGCAGAGACTAAGAGGGCCAGCCACAACACAAAATATGTGGAACCAAGCTGAAAAAAAAAGCCAGAATATGCCCAGGAAGATAAGGAAAAATGTGAAGTCAGAGGCCTTTGTGTCACTCGCTATGAACAAGACCATCCACAGGTCCCATCGAACACAGAGACTCTGGACCAAATAGTAAGGGACACCCAAGGCCCTGAGGTTAACAACAGTCAGGGCTCAGCACAGGGACAAAGCCTGGCCTTTGAATGGACTGTGCTGCCCTCCGTCCTGGACGGAGAGGCTTTTCTATGCAGTGATCAGCGGTTAATGAAGAGATCCACAACTGGCGGAAGCTCTGAGATTAGACTGTGGAGAGCTCAGCCCTACATGGGAGGCCTACATCGACACCCCCGAGGTTCAGTGAATATCTCAGAAGGGAGAACAGCTGGAAAATGGGAGCGGTTTGTGAAGTGCCGTTGTCTGGGTGGGGCGTGGTCAGGGCAGCCATGAATTCTCAGAAGCCATGGTCACCTGCACCATGAGATGGGGCTGTCACCATTCCAGCATGGAATCAGAGTGAGGGTCTTAAGGCCCCAGCCCTAGATAAGAAACTTTTGGGGAGTTAACTATGGCTGCTCGGGGAGGGGCATCATTTTCCTCAGTGGTGTAGCTGTACATAAGTTCCCTGTGATTGAAAAGCAGTCACCAACCCCTGTGCCCGTGTAGGCAACCCTGCTTAACACCGAGTCACAAAGAAGAAAACAAAACAAAACAAAAACCAAAACACACAGAGAGAGAGAGAGAGAGAGAGAGAGAGAGAGAGAGAGAGAGAGAGAGAGAGAGAGAACAGCATTAAAGTAGGAACAGGAGGAGGAGGTTCAGTGGCAGAGGGGGGGAATGTGAGGGAGTAACAGGGCTGTGAGAGTGATCGAAGTGTGTGTGTGCCTGCAAGTGTGTGCGAGTGTGTGCGTGTGTATGCATGTGCCTATATGTATGTGTGTGTGCGCACACGCACTCAAGAGAATGTGTGTGTGTGCTTGCATGCATGTGCATGCGTGCGTGTGTGTGCACGTCTATCTGTGTGTGCACACATTCAAGAGTGTGTGTGAGTGTGTGTGAGTGTGCTTGCATGCATGTGTGCATGTGTGTGCATGTGTATCTGTGTGTGTGCACGCATTCAAGAGTGTGTGTGAGTGTGCGTGCATGTATGCATGTGCATGTGTGTGTGTTTGTGCGTGTGTGTGTGAACACCTAATTCCAGCACTCGGGAAGCAGAGGCAGGCAGATTTTTGAGTTCAAGGCCAGTCAGAGAAACCGTGTCTCAAAAAAGGGGAGAATTACAGAAAGGAATTCTGAGAAGGAACCCACATGAGGTGAGTCCCTCATTTTTGAGGCTTTGCCTTGAGACCAAACACATCTGTGGCATAATGTGACTAAAATTCCAAGAGATGACCAGCCGTCCCTCCATCCAGCAGAATTGAGAGGAGGGAGAGGTGACACAAGAAAGGGCAGAACCAGAGAAACAGAACCCCAGGTCCTGTGTGTGAGTCTTGCCAGGTCCTCTGGCTGATCCCCAAATCACACATCCTCTGACACATATTAAAATCTTAAGCAAGATGTGAGCCCCAACCCACCACAGAGGCCAGAGTCTGAAGTTTAAGTCTAACCAAGTTAACTACAGAAACGTCAACACTTGGGGCAGAAGAGACGGCTCAGCAGTCAGAACCACTCTCTGCTCTTCCAGAGGACCCAGGTTCAGAACACTCTGTCATTCCAGTGCCAGGGGCTACCATACCCGCTCCAGGCCTCTGCAGGGACCCACCCCTACAACATTCTCTCTGTCTCTCTCTGTGGGTCATTCTCTGTCTCTCTCTATATCTCTACCTATCTGTCTCCGTTTTTCTGTATCTGTCCTTCTGTCGCTCTCTGTCTCTGTCTCTGTCTCTCTGTCTCTGTCTCTCTGTCTCTCCGTCTCTTTGTCTCTATCTCTGTCTTTCTATATATCTCTGTCTCTCTACATCTCTTTCTGTCTGTCTCTCTTCCTCTCTCCAACCTCTTTCCTCCTCTGTCTGCAGGAAAAGTAACTCAGTTTTAAGGAAGAACTCAGGTAGCACACATCCATCCTAAAATGGCCCACATACTAAAACCATCTGAAGTTTAAAGTAGTCATTGTAACAAATGTTTTCTGTAAGATACAATATGATACAATGAATATAAAGGTAACACATCTCAACCAAGAAGTATAACATAAGGGGTTGGGGATTTAGCACAGTGGTAGAGCGCTTGCCTAGCAAGGGCAAGGCCCTGGGTTCCGTCCTCAGCCTCGAAAAAAAAAAGTATAACATAAAATAGTGAACTAATTGCCAGCATTGTTCATAATGACCCAAGATTGAGGGGAAAAAAACCTTCAATGCCTGCCATCTGGTGAATGGGTGAAAAATGTGTTATGTCTGCATAATGGACTATTCCCCAGCCATAGAAACCAAGTATGCGGATAAGCCACAACATGGGCAAAATTGAAGCCTTACATCAAACAAAGAAGGCAGACACTAAACACTTCATGGTGTAGGATTCCCTTCGGGGGCATAGCAGAGTTTCACTATGAAATGTCCTTCATACTTCCTGAGTGTGAACACTTGGTCCCCGCAGCTGCTCTGAGAGGCTGTGGAACCTTCTGGACACGGGGCTCAGCCAAGAGATACAAGGCTTAGAACTAGCTCTTGGCTCCTGACCCTCTGAGATGCAGTCGGCCACAGCACCGTAAGTGGAGCCCCAGCCACGGTGCCTTCTCCACAAGGACAAATGCATTCCCTTTAACCATGAGCCGAAACAGAGCCCTCCCCCTTATGGTGATTTTGTTGGGTGTTCTGACACAGTACATGAGCACACAGGGACGTTGAGAACAGACAAACCCATGAAGACAAGAAAGGAGCCAGTGCGTGCAGGAGCAGCAGGCCATCGATTCATCACGAGAGTGGTTTCTGCTCGGGGTTAATGAAAGGTTTTGAACTTTAATGTTGACGATGGCTACATAACTCTGGGGACAGAGCACTGATTTGAATTCTTACAGGAGCGCAGGTGAACATCACAGACCTGTGCAGAGTCTGAAATCAAAGAAGTCACTGGATAGACGCCACATCAGCGAAAATGGCAGAAATAGTCATCGAACCGGAAGAGAGATAAATGAAAGGGTGTGATAAGACAGAGAAGGGAAGGAGGAGGAAGGGGCAGGAAGGTGGGGAGAGGAAGGGGAGAGGAGGGAAAGAGAGGGTGAGGGGCAGAAAGAGAGAAGAGGAGAAAGAGAAAGTCTAGGATCTGTTGGAAATGGGCAGACAGAGCAAAGAACAACTGAGTGAAGCTTCAGAAGATTAGAGGAGGCAGAAGGGACTTGTGGGAAATGTACGTGGAGGTGGAGTGATTCCAGATCAGGGAGTGAAGCCCATGTCCTCTTCTACATAGAGAAAGAGGTGGAGGCAAGGTAACATAAATTCCCATGTTCCCCCACTCCCTGGCTGGCATCTCTGAGAGAACAACTTCAGAGCAATTTTTCTTTACATTTAAATTAGAGGACATTAACCTGCTTGAACCCAAGTCTGATTCCCCATCACCCAGGTAAAAACCATGGGAAGTCAAGTGTAGTGCTGTGTGTCTGGGATCCCAGGGCTGGAGGGGAAGAGCCAGGGGCCTCACTGAGACTTGCTAGCCAGCTTGGTGAGGTCCTGACCAATAGGGTGCCCTGTCTCAAAACAAAACGACAAAAAATGTGGGCGGTGACTGAAGGATGCCACCCCGAAGTAGTGACGTGATGGCAAACATGTAGGCTCACTCAAAAGAAGTAAATAAGTAAGGCCAGTGTTCCTGGTTTGATGCTCTGAGCAAACCTTGTACATCAAAGCCAGGTGTAGCTGAGGCTAGCCCAAGTTCTTCCCTACAGTTTTGAAGTCCCTTCTTCCAGGGCAGCTCCAGCAGTTCCACAGCCCTGAATCAATCCTCCCTCCCTGGCCCAGCCCCCACACGTCCTCTGGGCTCTCACCCCACTACACTGAAGTGTCCTTCCGTCTGTTCAGTCCAATCTGGGGCCCACATGTTCTTGTACAGGTTTGCTTTAACACAGGCTCTGAGATGACCACAATGCCTCACCACTGAGTTAGGAATGGCTCTTATACTCAATACACACCTCCAGTGTGGGAGTTTGACTGTCCCTATCCTTGCCAAATACAAAGTTACTGGGAACCCGAAGGTGTACCCTTAAATCAGAATGACTTGGCCCTGATGCACTTGTCTGCCCCCTACCCCTAGCCCGGTGCAGAATGACTTGGTGAGCATCTCCTGTGCCCAAATTCAAACCCAAGTACTTCTTTAGCTTCTGTGTGTATAGACATGTGTGGGGCCCAGTGGAAGAACAGATAAAAAATGGATTTGTAGTTGCTCACCTAGGATGCTGTAGGGGTGTGTTGTGGTGTATGTGTTTGTGTGTGTGTGTGTGTGTGTGCGCGCGCGCGCACATGTTTTTGCACATGCATATGCATGCATGTGCATGAATGTGTAAGTTCATGTGTATTTGTATTTGTGCACATGTGTGTTCCTGTGTGTGTGTGCATGTATTTGCACATGCATGTGCATGCATGTGTGTTCATGTGTGTGTATTTGTATTTGTGCACATGTGTGTGTTCCTGTGTGTATGAATGTATTTGCACATGCATGTGCATGCATGTGTGTTCATGTGTGTTCATGTGTGTTCATGTGTGTTCATGTGTGTGTATTTGTATTTGTGCACATGTGTGTGTTCCTGTGTGTGTGCATGTATTTGCACATGCATGTGCATGCATGTGTGTTCATGTGTGTGTTTGTATTTGTGCACATGTGTGTGTTCCTGTGTGTGTGCATGTATTTGCACATGCACGTGCATGCATGTGCATGCATGTGTGTGTTCATGTGTGTGTATATTCATTTTTGTGCACATGTGTGTGTTCCTGTGTGTGTGTGTGTGTGTGTGTGTGAATGAGCAGAGGGAGGCCATGAGGAAGACAAAAAGCAACAGTAAAGCAAGACCAAGCCCCCTTTACCACCGCTTTGACCAAGAATAAGGCATCTTGTATCATCTTGAGAAAGATTTTACCATTTGCAAACATCCTGCATTTTCTCAACCGATTCTCATTCACCACCCTAGTTTACAGAGAAAGAAACCGAGGTTTAGGAAGGATGTCTCGCCCAACAGGAATGACTGGCAATTACTGGAACTAGGCCCAGCTCCCAGCCGTGAGTCCTGCCTCACAGTCCCTCTCAGCTGTAGTGAGATCTGCTACAGAGCCTCTCTTCTTTGCAATCTAGACTCATGGCCACTTTCCACTGAAGTCCAGGCTTGGCTGTGGAAACATGAAGTAAACTCTGAAGTTTCTCCCCAAGCCTTTCTTCTCACATGGTCACCATGGTGATGGGAAAATATTATGCAGTGGAGGAATTATGGGAATATGAATCAGCAGAAGCAGGGAAAGAGACCTCTGGGAAGCGGGGACTCCCAGTGGACACGCAGCCTTTTCAAAGTAAGTCCCTGAAATGATGGATTGGCCCCCGCTTCCTGGAGAAGCCAGCGCCAGGCTCCATGCATTAGCGGCTGACCTGCTCGCTCAGCGCAAACACTCACAAGGAAAGCAATGGCCGTTTATTAGTGTGGTTGCCGCTTGGCAATGCAGAGTTATGGAAATCTGCTGGCTCCATTAAATTTTAAACATCACTCCTTGCCAAGTGAAACAAATTATTGATATTGGGCTGGGTAGACATTTAATGTTGTCCAGTAGAATTTCAATGGTGAAGAGTTGAGGCCTGATTTTGGGGGGCATCCGGTGTGCTGGAGTTGTGGGATGGAATGCCCAGGTGAGGCTATGGCTGGTAAACCTTGCCCAAAAACAAACTCTGATCTAAATGCGATTCTCTTTTTAAGTTACCAGTTGAGTTTCTTGGAGTAATTAAAAATGAAATTCTAATATGAACCAGCAATTCCACTTCTAGATATACACCCAAAAGGCCGGAAACAGGGGTGCCAACAGAGATTCCCCACTTGTGCTCATGGTAACTTTATTCATAGTAGCCCAAGTTAGCCACAGATGGATAAGTGGATACTCTGTCTGGCCCGTATGCAAGAGAGTGCTACTGAGTCTTGGCCCACGGTGGTATTTACTACAACATAAGTGAACCCAGAGGATGCCACACTGAGTTAAAGATGACAGATGTGGGCCACTAAAGTCACAAGGACAGAAAGCAGGATGGTAATTACTAGAGCCTGGGTTGGGGGACAGTTCACGTTTCCACAAAGTGAACTCAGTTCTGGAAAGCAGCTAGAATGATTACACACCCATGGGAAAGGCCTTAATTGCACTGATCTTATTCTACTGTGCACCTAGAAATGGCTGAGATAGCCAGTGCTGGGAAAGAGAGTCTCTGATAGTTGGTGCTGGGAGAGAGAATCTCGCACGCGCTGTGTAAAACCATTCTCACCTGTCAGGAAAAACACCTATGGCCAATGAGCTAAGGCAGGAAATAGGAGGTGGGAGTTCCATCAGAGAAAGAACAGAGTGGAAGCTTAGGCCTGAGTATTTATTTATTCATGAAATATTAAGTCTCAGAGTCAGTATTTCTGGGAACAGAGTGACCGGAAGAGAAAGTGCACAGTCACAAGTGCTGCTGTGTATTTCACCACATTAAGAAACGCTAATCAAGGCCGAGGAGGTAGCTCCGTTTGGAGAGTGCTTGCCTACCGTGCAAAAGACCCTGAGTTCAATTTCCAGCACCACGTGAACTGGGAGTGGTGGTGCCTGACTGTACACTCAGCACGCAGGAGAAGACCGGAAGTTAAGGGCATCCTCGGCCACACAGTACATTTGAGACCAGCCTGGGCGACATTAGATGCTGTCTCAAAAATACAAGTGGAAGGGAAGGAAAGGAAACTTTGAATACAATCATTCGGGCACCTCTATGCAGCTCTGTGCACTGGCTTGGACCCACTTCAGCCAGGTCACAGGGCTCTCAAGCAAGCATAAGGCACCACCATCAAAGCAGTGGTGGTGTTAGGGCAGCACCTCATCAAGAAGCCAACACTGCTTCTGAAACTGTATCGGCCAGGCCTTTAACCCCAGCACGCAGGAGGCAGAGGCGGAGGCCGGTGGATCTCTGTGAGTTCAAGGTGGCAAAGGTTGAAAGATCTAATGCCGGCCAGAGCTGTACAGTAAGTCCTTGTCTTGTACACACACACACACACACACATACACACACATACGCACACATACACACATACAAACACACATACACACGTACGTACACATATACATACACACATATGCACACATACACACATAAACACACATATATACACACACATACACATACACATACACATACACATACACATACACATACACATACACATACACATACACACATACACATACACACACATACACACACATGCACACATACACATGCACACACATACACACATACACATATATACACATACATATACATACACACATATAAACACACATATATACATACATATACACACACTTACACACATATATGCACACACATGTGCACACATATGCACACATGCACACACATACACACACACACACATACGTGCACACACACCCCACAGAACTGCAACTTGCAATTTATCATTACGCTAAGGACAACCCAATGGCAGGGCTATCAAGTGGCCTCAAAGCTAAAGGCAGATACCCATCCTGAGACTAGAGCACAGAATGGTCACCAGCCGACTGGGAAATCAAGAGTAGCTGTCAGAGTGAGATTACTTCCTTCCTTTTCACTGGGTCAAAGGACAGGAGGCATAGCTTCTGCCCTCAGGAATCTTTCCTTTCCGGGAAGAATGCAGCTTTCACACCCATCTCAATAACAAGCCTGGTGGTCAGACACTGGACTGTGGGCTCTCACCCTCTCTGGTGTACCAGCCTTAATTCTCCAAGGCATCTCCTCTCTCCCTCTCTCATCCCTTCCCACAGCCTTGGACTTAATCTTTGGGAACGGGCTGTGAGGAGGCATCTCAGGCCCAAGGCAAGTCTTAGTTCTCCAAGCACAATACCTTGACCACGGAGAGCACACCCTGCATTTTCTGTGACTAATGTGGCAAGTCGTGCCTGCTCCTTCCTGACATCCATCTCTCTCTGTCCTCAGCAGCACATCCAGTGTCCCCTCCAGGAAGCCCACCCTGACCTTCCAAGGTCTTTGTGACCCTCCACCTGTCCACGTGCTCCACAGCACAAGGGTATCATGAAAGTGTCACCTGACCCCTAGGTGCTCAGGGCCTGTTCTTGGCTCACTCACATCAGCCAGTCCCGGGAGCTGATCATCAGGCCCAGCAAATCAGCGTCTCTCCAGGACGTTCCGACGTGCCAAGGTCTGCGAGGAACACCAGACTTTGAACGCATTCTGGAAGTCTCCTCTGTTTTCACTCCATTGGCTCTGACAGCCCCCACCCATTCCTGTGGGACTGATTTTCTCTGGAGCTCTGCTCCAGGCTGCTGGACCATCTTGCTTCACTGGAAGAGAGACCGAGTGCTGGAACTGTTCCCAGTCCTCTCCCCTGGCTCCTAGTCGGTGCAGCAAGGTGAACCCTCAGGCCGGGACGGGGCCTGAAGCCCTCCCTGCTCATTTTCCTCCCCCTCGCGGTTTCCCTAGGAGCTGGGCTTTACGTACACACCACCCCCAGGTTCACACTTGTGCTTCAGGGCTGAACACAGGACAGGCGTGTATGGTCATTTCTGTTGGAACGTTAATTAGCTTTTTTTTTTTAAGTGTGTTTTCCCCAAGAGACCGGTTCTTTCAACCCAGAGGTGATACTACCAGATCTTCTGGTATAGAAGTGACACTTTAGATCAGCGGTTCTTAAGTCTCAAGGCTGTGACCATTTCATACAGGTTCTCAGCTTGTGGTGACCCCAACCATAAGATTATATTTTGTTGTTGCAACTTCCTAACTGTAATTTTGCAACTGCTATGAATCATAATGTAAATATCTGTGCTTTCCAATGGCCTTAGGCAACCCCTCTGAAAGGGTTCTTTTGATCTCCGAAAGGGCCAAGACCCACAGGTTGAGAACCTCTGCTTTAGCTCCTCAGTAATGCTATGGCTTACCCTCCTCCTTCCATAAGATTCATTTTCTCAGCCTCAGACGACTGTGTTGTTGTTAGGTGGCATGAGAGTAGTAACCTTTCAGTAACTCGAGCCATTCCTGGTGGCTTTAGAACCACGAGTGACAGCCCAGCTGCTCTATTCATGGCGAAGCAGTGTGGGTCAAGAAGTAACACAGATACGCTGAAACCAGACAGGAAGGAATATCGTGGGCCCATGGCTTCCCGCCCCCTACCCAGAGATGGGACAGGTTTGAGGACTTACCTCTGAGGCAGTCTGCCTCACCTCTCTTAGACCCAGAAGCTCTGATGCACCCGGCTTTCTGTCCGGCAGAATGGACAGACACACCACAGCATGAGCCAGGGCAAGCCTGAGGGTCTCACCCAAGGTCTGGCCCTGGGGATAGAACACCCATGCTTTTCGTGGCCACACATAGGGCAGCCTGTGTGCTGTCCCTTGGGAGAAGGGACCAAGAGGTACACTTGGAACCTGGCCATAGCTGACACTGGACACTCTTCTGAGCCAGCGCCTAACACCTAACATGAGGAGCTTGTACTTGGGGTTGGGTCTGTTAGAGAGGGCAGACTAGATGGGGGGAATGGTCCACCTTGACCTGGATGGTGGACAGAGGAGAGAAGCCTGGTGGAGGCAGACTGGCAAAGCTAGAATTCTATGGGCAAGCCGCTTCCCCTCTCTGAGCTGGACATCCAAACTCTGCCTCAAAGCATCCTCCATGCCATCAGGAGCCCCAGTCCTCAGCAGCCAAATGTTCCCTCCTTGCATGACAGAGCAGGGTGGGGGCGCCATGAGGGAGACTCCTTCCTGGCATCTCTCCTGCCCTGACAGCCTCTGGCCCATCACCACCCAGGCACGTGTTTATATCACACCAATGCTGTGGGGAAAAAAGAACCTGAGGAACAGACTATCTGTGGTAAAAATCACTCAAGACAGCCTCACAGCCGGTCACGGCCTCCATCAGTGGTCAGTAATGACACCACACGCCCGGAGCTCTCCTAAGCACTCTGGTAGGCGTTATAGTGACAGAGAACAGGACAGAGAGCCCTCAAGCACAACAGTCTCCAGACACAACGTTACAGTAGACAGCTCACCAGCAACACATGTGAGCTCAGTGAGTCCAAATTGCGCCCCACGTACGCTGTTGTCATTTGTGTACAAAATCTGCAGAGAACAAAACAATGCTAAGGTGAGAAGCAAAGCCATGCTCGCCTTGGGGTGTGGGGCAGCAGAAAATGGGGGGCTTCGGGCACCTCAATGGGAGGGCGCTAATTCTCTGAGGACAGAGTCATGCACAAGGCATGAATCTTTCTTTCTTTCTTTCTTTCTTTCTTCCTTTCTTTCCTTCTCTTTCTTTCTTTCTTTCTTCCTTTCTTTCTTTTTTTCCTTCTTTCTTTCTTTCTTCCTTTCTTTCTCTTTCTTTCCTTCTTTCTTTCTTTCTCTTTCTTTTTTTTTCTTTTCTTTTTTTCGGAGCTGGGGATCGAACCCAGGGCCTTGCGCTTGCTAGGCAAGCGCTCTACCGCTGAGCTAAATCCCCAGCCCCTTCTTTCTCTTTCTCTTTCCTTTCTTTCTTTCCCTTTCTTTCTTTCTTCCTTTCTTTCTCTCTTTCTGTTTTCCTTCCTTCCTTCCTTCCTTTGTTTCCTTCCCTTTCTCTTCTGTGTATAACTACTTCTATCTTTTTGGAGAATGCTACACGTGTACATATTGTAATCTCATCCCTCTACCCTCCACACCTCCCCAGCTCCTCTTCCACCTCCCCCTTACCAAAACCCCTCCCAACTTTCACGTTCTCGTTCCTTCTTTCTGCTATTGCCCATGTGTACCTAGTGTGGGACCATCTACTGGGGCACTGGCAACCTATCATGGGCCACGCCCCTGAAGAAAATGCTCCCTCCCCACCAGCAGCCATCAACCCCAGCTTCTTGGCTCGGGGTTGGCTCGTTACCCCATGCTGGGCTGCTGGCTGGCAGCCCTTGTGTGGCCTTCCTAAGCAGGTGAGCTCACTTTGCACAAATCCAGGAGGCCAAACACTTAGCCGTCCGAACACTCTAGATGCCGAAGTTCTTTAAAGTTTATGAGACAAATAAATTTAGAAATGACCCAGCCAGACCACTGCTATTATTGTCACATGAGACAGAGGAAGACGATGGCAGTCAAGGTCACTGTCTGGTTCAAGGCTCAGTTTTGCAGATTATTTATATAAAGTCGTCTGACCCACGTGATCAGAATCTTTCATTTCCCCCGCTACATCTCTGTCTCATTGCCGTTGGATTTTTTGTCATTTCACAATCTGGGTGCTGGACTCCGTGACCATCAAATCTCACGAGTCTCTTCCCTGTTTGAGCCGACAGAGATCGTTCTCTATACTCATCCTGTGACCTCCCTATCACCTCCTTGCTGTCACCCGCGAATGTGGTCAAGTTGCCTCCTGTCAAATCCTGCAAACCCACTCTGGGCAGCTTGACTCTGCCAGAGAGAGGGCTGCCGGGGCCCAGGGACACACAAGAGATCTCTCCCGGCCTGTGCTTGACACCTACCATGCTGCTCCATCCACCCACCTCCCTCAGGGTTACTCAAGACTGTGATGTCTGTCAAGCCCCAGATATCTGACAAATACCAATGGAAGATCCACCACAGGAACAATCTGTGTGCATGGTTTTAGGTTGGTGGAGCCACATCGACTTGGAGCTGAAAAGAAAAAGGTGTTCGAGTCCCAACTCTGCTGCTCTGAGACTCTGCCCAAAGGCTGGAGTGAGATAGCGGTTGGAAAAGCTCTTTAATGCGCATCAAGTAGGAAGAAAACACTGAAAAGTCCCGACTAGCCGATGGCCTATTCGAGCTTCAGGCTTTGTTTGAGGCTTCTTGTTTTCTTTCTCCCTGCCTGCTGGGAGCTCTTCCGGGTCAGGCTATGCAAGGTTCTGGGGTAGCAAACACACACAGGAGGGTGCTGAGTGAGATGGCAGAGTTCAAGTCTCAGCTCTATGGCAAGTATGAGATGGGTCTAGATCCTGATCCCCTGGGCAGTGCAGTAAGAGTGAGGCACTCCCAGGCGTCCATCTGTCCGTCCCAGAGAGGAGCTGACTTATACCAAGTCTGGTGACTCTCACGTGCGATTGGGGATGAAGACGGCCCCCAGGCTGTCTTCAAGTTCTCCTAAAGAGAGCGGGGTTATTGAATGCTATAGGAAGCCAGATGGAGGAGGGACCAGGCAATAGTGGTCATTGGTTACCAAGGAGACAGAGAACTAAAACTAATGTAGAGGGAGATGGTAATCACATCCTCTAAAGAGTGACTTCCAAACAGACTGCTTAGGAAGACTGACATGACAGAAGGGGCAGTTGCAGGCAGAAAGCCACCTGGTTTGACTTGAGGGTCTACACTCCTGAACGTCTACATTCCTGAATGTATGCGGCAACTGAGTAGCACGTGGCTCTGACAGAGAAAGAAGGAAGTAGGAGGGAGCCCTTTGATGGACAGGTGGGAGGAGCCCTTTGATGGACAGGTGGGAGGAGCCCTTTGATGACAGATGGGAGGAGCCCTTTGATGGACAGGTGGGAGGAGCCCTTTGATGGACAGATCCCAAGTGCCAAGACTGTAGGTGCTTTCAATTTTCTTTTCCCCCACATAATTGTCTGGAGAGATCCTGGCTTCTTACTCACTTTAGCAAGCCCCCTCCCACCACCCAATAGAATAGTTCGAGCCCAGCCCACCACTCTTAATCCATGACTCTACACAGCATCTGAAGGCAGCTTTCTCAAACCCTGCTGCTGCAGAAGATGAGGAAATAAGACAGTTGCCCCTCTCGGGGTACAGCCCAGTTTGTGTTTACCATGCCATGTCCCTCTCCAGGTTCCTGGGAGGGTTGAATGAAAGGAGATGTGAGTGCCCAGACCCCTGACTATGCATAGCAGCAAGAGTGTTGAAGTCGCCCGGGAAACATAGAAAGAACTGAGACCTGCCGTCCAGGAGTGAATAGAGAGCCATCAGTCCATGAAATCCAGAAAGATGACCAGGTAAAGGAAGGCCCAACTGAGGAGAGCCCCGCCCCCAACATGCATGCTACACAGCCAACTCTGCCTGATGGTGTGCCATTGGTGTGCACATAATGGAAGAGGAAGAGAGGACAGAGAAGGGGGAGAGGCAATGCTGGCCCCTCTCCTGTTGTCCCCTCTCCCTGACACAGGCACAGGCTGATCTCTTCCTCCTGGTTCTGCTAGAATCTGGGTCCCACCCAGACCCCAAACCTAGCACTGGTTCTGTGGCCCCTGGCCACCTATACCTCAGAAGCTCTAGTTTGGAGAGCATGTGAACCCACACACACATCTGGAGGGCAGCTGTGACCTGTGGGGTCGCTATAAGATCAGGTGATTTCAGCATCTGGGATGGCCTATTCCCTAAACAAATACAGGCCATCAGAGTAGCCACAGTCAAGGAAAGCCCAGTGCTCCACAAACCAGAGTTCAGGTCTTCCTTAGCACGCCCCTCAAGTCCTTTGTGACGGGAGGGAGGGATGTATGTGCTTATGAGCAAGCCTTCTGTCGCCCGGGGCGAGGAATCACTCAGCCCTGCTTAGCCTGTCCCAGAGAAGACATGGAATGCATAATTGATGGCCCAGTCTATGCATATTCATGAGCTCACTGCCTTCCAAGGCCGGTCGCCACTGTGAAGGCTCCTTGCATAATGAGCCACTGTGAGTGTGACTGAGGCGCAGAGAGGCCTCCTCCAGTCCTCAGCGTCACCACTGGCTCTGAAACTCACTTTCAAGAAACCACCCCCTAACTGTGCCTGCCTGTGCAAGAAGAATGTGGGCGAGCTAAAGAATGAGCCTCCCCCGTGGGCCCCGGACCCTAAGGTTCTGGGGATGCTAAGCCTCTTCTCCCAAAGCCATCCCTATGAAGGGGTTGAAATTCCATGCTCTTCGTCCTGACATAGAAGAGCATGGAATTTCACTCCCTTCAGCCTCAGATCTCATCCAGACTGAGGTGACTGAGCCTCAGCCTTTCCTTCCAGATGAGCCTTTCCTTCCAGATGAGCATGGCTCTCCTCAACTCTGAGACGCACTTGCCACGCACCTCTAAGACTGGAGTGAGTCTCTCTCTCTCTCTCTCTCTCTCTCTGTCTGTCTCTGTCTGTCTCTCTGTGTCTCTGTCTCTCTGTGTCTCTGTCTCTCTCTGTCTGTCTCTCTGTGTCTCTGTCTGTCTCTGTCTCTCTCTCTCTCTCTGTCTCTCTCTCTCTCTCTCTCTCTCTCTCTCTCTGTCTGTCTCTCTCTCTCTCTCTCTCTCTCTCTCTCTCTCTCTCTGTCTCTCTCTGTCTCTCTGTCTCTCTCTCTCTATCTCTCTCTCTCTCTGTCTCTCTGTCTCTCTCTCTCTCTCCCCCCCCCTCTCTGCATCTTGGCTGACGCCAGAGGTTTTAAAAGGGGAGATTTCCTTTCCTAATGGCCTAGAAAAGATATGAATCTCATAGTCAGTAGGACCCTAGGCTCTAAAGAAATAGAGCAATGTTATCGTTTTTCCGTATACCCACTGTGTGCCAGGCAGTGCGCCTGGTGCCTCTAAATAGTGGGGCATGGAAAACACCTCCACGGTAGTTGAGCGCAGGGCCGAGGCACGCACAGTTTTCCTCTTCCTTCGAACGCTCTCCACCTTGTTCACTGAGACAGGGTCTCTCACTGAAAACGGAGCTCACTGATTGGCTAAGCTGGCTGAACTTCAGCTGAGCTGCGGGACTCTGTGTGCATCCACTCCCCCTCCCGGGCTCCAGCACTGAGGTCGTATGACTGTGCCAGGTTTTTACAAAGATGCTGTACATCCAAACATGGGCCCTCCCTCCTGCTTGCCCGAGTTCCTTCCTTCTTGCTCCTAGGAAGGGAGAGAGAGAGAGAGTGATCCTGTACTTTCTTCTTTGGTAGACAAACATTCACAAAAATCTCTTAAGCTAGTCCACATTTTTTTTTCCTTTTTTTTCTTTTTTTCGGAGCTGGGGACCGAACCCAGGGCCTTGCACTTGCTAGGCAAGCGCTCTACCACTGACCTAAATCCCCAACCCCACTAGTCCACATTTTATTGGGGGAAGCTTCAGGCCTTCGGGAACATTAGTGCCAGTTGAGTTCGGATTTGAGAGTGGAAGAAACCTAAAAGTTTTCCCAAACTAGTCACAACCCAATTACAACGTTACACATGAAACCCAAGACAATGATTCACAGCCTGCTCCATCTGGTGCTTCTCATTGCGAGCCTTTCACACGTGATTCAACTCTTGGTTCTTTTTTCTCATTAAATGCTAAGCAGCACACTTTCCATCATAGTCAAAGGGACCTTTTCAAAGCCTCGTTGCCCCTCAACATGTGTGAGAATTCTTAGTGCGTATGCACATGAGTGTGTGTTCACGGGTGTCTGTCCCGTGGGAACGTTCTCGGGGATTTGTCATATATGCACGCACCGGGTCTGGTTTTGTGGAAGCGTGCTAGGCCTTGGGCCTTAGCAAGTTAGATGGTTCAGAATCAGCGTTGTGCAATCCTGTAGCATTCCTTTGCATGCCCACTTCACCCAGGGCCCTGCAAATCCTGCACTAGTCTGGGCGTATGAGTATTTTCCTGTGCATTCCTGTGGGCACACGAGCGTACGCATATCTAATGTGGATGGGCACTGCCTGTGTGTTCTTGGGATGCAGACTCTGGTAGGAGTCTGAGAAAGTGACTTGCAAGGGGAATAGTCCCCATGAACGGTCCATAAGGGGCCAGAGAGAGGGCTTAATATGTAAAGGTGCTTGCTGACAAGTCTGTCTATCTGAGTTCAAGTCCCTGAGCAGAAAGAATCAACTCCCTTAAATTGTTCTCTGACTTTCACGCACGCTCCAGGGCACAGTGTACACACACACACACACACACACACCACAAAATGAATAAAAATTTAAAATAATTTTTAGAAATAAAGCGTCCGGTGGCACTTGAGACAGAAGATCTCCGACATTCGGGGGGTGCACGGACTCTCCAGGCCAGAATATGTCCCTTTCCTCGTTACTGTTTTGATACAGGGTCTCGCCACGGTTCCCCCGCCAGCCTTGAACTCTAAGGGTCAAGATGTCTTCCTAGTTCATCCTCACAGGAGCTGGGACTAAGATAGCATCCACACACCTGGCTTCAACGTGACATTTTAATAAGCTCCCTAGACCAATCATCGTCAATGTCTTCGGATTCAGGTTTGATCCGGGAAGGCCAATAAAGCAGGCCCCCTTTAGAAGTGTGCTTAGAATTTTACACAGATTAAAACGACATGACCAGCCACTTTGCGATCTTACATTCCGATTCCCAGAGGCCACAAACCCAAGAAGAACCTGGGGTCAATGATGAGCTGCTAACCCCGGGAAGTCCAGCCACAGGCCTCCCTCAACCTCTTCCCGGGCCTCCTGCCAGCCGGTGACTCACAGTGGGGCTGGATGGAGTGGCCTGGCCAGTCATCCTGCTGTCCCCCACAAATCTGTGTCAGCGCCAGGCCGGGACTGTCAGCCTATGATTTCTTCTTTGGTGTGGTCATACTGTTTGACTCTTCCACGCCTGGGTCCCTCAGGTCAGATGTGATTAGCACCGTGGGGTGCCCTCCCCTGAGCCCTGATGGCATTGGGGATGCCATTTCTGCCAGCATAGGTAAGGGCCTTCGGTACACAAATCTAGGATCCACACACCCTGACAGGTTCCTTGGGACCCCGAGGTATCTCCCCGCACAACTCCACTCCCTGATTCTTTTTTCTTAGAAACCGACCCAGGGTCAGGATGGTTTTTGTAAAGCTTCCTGACTAGATGACAGGGAGCAGAGTAAGAGGTGAGGAGTCGGTGTGGTATTCTGCCTCTCGCCAGAGGGTAACCGCTAAGGTCAGTGGGACTGAAGAGTCTGTTTTTTCATGGCTACAAAACCCTTGTGCCGAGCATACTCTGGCATCAAGTCCTCTCTCAGCTGCCACCTGGTCTTCGCAGGTGATCATGTGTACCCTTGGCTCCCAACCCAGCCTCCCGGGAGGCTAGCGACAGAGTGACCAGTTCCCGCCCACCCCTAGGCACCTACTGTGCACAGGGCATTGCGCCAACTCTGGGAGCCCACCAAGGTTCAGGCCCGAGGACACACCGCCTGCAGGATCTGAGGCGTCACAATGTGGCCTTCACGGTAACCCCGCTATGCAAACACCTTAGCTACTGTGGAGCCCTCTGCTGCTCTGCACCTCAGACTCTCCCAGGGTGCCTAAGGCTGCCTCGCTCTCGCTGCTTCACCGCCCCCCCCACCCCAACTCAAAACACAGAAGGGTGGCTGGGATTCCGGTGCCAGCCCTTCTATATTATTCATGCCTCCCTTCGGCTGCCAGCAGGGACCTGGCCCAGAGGCCCCGCTTTGCCAGGGAAGATAAGGAGCCAACACCTGGCTTGGTTCGTGTGGTTTCTCCTGTTCCAGAATGAACGGTGACAAAGGCCTGTTGTTCCTGGCCCTGTGCAGGAAGCCCGACCTCCTCCTCCTCGGGAAAGGGAGATCAACCATTAGTGAGATTGTAGGGGGTTAGGTTTACAGCTCTTTACCACCTGTCCCCTCCTGCCAGGCAGGTGCTTGCTGGCCCAGAGGGGACAGGGGTTGATGGAGCACCTCCTATACACCGCACGAAGCAGAAACGCATGAGGTTGGTGTTACACATATCCCAAGTACAGGGTAGGGAACTGAGGCTGTTAGGGCTGTGGGAACACTCAGACCGCAGAACTGGCCAATGGCTCTGCCGGCGGCTCCCATGCTGGGATGCCAAGCTGAGTCACACAGCCTCAGAACAAGACTAGGAAAGAGGGAATTCGGGCCCACCCACGCCTCTGTCCTGAATACATTCCAGTCAAGCAGAGGGCCACAAAGCAAAAATGTCAGGCCACCATCGTGAGCCCCTGAGGTCATCCTGCCGCCATTGCTGGGCCCTTCCTCCTCCCCAGCACAAGGAGCCAGGCAGGCCACGCCTGAAAGTCTGACAGAGCCCACAGGGCCCACAAGGATCGTGCATGCCACTGTGGCGCTGTGGCAGAAGGCAGGGCTGAGGGATGGGGACTGTGCCAAGCTGGTGACACTGCTGCCTGCCATGAAGCTACCATGATGTCATATCTCCATGCAGGGACGCCTGGACACCAGCCAGCGAGGTCATGCCCTGTAGCTTTACGTCCCCAGTTTCAGAGCACCTCAGAGTGGGTGGGGACACTGATCTAGTAGGCACTCTATAGCTTGCCCTCTAGGACCCACAACCCCGCAGTTGAACCCTGGACTAGCCCTACTGCCGAACACACCCTTCCAGCTTCAATTTTCATATAGCTTCGATTTCCACAAATGTAATTAATATATATATAAAATACATGTGTGTAGGTGTACACATAAGTGGAGTTGTATCCCAGCAGAGGGCCTTGCAGAGGGCTCTTCATTCCAAGTACTTCCTGAAAGGCTTTGAAGAAACATTAATAGTCCAAAGGTGGATATGATAATTCTGAGCCTACTGTGTGTCGCATGCTGGGGAGAGAGGAGACTCAGACCATGCGTCCGGCACTAGCGTCTAGTAGGGACAGCAGCCAGGAGCCAGGGAGAGTGATGGACGCTCTTATAGGCTATCACTACACAAAGGAGGCCCTTCCCCATCAGGAAAGAAGCAAGCAGAGGGGAGAAGTCACCTGGGGGTGACCCCGCACCCCAGCAAGAGGGGCACTGGCAACCGCCAGGAGATGAGAACTGCGTGGGCTGCTGAGGAGTTTAGTGTCCTTCGCTGCTGTTGAAGGAAATTCCCTGACAACTCCACGGAGAAAGGCAGATGCAGGCCTAGGCCGCATCGCAGCCCAGGCGGTCCCCTCACGACTAAAACTGGTCTCCCCACAACAGGTAATGCCATCAAGACAATGCTTCACAGAAGGGCGTAGAGGCCGTCTGCCAGATGATTCAGATTCTGTCAGGGTGACAGTTATCACTGAAGGTCACGGAGGGTGAGGAGCAGAGCTGGGTCTGAGGCTTTCCTGGAAAGCCGTGAAGAGAGTCAGAGCATGAGAGCAGTGGGCCAGGCTCAGACACTCGTGTTTAACACTGCGGGGATTCCCCTTGGAGATTCTACTCGCACAAGTGTCGGGACTGGGCTGAGGTAGGCATGTCCCTGTGAACATTGGCGTGTGTGTGTGTGTGTGTGTGTGTGTGTGTGTGTGTGTGTGTGTGTGTATGTGTGTGTATGGTGTGATGTATGTGTGTCTCCTTGTGTGTATCTCTCTGTGTGTGGTGTGGTGTGTATCTGTCTGTGTGTGGTGTGGTGTGTGTCTGTCTGTGATGTGGTGTGTGTATGTGTTTGTCAGACTGTCTGTGTGGTATGTTTGTGGTATAGTGTGTGTGTGTGTGTGTGTATGTGTGTGTGTGTGTGTGTGTGTAGGGGGTGTGGTGTATGTCTGTGGTGTGTGTGTATATGTATGTATCTGTGTATGGTGTGTATGTGGTATGTGTGTGTGCTGTATGCATGTATATGAGTGTGTCTCTGTGTGCTGTGTGTGTGTGCACGAGTGTGCATGCGCATGTGTGTATCTGTATCTATGTATACGTACTGTAGTGTGTGCAGACCCTTCTCCATGTGTAATGTGCCCATCCAGGTACAAACAGGGAAACTGAGGCTTAGGTGCAGTCACTGCCCACAAATGACAGAGCCGGAGGGAAAACCAAGACTAGGACTGCCTTTTGTTCCCTGTGTCCCTGCCTTTGTTCCCTGTGTCCCTGCCTTTGTTCCCTGTGTCCCTGCCTTTGTTCCCTGTGTCCCTGCCTTTCAGTTTCCTGGAGTATGAGGTTGGGCCTTACCCTTATGAAGGCTTAACTCTTTTAAAAAGCTGTTTGAAAATGTGTAGTTTTTAAGTTTTTGTTTTATTACTATAAGGGCATTTCTCAGTAGGTGCATGTGCAAGTCAGAGGGTTTAAAGGCTCAAACTCAAGCCTTTACCCATTTACATATCTCAGAAGCCCTAAAACGTACATTTTTGTGTAATGTGTATGTGTTCCTATGTATTTGCACATGTGTGTATGGACGCCAGTGGCAGACATTACGCGTCTTTCTCTATGGTCCCTCACCTTAGGTTTTGAGGCAAGGTTGCTCCAGACCTGGAGCTAGGCTGGTGGCCAGAAACTCCTGTGTCCTTCCTATGTCTGCCTTCCCGAGAGAGGATCACAGTTCCCATCCCCGAGCCCGGCTTTGCACAGAGGTTCTGGGGATGCCAACTCAGGTCCTACTGCTTGTGTAGTGAGCACTTTACTGAGTTGTCTCCCTGGTCCCTAAAATGTGTCTGCTTTACAGGGTAGCAGCTGTTACCATCCCTGGAACCAGGCCTACACATCCTCCCCCACCAACCCTGCTTTCTCAGGGCTGTAAATCAAGTCTTCTAAAGAGGACCTGGGGGTAGGGAGGACAGAGACAATTGCCTCTGGCAAGCTGCAGTTCACAGGCCATCCAGGGTCAGGCTCTAGAGGCCATGGGGCAGCGGGATCCCACCCCTGAGGCCGCACTGCCTGCTGGGGGCTCTCCCTCGGAGCCTCGGGTCAGCAGAGGCCCAGGCTGAGCCTCTGTTCTAAGGGGGTTCAGATACTTTCTATATCAAGGGCAGGGCCTTGCAGGGAGGGTGGGAATGTATGAGGAGGAAGAGCTATTAGTGGCCAACAAAAACCATATATACCGGTCTCTCCGTATAGGTGACACTGGGTTCCAGGCCCTGCATACCCTGTATACCAAATCCCAGATCCCTCATTTGAATCAGGGGAGTGTTACAGAGCCCACAGCCAGCCTTCCTTGCTGACTAAGTCATTTCCAAGTTGTTTGAACACTTAATACCATGTGAATGTTAGGTGAACTTGTCCTATAGCAACTACAAGGTGTCCCCAAGCACTCAGAGCAGCCTTGATGCTGTGGGACAGAGGCTGTAAATGTAGATTTAGGGGACAACTGTGCCTTTTCTCATATGAAACAGTCCCTGTAACTTATCTGAGGTGGTTTTCATTTTAGATATGATTTTGCAAAGTTGTTCAGTTTGGCCTCAAACTCGTGGGCTCAAGTAAATCCTCCTGCCTCAGTCTTCCGAGTAGCTCGTCCTACAGGCCTCACTGTACTCAGCAACCCGTGGTTTCTTGGCTCTTCATTCACCAAAGCTTTCCTGAGCCAAACACAAAGGCCTAGTGGGCTGAAAGGCCAGTGAGGCCCACGCTATGGTAACCACACGGGACAGAGCATCTGACTTCTGGGGACAATAGTCTTGGGATCCAGCTTCACAGAAGGATTAAAATCTTCCTAGGGCTTGGGAGATGGCTCGGTAGATAAAGTGCTTACCACCCGAGCATGAAGGTCAGAGTTCAGTTCCCCAGAAACGAATTCAAAAGCCGGATGGGGAGATAGTAACCTGTCTATAGTCCCAGCATTAGGAGAGAGGAGAGACCAACTCTCTCTGGCCAGCTACAGTAGGTGTATGGGCAAACTCTGCATTCTTTTGTGATACCCTGCCTCAATGGATAACGCAGAAAGGAACCAAAGAAGATCCTCAACTTTGACTTCAGCCTCTGCACACACACTTACGTGTGCACCCACACATGCATACACTATATATATATACACATATATATGCAAAAAATAAAATTGTTTCTAAATCCAGAAACAGCCCCTATGTGTCCAAAAAAAAGAGCTTGAAGAACTGACTCTCCTGCAGTGTGGGAGGATGAGATACAGGGAGTAAGAGACAGACAGGGTGCGGACGCCCTTCTATGTCTGACTCTACAAGGAGAGTGGAACAAGACGAAGCCAGAAAGAAGAGGCAGGTATCATGGGGCCGCTGTCTCTGGGACAAAGCCACCTAGGGAAGAATGTGAGTTCCTTCCAGACATTGTCCTGGGTCCCTGGCCAGAGCCCCCAAGGAAGCTCAAACGGTGCTGTCTATAATGGGCTCAGCAGTCATCCCAGAGAAACCAGGGCCTAACCTCTGACCCTGGAAAAGCTTCTTTTGTGTGTGTGTGTGGGGTGTGTGTGTGTGTGTATGTGTGTGTGAGAGAGAGAGAGGTCGGTTTAGAACTTCAGGGAAGAGACGATCCTGGATTATCAGGTGGGTCCTAAAGGCTGTCATGAGTGTCCTCACCACAGAGGAGCAGAGCCAGAATGGTTCAGAAAAAGAAGCAGGGTCAGAAACAAGCAGAAGAGAGGCTTGTTGTAGCTGCAGAATGCATGGGAGCGGGGGACTTCTACCTGAGACAGAAAGCCCGTAACAGCAGGACTGAGCCTTCGGACACTAACTCCAGACCCCAGCCCTTAGCCCTCGGAACTCTGAGAAGGTTCCATGCAAGGATAAGAGGTGTGGGGACAGGAAGGAGGCCGACTGGCTCTGGGGCCTGGATCCACCTAACTCCTGCAGGCTGTGTCAACGCCTGGTAATTTGTCTCCAGCTCTGTGGTACTCGTGCGAACTGCATCCACAGCTCCCTCTGGGATAAGGCTGGCACAGAAGCCTTCGGCAAACATCTACTGACCATCTGCAGACAAAGATGGCAAGGTCCTTGCCTTTTGGGGAGGGGTGTCTGGCTTTACCTGGGGCCCCTCTCTGCTTTCCCCATCTCCTTTCTGTTTCTCCTCAGAGCCCTGTCTCAACAGGTCAAACGTATAAACGTATATGCTTTTAGGGGCGCTGATCTGAAAGGACCTCGGTTCTCCAGCTCTGCCTTTGAGCACACGTTACTTTATTTGCTTGTGGTGACCATCTGCTAAGACACTGTTCTAGTGACAGAAGCAGCTGGAGGCAGGAGGATTTGCTTGCTTGTCGAGAGGGGGGAAACAGAGATGGGAGTGGCCTACAGTGGCAGCAAGAGCCTGAGGCGGCTTGCCCACATTTTGGTTGTTCACCAAGCACAGTTAGGACTAGAAGCTGGGATTGGATTTTTAACCTTCAAGGTGACCCCCCAACAACTCACTTCTTCAGGCTGGGCCCCAACCCCATAGGACCCATAATTTCCCAAAGTGGTGCCACCATCTGGGGACCAAGTGTTCAGACTCATGAGCCCATAGGGACATTTCACATTAACCATAGCAGACAGACAGCAGCTTCCTCTCGCACACGAGACAAGAGCGGGAGAGGTGATAGATCGCATGGTATCAGGTGGCAGAATTCAAGTGCCAACGTCAATCTGGTCCCTCCGTCCTGCCTGCTTTCCCTGCTTTCCACCTGTGGCCTCTTTGGCCCAGAACACAGTCCCAGGGACAGAGAATGATCCCACCACAGGATCTACAAACATCTGGCTCAGAGCCAGGAGTTCTGCCTCGAGTATCACCTTCCTCTCAACTGAACAGACTCAGCGAATACCCGGGGCTCCTCAGAGACTCCCCATCTCCTCCCTACCTGGTTCTGTTCCCTGGAGCCTCCTAATAAGCTCGCTGTTCCCAAGTGGATTGGTTTCCACTGTGACAGGCTGATTAGGTCCCTTCACCCCCACCTGGCTCAGGTTACAGCTACACAATCAGTTTAACAGTGCCCCGCAGGCCACAGGTGCCTCACCACAGGGCACAGCTGCCCAGCCTCACGGGAGGGTGCTCCTGGCCACAGAGCCCTCCGGTGACCAGCACAACTGTAGCAAGTCACTACAGCAAGTCCCCGGGTGGCCAACTATTTATAAGAAAGGACAGACCAAGTCGCCTTGTCAGATGCCCGGTGCCAGCCAGGCCCGTCGGCATTCCGCCGGGGAGTGTCTGTCTTGGCCTGCCCAATCACCTGGCAGTACTTCAGGCTGGAGAAAAGATCACCCGGGGCTGGGTCACATCCATCAGCACCTTCTCTGATGGCCCTTCTGATGCTTCCATGTGTCTGGCTTCCTCTCTGTCCCTCTCTCCTACAAGCTTTCGAAGGAAAGACCCTAGTGCAGGCTTCAGCTCCAAGCAAAAATGCCCACCGGCAAGCATCTGGGGCCGGGAACTGAGTGCACTCCATAAACTTGGGGAACAGAGACAATCTGTGTTCCCTCACACAGGCAGGCAAACTGAGGCTTGAGGTCACCAAGCTAAGAAATCCGGGCCAATAAGCATCTGGAAAAAGAAATGCATAACAGCCTTAGCCACCAAAGAAGCCGAGGTCAACACCACAGAGAGATGACACCCCGTATTCCCCAGAGTGACGGTGATCATAGCACAGTTTCCTGTACAAACTGGGGTCCAGGCAGAGACACCAGCCAGCAGTCGAAACACAAAATATATACCCCACAAGCCACAGCCTGGAGCCTGAGTTCTCAAAAGGTTCAGCATGGCCAGGTGTGGTAGCCAGGGCCATCGGTCATCAGTGGGCCAGTCGGCACAGAGGGACTCGAGCAGAGGTAAGATGATGTCCTGACGCTGGCATTACCCTAAGCAAGGGAGATCTCAGCTGCCCAGCATCCAACAGCGCACAGGTGAGCAGTCCAGAGCAGGCAAATCCAGAGAGACAGGAAACCTGACTCAAGGCTGCCAGAGGCTGAGGGGAGGGGGACAGGAAGGGGGAGGGGGAAAGGAAGGGGAGGGGAAGGGGGAGGGGGAGGTGTGAGTGCTGTTGGGTATGGGGTGCCCTTGGGTGACAAGTGCAGAATGAACCAGACAAAGAGCAGAACACTTATCCTTCTTTTGAGAAAAGGACCCGTGTACCTCCAAAAGCTCTCAAACTGTAGCAAGGATGACTCCTGGATGCTAAGATTTTGGGCGTACACCGTGTGCTGTGTGCTCCATCTCACCTGGTTTTAGGCAGGGCTGGGGAGTGGGGCCAGGGTTTTTTGCACGCTATTCAAGCATTCTACCAAATAAGCCACATCCCCAGCCCCAAATGTTCAAACCTTATAGCACATGGGCGATATTTCAAGAAAATTGCTACCCCCAGCCCCCAAAAAAGAGAGATGGGACAATGACACCAGGATTAGAACCCAGGACTTACCCCACAGACCCTACAGCTGTAGGTATTTTAACCATCCATTTTGTTTCCTCCGATGGTCTCACAGGACCCTGAGCACAGCTCCCTTGGCTGCCTGTCCACACCATGTCCCTGTATCCTCTAAAAAGGCAGGTCAGGAGCCGTAGTCAGGAGCCGTCCAAGGCCGCAGGGTCAGCCCCGTGTCCTGCTCCTCTGACTGCCCTGGGTGTGGCTAAGGCCACCAGATACATTTGCTGAAAACCTGGCTACAGCCTTTCCTCTGGCCATGTCTGGCCCAAGTGGAGCCCAGCTTGGCAGGGAGTGTGGACACATATAACCTTGCAGCCGTCACACCCGTCACCCTGGTGGCACCTCTCTACAGCACCTCGTCACTAGTGAGACTCGTCACTTCCTCAACACCTGCAGCAAGTTTTAGAAAAGACGGGAAAAGGACAAAAAGTGCAGCAGACTTGGCACCTTTGAACAGCATGGGTGCTGAGCTGGGTGTGCCCTCCCATATCCTCTTGGGGCTCCCCAGGACTGGTTGGCCTCTCCTCCAGAAAGTCCTGCAGTAAAGAAATACCCAGGCCTCTCTCTTCACAAGCTTTCCCTGTCGTCCCCGACCTAATGCAAACCTGGGTTTGACACAGGAGTGATCAACAAACACAGACAGGGTGCTCCTGGGACCCTGGAGTATCCTGAACTGTGAGCCATGCCCTTTCTCCACTATCTACAAAGCACAGGCCACCCCCTAAAAGAAGCCTGCCCTCCCCTCTGATTCCACTGACCGTGGGCCACAGCTGGTATTTCTCAGACTCCCTACCTGTGATACCTCACCCTGGATACAAACTGGGGCTGGGACGGAACTCAATGTCCTCTTAAAAAATTCTCTACATTTTCCAGACAGTTTGGGTCCCTAGCATCCTCCAGTGGGGCGGTAGAGGGGCTAGAACTCGGGTCCCCATGCTTGCACGCAGACACTTCCCCAAAAACTGTCTCATCCGCCCCAGGTTTTTTGTCGGCTTTGTCTTGTTTTTTTTCTGTGTTGTTGTTGTTGTGTTGCTGTTGATGTTGTGTTGCTGTAGTTGTTGTTGTGTTGCTGTTGTTGTTGTGTTGCTGTAGTTGTGTTGCTGTTGTTGTTGTTGTTGTGTTGCTGTTGTTGTTGTGTTGCTATTGTTGTTGTTGTTGTTGTTGCTGTTGCTGTTGTTGTTGTTATTTTTTATCCTGTTTGTCTGTCTGTTTAAATGTGCTCATCCCGTGTACAAGCGCCACCTGGTAGGGTCGTGGTAACCTGGATGAGCAGGAACAGTTGGGAAGGACTCTCTCAGGACAGCACACATGTGCACACAACGGAAGCCTGGTTCCACTTGCCTCCCTCTGTAAGGACTTGAGAGCCCTGGGGAGAGGGGTGGCAGGCAGCATCATTCCAGGCCTGGACAGGATAGAGGGTCCTACTGCCACAGGGGTTGCTCAGCCTACTCTCGTCATAGGGCAGAGCCAGGGACCAGCTCCAGTCCCCAACTGCCCCATCAGATGGCTGGTGCTTTGGGGGTACCTCCCTGACCCTGGTTCAGGCAAAGGGAGTGATGCATTTGTCATTGTGGTGTGCTTCTGGCTAGGACCTACGGTAAACTCTCTGGAGGAAATGGACTCTCTGAGTTCAGGGATTTTGAGGCAGAGCTCTCTCCAGGCCAAGCCTACAGCTTCAAACCCAGGGCTCTCCAAGGGGAAGCCTTGCTTTCCAAGGATACAGGGAGTAGGTGGCTTATTGTCAGGAGACATCTGGGAAAGGTTAAGGCTAGCAGGTGGCCCTCCTGAGGTGACCCATCATCTTTGCATGGTTTATGATGGGTGAGCTCTGAGAGGCAAGGTCCCAAGAGACTTCATCTCAGGATGGCTTCTTACAGCTGATAAGCCTTTCCTCTCACTATTACATACCCTAAGGATTCCTGGGCATCAGTCCACCCTATTGAACAGACTTCCTACAGATCAACATGAAGATGAACTTCAATGAATTAATACTGTTTAGACGAATTAATGATTTTATAGAAATCTTGATTTGATTCAAATAATTTTAGGAAGAAAGTTTTAAGAAATGATTTTAGTCGTTTTGCTAGAAAGATGTAATAATGTTAGAATGTGCTGGGGCTGGAGAGATAGCTCAGTGGTTAAGAGCATTGGCTGCTCTTCCAGAGGTCCTGAGTTAAATTCCCAGCAACCACATGGTGGCTCACAACCATGTGTGATGGGATCCAATGCCCTCTTCTGGTGTGTCTGAAGACAGCTACAGTGTACTCACATACATAAAATAAATTTCCCAGAGAGTTAGTTAGTTAGTTAGTTAGTTAGTTAGTTAGTTAGTTAGTTAGACAGGGTCTTACTGTGTGGCTCAGGCTGGCCTCAAACTCCTCATCTTCCTGGGCCAGCCTCCTATGCAGAGGTGGAAAGCCTGTGATTAAACCAGCTGGTAAAAAAAACAGAATAAAACGTGCCCACCCCTCATAAATATTACTATATATTATTATTATAATATAATACAATATATTATCATAATATTATTGTCACAAATATTAACATCATTATTATTACATAAAGGCCACATAATAAGAAGTACAATGAGCTTTCATAATTACACTAAAAAGAGAGATAGGCTTGGGACAAATTTGTGTTCAAGGAAAAACATTCAGGTCCAAGGATGAAGCCACAGGTGTGCACTGTAAGGCAAGGCCCTGTAAAAACTGCTGCTTTGAACTTATAATGAGCTTGCAGTGTGAACCACTGCTTGGAACTTGTTACTGACACCTTTCTGTAACTGCCCTTGTATGAAACATCTTATCTCTGAGGTAGTTCTTCTTACATAGAGAACTTTTTGTCTAAAAAGCTATAAGTAGGCTGAAAGCAATACAGAAAGGTGGTGTAGCCATTTTCTGCTTCACCAGTGTGTGTTGTCTGCATGAGTGACTTCTTCCCTTTCCTTTCTTTTCTCTCCATTCAAGAAGAGTTAACACGTTCTGCGTCTCTTGCCTAGCCAGTGAGGGGCGTCTGGCTGACTTGCCAGAGAAAGGAACTCTAGCAATAAATCCTTTTACCTAATCCCCCAGTGCTAAACAGCATGTGTTGAGTAGACAGAGACCAGTGCTTATTTAAGCACAAAGAGTTAAAGAGAAAAGAAGCCAGCGGTTTGCAGAGAGTGTTAGGCTTCCAAAAGCCATCAGCTTCTAGCCCCCAGTACAGTCAGAGAGAGTTACAAGGCCAGAGATCATCAGTCTTTTGGCCTTCCTCCAATGGTGTGTTCCACCATTGGGTGGGGTTCAGCTTTGATCCCCAAAACTTTGGGGCATCCCCATCCCCCAGCAGTTCATAATGCACACTGGGAAAGTACTGTGAGGGTCAGACCGACCTCTCCCCTCAGAGTAAGAAGCCTGGAAGGGTGTTTGTGGCAACTATACCAATACTTAGAGTTTCCCACTGGAAATGTTAGGGTGGAGTCTTAGACTGTGGTTAGAGCCAATGTAGGACAGTAGAAACATTGTGTCCCCAGAGCAGAGCTCACAGCCCACCTATAATTCCAGCCCTATTTCTAGTGACATCATATAGCCTTAGGGAAGGGTTCACAAACATCATGTAGGCTGAAAACTTATGTGTGTGTGTATGTGTGTGTGTGTGTGTGTGTGTGTGTGTGTGTGTGTGTTACATGTGTGTCAGCATCAGATGCGCACACATCCAGAACTGGGTCTTTCATAAACCAGAAGTTCACCATTTCTGCTAGGCTGGTCACCCTGCCAGCTCCCGGGATCCTCTTGTCTCTACCCACAATGTTGGGGTTACAGGCACATACAGTCATGCCTAGCTTTTTATGTGGGTGCTGGGGATTCAAACTCAAGTCCTCACACTTGAAGAGCAAGTGCTTGTACCCACTGAGTCATCTCCCCAGCCCTGAAAACTGTACTTTAAACCAGGCCTTTTCTTGTATGAACCAAGGCCTGTTATACTCTGCCCTCTGATAGGCTGTAAGTTTTTATTGAAATTTGTTTCAATAAAATCAGAACAATATTAGGCTGGCTGGTTGGATAGTTAGTTAGTTAGTTAGTTAGTTAGATAGTTAGTTAGTTCAAACAGGGTCTTACTGTGTAGCTCAGGCTGGCTTCAAACTCCTCATCTTCCTGGGCCAGCCTCCATGCAGAGGTGGAAAGCCTGTGATTAAACTAGCTGGTAAAGCTGACCACTATGGACCCCGACGCTTCTGTGTGCAATTGTGTCTATTAGAGCCACAGAACAGACTATCCCTACAGCTTACATAGGCCATCCCCACTTTTTCCTATAATCATTCCCTTCTGAGCATCCTGGTTTGACAGCTCTTGGTCTGTTCCAAGCCTCACCTGCCGCCCCATTGTGTCTTTTGTACTTTACCAAACAGAACATCAAAAGGGACTTTTGGAACTCAAGAGAAGATGTCTCATCAGCAAAGCGAGACTCTTGACCATCAAACAGCTAATGTTTTTCTTCATGTAATTACATAAATTCTTTATGTAATTTCTTTATGTGTCTTGTCTTTTCTAATGTAATATCAGCTTTGTTGCTCCTTGCTGATATTGAACCAAATCTTTCAGAAACCGATCTTTGCTTTGCTCCTCTCTCTTAGACAACATAATATTTTTCGCCTCACAACTCTGTGACCAGAGATCTAGGATGGCGTGCGTTTAGTCTCTCCTTGGTTAGTACATCATGTGGTCTTCTGCCGTCTTAATGTACCCTCAGCTCTCTACGTGTCTCTGTTCTGACTTCTTCTGTTCAACTAAAATAATCAAACTACATTAACGTGTGACTTAATGTGTGCACAGGATGGTCCGAAGTCTGCACGCCATTGCAGCATGGCTGAATCTAGCAATGACCAAACAGACCTCCATCCTTAACAGCAGTCACCTTGGCTCTCACAGATCTCAAACGTACTTCTTCATCCTCACTAAGATCCTGTTCCCTTGTCCACATTCCTCCCCTCCCCTCCCTGCTCCCTGCTCCCAGCCTCTGGTGAGCCCCAGGCTACATTCCATTTCTACATATCAATTCTTTTAGATTCCCCAGGAGAGTGAGATGGCCTTTGTCTTTCGACGTT
The DNA here is from genome assembly GCF_011064425.1 of Rattus rattus. Taxonomy (NCBI): domain Eukaryota; kingdom Metazoa; phylum Chordata; class Mammalia; order Rodentia; family Muridae; genus Rattus; species Rattus rattus. Next base: position 126,054,507 of record NC_046160.1, on the reverse strand, counting down.
AAACTCATTACTATGTTGAGTAACATGATTCCATTCTACATAGTCACAAATGGCTGTCATTCCTTCCTTTTTTACGGCTGACTAACATTCTATCATAACAGCCCACCCTTCTTTACTTTATCCATTCATCCGCCAATGTAAAACTATGCACAAGGCAGAGACCGACTCCAGGACGGCACACAACCGCCAAATGATGCTTACAAAAAAAAAAAAAAAAATCAGTCACCCTCTGTGTCCCTGCCTGCTGCATCTGTGAATCCAACCAACTAGGAAACAGTATCCAAAAGCAAAATATCATGGTGTGGCTGACATGTGCTATGTAGTTAGGCCTGTGGTCTCATTTATGGGACATCTTGTCATTTCTTCTAAAACAGCACAGTTTGGCAGCTTTCCCCAGCCTCTGCACAGTGGCAGGAAGTATAAGTCACCTAGCGATGACGTGAGGTACTCTGGAGGATTAGTAAATTGTATGCAAACACCACATCAAGTTTTATATAGCAACTTGAGAATCCTTACATGCTGGTGTCCTCAGGGGTCATGGAAGGGTTGCTAAAGAAGAACCACATACATCTAACCAATGGTTAATATGCAGGACACATTGTAGGATGACGTCATTATGCAGGTGAAGGCAGGTACAGGATAGAACGAGGCCGGTCATTGGATGAGAAGGAAGGATGGGCGGGGGGAAAGTTTTAGAGGAGGAGTGAGAGCGAGAGAAGAAAGCAGCCAAGAGAACATGGAGGCGGATGTTAAGATTCCTCTCTGCACATTTACAGGTTGTTATGAATATTCTGAAGGGATGGATGTGTACAGGGATTTGCATGTCTAGGTGGGCAATTCTATCTTATCAATTGGATCAGAGGTTATTGTATCGTGTGTTCTTTCATGTGGCAATTTAATTGCGTTCAAGAGAGTGTGTGGTGTCTGGACACACTGGGCCGCCACGGAATTAGGATGTATATGTCTGACATGATAGCAACCTGCCTTGGGAAATAGATGGGTAGAGAGATGTTGCCAGACTCAGAGAGAAGCCATCGGCCGGGTGATACGGAATGGAGCAAAGCGGGTGAGAGGCTTTGCTGACTGAGATGAAGATATCTATCAGATGCCATGAGGCACCATGGTGCTGGATCTTGTGCAGGGTAAAAGAAACCCCCCCATTTTTTTAAATTTACAGCAACAACGCATAAGAAATTCGTGGGGCTGGAAGGATGGCTAAGCACGTCCACCTCTTGTAGAGGACCCACATCAGAGTTCACAATTACCTGTAACTCCAGCTCCAAGGGATCTGACACCCTTTCCTGGCTGCCTTAGGTACTCACATGTACATGAATATACACTAGGACAGACACAGAGGGAAGAGGGGAAGAGAGAGGGGGAGGGGGGATCTTAAAAAGAAAGAAAGAAATCCAAGCCAAATGTCATGGTTCAGGTGGATAGTCCTAGCAATGAGAAGAGAAGTGCTGTGGTTTTGAGGCTGGCCTGGGCTACATAGTGGGTTACAGACCAGCCTGGATTACAGTATAGACCCCAGCTCATTTTTAAAAAAGTATTTTAATTAAATTATGAAGAACCATCGGGAGTGGTGGTGCATCCCTTTAACCCCTGCACTGGGAGGCAGAGACAGGAAAAACTCTGTGGATTTAAGGGCAGCCTGGTCTACAGAGTGAGTGCCGAGATCGAGCTACACAGTAAGACCCTGTCTCAAAACCCTACCAACTAAAAGATTAAAAAAGACAGGCCCAAAGAGAGAAAGAAACTCAAATAGCTCAACAGTGTCAAGCTGAACAATTCAGATATAAAAGGACGACCCTCTTTCTCAAAAGAGGACATTCAGGTCGCCATGAGGTGTATGCAAGCACGCTCAGCGCCAGAGATGGCCAGAGAAGTGCGAACTAAAATCACAGCACACCATCACCTCACGCCTGTTAAAAGGGCTGGGATCGAAGAGACGAGAGACAGAGAGACGGTCTCATGGGAGAGATGCGCTTGCCTCGCAGGCTCAAAGTCCTGAGTTCAATGTCAAGAGCCCACGTAAAGGTGAATGAAGAAAATGGGCTCAGGTTGTTTTCTGACCCCTCACATAATGCTCAAGCATGGGTGGACACACACACACACACACACACACACACACACACACACACCATGTACATACACATATGCATATCACTTGTGCATGTGCACACACACCACACACACATCATCTACACACACACACACACATCATCTACACACACACACACACACCATGTACATACACATATGCGTATCACTTGTGCATGTGCACACACACCACACACACATCATCTACACACACACACACACACACACACACACACACTATACAAAAGATTTTTTTAAAAAAGTTGAAAGGCTACAGAGGAGCTCTCATCCATGGCTGGTGGGAATATGAGCGAGTCCAGCCTCTATGAAAATCAGTTTAGTTCCTCAAAAAACTAAAAATAGACGCACCATCTGATCCAGACATCTCACTCCTGGAGAAACGGAGTCAGTATGTTTAGGGACATCTGTACTCTAGGCAGCACCGTCAAGACAGCCAAGAGACAGAAACAGCCTAAGTGTCCATGAACAGACGAATGGATATTTTTGTGCTTTTAAGTGCAAATTCACGTCTTTGGGAGAGCAAGATGGCTTGAAAATTCTCGCCCCTCCCTTTGAATGATTGGCATTTTGAAAGTCACATGATCTACAGCGCAACCGTCTGCTAGCCACATTGTACACAATGTGCTCTGAGATTTTCATAATTGAAGTGGATTACTGTACAGTTACAAAAAAAAATGTTGAAAGGAGAGACAACGGATAATAATTACTACTACTATTCACTCAGCTAACACTTGCCCACCCTCAGCCTTCCTGTGTGTCATGTGACATGCTTTGGCCAATAAGATGCTAGCATAGCCATGTCTATCACTTCCTGTGGGGCCGTATGATTGGCCCTGCTGGTGTCTCTGCTCTGCTCTCCGGACCTGAGTCTGTATGGACGTATCCCAATAGGTGCTTCCGTGTAAGGGACCGGATCTACCTGGACCAGACTGAAGTGAACTTTGCATGAATGAGAACTCTGTACCACTACGAACCGCCACCCATTTGTGTTTTCCACAGAAAAACCGAACCTGTGTGGACTTCCGGTGCAGTCAGTGAAACCCAAGAAGCCATGTTCATGAATGTCAACCTCGAAAGTAAAGTGGAAAGAGCAAAGGAGTGCGTCACTGGCTGTGTAGCCTCTGGTAGGTTAAACCTGCCTCAGCCGATTTCCGGTGCTTATTTAGACTGTATAATATTGAGAAGAAAATAGTCTGTGGTTTCAAATGCTGATGACTTTATTTCTTCTTAAAAAATACAATGAACCTGGTGAGATAACTCAGGAGATTAAAGGCGCTTGCTGTCAAACCGACAGGCTGAATTTGATCTCGAGAGCCCACGTGGTAGAAGGGAACTGACTCCTTTACATTGTCCCCCGACAGCAGTTGCACACGTGCGCGCGCGCGCGCACACACACACACACACACACACACACACACACACACACAGTTTAAAGAATAAAAATACAGGACCTGGCAAGGTGTCTCATTGGGTAAAGGCGCTAACGAACTGAGTGTAATGCCGGGAACCCTCATGGTGGAACGAGAGAACCAACTCAGACAAGCTGTCTCCTGATCAGAACGCGCCCATATGGCACACACCCAAATTATGCACACACATATACATGCAAAATGAATAACCAAGATATAATAGGATAAAACATCTTGCTCTCTCAAACATGCTCAATTCCACTTGACCCAAAAATTCCCATATTGAATGCCTAACAGCTTCCTGTTTGCTTGCCCAGTTTTTCTTCTTGTAAACAGTAAGTCCCCGTGGATTCTGGAGGCATTGGAGCAGGGCTCAAGCCATGAGAATTCATTCATGTGTTGCTCAGAGTTAAGAGCACGTGTGAGGACCACAGTGAGCCTGTGTGAGCTCTACACACACAGGGGGTACGTGCGTACACTCATGTGTGGTTAACCTGAGGGATTGGGGGCCAGTAAGTGTCAAATAAGAAAGCAAATAACTTCCCTGAATCCAGAAAGAGGTCCCCTGAGTGCCAGAACACAGGATAACAAGGTCTCCAGTCGGGATGGGGATTTAGCTCAGTGGTAGAGCAAGCACAAGGCCATGGGTTCGGCCCCCAGTTCAAAAAAAAAAAAAACAAAAAAAAAAAAAAAAAAAAACAAGGTCTCCAGTTGTACCCAGACACCCAATACCTCACACTCCGGCAAGTGGCTTGAAGCATAGGGCGAGCTGGCTGGCATTCTTCAGCAATGCTGCCCAGTGAGACCGCAGGGGGTAGAGGGGTATCCCAACATGCAGTGCCCCTAGACTACAAATCCTCAGGAAAGGGTCCCTGAAGAAGGCAGACCCCCTCCCCCATGCCGACCTGACTTTAAACAGGAGGGAGCGAGTGAGATCCCTTAGCACAGAGTTGGAGTGCAGTGGGACCTGTTAGAGAACAGTTCACAGGGCCGTTGCTGGGTGACTGGGCTGATCTTTCTCACTTGGACTCAGATTCCCCCTGCACACTGTGGAGACCCTGAGCTAGAAGTGCGATATAAACCATGAAAGAGACCAGTGATGAGAGAACCGTGCAGGGCTGCTCCCTGTACTTGCCCTGACCCACACCGGAGCTCCCCCACGAGACAGACAGTGTGATGGTGTTCAGGTTAACCCCTTCATGCCAGCTCTATCTTGAGTGCTGCTCACCACGACTATAGTGGCACTTTAAAGAGAGCCACCTCCTCCCTCCTGCCTCTCCCGGACTCCTCATTTATAGGGAGGGGACAGGTGTCATTTCATGGGATTCCCCGCAACGACCCAGTGTCACAGTGTCACCTGCACCTCACAGCTGAGACTAAGAAGTTCTGCTGGAGAGAAGGGGGGTAGATGGAGAGGAGCATAGAGAAGGGAACCTGAGGTCAGGATGCGATGAGTGAGAGAAGAAAAAGGGGGGAGGAGAAGAAGAAAGAGGGGAAGGAGGAGGAAAAGGAGGAGGGGGAGGAGAAGGAGGGAAAGGAGGAGGGGGAAGGGGAGGAGAAGGAAGGGGAGGATTAAAAGGAGGAGGAGGAGATGAGGGAGGAAGAGGAAAAGGAGGAGGGGGAGGAGGAAGGTGTTGAAGTTCTGCTGGCTCCTCCCCCATCTCTTGACCCCCAGAGTCTTTCTCCAGTGCCTCTGTCTACAGCACTTCAACCATCCAGGCCTCTCCTGCTCCAGCTTCCTCCCTGACTCCCTTCTACAGGGGGACATCAGGAAGCCATCAAACCCAGAAAGCAAGCAGCCTCGGGACCCAGAGACCCCTCTAAGAGCAATGTCCCAGACAGCTTTGTGGTTCATCTTGAGTTTCCCTTAGAGGGGCATGGTCCAGAGATATTAGGACCCTATCCCTTCCCCCTATCTCCCTCTGCTTCCTGTGTTCACACCATAATGTCCTGCCTGCCTCAGGCCCAGAGCCACAATTCCAAGTGACCAAGTACTGAGACCCTACAGTGAAGCCAAAATGGCCCTTTCCTCCTTGTGATGTGGCAGACTTGGGGTTCTTGTCACTGTCTCAGAAAGGAGGTGAACAGAGTGAGTGCTTGGGCATCCTCCAGCGATGCTTACCAGGCTCTAAGCAGGCTGTCAGTCATCCAGTCAGCAACCTCAGAGGAGGACAGAACCCAAGCTGCTTGCTGCCTAAGCCTTGGGAACAAAGAGACCACATCCCTCTGTAAAGCCAACCGACTCTGCTTTTGAAGAAACTCCATTTTGTAGGAGACCGGGGGCTAAACTCCAATTCCAGAAAGAAAACCACAAACATCCCAGTAGCAGGGTCAAAGGTACACAGAGATAATGTGCGACATCCTGCAGAGAATAGGTAACTTAGCCATCCTGTTTGTCGGATGGTTTTGCCCCCGTGTTCCGTTCATGTAGATTACCCCAGAAATGCAGGTTTTAAAATATTAACTCGGGGTTGGGGATTTAGCTCAGTGGTAGAGCGCTTGCCTAGCAAGCGCAAGGCCCTGGGTTTGGTCCTCAGCTCCGGAAAAAAAAATATTAACTCACCGACCTATACAGAAATTCCCCAAACTTGCTGTGCCACAATAAATACCCTGGACCCCTAGACTCGGGGCTCTCACTCTGACCTGCCGTGATGGTGATCATGAGAGTCCTTACTCGAGAACTACTACACACCCTTATGTGTTTACATCACAAATGGCTCCTCTGTTTTCTTTGGGGTCCCTGTGACTTAGGCATAACACCTCCTCTTGCTGTTCTGAACCCAGCTCGTGTGTCTTGAGAAGCGTAAAGCAAGGAGCTTAGCTCAGATCCTCAGAGTGACCCAGGCTAGCCCAGCCCTTTTCTGGAGCCAGTGGTCTGAAGTCATCTTGAAGGCTTCTTCTATGTCCCAAGATCACTCCTTGGGTCCTCTCTGCCCCTTTCACAGTGTCTGCCTACCCGGAATCCAGGACAGGGACAGCTGTCAGGTCCGTCCTCCAAGACCTACACAGCTGTACTGGTGTCTGGGACAGCATGTGTGGATTTGAGGGGCCTCCAGGGAGAAACTCAAGTAAAGCTGGGGTTGGCCAGAGTAAGGAAGGAGGTGGAGGCTGTCTTAGTGCCTGCTAGGCACCCAACATGAGGCCTTGGGAGAAAGAAGTCGAGTCTCTCATGTGCCTGGAGGAACCAGGTAAATTATGGATAGCTCCTCAATGTCTTCCGGCCCCATTCTTGGGGCAGTGTCTCTGAATTGAGGCAGAGCGCCAAGTATGTCAAGAGATACGTATCAGGAGAGCCTGTGAGGATGTCAGGGTCCTCTCAGCGGAATGTCTTGACCAAGCAGTATGAAGGGAGTGCATCCAAGTGACAGCATCAAGAGCAGCCATTTCTCAAGGGACATGTGGAGTGGTTGTACTGGAACTGGCAGAAGTTACACAGCGGGAAACAGAAAGTCACACAACAACCAGGTACACACTCAGTTACCGTCCCACACACACTCGGTTACTGCCCCCCATACACACTCAGTTACTGCCCTACCACCACATACAGGGGTCCCACCCTCTTCAGTCATGCTCTCTTACAGGACAATGTTTACCTTCCGGTAAATGACTTGCCCAAGGCCACAGAGCCAGTGAGTGGCAGCAGGAATGTGAACCCTGAGCTGGTTAGACTGTATTCACTGCTCTCCGATAATGTAGCACCCTGTTCTTACTGCTCAGACTTGGTTACTTTGTTTCCCCTCCTAAGCACAGAGAAACTGACAGCCCAGAGGCCTGCACGCTCCTCCTACTGAAAGGGACTGGATGTTGTAAGGGAAGTTGGGATGCTTGGAATAAGTCCCTTCAGGGCCTGTGTGTCCAGAAGATGCTAAGCACAGACCCAATGAGAAGTGGGGCAAGTCTCCATTTTACCACTGATGAAACTAAAGCCGTGTGATGCATCCAAGTCGCCCCTACGCCCAGGAGGTAGAGCCTAGTCTAAAATGCGAGCATTGAAAACGCTGTGCCTTCAGTGGGTCTGCAGCTCCTGCTATAAATACAATGCTGACTCCTGGGTAACCTTAAGCCTCCTGCAGGCTCGCCGGCCCAGGCCTAAGGCCATAAATCCCAGAGCCTGAGCCGCCTGCTGTGCTCCCCTCTTGACAGAATTTTCCCCGGATGCCCTAACAAGGTACCACATTTCTTTCACAGGCTCCAGATGATTAGAGGCAATGTTGAGCTACCTAGCTATCTCTGAGAAGGGGGTGTGACTGAAGGCAAGGACTCCTGGAATAAGGACTTAATCTGGGTACCAAGCACAAAGAACAGGGTTACTGAGTTCAGCCTCTGCTAGACCTGGGGCATGGTCTCTGCAAGGTTCCTCACTTAAACAGTGGAGTCCCGTCACTTGCCTCTAGGCAGTAAACGGTATGTCCAAAATGACCAGGACTAGGAAGGTGCCTTCACTCCATTCTCTGCCCTGTAGCTGACTTGTTACCTGAACGGTAACAGCCTCTCACACAGCTGACAGAGATTGGCATCATTTTAATGGTGCTATGTGTTTGGGGTTCTTTAATTCATACTGCAGCATGAAGAACAGAGTCCCTTCGCAGCCCCTTTGAATGGATGAGCAATGCCCCAGGGCTCACAAGCCTTGAGAATGTTTGACACTTTTTATAGACCCTGAGACTGGTTAGGGACAAGAGGGAGAGTCCACTGAGCGTCCTGGGTCTGCTGCTGGAGTCGGGAGTCCCAGAGAAGCCTGAATGTCTGGAGATGAAGTCAAGGAGACTTCAGAACAGAGGGGCCTTCCCCGCTGCAGGCTGCAGCCTTGGGCCAATTTGTTTGATGTTTGGGAAAAGGTCTCTTTTGGTTTTTGTTTTGTTTTCTATCTTTTCGGGTTTTTTGAGATGTGATCCCTCTTATGTAGCTGAGGCTGGCCTACAACTTGAAATCCTCCCTCCCGTCTCAGCCTCCTCGGCGGGACCTGTTCATTTTCTCAGATGAGGCTCAGTGTCAGACCCATATAAGGAAGACAGAGACCACTGCACTGTGTGAGGTGTAGCCAGGAAGATGATGCCAGGAGATTGCTCAGGGCCTCTTGTCAGAGCTGAGCCAGGACAAAGCAAACCAGGGCTGACCCCAGCCAGCCCCAGCCTCCCCGCCCAATGCCCCTCTCCTAGTCCAGAGAGACCGAGAGGATCAGTCCCCTCCTGGCCCTGGGCTTAGCCTACCATGTATACCCAGTGTCCTACTGCTGTCCTGGCAGCCTAGATATTGTCTTAGCCTTCCTGAAATACTCTACCTACGGGTGGCTTTACAGACTGCTAAAACTAGGGCTCTGTCCCCAGTGTGGGGAGAGAGCTATTCCGGGTTTGTGTCAGGTGTGGGACCAGGCCAGCCAGAGACTGCTATTGGCGGCTCCCCAGGCACCGGTGGCCTCCACAGCCATAGGAGCAACTCCTGCAGCCAGCTCTGCTGTCGCCCAGTGGAAGCAGGCGAGGTCAGTCTGCTTTTGTCATGTCTCCCTCCTGACACACAGGCACCTACAGAGCTGGGCCCTGACTGTCCATCAGATATCACAGGGTCTCCTGGGACAGCCTGGCATCCCTGTGAATGCCTAAGAATCACCAAGGTGAGGTTTGTACCCATGCCTTACCAAGGACACCACTGAGGGGAGGTGACTGGGTCACGCATGCCTCTGAGCATCTGCCCACAGTCCCTACTTATCCTGACTCAGAGGGACCACTGCACCCATGATACACTGGGGCCAGCAGACACCTCTGTGCATGGTCCTAATTTCCACAAGCTGTGCAGTGGGTGCAGAACCACATCTGCTCCCATTGTCGCCTACAAACACTGAAGCGAAGAGACATTAAACCCCTGGATCCACATCACACCGCCTAGAAGCAAAAGATTAGAGACCGTAACCTGGACACCTCCTCCAGAGCCCCGCAGTAAACACCGAGTATGGTGTTCCCAGCTTCCAGTATCTGAGATAGCCAGTCCCCAACTGCACGCCACGGCACACGGGCAGGACCTGGATTCCGACTACATCTCCTGACACCTGTATTCCCCACCACCCCGGGAGAAAGTCTCAGGAGTGGATCTCAAGCTGTGGGATGATCAGAACAACATCCCAGCGGGCTGAGGATCCTGGGAAACCTTCCAGGACCTACGAGATTGTCCTGGCTTCGTGTTTACACCCCTTCCGCTGCGTTGCATAGGGTGTCGGAGGCCACGCACCCTGCACCCATTCCGAAGCCCAGCCCCACAGCTTGATCCCTGGATCCTGTGGTCAGCCCTGCCCCTTCACCAGGCTGACAGCCGGAGAATTTGTTAGAGGTCCGGCTTCCTGCTAAAGCCTACTAGGAAATCAGGGGGTGCGGCCGGGAGCGAGTCTTGAAACTCAAACTGCCTCCGCTGGGCTGCAGCTCCCAGGAGTCAAGCTAGGAGGACTGGGTCCCCACTTCACTGCTGCCTGCAGCCCGTGGGGGGCCGGGTGCCCTTGGTGACCGGAGGCCTTGCCTTTGCAACCGGAGCCATGGCCGGTAAATATAGCACTGCCACTCACCAGCTGAGGGGCCCTCGCCGTCCGACATGGTGGGGGAGATGGGCAGCCAGCTGGCCACCAGCCTGCGGGGACGCTCAGAGCCCTCAACAGCCGTCACCCACCCAGCCTGGCTTGGGACTGCTCCGTGTCCAGCCCCCAGGCAGTGTCCTGCCTCGCCAGCCTGGCCACCCCCCCATGTTGGGCTGGGCAGATAAGAGTGTGTTCCCCGTGCCAGGAACCTGTGCGATTGGTGGATAATTCTAGGCACTGCCCTCCTCTGCCTGGGGCCTTTCCTCAGCAGCCCCAGAATGTTGCCCGAGAAGGTACTGCACCCCCGAGTGCTGGACTGGTTCTTAGAAACCCAGCTCAGGAGACTATGGAATGCCTTTTCCCTCTATCCCGGTGTCTAGTCCCACATACTAGACCAGGACCATTTATGGGCATTTGGTGAAGGAGAATACCAAGAGACGCTGCCAGTGAGTGCATGCCGGTACCGCGAGGCACGCAGAGTACAGCCACCCACACTTCAATTGCCTCGGCTTTCCAGACAGCCACACCAGGTCCATGTCACAGTCAGGGTTAAGTGACCCTGAAGGGAAACCAGTCCTCTAAGGGCGTAACCAGCATCTGGAGCCAGGCTGTCTGTCTCCACAGCATAGGAAGTCTTGCCTTTGTTTAGCCAAGAGCACCCATGCTTCTGGATATACACAGGGTACCTTCTGCTCCACGCATGTTGGGGAGCTGTGTAAAGAGAGGAGCTCCTGACAGGAAGTGTGGGTGACCTCTGTGCTCACACGGGAAACGTAAGATTGAGAGGACACATCGCTACGAGCATTTAGTATGTGCTTGCTGTATGCTCTCCTGGCTCCCAAAAGGTATCAAGCAGTTCTAGTGTAAGACCATGGCTCTCAGTGGTATCACCCCAGTGTTGGACTCCCCGCCTGCCCCTCCCTCCTGAGACAGGGGGTCATTCCAGTTGCGAGACACATGAAGTGAAGCGGCTTAAAGAAAAAGGGGTCCCGATCAGAGAGATGGAGAATGCGTTTATGTTTTCCCTAAAAGAGTTGTTTGACTCTAGCGTCCACACCAGTGCAAAGGGAAAGTCGCAGCAGTCCCCTGCAGGGGACGGCCAGGGTCCCCAGCACAGGCTGAAGGTGATGGCACTGTCCAGGCAGGAAGTATATTTTCCTGCAGAGGGAAGAATTCACGGCAGGGGAAGCCAGGCGAGCTTCCTGGAGGAGGAGGCAGATACTGATACTGAGCCTCAAAAAAAAAAAAAAAAACAAAAAAAAACTGTTTTTCTGGGCCCTCCCAGCAAGTCTTGTATGGGGTCTGAGGCCTTTTCTAACTCAAAGACCACAGAGGATTGAGATCACAAAGTTTCAAAGGAAGTCCTTCCCGGGAAAAGGGAAGAAGGAGGACTGAAGAGTCACATCTCCCTTCGCCCAGCCATGGTCCACTGGCCAGCAAAGACCAACAAAGGAATTCAAAACTGCAAAAAGCCCCTTCTGGTCCCTGCTGTGCCCTATGCTGGGCACTTTTCCTCTGTCCTCCTCCCCCTCTTTCTCCCCCCTCCTCCTCTTCCTCTTACTTCCCCCTCCTTCTCCCCCTCCTCCTCTCCCTCTTCCTTCCCCCTCCTCTCCCCTTCCCCTCCTCTTCTCATCTAAATGTCTTGATGCAATCTCAAAAGTCCTGCACTGTTCCGCCACTGCCCCTGAACACCACTGTACTAACTCTGACCTTGCTGTGGTCAATGCCTGGTCCTTACTGCACTTAGCCATGCTGAGTAGATGGGTAACGGGCTCGTCACCGTTGGAAGTAGGCAAGCAAAGCTGGACAGCCTGGCTGGATATACAAAGGAAGCTCAGACGTCAGGTGGGGCTGGAGTAAATGCTGTTGGAGTCCCTGGAAGGTGACTAGCTACCATGTTTGCCTGGCACGTCCCCAGTTTTACCCCTGAATGTCCTGGCTGCATCCTGCGAATGTCCTCAGTCCTGGCAATAAATACTGTGTCCCTCCCAACTAAGGCTTTAATTCTAAGTGATCCAAGGAGAGGCAAAACAGAACCCCTGGGACTGTCTCTAGAGCCCTGGGGTCTCCATCTCCTCCCCTCCATGTCTTCTCCTTCCTTGGCCCAAACCATAGCATGTAGAGCTTGCAGAATAGGGCGGGTGCTGGGGACTATAGGGCAGTAGTTCACCTCACAGTGGAAGGAGTCCTTGGGGTGTGGTGGCCATAAAAATGGCCCCCGTGTAGGCTTGTGTATTTGAATACTGAATCCCCACTGGGTGGAACTGTTTGGAAAGGACTAGTAGACTGGAAGAGGTGTGTCATGGAGGGCAGGTTCTGAGGTTTCTTACGCCCATGCCGTTCCCAGGTAGCTCTCTCTTGTCTTGTGCTTATAGATTAAGACATGAGCTGTCAGTGTCTGCTCCGGTGCACACCTGCCTACCTTCTGCCATGCTCCCTGCCACGATGGCCATGAGCTCTAACGCTCTGCAACCGTGAACCCCAAATCAAACGCTACTTTTGACGCGTTGCTTTGGTCATGGTGTTTTGTCACAGCAACAGAGAAGTGAGGAAGTGGTTAAGTAAGGGCTGTGGAAATTCATGGTACCAGGGGTCAGGTGTGTATATGTCCCAGTGTGAGCAATTGATGGGACTTAGGGAGAAGGCGCCACAGAGATGCTCGATTTTAGCCCTAGTGGGCAGACTTCTGGACCAGGGCTGGAAGGGGGCTGGTGGCACATGAACCAGGTCAGATGCCAGCTCTACAGGGGTCCCCGATCACTGGACCCAGCCTCCATGTGCTCTCCAGGGGCTGCCAAAGGAGACTTCTACCTCCTTCCCTGGAGTTGTCTGTCTGTCCGCTCTGCATCCCGCCCAGAGGGACAGCCCAGTGACAGCTCCTGTGTGCAGGCAGGCCACTTCCCCTTCCTGTCCTTGGTCCCAAGTCTCTTCCTGTCCTCTTTATTATGGAAACATGTGTTAGGAGAAGAAAAAAACAACTGGAGTCTCCTGCCATCGAGGTCATAATAGCAACATGGGAATCCACTACACGCATGAGAATCTGTGAGCAGCTGGCTGTGCATGTGTGCATATGTGTGCTTGGTAGTGGGCATGTAGGGTGTGTATGTGATGATACAGATATGTGCTCCCATGTGACTGTGTATACATGTACATACATGTGCCTTACATGTATGGAGTGTGTATGGAATGAGGGAAGCACTTGCATATGGACTGTAAGACCTCTACCAGTTCATGCTGAAGTTGATCATTTCTGGACCCATCAGCTCTTAGGACTCACAAGCTCAATTCCAACAACTCTGGTAGGGCGTCACAGCATGGTGGCCAGTCCCAGGGCTCTAACAAGGCTCTGTGCTGTCTCCTGAGGTCCCAGGCTAGTGCGTGCAGGTAGGGGGGCTGAGGTCAGGAAGGCGGGGCAGGTGGTCAAGGGGTATTCTATGGGGAACTGTTCAACAGAAACCTAGGAAATATCAGGGGTAGGGGTGGGCAGGAGAAGGGCCTGCATGAGAAAGAACTCATGGCACCCCAAGAATGGCAAGAGATTGGTTGATGGTGACATGGAAACTTAAGGGTTCTTTGGAAAGTCAGTTGTGTTGGATGGTGTTTGGCTGGGGCAAACACGTGAGGAAGTGTTGTCCTGAAGTGGACACAAGTGAAAGGATGTTCTGCTAAAGCAAGCACGCGAAAGGACACGTGATGAAGGATTCTTTGCTAAGGACACATGTATTGGTCTGCCTTACATTGAGGAGTTGAGATCTTTTTGTTGGGACTCCATAGAGAGAAATGCACCAAAAAACTTTTGGCGGTGTGCTGGCCTTTTTGCCTTTTTGCCACTTCTGAGGACTTGGGCTGACCGGCAGAGTGACGTCAGCTGAGACAGATGAACAGCTGAGGTAAGACACACGGAGGACACGTGACGTTTGGAGGGCACATAGAAAGGACTCAGTGGACAGTGACTGGGGCCGAGTTAGGCTTGCTTATAAAATTAGCCGGGCAACGCTGGTGAGTCTCAAGTCTTCGCTGATCTTCGCTTCCCCGAGAAGCACAGCTGAGAACTTCCCCTGGTGTCCCTCAGAGTCCCTCCTGCTGACTGGAGCTGAGGCTGAGGCCTGGCTGTCTCTGCTGGGCAGTTCCACCACTGCTAATTCATGTTTGCTATCCCGACTCTGCTGAACTGGACTGTGGTGCATCTGTGAAGTGTTTTCGAGTGGATCGAGCTGCCCCTGCTGACCTGTGAACTGAACCACCAGTTTCCAGGCAACACAGATGGGAGTTGCTCCAAAGAACCTTTCTAAACAGGTCCACTTCCCCTATATCCTTTCTTCTCCACTATCTCTGGTGGGTGGTGGGATACGAGAGAGGTTAAAGTGTTTAAGAACAATCATTAAAAATAGGTTCTGAAAAATTTTAAAGTTACAGGTGGGATGAGAGATGTCATCGAGTCAAGGCCTTTGAAAGAGAATAGGGGTATAAAGGTCACACATTTACTGGACGTAAGTGCAGCCCAGCCCTGAGCCTGGAGTCTGGGTGGCATGAACTTCCTCTCCCCCCTCCCTCTCTGACACTCACATTCCCATCGCTCATCTGGCCTGCCCAGGCCTTGGGAGTCCGGGTCTCCTTTCTAGAGGCACGCTTCTCCCTTGATCTTGGGTGGAAGAATATACAGCCTAGGCCCCGGCACTTCAGTGGGTACAAACTAAAAACTGGCCCATGTCTGCACCGAGCAGAATTTCCTGTGCAGGCAGCTTGTGGAGGAGGCCTGGCCTCTGTCTGAGCATAGAAGGAAGGCGGCCTGCCTAAGGCCTAGCCCAGGCAGTGATTATCACATGTTCCACCACCTCTGATTCAGTCATCTCCTCCAGATAGGATAAGGTCAGACACACCCAGCTCCACACAGCCTGACACACACACACACACACACATATACACACACACATACAGATGTACGGGGAGACTCACATGCATCTTATATGCAAAGAGGAGACTATGGGAACATACAAAGATACCGAGAGATGGAAACAGACACAAATGTGTACTCATGGGGCTTACACACACATACACACACACATACACACACACACATACACACGACTCATACTTAATCACAGAGAGCATATGCACTTGGGAAATACACAGGCACATGCAATCACACACACACACACACACACACATATATACACACACATACACACACACACATATATACACACACATACACACACACACACACACACACACACACACACACACACAGACCTGTGTATTCCAGCACAGCTCTGGAAATTAATTCTGTACACCCAGCCCCCCTGGTCCAACTCCAGGTACAAGGAAAACACTCCCTGAGCCGCCTCCAGGCTCCAGGCCAGGAGAGAGGCCAAACAGGCCAGTCCGGCTGCTCCAGTGTCCCTGGTGGGAGGAGAGGCAACCTGTGGCTCCTCAGGTCAAAGCTCTCACATCTGGTGCAGGGCCCTAGGAACTCTACCGTGTGGTGAAGACAGGAAGAGGCTCATAGGAAGGCTTCCTGTCCTGGACAAGGCCCCTGGGCATTGAGGCCCCACACTGCCCTGGGCCCTGTAACAGGGAAAGCCCCCTTAAGATTTATCTATAGAACTGGGTCCTCACGCACGTCCCAGGGGAGCTGAACCCAGACATGCCAATATTGGTGGCTGCCTCTTGAGAGCCTCTCTATGTTCCATAGTCTCCTCTTTGCCTATAAGATGCATGTGACAGACAGACTCTTGAGCGGGTCACTCCAGCTCCCAAGCAGACAGAGGGGCTACCTCTGCAGGAGCCATGCTGGGAATTCTCGCTGTCAGGGGTAAGGTGTGGGTTCCCATCCTCCAAGGCTACCTCTACTAATGCCCTGCCTGGGGTCTCTCACACAGAGACAGGTCCTTGCCCTGGTCCCAGGACCAGCAAAGGTGTTGGCCACAGACACTACTCTTGGGCTAACCCCAGCCATGGACTGAGGAGGGAGTAAAAGCAGAGATGGGTCCTCAGACTCTCGCCCACCTCATCCCACCCAGGTTAGACCCTGGAACCTGGCTAGCCACTTGGGAGGACATAATGCTCCTGTTGCAGCTCTCCCCGACTCTGACCCATGCCCAGCTCCCTTGCAACAGCTAGGACCTGTACACGGCAAGATGGGCGCTTCCCAGTGGTCAGCATTCCGTGGAATCCCCAATCTATTTTTGGGCTCCACCCTTGGAGGATGGGAACCCACACCTTACCCCTGACATCGAGAATTCCCAGCATGCCTCCTGCAGAGGCAACCGCTCTGCTGCTTGGGAGCTGGAGTGACCTGCAATTAAAGGGTCTCAAGTCTGGGAGAAGGAGGGATATAAACCGGTACCCAAGGCCATGAATACTGGAAGCTTCCTGCCAGGGGAGAGTGAAGATTCAGACCTCATGTCCTCCCCACATTCTTGTGTCCAGGTTTACAAGGAAGGACATTGTCAGAAAAGGTCACCATTGCCTCAAGGCAGGCAGTGAGACAGCAACCCTCCAGAGTCCGTGGGGAGGGCATCACAGGTAGCATGAGATAGCCTGGACCCAGCCTTCTCTGCTTCGTGCATTTCTGACCAGCAATTCCCATCTGTGGTCTGTGGTCCACCTGGCTCTGGATATAAGGTTTTCCCCTTCCTAGCATCCCACAGTTCAGGTCCATCTCTAGGAAAGGTATCAAAAACCAAGGGTCAGGTTGCTGGCCAGCAAGAGCCTGAGGTGCTGTCTCCTAAACCCAGGCACCCAGCAGGGTGTGGAAGGCGCAGGGTACCCTGGCACAGTGGGTGAGCAGGCCGTTCCAGAGCTGCTCCAGGGTGGCCCCATGTGGTTCCTCTGGGGACTGCAGGTCTTTCCTAAGTTTGCCTTTCCCTACAAGGAGCAAGCAATAAAGACGTTAATAACGGCGGGCAGGAAGGGATTCCCGGGCACTGTGCCACGCTCCACCCCACTCATGATCACACCTAACCGCTCCACCGGCCCAGAGCAGTGAGTCCTGTTATCTGCCCTCCCTTTTGAAGGAGGGAACTGAACTTCAAGCTGCAAGGCCGGTGATAGCTGAGGTCAGGATTTGACTTCTGCTGGACTGAGAGCCCCGCCCCTTGCAGGGAGTGGTTCAGGAGGTCTAGGCAGGGCACCAACCCTCCAGGAGCTGGCCAAGGGTCCTCCTGTCCTCTCTCTCCATCCTTTAGGTTCCAGCCCAGAGCTCTGACCCGGGCCTGCAGTGACAGGCCACCAGGTACGAAGGTCCATGAGTGAGTCCTAATTCCATGGTGACCGTGACTTTTCCATTTCCTGTCCCCTGAGAGGATTTGAGGCAGGGAGGAAGTGAAGACTCAGCCATTACCAGTCCAAGCCAGAGAATGCTAACATGGGCAACTGAACATTTCTGAAAAGAGCCACTCCTCCAGAGGCCAGGTTGTGCCCTTACAGCGCAGAAGCACAATGACCCTCCGTCCTTCTGGGTGGGTGTGGAGAGGGAGCTCTCCTGTGGGGTCAGGCCCAGCCACGACAGAAAGTGGGGCTGGCGTGAATAGGACGGATGGCTTCAGAGGTGCCTTAGGTGGGGGTGGGGAGTGTCGGAGCAGGGCAGAAGCAGGGCAGAGCTCAGGACAACATGAGAGACAGTGTCCTAGGGCTGCTAGGGGCACTGACAAGTCAAGGATGGCTCTGCCTGTAAAACGCAGGCCAAGCCTGGCTAGCGCACCAGAGAGAGACAGGAGGGAGTACAACAGGAACCAGGCCTGCAGCTCCAGAGGCATCCCCAAGCTCCTGCCCAGAAGCTGTGACCAAAGTACTTGTACAGACAGCCCGGGCTGGGGCAGGAACAGGTCAGGAACCCGGGCACACGCTCCCGTTCCCAGCTGCACCTCAGGCCCCAGCTGTACAGAGCAGATCACCTCCTTCCCTGAGCTTTGACTTCATCCATTCCTTAGGAAGTTTCGAGACTGCTCAAGACCCAGGGAGATGACGTATACTGACGGTCCTCACAGCTCTACACCTCCCCTGGTGCGAAGAAGCAACCATGCTGAGGAAGAGAAGTTTGTTTTTGACTCAGGCTCCCATTAGGGAAGGAGGAGCTGGGACCATGCCTCCTGGACTGGCCCCAGAGCACATGGCTCCCAGGGCTCCCTCTATCTTAGGGTCTGATATTCCCCTGACCCCAGAGCCACCAATGCCTCTGACTAGGTCATTGTGTGCAACACAGTGCCCACAGGTGAGGGCGGGTGTGAGGCAGTTAACACACACACACACACACACACACACACACCACACACACACACACCCTTCTCAAATCTCAATTCCAGGACCCCTCCTGCTACCCGAGGCACACAGCACCCTGCCCTGCCAGTATAGGAAACTGGTTTCTGCTACAGCCTGTCTGGCTTCTCTCGGACCCTCTGAAGGACGCAGCTTCTAGAGCTTTACCGGACCCCAGGGATCAACCTCGTCATCCCACCCTGCACCCAGGAGAAAGGGAAGGGTTGTGGCCTGGGCGGCCGTACGTTCATGCAGTCAACACACGTTTATTGGGCATCGACTCTGTTCCAAACCCTAGTTTGCAGCAGGGGCCTCAGGCAAGGTGCGCACAGACCCTGCCCTGTGGTGCTCACAGCCTGGCAGGGCAGCTGGTCACATGAGCGGACATTCACAAGACAGTGTGGTCAGTGTGTTAGAGGTAGGAGCACAGAGGAGAGACCTTGGCCTGGCCGTGGGGAGAAGGAGGGCTTCCTGGGGGACGTGTCACTTGAAGAGATTAGGGAGTGAGCAGGACTTAGGGAGTCTCTTTTGGGGGTGTGGCCAGTGCGGAAGTTCAGAGGTTTGGGAGAGATGAGGATGGTGGCGGCGGTAGCTGGGGGTCAGGCAGGGCCCACCAGAAAGAGCTGAAAAGCCAGCGGATGACAGGAAGCACGAGGGTGTGAAGCAGGCGAGGGGACAGGGCCTGCCAGGAGCCATCGTGGAAGGTGGCAGAAGGGTCAGGGGCGCCAGTGGGTGGCCATGGGCAGCGATGGGGGCCAATGAGGCCCTGGTCCGAGGAGTCTGACCCTTCCCAGGGCTCAGCAGGGTGGGGGTGGGGGTGCAGGCTGCCAGCCCCGGGGCCTCAGGGTGCACAGCACGGGGTCCAGTGGCTTGAGCGTAGCCTGCTCTTGCAGCCCAAAGCGCTGCCCAGGTACCAGGCGGAACTCGAGCCTCTGAAGCAGCTTGGCCATGACGACTTTCACCTCCATCTGTAGGGGAGGGACGTGGAGGGAAGGAGAGAGAGGGGGAGGGGAAGCAGTGAAGACACGGAGGAGGGTAGGAAAGGGAAAACACAGAGAGCAGTGGAGAAGCACAGACGCAGATTCTCCTTTCTTTTCTCCTGTCTGGCACGCTCAGCCCCAGCCCCCAATTCCCCGCCCCCCCCAGGCCACCAGCCTGGCCCCACCCTGCAGTTATTTCTTGGGGGCCCCAGGCAACGCGCCCCTACCTGAGCAAACTGCTGCCCGATGCAGGACCGGTGGCCCAGGGAGAAGGGGAAGTAGGTAAACCTCGGCCTGCAGGAGAGAGGCCCTTCAGGGTCAGCACAAAGAACAGGGTGTCCCACCACTGTCCCTTCCCCCACATGACCAGCTTAGGTCCAGGAGCAGAGCCATCCTCAGGAAACTGCTGAGCTCTGCCCCTCGGACACCTGTGTCAGTCAGTGTTGATCATCAACCTGGCAGGATCTGGAAGCTGGGAGGAGGCATGCTGGGAGACCATTATCCGGGTCACGTTATTGGGTGGGAAGCCCCGCCCACTGGGCGTGGCCCGATTTTTGGGCAGGGTATCCTGGGCTATAGATGGAGAAGTGAGGTAAGAGCTGGCACAGCCATACCCTGTCCTCTCTGCCCTCCACTTCTGTGACTTCAGTAGTGACGGACTGCATCCTTAAACTGTGAGCTAAGCCAAGCCCTTTCCCCCTAAAAAAGTCAGCACTGTCAGAGTATTTATCCCAGCAACAGAAAAGGACCCTGAGAGCAAGTGAGCTGTGAGGGCAGCCATAGCCCCCTCCCGGGGCTCTGGAGGGTCTGTGGGTGCAGGTAAGGCAGTCCAGAGGCCTCCGTGATGATGCTTCACCCACAGACCCACCCCATCACAGCAGCTCAAGGAAGGACTTACTTGGGCGCTCCAGGGCCGAAGCGGTCAGGGTTGAAAGTCAGTGGATCCTCAAAGTAGGTGTCCATCCTCCCCATGACATAGGTGCTGAACTGCGCCAGGCAAAGGAGCTGGTGTCTCTGGTTCCCAGGCTGTTCCCCTTGTACCTCCCAACCCATTGCAGCCCCCGGGGGTGATGTGGAACACAGCACCTTTCTACTTATTTAGACAGGTGTGACATTCCACACACACACCCAAACCCTCAAAGAGGAAGAGAGAGGACACTAAGATATGTCCACTGCCCTCAGGGTGTCCTGTGCCATGCCATCCCCTGCCTGGCACAGCCATGTAGCAGCCACAGTGACCCCTGTTGTACAGATGAGACAACAGGGCTCAGAAACTTAGCTGAAGTCACCCAGCAACTAAGCGGTCACAGACTGAGGCCTGGTGCTGGGAGGCACCTTCCTCCTGACGGCTGGGCTGGCCCCTCCTTCACCCAGGCTCACTTCAGCCTTCAGGGCAGAAGCAGGGGAAGCAGCAGCCCTGCCACCTTCACCTGAGCCCAAGGTGCCTCCTGAGGGAGCTGGTGCTCCTCCTATGCCCTGGGAAAGCAATGTGCCCTCTAACTGGGCTATGGGCACTGCTGTGCTGGGCATGTTGAGGCGCCAGGGGATCCACTATGAACGGGGTACTTGCTGATCACTATCCCATGCACGCAAACAGACTGACTGTTCCCATCACCCACTACTGTGCAAGGGTGAGCCAGGCTCACAGGAACCTGAGGCTGGGGCAGAGGTGGCCAGGGAGCTGGGGTGGCGCCCCCTCTATACATAAGGCCTTGTGTGCACCCTCATTCTGCTTTGCTATGCAGATCTTCACTACTCATTGACAGTTCTGCTGTGCCTGCGGCTGCCTCTGTTAGCCCTGGCAGGAAAGGCATTGAGTGGGCATGCCCACTTGGGCTCCGCCCACATCCACAGACTGAGGCACGGCTTTAGAGGACATGGATTACTGCTGGGGGTGTCGGGGATGACTGGCATGCAGAGACAGGTGAGGGGTCTCAGAGGCCAATGAGCCCGGTGAGTGGGTGAGAACAGAACTGCACACAATCCAGCAGGATGCGACAGATCCAGGGCAGAGGGAGGAAGGGCTGCAAGGAGGAAAGAGCGCTAAGAAAAATGGGGCAGGGGCAAAGACCCGGAAATGGTCCAGTGGTTAAAGCGCTCGCTACAGAAGCATGAGGACCAGAGCTCAGAGCCTCCAAGCCCACTTAAAATGCCTGGTGAGCCTGGCCGCCCTGCTACAGCTCCAGCCTCAGGAGGCAGAGACAAATCCCCAGAGCAGGTTAGTCAGAGAGACTAGTCATATATGCAAGCTTTGGGTTTGCTTGAGAGACTGGACTCAGTGAGTCAGATGGAGGATGACGATTCTAGACATCAACCTCAGGCTCCCATATGTATGAGCATCCACATACATATGTACATCCTACACATACATGCCCACACACATGCATAGACCACACACACGCGCACACGCACACACACACGCGCACACGCACACACACACAAACACACAGGAAAAAATGGGGTCAGAGTACTCCAAGAATACCCCATGTCTCCCTCTCACCATTTGGAGCCCCAGGAAATGACTAGACCTCAGTGTGTGCAGCTGTGTGTAGAGCACTTTCTAGACCTGTCTAGAAAGCTGGGGTCTTCGGCTGGCCGTGTGAAGGGGAGGAAAGGACCCAGCAGAGTCACAGGGAGACTAAGGCAAACACACAGGCAGCCAGGAAACTGAGGGTCAGGATAGTAAGAGGAACATGGCATGGCAAGTCCCAGGGACAAACAGGCTAGCCCACCTGAGGGCCCCACGCACCAGGAGAGGAGTGTTGCCAGGGACTCTGACCCCATCAATCAAGGTCTCCTCTTCCAGCAGGCGAAAGGTGCCCCATGCTGGTGGGTACAGCCTCAGAGACTCTTTGAGGACCTACAGAAGACACGAGAGAGAAGGTGGCGTGGGAAATCAGGATGGCCCAAGGCCAGTAGCAGTGTGCACAGTGCCACTCCCATTCCCACTGAACACTCTGTCCCAGGGCATCCCAGGCTCCCAGAACATCAGCCTTACCATGGAGTCCATCCCTCATGTGACCAAAGGAGAAACTGAGGTCTAAAGGAGAGGGGCACTATCCGGGACACGGGGAAACACTGAGACCAGAAGGCAGGGCCCATATTCCCCCAAAGACAGCAGCCTGGAGCATCAGGGAGCCTGTCTCGCTGAATGAGAAGCCTGCTGAGCCAGCTGCCAGGAGAAAAGCTTTGCAGCCAGGCTTTGCCTGAAGGGCAGTTCCAGCCCCTTTGCTAAAGGACCCCCTTCCAACCCTGACCACATCCTTGGGGGTGGGAGGATATCCCCATCCTGCTGTTTGAGACCGGGGGAGCCTGGGCTCCAATGAGGGCCCAGTGAGGCAGCAGCCCCAACTCCACACATCTGCCCAGAGGTGTCTCACCCACCCTGCACACCTGTGACAGGTACTGCAGTCTCCCCAGATCCTCGTAGTCCAGGTGCCGCTTGGAACCGACCACCTCATCCACCTCGGCCTGCAGCCTGCCAAGTAAGACAGAGACGCTCACCGTGGAGAGAAACCTCTGCCTGAAGCACTATAAGGTGCCGGGTGGTAGGGAGTTGGAAGAATAGGGTATGGGGTTCCCACCGGCACACATCGCCTGCCCCCGTGGGAAAGGCAGCTGCGTCCCAGTCAGGCCACATCTAACAGCAAATAGGAACCATGTTCCCGGAACCTTAAAATATCCATTCTTGTTTGTTGCTCGCATGCAACCTTAGGAAAGAGCATGTCCCACATAGCCTTTAATGCTTTGATGCTGGGCCTTTGGTGCTCAGCACGGTAGACTGACAGCAGAAACACCAGCGAGAATGGTGCAGGGAGGCCGCCGCCTCAGCGTGGGTCTGGACCACTTGACGCCCATCAGCATGGCAGTGAGGAAAAAGAAAGGAAAATAGAAAGACCAGGGGATAGCCAATAGTGTGGAGGCACGGAGGAGATGGGATCCGGGTGTACCATGGATGAGGACAGAAAGCTTTGCAGCTGCTGTGGGAAGCGGGGTGGTGGCTCCCACAAAATTAAAACCAGAATTATTGTCTGGTAATTCTACCTCAGGGTGTGGCCCACAGTCTCTGAAGGTGTGGCTGAAGATGGAGCTGCCCACCCATGTTCATAATCACTGTGGCTAGGGAACAGGAGACAAGGGACAGGAGCTGCCCGAACGAACATCACCTGTCCATGTCCCTACCGTGACGGACCCAGATCTAGACTTTCAAATAGGAACACAGTTCTGACTTGGGCTCCAACACTCACCAGCCTTGAGAACCCAGTGCTGACAGACGCACGCTGTCTGATGCTATTCTCGCCAGGCACCTCCACAGATCAGGGTACTGAGGGTGGGAGAGCTGTTTAACAGGGCGGTGTTTTGAGTTGGGGAGATAAAAGGCCCTGGGGTGAGGTGATGGCCAGACTTGCACCACAGCATCAATGTTCTCGGTGTCTTTGGACTTTTTAAAAATAGTTCAAATGTGACATATTTTCCCCGTGTCTGGGATGAAGCCTGAGCCTGTGTGTGCTGGGCAAGCGTCTACCACAAGCTGCACCCCGGTCTGCAACAAAGTGCACATTTCTAGCTTATCTATGTACACATGGACGAGCACACATATTCACCTAAAATCCAATAAGCTGTTTTTAGAATTGTGAGTGTAGAGGTGTTTTGCCTGCATGCATGTCTGTGTACCGCGTGGGTGCAATGCCCGTGGAGGCTAGGAGAAGGCACTGGACCCCCTGAAATTGGAGTTAAAGATGGTTGAAAGCCGCCATGTGGGTGCTGGAAATCAAACCCGGGTCGTCTGGAAGAGCACCAGTGCGCGTAACCACTGAGCCATCTCGCCAACTCCCCAACAAGCTATTTTATATCTCATGCCATCTCTCACTTCTATCCTCCCTGCTGGTGACCAGCGAAGCTTATAACAGCTTGTTCCCCTTCCCAAGAATTCCTACAGCTCCGTGGCCTTGCATGGCCACGGGCTCGGAGCTTGGTTCTGTCTGCTCTCTGACGCTCTTGAGGGTGCCCATCAAAGGAAGCCAGCAAGGATCTGGCCAGCTCAAGTGTTGTGCCCCATGACACCACCACACTACCCTCCTTAGTCCTGCCACCTAAGGGCTGGTAGTCAGCCACAGTTGGGATGCTCTGTGCACAGGGGAAGGGATGACCACAGTTCTTACTGGCCTAAAACTCTTGGTCTCTCTTAGCAAACAAAGACTCAGGACCAACAGTGCCCCGAGGAAACATTGCTGGGCTAGGGCAGTTTGGGAGGGAGGGATGATGGCTCTGAAGGATCCCAGATGCCTTTTCTGGAGAACATGTTCTCCGGGAGTAAAGCAGAGAGTAGGGTCTCTAGGCCAGGAAGCAAGTACAAAGGCCCTGGGACAAAGGAAACAAGGTCTATTGGAGCGTTCCAGCCATGGTGTGCAGACAGCTAACTCTTGGAATGATCTCACAAAAGCCCTTTGCCAGTCCCAAGGGCAGCCTTCATACCTTGCCACGATCTCCGGCTGTCGAGACAACTCCATCACTGTGAATGCCAGATGGTTGGCGGAAGTCTCATGACCTGAAAGAGGAAGGAGTGCTCTGGGTGACTGCAGGGGCTGTCCACACCCTGCCCTGCCACCATCTGAGAGCCCACATCTTCCCTTTCCCATGGCTGTGATAGGAAGGAGATTGTCTGTCTGTCTGTCTGTCTGTCCGTCTTTGCAATCCCTCTACTATCCAGCGGGTGAGTAACCTGCCCACTTAGATGTTCTGAGAACTATTCCTTCCATCCTCCGCTCAGTGGTCTTGTTTTACAGGAAAGAAATGAATGGTGCTAGTGGCCCACACCTTTAATCCCAGCGTTTAGGAGGCAGAGGCAGGGGGATCTCTCTGAGTTTGAGGTCAGTCTGGTCTATATAGAGACCCTGTTTCAAGAAAGCTGAAGCTAAAAAGA
Organism: Rattus rattus; assembly: GCF_011064425.1. NCBI lineage: Eukaryota > Metazoa > Chordata > Mammalia > Rodentia > Muridae > Rattus > Rattus rattus. The sequence continues at coordinate 126,029,253 of NC_046160.1, read as the reverse complement.
GCTTGAAATGAAGTGTTTGAGCCCAAGGCCCTGCCCACCCTGCCCTGCCCTGCCTCCAGGGCCCGTCAGAGGGACTGACAGACCACCTCAACCAAAGGCCAGCGGTCCTGTCAGAGGTCAGGCAGGATGCCATCAAATCAACAGGGGCAAACTCCTCCAAGGGTGACTTGGCTGCAGGGAGGGCACTGAGTCACATGAAAGCTCTTGAGAGAGGCAAGTGGCTCAGCAGGTAGCCACTAGTGACCAGCCAAGCTGCATCACTGCCAGCTGGCACAGGGAGGTGAGGCCACCTGCTCCTAGAATCCCTGAGCCAGGACAGCTCAGGTGTGGCCAGGATGGCCCTGGGCTGCCTGAGGTATGAGCAGCAGAGCATCCCCTGCTGGCCCCCTGGCTCCACACAGGCTCACGGTGGGCTGTGAGGAGGGGGAGGGATGCTCACTGGGGGACAGGCTGGAAGCCAAGGGATCCGCAGCAATCCCAGCTGGTAAAGCAAGGATGAGCTTCAGGCTCTCTGGGCCTCCCGCACCGGACCTGGCTCCATTCAGACCCAGTTTTGTGCTTGCTTTTCTCTTTGTGTGTGTATGTGGGGTAAACGTGTTTGCGGGTGTGCATGGGGGCACACATGCACCTGAGTGTGCATGTGTGCAGAGACCAGAGGTGTCATTCCCAGCGACCCATCCACCTTGTTTTGTGAGGCAGGGTCATAAATCACTGGCCTCTCACTAGCTCAGTGATTAGGTTAGGCTGGCCGACCGGTGAGTCCCAGGGATCCCTCTTCCTGCACAGGATTTGGGTGAATAGCACTGTACCCTGCCTTTTGGTGGGTGCTGTAGCTCCGACTGGGTTCCTCACGCTTGCATGACAAGCAGTTTACCAACTGAGCTGCTTTGGACCCTGTGTCAGGATGGTGCCCTGCCGTGCAGCCCTAACATGGTCTCTGCCCACGGACACATCTCACCCATGAGGCAGGCTCCTGACCAACAGAACGTGTCTGTCCACTCCTGCCAAGGGACCTTAACTTCTCCACTGTTCGCCTGTGCCCTAGCATTCGTTCATTGTGTCCCATCTGTGGGGGTCCCAGCTGCACAGAGCCACAGGAGTGTCCAGACCATGCAGCCTTGCTATTGTGGGACAGGTAACCGTTATGGTGGGGGAGCTAGCCCTCACCAAATCAACTCAGATAAAGAAAGCCTCACACCAGGAGCAGCAGGCAGAGGGGACTCTCTGGACCTAAGGATGGCTTCTACTTGGTCCAAACTGTGCTCAGTGGGCAGTCACATGAGGCAGTCACCAGATTGCTAGAGGTGAGGAGGGGTTTTCTGGGTGAGCAGTAATACTCAGGAGATGAGGAGATGAGTGAACACTATTGGCACATATTTATACCAAGCTAATAAATCTGAATAAATCTGAAATGGGGCAACCCGAAATTTACAGCCAAGCTCTCCTGAGAATCAGGCTTCCCAAACCGGACAACCACTTGCTAGGTCCCAAGGATAGTAGGAAGTCAGGCTCCCTTCCCCCGGGACCTGCGGCTTAGACCACCCCTGAGCTAAGTCAGGATTAAGGTGCCCAGAGCCACACCACGGGCTACGCACCAGCAATGAAGAAGGTAACAAAGTTGTCGAGCAAAACCTGGTCGTCCTGGGCTCCCTCTTCAGCTGAAAGGCAAGAACGCACTCAGCCCCACCGCAGCCCTGGCTCCCAGGCCACGGGCTCAGGGGGCACCGTTTCCTCTGAAGCCAGAGGCTGATGGGATGGGAGCATCCCAAGCCCGCCCAGCCCTGCTCCTGGGTACCCCACCTCACCCCGCACCTTTGAGAATCTGTGTGAGGATGTCAGCCGGCACGTCCTCACCCCTCTTCAGGGCCTCACGGCGGCGCTGCACCCAATCCTTCCCCACCTGGCGTAACAGGCGGATGCTCTCTCGGATCTCCCGAAGCTGCTTTCTCTTCCCTGGCATGAACTGAAGGAGAGCCCCAGCTCAAGGAAGCCCTTAAGGTCCCCAGGTCCCTCCCCAGGCCCCACCCGGAAATCCATACAGCAGCGTGCTGGGGAGAACGTGAGAAAATTCTAGAAAAGATCAAGCAGTCGGGCAGACCAGAACAAGATGGCAGACTGAGTCCAAGCATGAGCTTCCCCCTCCTGCACCAAGTCCCTAGAAATGATGGGAAGAGAGGCCCTTCTGCCTCCATGCAGCACTGGGAAGAAAGAGCCCCTGAAGGAGGGAGACAGGGCTGCGTCAGAAAGGAGAAGTCGGGGCCAGAGAGAAGTGAAGTAGAGTCAATGGCGGTGGCACGTGGGGCTGCAAGCTCATAGACTCAAGGCCCCAGGAGCAGAAGGGAACCGGAGATTGGCTCAGGAATCACCTTTCCCCTGTCTTCTTCTTCATGTCTGGCTGGAATAAGCAAGTGATAGCTGGCGCTACAACAGCCATCTTATGACAATGAGGTGATGTGCTGAGGACAGTGGAACACAAAGACAGAAGAGTCCAGTACATCTGACACGGTGAGGTCATCACAGCACCCTAGAATGCCTGCTTTGGGGATTGTTTAACACAAGACAAAGATTAACTCCTGACTTACATTCTGCCTCTCTGATTAGGTTCCGCTCTTAGGTAGGGCATGCAAATGTAGATTCAGATGTCATTCTGGACTCAGTGGCACACAAAACCCATTCTGAGAGAGGTCACTGAAGGAGGCGCTTCAGCACATGCAGAGGCACAAGCACAACGCGGTCACTGTGGAAGGGCAGGCAGTACCTTCGCCAGGGTGTTACGGGACGCACTGATACCCTCCAGCATGACCTTCACTGCCTGGGACAGGGGTTTCTGGGCGCCCAGTAGCATACTGGTCTCCATCCCAAAAGCTGCCTATGGGAGAGAAAGTTGAGGTCAAACCTGGAGACACGGAGGCAGCACAGAGCCTCACACAGGCAGCTGGAGACCTGGGCCTTGTTTATGTGTTACCCACGCCTGACAGTGATTCACAGAGTCCTGAGCTCTGCCCCCTCCCTGGTCCAATGCTGTTTCTCCCTGAGCTGCAGCCTTCCCCAGGGGTGCACAGCCACCAGCCCAGCCCAGCCCTATCCCACAGGACTGCAGAAGAGAACAGAGACAGGCGGGCCTCAGAGAACATCCACGGTTGCCTTGACCAGCTGAAGCCAGTCCCAATACCTTTGAGGGTGCATTTTTGGAGACAAGAGTCGGAACCCCAACCTCAAACTAGGTCGCTTTGAATAACCAAGGAGATGGACCGTACAGAAATTATGCAGAGCCCGGAAGAGAACAACTGAGCTACAGGAGGAGGAAGAGAGAAGGAGCCCCCCACCCCGTGCCTCAGCCTCCCCACCCCAACCCCCACAGCCAGTACGACCCATCACCTTGGCCAGGATGTCGATGGTGGCACAGGTCAGCATGTCCTGCATGGACACCGGCGTCTGTCCGTCCGCCTTAGCTTCTAGAATTTCCATCAGCTGCTCTGCCTTCTCATTGAACGTCCCCATCAGGCTAACCAAGGAGCTGGGAAAGCAGGATAGGTGTCCCCGGCTTACCGCCCTGCCCCTCCACTCTGCCTCAGTGAGGTAGGTGGACACTGCCAGCCTCCCAATCCAATTCCCAGACTGGGCCCGGAGCCAGAGCAACGAATCTAGCCCCAAACAGACACTGTCCCTTTGCCCCACGCCCCCAAACATACACCCCTGCCTTAATGGCTTCATAGTCTCCTGCCATTTCGATGCCTCCATCCTGACTTCAAAGGAATGTGACAGTGCTGAAATTCTGGGGTCCCCTACAGTCCCAGAGACAGCTCTGGGGGACCCCCTCCTGCCCCTCCGAGCCGGGCCGCCATTTGAAGTCTCTGGTTTTTCCATCTCACTCCTGTTCCTGAGCAGCCACAGTGCCTAGGTCTAAGGAGGTGGTTTAACTCCACTCTAAGCAAAATTGAGACACCGCCCCCCCCCTGCCATGTGTAACTCAGCTCACAAAGGCACTGCGTTCTCCGCCCTGGGACATCTCGCAGGCACAGAATGTACATGGAAGGATACACTCCAAACTCAGCGGCCACGGGAGCAGGAAGGAGAACGGCACATTTCCCATTACATAGTTCCAAGTTTTTACGGAGGGAAAAATGATGTTTACAATTAAAAGTGTTGCATCATAATCTGAGAACGGGGTATATGGGTAATTTTTGCCCTGTTCTTTAAGATTTGTGCATTTTTATTTTACGTGTATGGGTGTTTGACTGCATGCAGGTGTACCACCCACGTGCCAGGTGCGGGTAGATACCAGAAGGTTTCAGATCCCCTGGAAACTGGAGTTAGACCGCTGTGGGCCACCATGTTGGTAGCAGGACTTGACCATGCACATGCATACATGCATGTGGCTGCCCATGTAGAGAGATCAGGGGACAAGAGATCAGGTCCTCTGCAAGAGCAGTGCGTGCTCTTAACCACTGAGCCATCTCTCCAGCCCCCCACCCCCCGTCCTACATTCTTCATCTTGAAATTTATCTGGAAATTTGGAATTATCTTCAAATGGGAGGCTTTAAAAACATCAGCGAGGAAGTATGGAAGAGAAACAAAGAGAACATTTTTTAAATTAGGAAAGAAAATGGACAGGCAGTTCACTGTCCTTCCCTACTGCTCTGGGGCCTCACTGGCTGACTTCCCTGGCGGTGTCCAGCCGAGCCTCTTATCCGGTAGCCAGCTCTCTGCATCCCTCCTTGACAACCTCAAAACCCTGGAAGCAACTGGTGCTCTTAGGGTAAGGGGTAAGAATCCCCCTTACCGCCGTCTGGGGAAGGGAGGGGGCGGGCTCTGCCCCCTGCTGACTCCTCCCTGCCACCTCTGACTATTGCTGCAAGTCCTTAAGTCCCTCGCTGACCTCCTCCCATTAGCACACAGACATCTGCCCAGCTTCCGGATGGTCCTTAGGACTGTCTCTCAAGCACTGATACCTGACCCTAATGTCTGGGTTTCTCTTCATCTGCTTGCATGGTCTCATGGTCTGTTGGTTCATGTTGTTCTTGTTTTGTTTATTTGTTTGTTTGTTTGTTTTTAGCGATCACAGTCAGTGAACCATTTGGGCAGTGTGCGGCTGGTCAAAACTGACTTTCTTGCCACCACTGTAAGCAGAGAAACCTGCTGAAGGGAGAGAGGTACAGTGCAGTCTCAGCCCTGTGGTCTTTTAAGCATCCGTTACTGTGTGTGTGCACTGCCCATGCACACCTGCATGTGGTGCACTCGTAGGGGTCAGAGGACAACCTGTGGGAATTGTTTCTCTCCTTCCACCGAGCAGATCCCAGGAATCAGACTCAAGTCGCCAGGCCTGACAGTAAGTGCCTTTACTTATCGAGCCATCTTGCTGACTGCATAAACACTCTAGTCTTTTATGGAGAAAAAAATAGACCAAGCTCTTCTAGTAAAAGTAAAATCTAGGGGCTGGAGAGATGGCTCAGTGGTTAAGAGCACTGACTGCTCTTCCAAAGGACCTGAGTTCAATTCCCAGCAACCACATGGTGGCTCACGACCATCTGTAATGAGATCTGATGCCCTCTTGTGGTGTGACTGAAGACAGTGACAGTGTACTCATATACATGGAATAAATAAATAAAATTAAAAAAAAAAAAGTAAAATCTAGAGAAGTAGAAAGGGGAGTGTACTTCCCAGTTCTGTTTAAAGCATAGTGACACTGTGGGGACAGTGGCTGGAGACCGAGTCACCAGCACTTCTTTTTCATCCCTCATTGGTGACTTAGGACTCAGCCTCTTAATGCCTGCATTGTACAAAGTCTGGTCCCTATAGCTTGATAATGCGGGTGTTCACAATGAACTAGTATGGACGGTCTGGCTCAGGGGTTAGGGATGTATGCATAGTGCATACATAGCCCATGCATAGGGGTGTGTGGGTTTGCCCATCCATCAAGCTTCTCTACCAGGTAAGCCATCCTACGGGCCTGATCCTCATGTCATGACCCCATGGTTAGAACCATCTGGTTGGGATAACTGAGGGCAGGAACCGTGGAGCTCCCCTGGCTCATGTGCCTGGCTCTCTCTCACTCACAGAGCTCAGCTGGCTCTCAGTCTCCACTGTTATTCTTTTCCATCCTCTGGCAGAGACAGCACCGCCTGGGTGTGGCAGGAGCTCGGCCCTGGAGGGGATATCTAAGCTGGGTATCAAACAGGCAATAGGGATTCCCTAGAGAGAGAGAGCACATGGTAAAAGAACATGGTAGCTGCAGGATGGTGGGAACCAGCAACTAGTAAGGTAGGTGTAGACCAGAGGTGAGGGGCTGACCTCTGGCTTTCAGTTGACAGCCACTAAAGGCCACCAAGCAGTAGGGTGGGATAGGTCTGGGTTCTATTGACATCTGTCCAGAACAGTGAAAAAAGACACAAGAAGGAAAAAAAAAGATGAAGAAAGAAGATAGGGTTATAGGAGAGGCAACAGGGATGGCTCAGAAGGGAGCCCACACAGGGCCCACAGATTTTTCATTCTAGAGTGACCTTACAGCCAACCCCCCCAACTGACTCCTAAACAAAGTTAACATGGCCATCTATATGTCAGAGTACCAGGATGCACTGTGGGATGAGATTCTTAAGGGAGGATGGGGTGTCTATCACTCTGTTTCCACAGGAAGGCAGACCCAGGCCTCATCACCAGGAGACCACAAACAAGCCCAGGATGCAGGACACTGTGCCAGCTGGCACTTGGGAGGAAGAGGCAGGCCAATCCTTTGTGAGTTTGGGGCCATCCTGGTCTACATAATGAGTTCCAAGACACCCAGAGATGCATAGTGAGGCCCAGTCTCAGAAACCAAACCAAATCAATTACATATACACACGTATACACACATATACACACATATACACATATATACACACACATACACACATATACACACATATATACACATATACACACGTATGAGTGCACTTTGTTTGTTTGAGACGGGGTCTCATTATGTAGCTTGGGCTAACCTAGAACTTGTCTTCCTGTCTCAATCTCCTCACTGCTGGTTATAGACTTGCATCACCACACCAGCATGATAAACACAGACACACAGACAGAGAACAGAATTATAAACCAAACGTAGTTCTACTAACAATAAGTCTGAAGTGATATCTAAGTAAAACATTACCTCCCTCAGAACGTCAGACACAGATTCAGCATGTTGTTACCACATGTTACCACATGTTACCACAGGACTACAAATGTTATTTATGCCGGAGAAAACAAAGGCACACGTTCACACAAAAGCCTGTGTCAATGTGTCCTGGTGGCACTGTTCATGACAGCCACAAAGTGGAGACAACCCAAATACCTACTGAGTGAATAAACAACAGACAGTAGCCGTGTGGTAGAATATTACTCAACAATGAAAAGGAAGTAAATATTAGCACAGGCTATCACCATCAGTCCTGATGAGAGAAGTCACATATGAAACACTGCATATTGCTAGTCCATGTGTGTGAAATGTTGAGAATCCAGACAAAGTTAATGTGATAAGAATTAAGGAATCACGGTGGCACACATCTATGATGACCAAAACAATCTGTTGAATGATACATTTTAAGTGAGTGAAGTATATGGAATGTGATGTATAACTCAATAACAGGATTATTTAAAAAAAAAATAAGGCACAATCACGAATTGAAAAATAAGGTGAGTAAGAGAAGAGACCCAGAGTTGGGGTGGGCAGTTTTGGATGGCAGGGCTCCATCCTTGTCCCCACCTCTGGCCACTGGGGTCATGCAGTCCTTAATGTTCCCAAGCCACCATACAGGGGCCTCCCTCATCTCTCCCTCCTGACTTCTGATGTCCCCAGATTTCCCTTCATCAGAGTAAGGTCCCTGAATGAGGCCTCCCCACCAAAGAGCCCACTCCGACCAGCACTACCCATGGCCAGGCGGGGCGGGTCCCATCCCACATGCTCACCTGCGACTGAAGGCCAAGTCCATGACTCTTCTCTGCTTGTACCAGCGCCCATAGTCACATTCAGACACCAAGCCCTGGCCAAACAGTCTGGAAGAGACAGGAACGGGGTGCCAGAGAGAAGGCAGGATGCGGGAGGGGCTGCTCAGTGGGCTCAGGGTCACCCTGGGATTGAGGAAAAGGCTCTGGGACTTGGTGGGATGGTGGCTACCTTACAGTGTGGATGTGGCTAGACCATAGGTGTCAATGTAGGTAAGACAGTGAGTATGATACTGTCCATTTAGCATGATTAAAAAAAGAAGTGTAATATGTGTTTTAAAATATCATATGCATCCTAAATCTGTCATTATATACCATAATAAATAGAGCAAGATGACCTATGTCCCAGCATCAACAATGCCCCACCCCCACCCCTATCTGCCTCTGGAGGGGAAAGAATGCCAATCCAGAGAGTGGAGCCACCATGCACAGGGCAGCCATCACGTGTGCTGCTCCCAATGGAGTCCTCTTTCCTCGGGTCCTTACCTCTCTCCGAACACAGTCTGAATCGCACGGTACATCTTGGAGTCCTTGTTGTACTTGGTGGACATCAGGAACTTCTAAATATCACCCCCCAAACAACACAAACCATGAGAGGCCACACTCAGCACACTGGCATCAGCCAAGCCCCGGCCCCAGAGGGAACGTAGCAGATATATGGCCAAGATATATATGTGGACTCTTGGCCACACACCAGGAGGCCTGTCTTTAAGCAAGCAGTTCCAGAGGGGTGTGGGAAGGGGTCCAGAGGTGCTGAGGTCCTATGAACACACAGCTGGAGTGGGCACGGGACCCTACCCTACCATGCCTTCCAATGCCACACTGCGGCAAAACCTTGAAACGCAGGAGGGACCCTCAGGATAGGCTGCCAGCAGCCCCAGGCCAGCCTCAGATGAAGGAGCACTTTCTGGAGGAAGGGCCATCTTGCCTCTCAAAAGCTATGTCAACGTCAGTATTGATGTTACCCAACAGCCTCGGAGGCAGTCTAGCCCAGAAGAGAATGGCTTGGGCTGGCCTCAGCACCCTGCTCCTTTATTTGCTGACTGCCTAACCCTGGATGAGGTTCCTTCTCTGGCCCTGTTTCCTTATATAATGATGGTTAGAGGTGCCTGCCTGGTCCCGGCTGCAGTGAGGAGTCGGTCACTTCTGCAGCAAGAGAGCTGAAAATGGCGCCTGGTACACAGCAAGCGCTCAGTAAGTGTCAATCGACAGCCTGCAGTTTACTCCCTGCCCCATCACCCTCAGATACGCATACTGGCTTGCACGCATCTTACACAGATGGACAAACAGAGATTTAGAACCAGCACAAGAGATCTGGGGTGCTGCTGAGTTTGTACAGTGTTTGCTCAGCAAGCATGAAGCCACGGGATCTGTCCCCAGCACTGCACAGAACGGGCATAGTGGTGGGGACTGGTAATGCCAGCACTGGGGAGGGAGGCAGGAAGATCAGGAGTTCAGGGGTGTCCTTGGCTACATCGTGAGTTTGAGGCTAGCCTGGGCTATTCCAGAAAACAAAGCAACAAAAGCAGAAGTAGGTGATGTTTGTGGTAGGCACAGGATTTGAACCAGCCAATCTGAGGCCAGATGCAAGGAGAGAACGCCAGATTCCAGGCTGAGGGATGTAGGAAGTGTGGTAGGCAGCAGAGGACACAGGGCCCAGTCAGACTAAGTTTGATCCTGGAGGCCTAGGAAGGAATTGGGGATTTCTCTCCAACCGGAAATATTAGTCCCTGTGAGTTCCACTCTGGGGTCTCAAACCAAGCTTTCAGCTGAAAGGAAACCCCAGAGGTGGCTGGCATTGCACCATGAGTCACCCCAGGGACCTCAGCCCCACCCCACAAACCCCGATCTATAAATCAAGTTCTGCCATCACCCCGCCCAGCCAAGGCCATGATAGCAAATGCCATCTTCCCGCTCCTTTCAAAGGCCCCTCACATCTGTAAGCCCCTCATCAACTAAACGAGAGTCCCTACCGCTGAGCTGCCACCACCAGTTTATCTCCCACAGCATGCTGTCCCAGAGTCTGGGATCCATGATTGACCACTGAGCTGTTTAGTGGGTAAGGGAGAGACACAATGAACCCCTTAACACCTCACCCTTCCTCTGGTCACCTCTGCTGATGCTAACCACACCAAAGGCAGTAACAGCTAAGAACTTACTCTCCTGCTGCAAACCACAAAACTGCAAAAGGAAATGGGTAAAGCGTCTAGTGTCAGATGCTCAGACAAACCACGTGCAAACGTGTGCTGAAAGGACAGAAGACCAAGGTGAGGAAGGGCATGGTGTCCAAGGGCTACTCTAGCTTCCTACCCAGTCAATTCCAGGACAAAGACACTAACGGAGACCCAGATATAGCCCAGCAGCCGTGCTAAGTGGAGCAGAAAGAAGTCAGGCTCTGGGTAGGCTGCGGGAGGCTGGCAGTTTTAGGCCAGCATCCTGGAGGGGAGGTGTGTGTAGAAAGAGTCCCTCTACATGGGGTCCTGAGCACTGCATGAACATGCCGTGTGCATACACGTGTCACTGCATGATCTGAGATAGCAGAATGAACGGGCAGCACTCAGCTCTGAGGGTCTCAGGGTCCACACACACCACAGGTGGTTGAAGTTGCCCTCGCCAGAACACACCAACCTCAGACACGAAGCCCTCAGGAGAGGCTGCTATTCCCTCTCAGAGGGGCTGGCCCAGCCCTGGAGTCAACCCTGTTCTAGCCTACGCTACAGAATCAAGTGAGGCTGGAAAAGGCCAGACTCCTCTGTAAGCCAATTGCCGAGCTGAAGGCTGGCACTCGTCAAAGAAGTAAACAATAACCAAAGGGAAAAGGAAACTTTTTGAGACAGGGACTTACTCTGTAGCTCGGACTGACCTGAAACTCACTCTGTGGGCCAGGCTGTCTTTGAACTTACAGAGAACCCCCAACCTCTATCTCCAGGTCTCCTGGGTGCTGGGATCAGAGGTGTACACCACCATAGCAGATAAATTAATATATTTTAAATGATTTTAGAACCAGGCCTGGGGTTTTATTCCCAGTATCACCAAAACAATACAAAACAAGCCCCACTAACAGTGGGCTGGAGAGATGGCTCAGAGGTTAAGAGCACACGCTGCTCTTACAAAAGGCCCAAGTCCAATTCTCAACACCGGAGTCAGGTGGCTCACAAATGCCTGTAACTCTAGCTCCCAGGGACAGAAACCATCTTCTAGATTCTGCAGTACGTGCTCTCATGTGTGCATACACACACACAGATGCACAGATACACACACACACACACACACACACACACACACACCCCGTGAGTTGTAGTACATCATACTTTGTCTCTCTCAGAGTCTCCCTGCAGGCAGAGAGCCACACCCCCCAGCCTACCGTGGGATCAGCACCATCTACTGAGGTGTTGCCGTGTGCCAGGCTGGACTACAGGGCTCACGCACATCAATTCAGCCCCATCCTTAAGCCTGTCAGAGGCCATCATTCCTACTTTATAGAGGCTCAAATTAATGAAGTCACTTGCCCCAGGTCCGCGCTCAGATTTGAGTCCATTCCTGTAGATAGTGGGTACCTGTTCCTGGTACAAACATGGCCCCCTCCTCATATCAGGGGGGCACTTAAGTCCCTCCCCTGGGAGGATTAAAACCATCTGTGGTAGCTGGAGTATACGGGGAAACCCATCATAGGTCAATGGAGACGATTCAAAGGAGGCTGGCTGGAAGAGCAGTATCAGTTCCTAGGGCCGGGTGTCACCCACAAACCAGGGAGAGGACATGGCAGCAGAGGCATCTCCTACCTTGACTGACTCAGGACTCGTGACGATGACTGAGGTTTTGTGGAAGACATTGACTCTCACCACAGGACCATACTTCTTAGCCCTGGGAACAAAGTGACTGTCAATTCCCCCAAACATGAATCCCACCCTCCCGGCTCAGTGGGCCCCACGGTCAGGAGGAGTAGCAGAAACATCCCATTCCAAGACATACTCAGCCCCAATCATGAGAGCTTCTTTTGGGGCCCAGGAGGCCTGGGCTGGGGGTGGGGCTGGGGGTGCTTTTCTCTGTTGTTAACACATAATGTTAAGTGAAGACCCCCTTAAACTCCTTCTCCACATCCATTAAACAAGAGTTGAAATACGGTCCTCTGCCCACAAAAGTGTATGCCAGGAGTTAAGCAATATCAGCCATTTGGAAGGGTTTTGAAAGACAGAAAATAACACCCCAGACAGTAACTGTTACCTACCCTCCAGGACCGTTTGCAGAAGAGGAAACAGGCCCAGAGATCCTAACAGCTGTTCTAAGGCTCCCTGGTGGTCAGAGAAACTCTTGGCTTCGTACAGCCTTATCTGCCTCTATGCTGAGGGGAGCTGCCAAGGTAGGAGCGACCTGGGTAAGGTCAGGTGCTGGGAGGAACCGAGAGTGACCTGGGAGGAGGCACAGGGAGTGCCTTGGGGCAGGGTAAGAGATTCTGGGGGAGGGGGTTAGACAAAGTGGGGTTCCTGCTGAGAGAACCAGAGTAAAAACAAGAGACAAATTGGGACTCACCAATCCAAAAACACATCTTGGAGCACACGGCCACAAGCTTCGTCCTTTTTCCAAAAGTAGGGGAGATGTCCCAGAAGGAAGCTAGAAGAAAGGGAGGGATCAGGCCTGGTATTGGTCACCATCAAGGGTGCCTACCATTCCCCCTCAGGAGAGGTGGTCTTGGGAACTGAGGCTGAGGGGCATGGTGCTGGCTTGAGGGCACCAGGCCCACAGTACCGATGGTGCACAGTGTGGTCCAATGGGTTCCAAAGGCTTCCTTAGAGAGTCGTCTTACTTCAGGCCCTTTGGTCGGAGGTCCATGGCTGGCACCAAGGAAGGACTCAGTGGCCTCGGGTACCCATGTGACATTTGCCATGTGGCAAGCTCCATGCTGTCATACCCATGATGCCCAACATCACCTGGCCAGGTTACACACCACGATCACCACTGTCACCATTACCCACAGGTCAGATGGAGATGGAGGGGTGAAACCATCTGCCTGGAGTAGGCACCGGGCACAGCCCCACAGCTTCTCATCTTTACAGACTCGCTGAGGGGCCGAGAGATAAGTCAGCTGCTAGTCACCACGCAGGCAGGAGGGCCTGCGTCTTAATTCCGAGCACCAGTGGTTTTTTGTTTTTGTTTTTTTGTTTTTTTGCTTTTTTGTTTTTGTTTTATTTTAAAGGCATGGCAGATTGCCCTGTGACCCCTATGCTGAGGAGATGAAGCTCACAGGCTGCTAGTGCGACCAAATTGGTGGGCTGTGGGTTTAGTCAGAGAACATGTCTTAAGAAGTGAGGTATAAAGTGTTGAAGAAGACCTCTGCCATCTCTGGCCTCTATACTACACACACACACACGCACGCATGCACGCACGCACACACGCACGCACACACACACATGCACACACACACACACACACAGAGAGACAGATAGAGAGACAGAGAGACAGAGACAGAGACAGAGACAGACAGACAGAGACAGACAGAGAGATGGCTTGTAAGCTAGACACACAGCTGTGAGGTATCTGGCCACCACATATGACATTCTGAACTCTCTGGACACCAGAAAGAACGTTGCAGACAATGGGAAGAGCGGGTACAATGGCCCTGAGGTATGTGCTTGGGCAGCAGGAGAATGCGCACACTGAAGCAGGGTCCCGGAAGAGAAAGTGGCACAAGGTGGGGTCACCGGGGTGGGAGGGTGGATGCTGGAAGGCACTGTGCCCTTTGACCTCAGTGAGGTGTGGGTCACTGGTAGGTTTTAAGCAAAGCACAGAGAGGATCTGACTTGGTCCTAAATGGATCCTTTCACAGCCGCACTAGAAATAAAGGCAGGTCAAGGTACAGAGCGAAATCAGAGGGGACAGCAGCCAGTGAGGGTGAGAGGTGAAGAACGACAGCCAGACAGGATGACACAGATACAGACAGAGCCGGGCTGGAGAGCTGTGGATCGGCAAGAGGGTTCAGGGCAGAGTCCTTTGGCCTTCTCTGGTTCTGCCTAAAGAATGATCCCCATCAGTGACTTTGCTTCCTCAAACTGTGGGACAGCTGTGGGACATGTGCTCCACACAAGCACCCAGAGTTACAAGGAGGGTTGTGCCTCAGTTTCCCAGAGACTCCTCACTTTTCAGCTTAACTGCTCTCTCTAACGACTTCGCCACCCTGGGGTGGCCTGGTCCCATGACCTACTTTCTTGTTGCCTGAGGCAGGCAGATAAAGACAGAAACGTGGCCTTGGACCTGCTAATTTGTGCCAGCCAAGGAACCAAAAGAAAAACTTATAGCAGCGTTTCTCCACCTGTGGGTCGAGACCCTCACAAGGGCTGCATATCAGATATTTACATTAAGACTCAGAGATGGGTGGTGGCGCATGGCTTTAATCCTAGTACTTAGGAGGCAAAGGCAGGTGGATCTCTGAGTTCAAGGCCAGCCGGGTATACAGAGTGAGTTTCAGGACAGCCAAGGCTATACAGAGAAACCCTGTCTTAAAGCAAACAAACAAATAAACAAGATTCATAACAGTGGCAAAATTACAGTTACAAAGTAGCAACGAAGGTATTTTATAGTTGGGTGTCATCAGGACAGGAGGAACTGTATTAAAGGGTCTCCATGTCAGGATGGTTGAGAACCACTGGCTTATAGGGTGGGAAGCAGAGACAACATCTAGAGTCCAGAGAACACTCTACGCTAAACCCAGGACTGAGAGCTCACAGGAAGGTGCCATGTTCCAACCAGTATCCAGGCGAAGCCACAGGGATGCAGGGAAACAGGAAAAGAGGTCCCAAGGGCTGGAACATCACTGACAAGGTGGCAAAGCAAAGACACAGCGACTAGGAGCGTGAGTTCACACCGCTAGGTAGGAGGCAGCAGGGTAGGGCGCGCAGAGATGCCCCATTCTGTGGGCCAGGGGTGGGCGTTAGGGTCAGGTAGGCACCTGGGGCTGGCATTGGCTTCAGCAACACCTGTACAGAGGCAGCGGCTAAGGCTGAATGGGAGTGAGTTCAAGAGCACTGGTGCGGGGAGACTGGAGGCCCAG
This sequence comes from Rattus rattus, assembly GCF_011064425.1. NCBI lineage: Eukaryota > Metazoa > Chordata > Mammalia > Rodentia > Muridae > Rattus > Rattus rattus. The sequence goes on along the minus strand of NC_046160.1, from coordinate 126,014,240 downwards.
AGCAGGGTCTGCAGAGGGTTTGCTGTGGGGAGGTTTAAGGGGGAGTCGGCGCAGAAGCTGGGGGCGAAGAGAGGCAGGCTTTTCAAGATGGAGATTGGAGCTGGAGCAGAAGAAAACTGGTAGAATATGCAGGAAGGAGGTGCTGCTGGGGCAGGGACACTGAGCCACCGGGCCAGACTCGCTTTGGTCAAGGCATCAGTGGCCACCAGCAAGAACAGCTAGAAGGTAGGTGCTTGTGGTCTGTGGGGCAGGGGTGGGCAGCTGTGACAGCGGAAGCCAGGGGAGGAATTTCTCCCCGGTTGCTCTATTTGCTGGGGGGAGTGGGAGGCGAGAATAAAAGCTGAGCATGCGATTGGAGGGGGAGGCGCGGCGGGGCTGAGAGAAGGCAGGGATGCCGCCTGGAGAGGGGGTGGCTGAATGTTACTGGAGCAGGAAGCGCAGGGCAACTGAGGTCACTCTTCGCGAGGGGCCCTTGGAGAAAGGTAAGCTGCAGACACCACATACTATGGGCTGTATTTCCAGAAACATGTGGCCATCGCTCCTAAAACTATGCACACTGGGGTGAAAGTTCTCAGTTGAGTCACCTCTCTGACGTTGGGACCTCTTTCCCCTCCAAGGTCTACACCTGGGTCAACGGCAAACTCGGAAGACCAGGAGGGAACTAAGGGCTGTTCCCTCTGGCTCCAGCAGGGGGCGCAAGGGGAGAAAACAAGCAGGAAGACCTGGCCCTGGATGCAGGAAGGTAAAACTCTTAAGTGAACACTGGGAGCTCCCACACTTGTCATAGCCCTGGTGATAGATTGCATATGGCCGTGCAGGACTTCCCAGAACACCTGCTTTCCCATAAGAGGGACTGGCCAGCTGGGGATCCAAGGACTCTATCGACTGTGGTCATAAGTGAACAGGGACCATCTATATGGCCTACTGCAAGGCCACAAGAGAGATGTCCCCACAGTGGGTGAGAAGCAGCAAGCTATCCACCACAGGTATGGGCAGGTAAGAACCATGTATGTGTCTTGTGCCAGAGGTACCAAGCGCTCAGCTGAGAACATAGAGTCCACTGGATGGTGACATAGAACAGGACCAGGTGGGGCTCCCCCATGACTAAGCCCTGTCTGCCCTTTGTAGAATAGTCCCCATCCTATACAACTCACGAACCAGCAATTCTGAGTAGGAAGGAAAAACTAACAATGCCTCCATCAGACCACCTTGGAGACAATGTCAAGGTATCTATCCCAAAATCAATTTAGAAGCAGGTTAAAGAAGACCCTTCATCATCAAGTCGTGTCCAGGTGAGCAGGGGCTGATGCTGCACAGGACCAGGAGCAGGGGCTGATGCTGCACAGGACCAGGAGAGCAGGGGCTGATGCTGCATAGGACCAGAACAGGGGCTGATGCTGCACAGGACCAGGAGACCAGGGGCTGATGCTGCACAGGACCAGGAGAGCAGGGGCTGATGCTGCACAGGACCAGGAGAGCAGGGGCTGATGCTGCATAGGACCAGAACAGGGGCTGATGCTGCACAGGACCAGGAGAGCAGGGGCTGATGCTGCACAGGACCAGGAGAGCAGGGGCTGATGCTGCACAGGACCAGGCGAGCAGGGGCTGATGCTGCACAGGACCAGGAGAGCAGGGGCTGATGCTGCACAGGACCAGGAGAGCAGGGGCTGATGCTGCACAGGACCAGGAGAGCAGGGGCTGATGCTGCACAGGACCAGGCGAGCAGGGGCTGATGCTGCACAGGGCCAGGCGAGAAGGGGCTGATGCTGCACAGGACCAGGAGAGCAGGGGCTGATGCTGCACAGGACCAGGCAAACAGGGGCTGATGCTGCACAGGACCAGGAGAGCAGGGGCTGATGCTGCACAGGACCGGGGGAGCAGGGGCTGATGCTGCACAGGACCAGGAGAGCAGGGGCTGATGCTGCACAGGACCAGGCAAGCAGGGGCTGATGAAGTTTACAGCAGAGATGGAGAAATAAAGAAACAGAAAGTGTTTGTGTAGGATCAGAACGTGGGGCTCGAGTCTCCAGCGATTACATGGATCAGTGCAGTAGGATGTTGTACTTAAAGCAGAGAGTTGGGGGAGGGCCTCCTGCAGAGTAAGGAGGGTGGAGAGCAGGGTGGGGAGCAGCAGCTGCCTCTTGCAGGCAAAGAGATCCTTGCTCGCAAGCTGGCACAGCCCTAGAACACCAAAGGACTGGTGCTGTTTCATAGGTTTCCTATCAGCCACAGGGTGGCCACTCACAGTTTGTAAGTCCAGGCTTTGAATGCCAGGGCCTCTTATTTGTGCTACAAGATGTTCCAGAACTCTCATTTAGTTGTTTTATATTCGACCACCAATCCAGTTTGAATCCAAATCTTCGGATTTATGTATTGTTCAGTTCACCCACTAAAGAACCCGGGCGGGTTATAGTCAGCCTCTTGGCACCGCTCTCCCCTGAACACACCTGGAAGTCGCAGGTAGACTCTGGTGTAAGAGACGGAGAGGATGACAACACAGAACACACAGACTCAGATTGCTCTGGGAAGGGTTGTTTCTGTTTGGCCTTGTCAACCTAACACAAGCTAGGGTCATCTGAGAAGAAGGAACCTCAATTGTGAAAATGCCTCCGATGAAGTGGCCTATAGGCGTTCTGTTTGTGGGGCACTTTCCGGATTAGTGATTGACATGGGAGGATCCAGCCCACTGTGGGCGGTGCCATCCCTATACAGGTGGTTCTGGGTTGTATAAGAAAGCAGGGTGGGTGGGCCATGGGGAGCAAGCCAGTAAGCAGCACCCCTCCATAGCCTCTGCTTCAGTTCCCATTTCCACGTCCCTTTTTCCAAGTTCCTGCCTTGATTTCCCCAGATGATGGACTGTAACCTGCAAAGTGAAGTAAACCCCTTTCTCCCCAAATTCCCTTTGGTCATGGTGTTTTATCACAACAGTAGAAGCAATCTAAGACAGGTGGTCCTTAGAAACATTGTGCTAAGTGAAAGAAGGCAGACACAAAAGGCTCCAGGTTTAAGCCCCCATTCATATACATCATCTAGTACAGGCCACCCATGGAGACAGCCCTGAACCACTGCTAGGGATGCCAGAGCAGCCAGACAGGGCGTACTTGACAATGGATACAGGATTTCTTCTTAGGGGTGAAAGAAATGTTCTAGAATTACTGATGGTTATGCAACTGTGTTGCTAAACACTTTCAAAGGGTAGGTTTTTAAAGTGTGTTCATTATATCTCTTTCTTTCTTCCTTTCTTTCTTCCTTTCTTTCTTTTCTTCCTTTCTGAGACAGAGTAACTAGAGTTCAGACCTGCCTTCTCCAGGTCCAAACAGGTGAAAGGCCTAGAGCCCCTAGGTCTCAGAGAAGACATTGTCACAACAACAGAAGCTCGTTCTTTTCTGAACTGTGGATGAATGACTTGGAAACAGAATCCAGAAATTCCACCATCCAACATGAAATCTGCATATGTGTCAGATTCTGCTGAGAGACATGAAGGATACCACAGTGAACAAGACAGACACTTAAGAGGTGGCACAGTGACGCCAGGAGCTCGACGTGGACTATAATACATTCAGAGGTCCAACAGAAGGGCCCCCTCCCTAAGGACTTAGCACTCTTAGCCAAGGCATGGAGGCATGGGAAAGGCCTATTTAGGAGTGAAAGCTATAAACACTAAGCAAGGAAAAAGGGGTCCAAGGGAAACCCCCAAGGTCAAAAAGAGGGCACAAGGAAGGCAGAGACACAAGGGGGAGAAGAGTGGCCTCCCTGTGTCCAGCCACAGGGGCCACTCGGGTCCACAAACAGGAATTCAGGCTGCCATGCTGGAGATGGTACCTTCCAGAATGTTCATGTCCAGAAGTCTTAAAAAAATGTGTCTAATACCATTGCTTATTTATTCATTCAGTAAATATTTATTGAGCAAGTAAGTGCAACATTCCAGGTACTGGAGATGTGCAAGCAAACTGGACGGCTTTGCCCTCCTCAGGCTCACATTCTGGCGTGGGGCAGTCAACAGGTGGAAGAAGGTGACTTCAGGGGTACTAGCCTTATAAATCACCCAGGGTGGGGCGGGCTTTACACAGAGCGATTGGGACAGCCTCTTTGATGTGAGAACAAGAAGATACCACCCACAGGCCAGAAAAGGGAAATGGGGAGGTCCAATGGAGAGTTGTTTGGGACAGTCGGGCTTGGAGCAACCACAAGTATGCAAAAGGGGCGAGAGGGGACAGGTACCAAGTTGCCTGTGAACTCAGTAGTGGCTTGCTAGCTATGCAGTATGGTTCATGTGAAACTGGATTTTTCAATTCTAAAGTGATGAAAGCCCTTGGGACACTGCCATAACACATCTACTGTAAGCTTCAAAAAGCTTTTGCCAGGTATAGTGGCACATGCCTTTAATCCCAGCACTCCAGAGGCAGAGACAGGCAGATCTCTATGTGAGTTTGAGGACAGCCTGGTCTATAGTGAGTTCCAGAACATCCAGGGCTTTGAAGAGAGATCTTGTCTCAAAAATAAAAGGGGGAGGGGGGAGAAAAGAAAAGAAAGAAACAAGAAGAGAAAAAGAAAGGTTAGCTTTTGATGGGAGCCATTGGTAAAGTGGCCAAAACCGGAAAGGAAATACTGAGGACAAATGGAATGTCCCAGGACAGAAACATAGACACAGAGAAACGTCACTAAAGTACAGTGTTCTGTATTTGGACAGGTTGGCCCTGTCCAAGTCCTAAAGTTAGCAGCGTCCACTTTGAAAGCAGGCTGACCCGGGTTTAAATCTAGGCTTACCAACTGTGTGACCTTGGCAGGTGACTTCGCCGCGTGCGCCTCAGTCTGCAGGTCTGAACGATGGGGTAACAGCAGCGCTTACCTGACAGGACTGTCGCTGCCGACACATTTGTGTGGCCCAGCCAAGCGCGGTGGGCGCCCCAGCTGCTGCTGCGGCTGTGAGTAATTTGTTACTAAGAATAGTTAGCGCCCCTCTCCGGGCCTGCGTCTCCGAGCTGGCCGTGCGTACAAGACGAGGCTGGACCCCCGTCCCGGGCGCTGGCCCGAACGCGGTCCCCAGACCCCGCGATCGAGCGCCCCAGTCAGGCCCCCGCCCCCACCCCCCGCTCACCTGGGCCGCGGCGGCCCGGGGATGTGCTCATAGCGGCTGCGAGCGCGATGCACGAAGGTGCAGCAGAGGCCGAAGGCGAGCAGGACGGCGCTGCCGAGCAACAGCAGCCCGGGGCTCATGGCTCCGGGTCCTGTCGGGGTCGGCGCCAGGTGCCAAGGGGGCCGGAGGCCGCGACCGACTAGCTGTCAGCGCCGCGCGCCGCCTCGGCCCCAGGCCCCGCGCTCACCAGCACCGCCCCCACCGCTCGGCTCCGCCCCCGCCGGCTCGACCCCGCCCCGGGCACGCGGACCCGCCAACCACGTCTCCGCCTCCGGCTTCAGCTCTCAGGACCCGCCCCCGCACAGCCACGCCCTCTTTGAGGCCCAGCCCCAGCCGCCACGCCGTTCCCGCCCAGAGCAAGAAGTATTCACCAATCACAACCTCGCTTTCGGCTCAGACTCTGAGGCCCCGCCCCTTCTATCCTCCCTTGGACTCAGACTCCGCCCCGAAATCGGCCCCGCCCAGAACGCGTTGTCCTGGCAACCTCGCTTCCTGGGCGCAAGCTGCCCAAGCGGCCGAGCAAATCCTGTCCGCTGGCTCCGCCTCTTTGGCCTCTCCAAATGCCTCTCCGCGTGCAGTGCCAGGCCTCTTCCTTTCTCGTACAAACCTTCTGAAAACCCTATCCCATCCCTCCCGTCCCCGTCTTACGCTGACTGTTCCCAAACATCTTCCTGGAACCTTAGCGCCCCAAAGTTAGTCAATCCCAAAGGTCCTCGCGCTGCGCCTTCATTGCAGGTCGGTGCAAGCCGTGCGCCCGCCTCGTGCCAGCGTCCGCCCGGAGGCGGCGAAGAAGTTCCCAGCAGATGTAGGAGCCCCTAGGCCCGGGAAAACCCTAATCCTGAGTATGGGTGATAGTCCATAGGAATGTGCTGGGATGTGCTCCACCTTCTCACCCTGTGGGAGCTCAAAGTGCTCCTTAGGCGTCTCACTTCCGAGTTTCAGTTCCCGTGAGGGACGCTCAGCTAGGCCTGCGGTGGATGGATGGGAGGGCTAGTTGTGCGCTCTCCTTGACTAGATAAAGAGCCTCGGGATTGGAGAGTGGGGGTTCTGAAGACCTCAGGAGAAGCTAGATTCCCGACTACCCCAACTTGGGTAGGTCCTGGAGGGGTTTAAAGACAGGAAAACAGGAAAAAAAAAAAAGTGTGGACTGTGTGCCCACATTTCCAGATATAACAGGTCCAGCTCATGGACATGAGACATGGCAGGGATCAGTGAGCCGCAGGGTGACGGGGAGAGCTTTAGGAGCTGTGTTTGATTTAGGTCTGGAGAGACCACCTCAGCCTGAACTAGACGGGAAGCCAAGCATCCAACCAGGGGCTGGCTTCTGAGTAGCATTGGGGGATGTGGCTTGCCACCGCGCCCCCGTGTGGTAGCGAGCGGCAGTCGCAGGTGCGCAAGCGGGACCTCGGGTGGCTCTGCTTGGGGGCAAACGAAGGTCAGCCAATTTAGTTTAGCCATTTGTGAAAGCTTTTGGATTGAGGAGAGATGAGAAGGAAGAGCATGCGGCTCAAGGGCGTGAACTTCCTGCACGCTTTTGGGTGAGTTAAAGAGTTAGACGGAAAAGGCCGTGGGGCATCGTGGTGCTCACTGGAGAAAGGATCGAAAGTTCTAGGCTAGCTGGGCGTGGTGATGCACACCTTGAATCTCAGCACTCGGAAGGTTGAGCAGGCCAAACTATACAGACATCCTGTCTCAAAAATAAAAAATTTTAGGCTTTCAGAGTTCAAGACCAGTCTGGGCAACTTAAGACCCTGTCCTAATTTTTTTTTTTTAAAGGTTAACAATCTAGCTTAGTGATAAGGTGCTTGTTTGTAAATACACACACAATACACGGTCCTGGGTTCTGTGTCCAATATTGGGAGGGTGGTGTGCAGAGCGGAGAGGTATGGCGTGGTCACTTTAGGAGGGTTGTTGTGACCCCCCACCCTGAGCTTAGCAGACATCCTAAATTGTGTGGAGTTAATTTTGTGTTCCTTGTCTGTCAGAACTCAAAACAGAGACGCCCTGGAGGCAAGGCCAGATTCTGATGAACTCTGGGCACAGTCTGAGATGGTCCACACAGGAGAGACTAAGGAAAGGGGAAGGTAATAATATTCTCTGACACATCACGCAACACTAATGACCTCTGGTTTGGCAGAGCCAGTACACCCCATCATTTCCACCCCTTTTTCTGGCTGTCAGTGACATACCTGCCCCCAGACCCCACATCTACTTTGTTCCCATGCCTCCATCCCCGTGATGCTCCTAACTAGCTCTCCTGCAGTTTGTTGTGGGACACAAACAACTCATCCAGACCCTGGGTCCCAGGGCTGACTGACTGTCCTTTCACTGAGCAGGTGGCCAATAACCTCCAACCTGGCTCTTCCCTGAGGTTCTCACTGGTACCACCCAATAGGGTAGCCACAGGCCACATGACATTACCACTTGGCATAGTCCAACTTGGGATAAGCATACATCCCAGATTTCAGAAATGTATTAGGCAGAATATGTGCAAGTGTGTGTGTGTGCGTGTGAGAGAGAGAGAGAGAGAGAGAGAGAGAGAGAGAGAGAGAGAGAGAGAAGGGCTTCAGGTACTTTCTTGCTCTCACCATCCCTTCCTTTGAGACAGAGTCTCTCCCCGAATCTGGGACTAAGATTTTCTCATCTAGGCTAGAATCCAGTAATGGCCAGCAATCCTGTCTCTGTTCCATCTTGGAGCTGGGGTCACGTATCTGTGCTTGGTGTGTCAGGTGGACACTGGGATCCTTGCGCAGTAAGAACTCTTAACTGCTGAGCCACCTCTCCAGCTCTGCAGAAGGTGCTCTGAAGTCACTGATACTTCAGTAAGTGGCAGAGGTGCCCATTTGGAGATCAAAAAGGACCGCCATAGCTGTCGGTTCTCAGCTGCTTCTTATTCTGAGACAGGGTCTCTCTTAAGTCTGGGCTAGCCTAGGCTAGCTTGCCAGTGATCTCCCAGGGGTTTGCCAATCTCCAACTCCCATGGGATTTCACCTGTGCGCCACCACGCCAAGCCCCATAGACGTTACTAAGTCATTAATATTTTATCAAGTATTTGTATATGGGTGTCCATGCATATTTATGTGGGCTCTGGGATCAAAACTTTACCAGCAGAGCCTTCTCTCCAGCCCTGGTATTTTATATTGGCTGCATGTGAAAATATTTTGGATATGTAGGGTTAAATAAAATATATCAAAATGAAGAGGGACTGGAGAGATTGACCGGCAGTTAAGAGCACTGGCTGCTCTCCTGACCCAGGTTTGATACCCAGCACCTGGTACTCATAACCATCTGTAACCCCAGTTCCAGGGGCTCCGATGCCCTCTCTGGCCTCAGCAGATACCAAGCACATGAGTGGTGCACACACATGCATACGTGTAAAACACCAATACACATAAAATATAGTTTGTTTGTTTGTTTGTTTGTTTGAGACAGGGTTTCTTTGTGTAGCCATGGCTGTACTGGAACTCGGTCTATAGATCAGGATGGCCTTGAACTCAGAGATCCATCTGCCTCCTGAATGCACAACAACCCACCCAGCTTACGAAATAATATTTTTTTTTAAAAAAAATACTCAAATAGTTAAAAACTATTCAACTCTTTTAACACACTTCTGGAAACTGGAATTGTGTCCATGGCTCACATGTTCCTGCTGGACAGTGGGACACAGACAGGGGAACCCTAGAGCATGACTCTTAGACCACAGCATTTCCATCACACAAGAACTCAAACAACAAACCCAGCCCCTGCCAGGCCTCAGTCAAAATCCAGACAGGGCCCTGCCACTCACACGTTGATCCTGCCAATTACCACTGTAGATGTTTCCTGTCTTAATTAGGGTTTGTATTGCTATGACAAAACACCATGACCAAAAGCAACTTTGGGAGAAAGGCGTTTATTTGAGTCCATCACCCAGGGAAGTCAGGGCGAGACCTCAAATCAGAAGCCTGGAGACAATAACTGATGTGGAGGCCATGGAGGAGCACTGCTTACCTGCTCACTCGCAGCCGTTTCCTCATGGTGGTTTGCTCAGGCTGCTTTCTTAGAACATCCAGGACCACAGACCCAAGGATGGCCCCGCCCACAGTGGGCTGGGCCCTTCCTCATCAATCACTACTCAAGAAAACGCCCCACGGGCTTTCCCACACGCCAATCTGGTGGGTGTGTCTTCTCACCCGAGGTTCTCACGTCTCACGAAACTCTAGCTAATGTTAAACTGGTGATAAAAACTAGCCGAGACACCCCTCCACGGGGTACCATTTCCCAGCAGGAACTATTGGGGACATGTGGCAAAGCTGGATCTAGGGGAACCACCTGAGGAAGAAGGATAAGGATGGGGACACACTGAGAAGTGGAGCTCAGTTCTCCAGAGTCCTGGACATCAATCTCCAGCCATGATGGGGATGCAGAGAGGGATGGTAATGTTGGGAGTATTGGGGGCTCCATCAGGATGGCATGATCTGACAGCTGAGGTGTCTGGTGAAGCTCTGCTGAAGGCTGGTTCTCCACGAGGTGGGTGAGAGACCCGACGCCCAGCCGGAAGAGTTCTCTGCGTTAGCTTGAAGGGGCTCACGTTTCTGCTTTTGCTTGTTTCTTCCCATGACACCTCAGTGCCAGCCCCTCCACATGACATGCCTCCCTGTCTAACACAGCTGCCAACACTACTGAGTCACTACTGAGCTTCCCATTCATGGAGTGCGCTGGTTACATCTGTAATGCCACCTTGATGTGTTCGTTTATAAATCCTGTCGATTACTTCCATGTTCCCATGACGCTCAGAAGAGTTAAGTGACTGGCTGTCCTCCTAGTGAGTGACTAGTGAGTGTCTAGTCCTGAGCGAGGACTAGAACTCCCACCCTCTTCTAGTTTAATGGTGTAAGAGATAGACACAAGCGTCTTGGGAGCTGAAGGCTGAAAGAAACTTCTCAGCCACTCACGGCACCAGGTGCACCTCCTGAGCTCACTGTCCGCCACACCCAAATCTCCCCCTCCCACCAATAACCAGAATAGACTGTGTAGACACTCCACGCCCCTCTAGGCACCAAGTTACAGAGACGCAGACGACACAGGCTCCCCGGCTGCTGCGCCTCAGGACAGCATGGATTTGCAGAAAATGTTATTTTCCTTTTTCGTCATTTTCTTAACAGTTCAGTATTTTTTTTTTTAATTTCAGAGAACAACCAGCCTCCAGAATTGCAGGGGGACCCTCGGCAGCAGTGTTCCACTCTCAGCTGTGATGAGCCTGAGCCAGCACCAGTTGCCCTGCCTGGAACACTACACAGGCCAGTTCAGATCGGAACGCAGTGCACGAACGGCTTTTTCCTGCAAAGCTTGGGCCAGGAGCTGCACCAGAGCCCTGGTCACACTGCCTGACATGGGCCATTCCCTGTGTTCCCTGCCTGGTGACTCCGTTGTTCCCCTAGCTCCACCCCTATCCAGAGCTATCCAGAGCTCGTTCCAGGGACCAGGCACAAAGCCACCGGTAAGCCCTTCAGGTACAAGGACCCCTCTTCCTATAGAGCAGGAGAGGAGATTCAGGCACCACCCTCTTTACCCACTCGCCTTGTATCCCAGCCTGCAGGTGTGTGGGGGGCGATAAGAAAGGGGATGGGAAGGGTTGTAAATGGTTGAATTGTTGACACAGCTCTGGTGAGTCGTCATGGTGGCCCCACAGGCTACTTAGCCCATGAGGCTGAGGAATATGAGGATTCCCCTGGGAGGGGATGGAAACAGTGGAGGATGAAAGTAGAGCCCCGCCCCCACCCCAAATCAGGGCTGAAGGGACCGAGTGCGAGCCTAAGGGAGCTTCTGTCCCAGAAATAGATGAGGGTCAGCCTTCAGGGATGGAGGGGAGCCAGCATCCTCCCCAGAGTGCCTGCAGGGCTCAGCAAATAGGTTCAGAGGTCCTCCTGGGCCTCTACCTTCCATCATGGGCACTTGATTCCTTTCAGCAGCCTGGTCTCTGGTGGGCAGCAAATGACCACAGGCCCCCTGGCCCTTTGAATCCTCTCTGTGGCTCTAAGACTGCCCATTCGTTTCCGTGGTGCCTCGGACTGCTGGGTCACCGCCCCACATTCTAGCCATGTTTCTCAGACCACATCCTGCAGTTCTGGTGCCTGGTGCTGTTCCTGAACAGTGGCTGCTCTCCGAAGTGCTGACGGGTACAAGATCTCAGCCAACACACACACACACACACACACACACACACACACACACACACACACACACACACACACACAGAGGTCACGTGCAGGTGAACCACCTTTTGGGTCCTCCATCCTGGCTCCTGCGTGCTGCATTGGCGTGCCCACAAACCCAAGGATCCACTCGCCAGGTAGCACCACCAGGTAGGAGAGGTAAGGCTACAGGTCCGGGTCTTCGTGGCTGCACTCGACGCCAGCGTCCTCTTCGTGTTTGCAATTGTGCGTGCCCACGCCAGCGTGCGCGCACTCCAGCAGGTTGCGCTCGCTGCCCGCGCAGCGCACGTCGTCCAGCAAGATCCGCAGCGCCCGGCCTTCGCCAAACTCCGCGCGCTTGGCGGCTCGCACCGCGTGTGCAAAGCCCAGCTGGCGACACACCACGGCGGCCGCCTTGATGTCCCAGGCGTCGTCGCACACCGTGCCCCAGCGTCCGCCTATGAACACTTCCACGCGGCCCCGGCCCGGGCTCAGGCCTGCGGGCCGTACCAGGCGCACCGAGCCGTTCTGAGGTTCGGGAACTGCGGTACCTGGACGTCCCCGCCGTCGCCCGCCTCCCTTCCGGGCTCCTGGTCGCCGGGTGGGCCTTGCGGGCTTTGTTGGTCGCAGAGTGGGCGCAGGGGGAGCAGCCGTGGGGCGCCTCCGGCGTGGCGCCTTAGTGGGAGCGCGGGCTGTGGGGCGCGGAGTGCTCTCTGACGTCCGAATGAACTCTACACAGAGAAAAGGCCTGGGGTCAGAGGGAACTGGCTGTCCCAGCCAAGCACAGCCCTCAGCCTGTGCCAGAGAACAGATCCACCTGGTCCGGCTCCACTCCAACCCTGAGATTAGGGTGCCTCTTACAGATCCAGCTATGTTTGACCGCTTGCCCTGACCCCTAAGGATGCCAGCTTTAAACAGTGTCAGTCACTTCTTCAGTCACTTAGCAAGTCCTGGTTGGCAGGCACGTGCTGTGCTGCTGCTGACTGCCCCCAAGCCCTGCCCTAATGTAGGGGGAAGACCCTGAAATTTAGAAACAATAAGGAGACGTTGCCTGGACACCGTACAGGAGCTAAGTACTCAGCGCTTCCTGCCCTCAGTTTCCCACGAAGAAGCAAAAGCCACGGAGGAATTGATGCTAGCAGTAGCTTCAGAGTGAGTTCCAAAACAGCCAGGGCTACACAGACAAATCTCCTCTCAAGAGGGGGAAAAAGGGAGGAAAAGAAAAAAGATTTACATGTCTGTGAGGCATTTTCTTGATTAATGGTTGATTTGAAAGCGCCGGTCCCACTGTGGGTGGTGCTAACCCTGGGCAAGTGGTCCTCGGTTATATAAAAAAAGCAAGCTGGGCAAAAGCAAGACAGTAAGCAGTGTTCCTCCCGGCCTGCCTTCAGGCTCCTGCATTGAGTTCCTGCCCTGACTTCTCTCCGTGACCTGAGAGTTGTTAAGTGGAAATGAGGCCTTTGTTGCTTTTGATCATGGTATTTTATCAAAGCAATAGAAGCTCTATGACAGAGGGACTGCTGGATGGATGATAGCAGGGTGGATGGATGGACCGTAGATGGATAGATAATGACGAGATAATGGCTTTCTAGAAGGATGGTGGCAGGACGGACAGATAATGGCTAGATTAATGCTGGATGGTTGGGTGGTTGGTTGAGTGGATGGATGGATGGATTCATGAATAGTTGGATGGTGGGTGAATGTTTGGATGAGTGGGTGGATGAACTCATGTTTGGATGGATGGGTGCCTAGATGGATAATGGGTGAATGAGTAGGTAGATAGATCATAGATGCCTGGATTCATGAGTGGATGGATGGATGGATGGATGGATGGATGGATGGATGCACTGATGTGTGAATGGTTGAGTGGATGGATGATGGATGGGTATATTGATGGTTGGGTGAGCAAATAGGTAAATGGATGATGATGGGTGGATGGATAAATTTATGAGTGAATGGATGGCTGGTGGGTTTGATGGGTGGGATGTGGATGAATCAGTGAGCAGATGGACAGATGAATTTCCATCATCTCTTGGTATGCAAGAGATGGTATGACCTTACTATGCCAAGCCACTGCTCCAACTTAGCTTGGACCCAGTGGGACAGCCCCCTCTGCCCTTTCGCAAGACTCCATGCCCAGCCAGTCATTCACAGCTTTAAGGGGCCTTCGGAACACAGGCTTTGCTCATGGCTCCCTCTGCCCTAAACCAAGAGGGACAAAATGGAACTATGGAAGATGCAGCCCAAAGGCCCCACACCTTTACTTGCAGATAGACATCCTCCCAAGAGCTCTGAGCATTCTTGCCTGACACGGCTACCCTCTTCTTGTCCCATTCTACTTGAGGCTGCAGCCCCCCGGGGTGTCTACCCACTGCCTGGACGGTAGTTGAAGGATCTGTCAAACAAAACAATGCATTGCATTTACAGTCCGTTGACACTGACTGGGTCTCGCCAAGGTGTCAGACATGGTGTTAGGTATAGGGGCAGTGGAAACCTTCTAGGTCCCTCTGGGCCCCAGCCTGACCTGAGGGGTAGCAGGAGCCCCTTTTCCCACCAAAGAATACTTACTTTCCTTGGGCACAAAGGGGATGAGGTGACTCTTCACTTTCACCTGAGCAGGGCGTATCTTACATTTCCCTGGAGGCGCCCGTCTGCCAAACACACACAGATCAGGACCGGGATCCAGTCTTTCACTCCCTACCCCCAACCCCAACACCTTCCCTTGCCATGGGACAAAGAGGGTAGGGGACCAGATAGGTGTGCCCAGGGACAGCTGTAACTGGTGTCTAGCTACTAACCGGTCACTCTAAAGCCGCACCACCACACTGCCCACCCTACTCTTGTAACGCCCCATTCCTGCCCACCCCTTCACCCTGGGACTTCGAGAAGGGTCTCTCTCCCTGCCTCTAGTTTCTGGGTTTCTGGAGAAGTGCAGAGATAGTTAAGGCAAGCTAGAAGGTGGTGAGCAAAAGGGAAGAATTGTGGGAAGCTAGCCCCAGCAGGCCCAGCATAGTCTTGGGGCCTGTCGTTCAGAGAAAAAGAGTCTGAGAAAGGTTGCCAGGGTGTGAACAACCTCCCTCTCTATCCTGCAGAAACACAAGGACCAGAATTCCATTTTAATTGGTTTTTGGCTGTTGATCTGTGATCCTTTGAATGGGTCTGACTCTGTTCCAAGACTGTCCCCACGTGGGTCCGGGACTTCATTGGGAGTTCTATCCGCCTGGGATTGAAATAGCCACATGACGAGGCGGCCCCCAGAAAGACTTGGCACTAGAGGGGACATGTAGCTCTTACAAGGCACACAGACTTCTCAAAGGTGGAGATAACAGCCAGGTCTCTACTCGGACCTCTCACTGGGTCTGCATGTTGGGCAGATCCAGGAAGCAGGGGAGGGTCCTATCTCTTAAGGAAATTACATTTTTAAAAACGTCTTTATATGCTACCTACAAAACACCATAGGGGTTCTGTTTAGAGGGGGAGCTGTGACCCCTGGGCCTTCCTCCCCCATCTTCCTTTTCCTCTTGTCAGCGTGTGGGTGTCAGGAAACACACTTCTTTCATAAGAGGAGAACGGAAGAGAGAAGGTTGAAGGAACAAGGGAGGAATCTCACTCACTTCTGCCTGCCTCTAACCCCGAGACCTTGAGCAAGAAAATGCCAAAGTCCTCCCGGGTCCTTTCTGCACACCAGGGACAATGAACCAAGAGGGAGAGTATGTCAGAAAGCAGTTAAGATGTGTGAATGTTTTGTATACGTTTACATCTGTGCCCCATGTGCTGGCCCCACAGGGCCGTCAGGGAGCAGAATGAGGCATCTGGTCCCTGAAACTGGTTCTGGATGGTTGTGAGCCATCGTGTGAATGCTAGGAACCTAACCCAGGTCCTCTGGAAGAGCAGCCAGTGTTCTTAATCACTAATCCTTCTCTCCAGCCCCAGCAATGTTTTTAAAAACGAAAATAACCTTAACTTCCAACATGAAAGACGATGATTGCTCAGGGACAGCAGACAATGACTAGCATCCTTTCCAGAGGGATGATGCCATGTGGAGACAATGGCACTCCTCGGGGACAAGCAAATGAGATAAGAGCTGACTGTGGTCCAAGTATGAGGTCACAGATAAGAAAGTGGGTGAGACCTTGGGGAAAACAAGATGGAGGCGTACGACGGGCGGGCCCGTACTTATGACTTCTGTAACAAGACATTACGTCATCGGCTGTCAATTTGTATCAGTCGTGATTTAAAATAACACACACACACACACACACACACACACACACACACACACACACACAGAGTTTGAGGAGCAAGGAGTCTGAGAAACTGCCTGCAGACTGGAAACAACAAAAGCTGTGGGAAAAAAAAAAAAAATGTTGACTAAAAAGAGATGGGGTCCTGAGATCAAGAGGGAGCGTCTACTGCATCCGGGAGCATCCAGGAGCATCCTGAATTAGAGGCAGAAGCATGAGGAATTCAAAGCCAGCCTAGACTAAACAAAAAAAAAAAAAAAAAAAGGTGATATACACCTTTAATCCCAGCACTCAGGAGGCAGAGGCAGGTGGACCTCTGTGAGTTCAAGGCCAGCCTGGTCTATAGAATGAGCTCCAGAATAGCCAGGGCTACACAGATAAACCCTGTCTTGCAAAAACAAAACGACAACAACAATAATAATAATAAATTATAATATATTCCATATATATATATATATATATGAGGTATCCTCTCAGGACATATCATGTGAATGCCTGCACTCACATACATAATACACCCACACTGGGCATAGGGTGGGGTTAAAAATAATAAGTTTGGGGGCTGGAGAGATGGTTCAGCAGTTGAGAGCACTGACTGCTCTTCCAGAGGTCCTGAGTTCAATTCCCAGCCACCACATGGTGGCTCACAACCATCTGTGATGGGATCTGATGCCTTCTTCTGGTGTGTCTGAAGACAGCTACAGTGTACTCACATAGATAAAACAAATAAATAAAATCTTAAAAAATAAACAACAACAACAATAATAATACGTTTAACCAGGTGTAGTGTACACACGTTTAATCACAGCACTTGGGAGACATAGGCAAGTGGGTCTCTGTGAGTTCAAGGACAGCCTGGTCTACATAGAGGATTCAAATACAACCATAGATACATAATAGAGAGAACCTGTATCCAAAAAAAATGTTAATCTGGGAACCTAGGGAGGTGACTCAGTGTGTAAAGCACTTGTCACACAAGAGTGAGACCTGGACTTGGGACCCCAGGACTCGTGTAAATACAAGGTTGACATAATGTTTGTAATCCCAAGTGGAGACAGGGAATCCCTAAAGCAAGCCAGACTTCCAAATAGTGAGGTTCAAGAGAAAGACCCTGCCTCAATATGTAAAGTGGGGAGCAAAAGTGGGAGACAACCACCTTTGTTGACCCCTGGCCTCTACCTGCATGTGCACCCACATACATACATGCACATGCACACACATGCACACAGGCACACCCAGGCACACAAACATACACATGCACATTCATTCACACACGCACACTTACTGTAAGCAAGCCCGATATCATCTGTCTAATAAACTGCCCCTCCAGAAGCTGTTGGTTTTAGAGACGTTAGGCAACAGCACAAAACTTGTCTAAAGATTAGGCTGGCATGGGGTTGGGGATTTAGCTCAGTGGTAGAGCGCTTGCCTAGCATGCGCAAGGCCCTGGGTTCGGTCCCCAGCTCCGAAAAAAAAAAAAAAAAAAGATTAGGCTGGCACAAGAGCACCCTAGTCATCCTTCACGCTGACCCCTTGAGAACGTGCATTACGCAATGACCTCTCTGGCCACTCACTGACCTCTTGATCACTCTCGATCTGGGGAAGCATTCTCCTCTGTAGTGGCACCGCTGGCTCCCGGGAGTGCCTCATGCTAGCCTGTAGTAAACTTTGTTTTCTACACTGACTGTAACAGCAAAAATGAACTGGATAGCTAACCCAAGGCCTTGTGTATGCTAGACAAGTCCAGTATGTCTGTCTCTCCTCTCTCTCTGTCTGTCTCTGTCTCTATCTCTATCTATCTATCTATCTATCTATCTATCTATCTATCTATCTATCTATCTATCTATCTATCTCTTTGAGACTGGATCTTACTTAATTGCCTAGGCTAGCCTAGGACTCTCAGAAGCTGGCCTCAAACTTGCAATCCTCCTGTCCCAGGCCCCTAAATAGCTAGGGTTACAAGTGTATATACTGCTATGCCTGGCTGAAAAACAAAGGTTTAGGCTCAACGTGTGTATTACAACTTCTCTCAACCTACTGTGCTTCAAAGTAGCTGGCTACTCTGCTTAAGAGACCAAAATTTACAAAAAAAAAAAAAAAGAAAGGGCTCTACAAGGGCCATCATGAAGTCATTCATTAAACACACTCTAGTGTCTGCTCTGTGCCATTCTCGACCTGAGGGGTATGACTGGGGTGAGGAGACAAAGCCTTTTCACCCTGGAGACATGGACAATTCCAAGGCCACGAGATGACAACGGAGTGAGGACAAGAGAGCAAGTAAGACAGGGAAAGCACCTGGAGGCCACAGGTTTATACCCATAGTCATGCTGCCAACGGTTAGGGCCTGTCACTCCCCTCTACTCATCCAATGGGGAGCATATGTCATACAGGAGTCAGTTTAGGCCTCCGACCAAGGAGAGAGTCTCACAGCAAGAACTAAGGGGATATGGGAGTAGGTGGAAGATGGAGGAATTTACTGTTTCTGCAGACAATATGGGCCAAAGCCCAGTTCAGGGACTCACCTGGAGGGATCGGTCACTTTGTAGATAACCCCTCGTGCAGCTGTGGCACTGGGCACACCGGTGGACATGAAGTACAGCTCCCCTTTGAACAGGGAACAAGGCAATGAGGGTGAAAACTGCCTGCAACCAAATGTTGGCAGCCCTGCCACACCCAGTCTCCCCTCAGGCTCAGAATCTGACCCCCCAACCCTGACCTCCACAGACCCTGAGGGGTGTTTTGCCCACCTAACACCTCAGGATGCCTTGATCCTCTGCAGCACAGCCCACCCCACCCCCCATGTCTCACCGTGCCTGGCCTCATAGAAGTTCCCACCACCAACTACCATTCCCCTGTTCCCTGCTTGGATAGAGTTTGACCAGGCTATTCTGCTAGCTACGGCCATGTGAGGCTCAGCTTTCATATTCCGTGTGTGCATAAGGACCATGCCGAGGCGGCCAATGCTGCTTCGGTGACCCTGTCCTCTTGGTGTCTATGCTTCGAATGTGCCTGAAGGTTACTGGGTCAGCAGAGGTCCTTACAGCACCATCCAATGTGTCTGAAATACATGGCGGGAGCCGGGAGAGGCTGTTTTGCTATGCCAGGCTGTCCTCGGGCTGGCCAGCTCACAAGCGCCTCCTCCTGGTTCTCTGTCATTCAGTGTCATTCAAAAGACTGAGGACAGGCCCTTGAGAATTGCACCTTCCTTCCAGACTGCACTGGGGGGTGGGAGGAGGCTGCTTCTAAATCATCGTTAACCCCCTACTGACCAAAAGAAAAAGCTTCCAAGGGCTGAGCGAGCTTAGCGTCGAGGCTGGGACTGGGGCTGCCCCTTGGGAAATTCACATTCTAATGAGGAGGGGAGGTTGTCAGTTCAACAAAGGTTTCCCAGACTAGGCCCTGGGGGCTTTGGGCACTGGGCCCTGCAGGGGATACCCCTCCAAAGGCCGGTGGTGAGCGTTGCCTGGTAACCTCAACAAGCCTGCACCGAGGCCTGCTGGGGGCCCCTGGCCTTTTGTCAGGGAACAATCCCAGGGCCAAGGACAAGGCAGGATGCTGAAGTGGGATCCCTTCTTTTCTCCCTTCCCCCCTCTGTCCCCTACGTCAAATGCATCAAGTGCTGGGAATGTAAGGTCCAGTGACAGGCTAGAAGGCTGTATCTGCCTGCTTTGAAATGACAGCAGACTTTCCTCAATAGCCCAATCAGGAGCCATCAGGAGCCATCGGGAGACCAGTTCTTCCCTCCCTGGCCTTCATTCCATATTCCAGATCTCTCCTGCTCCTGCAGCTGACTCTGTGGCCTTGTACCCATCCTGTCTCTAACATTCCCATCTATCTACTCCTCCATGGGGGCGGGGGATCACCTTTCTGTTCTCCAGATAAGAAAGGAGAAGTTCTGGAACACAGATTCTAGTGCTAACCCAAGAGTGTGCAAGTTAAGGCCCAAGCCCCAGAAACACACCCATCCCCAGCTCCAAAATCATTTCACTCTTAAGTTTCCTTCGCAACAGAGGCCAGAAGGGTGACCAGAGTTGGTTACAGTCCCAAGCATGGGCAGAGGATGGAGGGCTCTCTGGGTGCTCACCAGCCTCGTCCTCGGCGAAGGAGATGATGTATGGGTAGTAGTTGTTGATGAGGCCTGGGAAAGCACAGGTCTGTCCACGGCCCATGCAGACCTCGCTGTACTTCCACTGGCCTGACTCTGGGTTCTCTCGGAGAGACATCAGTCGCCTGGAAAGGAGGATGAACTGTGAGGTCATGGATGCTGTGTTGCACAAGGGAATCCACTCATCTGTCCAGTTATTCACACACCCGTTCATCCACCTGTCCGTCTTTGCACACATTTATTCATTCGGATCATTACTAAGAGTGACCCGAACTTTCTCACCCAGGGAGAGACCCATTTGGCCCACTCCTGAGCAAACGCACAAAAACCACGCCCCGTTTTACCAGTTAGGGAGAGCATAGTCCACGCGGGC
The DNA here is from genome assembly GCF_011064425.1 of Rattus rattus. NCBI lineage: Eukaryota > Metazoa > Chordata > Mammalia > Rodentia > Muridae > Rattus > Rattus rattus. The sequence goes on along the minus strand of NC_046160.1, from coordinate 125,994,208 downwards.
TACTTACCCGCTCATGAAATCGCCAAAAATGTAGAGGCCATTGAGGTTGGGGTACTCACAACCCCGGTACACGTAGCCTCCCGTGACCGATTTGCCCAGCTTGTGCGGGTAGGCGAAAATCGGCAGCACGTCATCTGAGGAACAGATGAGAAAGTGAGTTCATCCTGAGGCCCAGTGCTTTGGAGTGACCTGAGCCAGGAAGGCTCTCAAAGGGGCATACTGTCATTTTAGGAGCTCGGCAGGGGCTGCATGGTGAGAAGGAGCCTAAAGTGTTGCTTGAAGGGACCCCTTAAGTACAGGGAGCTCTGAAGTGGGAAAAGCCAGTCAGGAGATAGGGGTAGGGGACAGTACTATACGGATGTGGGGGAAACAGTGTGGTCAGAGATGGTGGGGTATCCAGGGAAGGTGAGGCAGGGGGTTCCCAGAGGGCCACTAGGCAGAGTGAAAGGGGTGGGATCTGGACTGGAGATCTCAGAGGAATGGGACAGATCTCAGTCTATGAACCCAGAGAGCAGTGGGACATGTCGGCTATAGGTTTGGGGTCCTGGAGTTATCCGAGTCGGGGGTCCCCAAGGAGATGGGGTGGGTCGGATTGGATCCATGTCGAGGGTCTGCGTCAGAGAGGGCCAGGGGAGATCTAGCTAATGGAACGGGGAGGACCGGACAGAGACATTTGGAGGTCCCCAGGGACGCGGTCACCGAGGGAGGCGTTGGCGCACAGCTTGCGGTCGTAGCACTCGAAGCCCTCGCGAGCGCGCCAGCCGTAGTTGCGGCCCCGCTCCACCAGGTCCACCTCCTCGTACTTGTTCTGGCCCACGTCCCCGCAGAACAGGCGGCCACGGTGAGTGCCAGACACTGGGTCTCCGCGGTCGAAGGAGCAGCGCCACATGTTACGCACGCCTAAGGCATAGACCTCGGGCCGCGCTCCGGGATCGTCCACGAACGGGTTGTCGAGAGGGATACCGTAGGGGAGGCCGCGCTCCTTGCGGTCCACGTCGATGCGCAGCACCTTGCCCAGCAGCGCCGACCTGCGGCCCGGGAGGAGAGCGCGGGCTGGTTACGTTGCATCTGCGCAGGAGGCAGGAAGGGTGTCTAGCCCTCCTGGAAGCCCTAACCCACCTCCTGTGGCTGCATTGCCTTCTCGCAGCTTATCTCAGGTCAGACTACCCTTTATAGCGGGCACCCGAGCTATGACAAGCCACCACCCACCTTGTCATTCAACTGCACCTGGCCCCGAGGAGCCCAAGCTCGATACCACAACCATCTATGGAATCCCACTATCCTAAGCTGTAATATTTTGGGTGCTGCTGTTCACATGGCTGTGCTATAAGGTAAAGATTACACTAGAAAAATAGCCCATGTTTATGTCCTTCTCATAGCCAGTCGGGTGCTCCCACATAGCGGGGGAACCACAAACGCCGAGACACCGAACGAAAGCGCAGGCCATGAAAATCACTTATATTAAATAGTACCAAGTACAGTCGGGCGAAGGGGCACATGTGCTCTGACCTCCTGGCGGCTATGAGAGGAGGGAGGGAAAGTAGCTGTTGCCTTCATTGATCACGTGAGCAAAGTGGTACGCAATGGGAATCAGTGGTTCTCAATCGGTGGGTCGCGACCCCTCTGTAAGCCACTCCTATTCATAACTGTAGCAAGATCACAGTTATGAAGTAACAACGAAACAGTTTTGTGATTGAGGTCACCACAGCATGAAGACCTGTGTTAAAAGGTCCCAGCATGGGCTGGAGAGATGGCTCAGCGGTTAAGGGCATTGACTGCTCTTCCAGAGGTCCTGAGTTCAATTCCCAGCAACCACATGGTGGCTCACAACCATCTGTAATAGGATCCGATGCCCTCTTCTGGTGTGTCCGAAGACAGCTACAATGTACTTATATATATAAATAAATAAAATCTTTAAAAAAAAAAAAAAAAAAAAAAAAAGGTCCCAGCATTAGGAAAGTTGAGAACCACTGATCTAGAAGCCACCTGGAGTTAACAGGGCCAGGGCTGGGGACACAGCTTTGCAGAGTGGTTTCTGCTTTGCTCTCCCTCTCTCTTAGCACTTGCGAGCTGACTCCTCCCTCCAGCCTGCCCAGCAAGGCTGTGTTGGTGCAGCTAACTCAGGTGACACATTTGCATTAAGCTATCGGCTAACACACAGCTGTAGAACCCAGTGTTTCCCTCACTTCCAACAACCTCACAAAGTGTCCTGTTAGCTCCGTGATCAACAGTGATCAACAGGCCAGACCGGTGGCAATGCTTAGTCCCTGTGACCAGAAGCTCCAGGACACCACCTTCACACCCCACATCCAGCTGCTGGATCTACAGGAGGCAAACTCCTAGCAGCAAACCCATGCTTTTAACTTCTGCTCAGTTACCCATGACTCCCCACTTCCTGTCTCAGCCTCTGCTCCAAGCACATGGCTAAGCCGAAAAGGCTGGATGTTTCTCACTGTCAAACAGGAATGAATAAGCCACAGACTGTAACCCACACATCCTCCCTACTGTTATTTTCTGGGCCAAGAGAGGCTGTGCACGTGCGCTGAAGGAACAAGAGACTGTCTGGGGCCTCCTGCACATGCCTGTGTACATGGTGTGTGTGTGTGTGTTTATGTGTATGCACACACGCACACATGAAAGGAGAAGGCCAGGCCGTTTGCTCAAAACGGGATGATGAAGATGAGACTTCACTCGTCTCTTATGGGAATACACTCTGCCTTTATGCCAGCAAGGCCCACAGGCCAGCGCTCACCGCTCACCTCGGACAGGCCAGCGCTCGCCTCGGAGGAAACCCCATCCTCCCAAAGGCTCATTGCTATCACTTCTCCTGTGTCTGTGAAAACGGGCACTGTGCCTGGCCCTTGTCAACTGCTGGCACCTTCTTTTCTCAGGACAAGTCTCCCACTGAGCTTGTCATTGTCCTCACAGTAACTGACTTAGCTGAGGTTCCAGCTAACTGCAGGTTACCACCCTGCTCTGTGTGGTGGGACAGAAGTTCTCCCTCCAGAAACCCCTTAGGAACAGGAGACTGTGCTCCGTGTGCAAACTGAAGCCTCGGCTGGGCAGAAGCAGGGCATACTTGTTTTGAGCGTTTCCAAACTTCCCAAAGGGGTCTCCAGCCATCCCGCCGTCTCCAGTAAAGATGTAGAGGAATCCGTCATCTCCAAAGAGCAGCTGGCCCCCATTGTGGTTGGAAGCTGGTTCTTCAATCTCCAGGATTATCCTAAAGAAAGATAAGTACCCCCTCCATAAAAACACCTTCCAAATGGTAGCCCCCAAACTTGCAGTGGAAAAGACTTTGTATCTCTTGTAGCACTTAGGTCAGGTTTAGGGATAATTCACACTGTGTCAAGGAAGAAACTGGATGCTCAGAATGGTTGAGTGACCCACTCAGGGACACACAGGCCAGCAGCATCAGGGCTGGGACCAGAACTCCGGGCTAATGCTTTTCAACTGCTTTCTAACCCTGGTACCCAACGAAAGCTCGCCAACTTCCCCATCTACAGTAGCTTGCTGCCTACCCTACAACTAGTGGCTCAGAGCATGTGTCACCTTCACCCTTGAGTGTTAGCTACCGGCTTCTCAGGGGCAGTGGGCCAGGCCTTTAGCCTCATACTCCCTGGAAGCTCCTTGTGGCCCTGGAGGAAACCTTCATTGTACCCAGTCAGCTGGCTTTCCATCAGGGTCTGTCATGGATGGGGGAAGGCAAGACGAAGGATGACACTGCCACTCTCTGTCCCGAGAAGTGGCAGGGACAGAGATACAAGAGTGGCGAAGGTGAACATCTCAGCCAATGGCAGAAACAGTCACACCACCTCCTCCAGTTGATTCCTCCATCCCAGTAGCAACCACATACAGCAGGGGTGGTCTCTGCACTGGCTCTCCCTGGCTCGTGGTTAATTACCTGTACTAAACACCCCCTGCCCCAGTAATATATATAATATACATATGATATTATATATATTATACACTATATATTCTATATTATATATATATATATTATTCCACAAGGCCAGTCACTGCACTAACCCCCATTATCCTTATGAAAACAAAAGCAACAAAAAACCAAAACAAACAAGCAAACAAGAAAAGAACAAACAAACAACAGAACAAGACCCAGAGAGTCCAGGTCATCAGAAACCGGATCTTGACTGGTTCCTTCCATGGCAAGGCTGATGCATATGACTGTGGAGAGCTCGCTTGGTCATATGACCTTTACAGAGTTTCAAATTCAGGGTCCCTCAAGCAGAGGACAGCTCAGACTGCTGGTCACCCACCTCCTCCAACCATGGGAAGACACTGATAACTGACCTGGGTACCAATGGTGGCTAACTCCTGGCCCTTCCAGCCGACCAGCCATGCCAACCTCTCCTGAGTAAGTCAAGTTCTGTGTGAGGTGCCCAGAGGACCCTCGGTGATGCCTCGGGTAAAACGTGTGGCTCTGTATTCTTTATGTTCTCTATGTAATTAATGAATGTTCTCTCTCTCTCTCTCTCTCTCTCTCTCTCTCTCTCTCTCTCTCTCTGTGTGTGTGTGTGTGTGTGTGTGTGTGTGTGTGTGTGTGTGTGTGTGTGTGCCATGTGTATGGGTCCCCTGGTACTAGAAGAGAGCATCCCCTGGCGCTGAAGTTACAGGCCGTTATGAGCTGTTCCTGTGGGTGCGGGAAACTGAACTCAGGAACTGAAGAGCAGCAGATGCTCTTGACCACAGAGCTAGCTCTTCAACTCCGGGATTTATGTTTGTTCATTTGTTTTTAGGTAGCATCTCCCTATATATCCCTGGATGCCCTGGAACTCACTATGTAGACCAGGCTGTCCTTGAACTCACAGATATCCACCTGCTTCTGACTCATAGTGCTGGGAATGAAGGCATATACCACCACACCTACTTGATTTTTTTTTTAAAGACAGGGTATCAAGTAGCTTATGCTAACTGGAATATGCTATGTTGCCAAGGATGGCTTTGAACTCCTGACCCTCTGGGTTTTTTAAATTCATTCATTCATTCATATGTACACAGTGTTCTGCCTGCATATATGTCTGCACAGCAGAAGAGGGCACCAGGTCTCATTATAGATGGTTGTAAGCCACCAAGTGGTTGCTGGGAATTGAACTCAGGACCTCTGGAAGCTCTCGAGCCGCCTGACCCTCCGGATCCTGCCGCCTCCACTTCCTAAGAGCTGCTATTACTGGGAATGTACCAACCACTCAGTTTCCAGCTTCAGCTTTTATCGTGAGCCATTTTTATGTCTCTATGGGAGACACAGGCTTTCATGCTCCACCTCTCCTCTGTCAGGTCCACGGGACAAACTTTTTCCCATTGAGAAGCAGTCTCTCAGGCTTGGGTGTAATTGTGAAAATTCTGTTTTCCCTTTTATCCTCTGGCTGCCAGATAACTCGAGTCAAAACTAAGGCTCTAAGACAAGATGTCTGACCCTCAAAGTTCCCATTTTTATGCCGTTTCTCTTTTCTGTATGTCGAACGTCAGCACTTAGCAGTTTCATCAACTGCATGGTGGCTTTTGATGTGCCTTTTCACCAACACACCTGATCCTGCTTGCCCTCTACTTGAGGTTAGAGACAGTCACTGTCACTGAACTACATTTCCCATGCTCCTTTGCTAACGGAACAGTATCAGCCAATAGAAGGCATTAGGAGAGCCAGTTGTGGGGCTGGTGTTTTTGTGTTTCTGACCACAGCTCTGCCCCTCCACTATGGCTGTAGTCAGGTTGGCCTCCAACCAGACCTGCCCCACAGTTCGGGGGCTACAACACCTCATTTCTCCCTGGGTCCCTCCAGCCATAGGAAGAGGTAATGTCTTCCTCCAGTGGCCCAGGCTCATTGCCACCTTCCCTAGGCTGACCTCCCAGAATCCTTAAGACTCTTATTTTCAGTTCCACTTCTGCCTGGGAGAATCTCTGGAACAACCTGACCAAGCCAGTTCAACCCCTCTGAACAGTAGAGATATAAATACTGATAAGTAGGTTCTACAGGCCCTGGGGGTCTAGGGTAGGAGCAGATTAAATGGGATAAGAGCTGGACAGGGTCGCCAATGCCTGTAATCCCTCTACATGGAAGGCAGAGACACAGAGAGGGATAGGCTACATAGGAAGTTTAAGGGCAGCCTGGGATACACAAGGAGAGACAGACAGACAGACAAAAAGACAGAGACAGAGACAAAGAGGGAGACAGGAAGGGAGAAAGACTGAGAGGCAGAAGCAGGGAGGGAGATAGGGAAGGAGAAAGACTGAAAGACACTGAGAGAGAAAGAAGAGAGAGAGAGAGAGAGAGAGAGAGAGAGAGAGAGAGAACTAACTGGGGGAATGGGGAGAGAGAGAGAGATGATTTTTGTGCAAAAACAGACAGGGCGGGGTCATGTCCCCGTGTGAGGAGAGACAGAGATGAATCTCTCATATTCTGAGAGAGAGACAGATTTCATCTGAGAGAAACTGGAGAGAGAGAGCTCAGAGAGAAAGAGACCTGAGAGGTCATGAGAGAGAGGTGAGCATCCAAGTTGAGAGTCCTGGTCTGGGTCAGGAGAAAGGACCCATGCTACCATGTTGATCAAGAATGTCAGCATTCTGATCCCAACCCAGTAGCTGGATGCCCTTCCTGAGCAGACCAGGACTCCAGCTCTGCTCTCTCTCTCAATGTGACCACAGGTCTCTTTCTCACTCTAGCTGTGACACACATCTCTTTTACAAGCCAGATGACACAGCTGTCTCTAGAGCCTGCCACACACACACACACATCTCTCTCTCAGGTCACACACACACATGACCCCTGTCTGTTTTGCAAAACATTCCTCTCTCCCTCAGCCCACACACACATTCCCTCTGCCCTCTCACACACACAAAATCTCACTCTCATGCACACACACACACACACACACACAGTGGTGTTAAGTATCCACAGCATTTAAGACAGGCACACTAGCGCAGCCACAGCAGTGTGTGTCACGCAGCCTCCCATGTGACCATCAGCCCTCCCTTGGCTGGGGCTCCCAGAAAGCGACCTCTCTGAGCCGTGATCCACGGTGTTCTCATCATCCTCTGAGATTCTGAACTCGCTGATACGGATCCACTCTCTGAAGCCGACCCCCACAGAATAGTAGACATAGAGCTTGCTGGGATGCGGGAAGCGGGGGTGGAAGGCAAGGCCCAGGAAGCCACGCTCATCTCCTTCCCAGGGTGACGTAAGCACTGCCTGGCTCACATTCAGGAAGGGCTTCTCCAGGCGGGAGCGGTCAGGCAGGTAGGTCCACACCAGCCCCACCTGCTCTGCCACGAAGAAGCGGTGGCTGCCGTCCCCAGCGTGTACCATGGCCACCGGGTTTCGAAGTCCATTGGCCACCTCCTCCAAACACAGCTGCAGGCAGCCCTTGGCATCAGCCACTACACGGCCCAGGTTCGAGTTGAGGTTCTCGTTGACCAGCAGGCTTGGGAAACAGTAGTCCGTGTCATCTAGAGACAGGTAGCGGCATAATTTGGCACGGTTACTCTCCAGGGCCCAGAGCTCACGGTCAGGGGAAAGGTGTCGAAAGAGGCCTCGGCAGGTCTGCCACATGTCCAGGCAATAATCCTCACATAGACCAGGCACTGTCCGAAGTGGGGTGGCCGGATCCTCGGCATCATAGAGATGGGCTGCGTAGGGCGAGCATTCCTGTGGAGACGGGAGGGCTCAGAGACGCCAGGGTGGGAAGCCCGCACCTACACAATTTACTCCTTGCTTTTGGGTCACTTCCTAAGATCTGACCTTCCCCTCCAGACCTCCCTGCGTTACTTCCTGGCCTCTGACCACTTAGTTAAACAAAGCCCAAGAAACTCACCATGAACCTTCACCATACCAAAAGGTAACATTCCGCTTGTTAATTACCAGTCTTCATCGGAATGTGCATTCTGTCAAGGTAAGAGGCTTTGGTCTGCGATGCACTATCCCAGACTCTCACAGAAACCTGGGCAGGGCACAGCAAATGGTGTGGGGACAGGTAAATAGTTTACCTTGCCTACCTTCTGGCAGCCTTAGTGTGCCTGTGTCAAAAACACCCCATCTTTTATCCTTTCAGTGTTTTTTCTTTTTGGTTTTTTTTTTTTTCTTTTTCTTTTTTTCCGGAGCTGAGGACCGAACCCAGGGCCTTGCGCTTGCTAGGCAAGCACTCTACTCCATTCAGTGTTTGAGTCATTCACAGGAGGGAAACTGAGAATCACGGCCCCCAGAGCTGTTCAGTGATATGCCCGGGTTAGCAGCTCATGGAGGCATCTGGGTCTGGTCTCAGGTCTACCCTACTATCTCTGAAACTAGACAGCCAACATGTGCGTAGTACCTGTGTGGGGGGTGAGGCTATGACGCGCCAGGGTACTCCCCACCATCTATCCCGCCCTCAGACTCAGCTCCTTCCAGCAGGAGCCGGAATCTCTCTTTATTGAAGCTACCAGCACAGAATTAATCTGTCCGATTGATGAATCTCCTTGGGCAGATCAGAGAGCTTTCAGAGTCCCTGGCTCTGCCTGGGACAGGTAGAATTCATCACTTTCTGCCATGCAGGCCTCCCCATTCCTGAGATGCTGTGGACCCCACCTGGGCCCTACACGGGAGGAAAGTCACTGCCTCGGGGAGCAAGCCTGGGGTCACAAACAGGAGTGTGTGCCTAGATAATGGCTCCTTCGCCCATCCTGCCCTAGACAGTCCTACCTTGCAGCTAGCTGGTCCTGTGGGAGTCAGTCACATGGCCCCCTTCCAGACCATTTCTGTGTCCTGCCTGCCATAAAACTCCCCCAAACCCATGCTCTCTGAGGACCCCTCTGTGGAGTTCTTCACACTGTGGTTGCTCCTCTCTGGTGTGACAGATATTTTTTTTTAAAAACACTTATTTATTTATTTTATGTATATGAGGGCATGGGATCTCATTTCAGATGGTTGTGAGCCACCATGTGGGTGCTGGGATTTGAACTCAGGACCTCTGGAAGACCAGTCGGTGCTCTTAATCTCTGAGCCACCTCTCCAGCCCATGACAGATCTTTATTGCCACTCCCACAACCCCGGAGCTGACTCAGCTCTAGATGCCCAGAGACCTCATAGGTGTAATTCCTAAACAGAGGAGACAGTGGAAACCATACACTGCCTTCTCTCACCAGAAGACCAGGCTAGGCTGTAGCAGGAGACCTTTGAGGAAAGCAAGAGGACAGCTAACCTCCAGGTCAGGCTACCTACAGTTAAAGCTCCAGTCGTCCTGTGGCCCGTTACTGTAGGCTGAGTCTCGCTTGACAAGCTAAAGGCTCTGTATTGTCCTTGGCATCTCTGGTCAGCCCCTGTCCCTGACTGAAGTGTCATATCTTATATGGCACTCTGCACTCTGGGGATGACAGGCCAGATGGCTAAACCTTGGACTATGCAAGGCCAGCTCTCCTGTGAGCCTCTGGATGCTACTGTGGGTCAGCAGTGGCCATGGGGAAACCTGAGAGGACACGCAAGCTTCCGTTCCTCTTTGCGGGACAGTGTCTCTGTGACTCCAGTGGTCGCACATATAAGCACAGGGGCTCTGGGAACCTGGCGAGAGCCTTGGCATGTACCCTCATAGTAACCACTGAGTCAAGCGGTCTTTTACCTGCAGTCTCTCTCTAGTCTTCCTTACATGCAGTGTGAATGGAAGGCTCAGACCAGAACTAGCCAGAATTAGTAAATGACAAATGCTGGCAGAGAGGATAGTCAGCCACTGGACCTCATGTGAGGCATCTACAGGGACAAGATGCCTGCCACCTAGTGGCCCCCAGGTTGCCACAGACCAGTTACTGACACTCATGACTCATGGCCACACAAGTCCCGAAGTCTTCTTAGCCACTCCTCCCCCCCCCCCCTGCAGGGAAGACTGAGTCTCGTACACAATGTTCCGTCTGTGGGATGTTCCTCCCTCCCTCACTTCCACATCTGGCAAACGCCTATTCATGATGCGACGCCCACCCCACAAGCCTCCTCCTTCTCCCAGGGCAGGCTCCTGCCCCTGGGTGCTCATGACAATCTGAGTCACACATAGGCTCTTCTCCTGGTAATTCCTCACTTCTGGAAGTGAAGATTCCTCTTCCTTCCATCACCCCTGCCTCCCCAGAGGTGTCTTGGCTGCTCTGCCTGGCTGGGACTCAATTATCCCTTTGCCAGCTGTCAACCTCACACACCATGAGGCCCTCGAGGGCAGACAACCCAGGGTCTAACACACGCTTTGGCTTCAGGGCAGGAGACCGTGTTTTGAAATGGCTACATGAAGGGCTTTGGAGCCAGGGTTTGTGTTCCATGTGTGATGTTTGGCAAACTCCTTTCCTCTCTGTGCCTAGGTCCCTAGCTATAAAGGAGGAAAAGAACTCCAACCTCATAGAGTTGTTGAGAGCAATGCACAGTTGAGACGCCATGTGTTTGCTTAGCACGTGTTCACAGGAAATGAACCCTGAGGGGGTGGCTCAGTGGTCACTCTTCCGGGATGTCCCAGATTTTTGAGGGCTTTTCGCTGTTTACCCTAGTACCTACAGATAGTCTCTTGGTTGCATGTCTGTCGGTCTGTCTGTCTGTCTGTCTGTCTGTCCTGAAATGAATGAAGAGGCTTTTGAGGCTATGTCTGTGACTTGCAACTGCCTCTGGGCCCAGCAGCACAGAACCAACTCCTCTCTGGCTCTAGGGACACGTCTGTTGACTGTGTGAGCCTCTTAACGTTTCCATGGGTTAGTACTCAGGTGAACTCCCGCCAGTGAACTCAGGCATCCAGCTTCAGAGAAGTTAGCCACGTGTGAGCCACACGCCAGTCACACTGAGGTCGCCAGGTGCAACCATTGCCTGACACATTTTCCCAGAGGATGGCAAAGTCTCAGGAAGGAACCTTCTGCCTCCACGAGACATTCGAACGTCTTGAATGATCATTCACGGGAACCTGTAGGTAAGGGTCCTTGGGAGGCAATGACAATGGCACTCCCACACTCTCCTGGGACCCCTCAGGGAGACCACACCACAGTCTTGGCAGACCGCCTGATGCAAACTCAGTCCAGACATGAGGTCACCCCCAGAGACGCCACACTGGAGGTATGAGCAGACGCTCTACCACAGACTTCTCAGGCCAGGCCATTTTGGGCAGTTTCCCAAGGAAAAAGAGGAGCCTTCTGCCAGCAAACAGCCTCAGGATTGGCTCCTTCCTCCTCTCGGGTCCTGTCCATCCCCTTTGCCATGCTGGGCCCAGCAAATGGTGAGCACCCTATAAGTAAGCACGGCCCGGGTGCAGGATTCCTGCTACTGATCTGGGTGCTGCAGGGAGGCCGATGGGCCTGTTTGGGTGGACTTCCAGGATGGGGAGAGAGGTGACTGGTCCACCACACCCTCTGTCTCTCTTGGGGTGCACCAAGTGTGGGTGTTGGCTTGGTAGAACCCCTTTCCAAGATGAACAGAACACCCTAGAATACTGTGGTCTCCCTTCCACCTTCTCCTTACCTCCCAGCACCTCCTTTTCTCACAAGGACATTGAGTGTGGTCCAGGTCTTTTGACCCTACCTCTGGGCCATGTCACCACCGGTCAAGTGCTTGCCTTTTCTGAAGCAGCCCTGATCCCCCCCACCCCCTCTAGGCCAGCAATAAACGCTGGAGGAATTTACCTACAAACTCCAATTGAACCGCTCTGCCTGTGCAGTCTAATCTCCATGGCATGGGGTGAGGGGTAGAAATCTGTCCCCGTTTTAAAGATAATGTAATTGAAAAGACAGCCGTGAACCTCTCAAGTTCACAGTCACAAGAAGCAATGCTATTAAACTCCAAGTCCGCCCTTGGAGTCTTCTCCAGGCTGCCCCCTGCTGGCTGGAGTCGGAACTTCGGGGAGCTCAGGGTGATGGTAGGGGTGTCCACTCATGTATCCTTCACTTTATAGTCTTGGGTTAGGGTCCACCTTGGGGTTTCCCTGGCTGGCTGGCATTCCTGCAATCAGATCAATCAGGCAGGATACTCCACATCAACAGAAGGGAAGTGATAGGTCAGCGTGGATCGAAGGGCTTCACTCTCAGGGGAAATGAGAGGAGTAAGGGAGTCTGGGAAGAGACTCTACCAGGTGAGGAGGACAGCGGCAAAAAAAGCAAGGTGGGTGCTCTAAGCACCCTGGCCCTGAGGAATGCTCCTTTCGCTCTGACTGAGAAAGGGTCCTCATCGGGATCGGCAATCCCCAGGCTGCTGACAAAGTCAGGCCCCATACTGGCTACAACCTCTTGCCATCCTGCCTTCCTCGGCCTAGCAACGACTTCATCCTGGTACCTGACAGAGACGGAGCTCTCTGCAGTGGGGCGCTGGGGTCAGCTTCAGAGTGTCCCAGAGAATGGGAGTCTCTAGTCTCTAAGAATTGAGGCTCCCAAAAGGCCCAACATCTTTGCAAAGCAAATGAATCACAACAGCTAGCCTGGGATGCCGGTCTTCCCACCTGATACCAAGTCACTCCCTCTTGGACCCCAAGCTCCAAAGTCCCGGACCACTCCTGATCCTCACCCCTGTGACTGCCATCACCTCCAAAGTTCAGGACCCACTCCTAAGTCTCATCATGCCTGTGGGGTTGCCATCCCCTCGGAGTCTGGGACCCACTCCTGAATATTGCTCTTCTGGAGATGCCATCCCCGCTCCGCCCCCACCCACGCCAGCGACCAGTGCCCCACGTGTCCCCGCCGCCGCGCGCCGGCTCACCTGGCACAGCAGGTCCAGTGCGTAGCCGGCACACGTCGCCCACACCCCGGCATCCATGCGGGTCTCCAGGGCCCGGAAGCGCCGGGCCAGCGCCGCGTCCTGCTCCGCCGTGCAGCAACCGAAGGCGGAGTACTGCGCGCAGAAGCTCAGCGGCTGCGGCGGCCGGAAGGGCGGCCTGAAGTCCAAGCACTGCGGGTGCGCGGCGGCCAGCAGAGCGCGCAGAGCCAGCAGGGCCCCGGGCCCGATCCCGGCCACAGTCCTCTGTCTAGCCATTAGCCTGGCGATCTGCAGCAGCAGCAGCCAAAGGCCAGCCAGCCCTGCCGGTGAGCCCCTCGGGAGCCGCTGGCCGCACCCGAGCGCCCGCCTCCAGCCTTGCTTGTACCCTCCCGGGAGATCACAGAGAAATCCGTGGATTCGCCCCGCAGGCCTAGGGTCCGGGAACTCCCCTCGCTCGAGGTCACCTCTGCGTGGGAACACTCTGCAAGACTGGAGGAGCACGACAAAGTCTGGCTCCCGCTCTGCGGGCAGCCCCCTCCTCCTGGCCGCAGCCTTTCCAAATTCAAGGGCAGTGACCTGGCGCTGGCGTCTGGGAAGCCCGGGTTGCCCAGTTTCACAATTGCACCTCTGATACTCAGCTTCTTCTCTCGGGGCGCTAGCTAACCCTCAAGGAACAAGAACCCCAAAGCCCAAGGCAGGGACTCTTAGGTCCCACCTCCCACTGAGCCAGACAGAAACTTTAACAGTGTTTAAAAATGGAGGTGTGGGGGTTGGGGATTTAGCTCAGTGGTAGAGCGCTTGCCTAGCAAGCGCAAGGCCCCGGGTTCGGTCCCCAGCTCCAAAAAAAAAAAAAGTGAAGCCTGAGTCTCGGGATGGGAGGGAACAGTCAGCGACTACACAGTCCATCATCTTTGGCCCTGCCAGGGCTTCCGTCCTCCCCTACCTGTGGAACCCTCTGCCCCCAGCCCAGAATCCGCGGGCCTCTATGCTTTCTACGTAGAAAGCCCTAATGGGTGTGTCACTTGGATGGGTGTCCATCCGTCTCTCCTGGATCTCTTGCCTCAGAGTTTCCCCAAGAGTGTACATAGACACTAACTATCCCATGGGTTCAGAATTCCACAGCGCCAACCCCCCGGCACTCGCCTAAGAGGACCCCAGCACTGGCCTCTCCCTGGTACCCATTCCATTAGTTCTGTCACGCACACGCACATGCAAACGCACACGCTCACGTGGCCTTCACATGATACCCATTGGCTGCTGTCTCTCTGACCTGCCCGGAATCAGTCAGTCTGCCACAGTTGCTTAATGCGGTTGGGGTTGCTTAGATTCCGCAGGACTGTGGTTGGAGCCTGAAAGAGGCTAGGGGTGGGGGCCAGCTATGAGTCAAAGTCCCCGTAGAAGACAAACATCTCATCTCTAAGTATTTAAGAGCGAGCACGTTTAACACACGTCTGACGAGGATGAGAAACCACATAAGGAGAGGGCACGGAGTTTTGTAGCTGCAGCACTTGGCCCTCAAATTCCCTGACGGCAAATTCCCTGACGGCTGGAGGTGCTTAGAGACAAGAAGCTATGACCAAGCGCTGCAGCTGGACCCTCGAGGGGGGAGAGGGGGAGACAATCGCTGTAAGATAGTTGGAGTCAAATACCCCACTTCCCCCTCCGGGCAGTGTTTATTATAGGCTAAACTGAACATAGGTGGCTGAAAAGGAGTCTGGAAAGCGCGATCTTGGGAGTGATCGCGCACGGTGCTGGGCAACTGCAGAGCCCCTGGAAAATGAAGGCACACGCAAGGAAGACTGGTCACAGCGTCCTTGTCCCAGGCTGGTAGGGTACTGGTAGCAGACCATTTGGGGAAATTCCCGGAGGCTGGGTGTGGGTGAATAAGAGTGAGAAGCTAGGGGTGCCTCAGTCTTGGGGTCAAGCTCTTGCAAGTTTTACCTCCAGGAGCCCTTCCAGGGTCTCAGAGAAGGGCCAAGAAAGCCCCCTCATGGTTCTGGTGGGTGAAGGGAAGGGGGGCTGTCAGGACCCTGAAGCAGGCTGACTCTCCAGGAGAAAGGGCTTTGAGACTCACCTTGGGGGAGGAGGGTAGCCCCTCACCTTATTGATGACTCAGTAAGAAGACAATGAACTCAGACACAGTGTGAGGGGCATAGGGCACGGGCATCCCCTCCCCAGCTCCTTACTACCCCATCAGAAGCCTCCACTGTAGCATCAGGCGACCCCTGTGCACACTACTGGGCACCCTCTGTCTGAGCAAGAGCGCTTAGGGACCTTGGGCATCAAGGAGCAGCTATGTGGGCATTGGTGGGTCCTTCCGGAGTCTAACTTCTCATCACGAGCCCAACCTCTAGCTAGATTCAGATTTGTCCTCCCTCTAAAGCAAATCTCTCGGTTTGTCCAGGACATCACATCTGCTTTCCAAAGCCAAGCAAACAAGCAAGCGAACAAACCAAGGCTTCGTGCAAGGTTTTAAGGAAAGCCTGACTGAAGAGACGAAACTTTCATATGCTAGTTCACCGGGCAGGGAATTCAGGAAAGTGATGATTCAGATGTAGAGACTCCATTGTAAACAGGGAACGGTGGGGGGAGAGTCGGGGTGGTGTAAACACAGAAGGCAAAGCTGTCCAACTGAGGAGTTGAAGGTCAAGCACGGGGTGGGGGTGGGGGGCCCTCTGGCCTCCATCCCCAGGGGGGATGGGGGTGTGGAGTGTGTGTGGGGGAATCTTTGCAGAGGCAAATTAAAAAGGCTGTAGCTTCAGTTTAGTGAGTAAACGCTTCCTTTGCGAGGATGACGCCCTGAGTTCAATCCCAGAATCCATAGGGGGAAAACCCAGTCATGACGGCACACAGCTGTAATTCCAGGGCTGGAAATGGGCCGGTCCCTGGGGCTGTCTAGCCGGCCAACCTAGGCTATTTGGTGAATTCCAGGCCAGAGAAACAAAGGAAAACAAAACAAGATAAAAAATTATGATAGGGAGCTGATTAGAGAGTTCTTTAAGAGAAGATTCTGCCCACTGACAATTTGTATTCAGTCTCCCAGACCGGTGAAAGGGAAGAATTCTTTTGTCTCCCACGAACCAGATGTCCTCTGAGGGAGTGTCATTTGGAGGCTGGTTCAGAAACAAAGCCACGGAGCTGATACTCCGAAAATCACACACACACAACAGATCTGCTGCCTCTCTGCTCACCTTTCCGCCTATAGACAAAGCTTGCATTTGCACGCAGGCCTCCTGGTTTACACAAATGCTGTTTGTCCTCTTCTATTCCTCAAGATTCTCTTGAGATGCTTGTTAGTAACTGTTACACACAGAAAAACCTAAGGTCTATGGAACAGGCAAAGGGGTAAAGTGCCCACCAATAAATAAATAAATAAAAGGGTTAAGTTGAGGTTAAAAAAGAAACAGAAAGCTAGAAAAAAAAAAAGAAGAAGTTAGAGAGCTGGGAGAGATTGAGAGAGGAAATATATACTGGCCACAGTTTAAAAGATAGGCACATGACAACAGAAGAGAATTACTGGCAAAGATCAGTGTGCCTAATGCAAAAAGGAAAATATGTACAGATGAAGGGAAGTGTGTACAGGGAAATGCTCTGTGCTCCTATGCCCCCAGTGCAATAATCCAAAGACCTTGAAAAGGGGCTTGTGCCTGAATAGTGATGAGAAAATTGCATGGCTTATGTTTGAAATGGCTGGGTGTTTATGTGTCATGAATGGCTTAGTGCTTTTCTGCCTGAAACACACCGCTCCCTGCCAGCTTTATCTGCATATAGAGTGGCTCTATATAGATATGTCTGTCCCAAAGATGCGGGCCTGGTGCCTGGGAAGCCAAAAGAGGTCATTAGATCCCATGGGACTGTAGTCACAGACAGTTGTGAGCCACCATGTGGATGCTGGGAGACAGCTAAGGACATCT
Source organism: Rattus rattus (assembly GCF_011064425.1). NCBI lineage: Eukaryota > Metazoa > Chordata > Mammalia > Rodentia > Muridae > Rattus > Rattus rattus. Next base: position 125,977,609 of record NC_046160.1, on the reverse strand, counting down.
CAAGAACAGGGGAAACTGGGGACCGGAAAGAGAAAAGGAAGGACAAGGAATATTTGAGGTTAAAAACGTATAATAGATACCAAACGACAGATGCAGGTATGGCATGACCATACAATCTTGTGAGTAACAAGGGATCTACACAATCATAGCACATTCAAACCGCAGAAAACTGGGAACTCTCGAAGGAAATCCAAAATGGTGGGGTGGGGAAGGGTGGGTGGGGCAGGGTGTGGACTGAACTGTCCAGCCACCGGAAGAAGCAGACTTAGCATCTCCTTAGAAGCCTGGAAAAGAGAAAGAGAGGGAGATACACAAAGAGATCAAAGAGAGAAATCCACCACCTGGACCGTATCCAGCAACTACCTCTCAAGGGTGAGAGAAGCTGTAATCCCAGCCTGACTGCGGGTTCAGTCCCTGAGACCCACATGTTGGAAGACTAAAACCGGCTCCGGCAAGTTGCCCTCTGACCTCCTCGTGTGCACCATGGCACCCTGCGCACCAGTAATTAAATAAATGCTCTTTTGAAAATTAACTTTTAAATAAAAAAAAGTTCTGGGGTTGGGGATTTAGCTCAGTGGTAGAGCGCTTGCCTAGCAAGCGCAAGGCCCTGGGTTCAGTCCCCAGCTCCAAAAAAAGGAAAAAAAAAGTTCTTTAAGTGATAGCGGGTCAGAAACTTCCATATGGCTGTCCCTGACTAAAACAATTTTATTTACAAAGGTTAAAAATGCCTGACAGCAGGAGCAAGGAAGAGCCGGCCCGAGGGCCCGAGAGTGGGAGAATTGGTGGGTGGACCAACTCAGCTTCCGGCCAGACACTGATGCGGGACTCTGAGTTGAGCTACCGGAACATCTACTCCTTCTGTGAACTGCTGCAGCTGTGGAAGGGCTGGTCCTGCGGATCCGAAGATGCAGGAGTCCCCGTGAGGACCCAGCATTGATAGCGTAGCAGAGGTTAGAGACCTGGAACCGGACCAATGACTCACTGCAATGAACGCTCGTAAGCAAAGCTGTTTGGGCAAATGGGGGTACTGTGTGACACACCATGACACACCACAGAGTCCACGGAGAGATTTTGTTTGCTTTCTTTGGCGGGGAGGTTATAAAGGTGTCAGCAGATATGGAGGGACGGGAAGATGTGTGAGATTGGAGTGCATGACGTGGAAGTCACAAAGAATGGAGAAAAGGGTTTTGTTTTTAATGTTGAGAATTGTGTGTCTGCATCTGGGTCCCCTTAGAGCACAGAAGAGGGAAGCAAATCTAATAGAACTGGAGCTACAGGGGGTTCTGTGCCACCCGATGTAGTTGTTAAGAATGAACTCCAGCCCTCTCACCCTCCAGCCCTCTCACCCTCCAGTCCTCCAGCCCCCCAACACTCCCGCCCTCCAGCCCCCATAGCACTCTAGCACCCCCATAGTACTCTAGCCCCTACAAGAGCAGCAAGCACTCTTAACCACTGAGCCCTCTCTCCAGTCAACTTGTTTTGTCATTCGAGCAGGGGATTGGGTAGACGGGAGGTCAAACCAGCACCGCCCCACTCCCAGCCCAGACCCTCTGGTTTTGAGGGCTTCATGAGGTCATGAGGTTTCAAGAACACTGTTCACATCTCTAGGGGCCCAGTGGGCGCTGTTTGCTTCCAGAGCCAGGGCAGGTGGGCGGGCACAACCGCCCTCAGTACTTCTCTGGCTTGCGTTCTCAGTGTGGGCGGCTTCTACGAAGCAGCCGCTTAACCACAGGCTGGTGGGACCTTTCTCTGAAATGGGAGATGTGCTCTCAGCTGGTCTACCTGCTGCCTGATCTAGAGGGGAAGACCGTGGTCCATTCACTGTTAGCCCTTCCCCAGGTCAGGCCTCCTCCTCTGGCCACTTTAAGCCTAGGTTGGGCGTGGTGGAGGGCAAGCAAGGAGTTGGCACTGGGACTTGGGGGCGAGATGGCAGTTACTGCGCTACTCCAGACCTGTGGGATGTGGATCAAGGCAGGCGGGGAGCCAGACAGGAGCCCGAGGCTTTGTGTAAACATTTCACAGGTGTGGAAAATTACCAAGAACAGAGGAAGGAACTCCCAATAACACGATCCTGACTTTGCCAACGGCAATATTCAATCACATTCCCTTCAGACGCCGGAATTAAAAAAAATAAAATAAACAAACCCATGAAGATCCGTGCACTACATTGTGAAATGGGATGTATTTTCGTCTTTACGACACGGGAGCTGGAGAGTCGGCTGAGCGGCTAGGAGGACCTCCATTCAGTTCCTGGCGTCCACAGTGAGCGAGTTCACAACTGCCTATAACTCCAGTTCCTGGAGATCTGATACCCTCTTCTGACCTCTTGCTCACTGGGCACACATATGGTACACAGACCTGCATGCAATCATATACACATAAAAATTAGTAAGTAGTAATAAACTGGATGTGGTGGCACAAGCCTTTAACTCCACCACGCAGAAGGCTGAGGCTGGTGAGTTTCAGTGAGCTCAAGGCCAGCCTGACCTACATAGTAAGACTCTATCTGAAAACAATGACAAAGGCAATCTTTAGAAAAAATAATTTTAGGACTCAGTGTGGTAGTGCAGGTCTTTAATCCCAGCACTCAGGAGGCAGAAGCAGGTGGGTCTCTGTGAGTCCCAGCCTGGTCTACATGAGTTCAGCCTTCAGTCATCCATGTATGTATATGTGTGATGTATGTGTGTGTGTGTGTGTGTATGTATACATGTGTGTATATTCAAATATATAAATATACGTATATGTATATATATGGAGAGAGAGAGAGAGAATCTTAGTTATGGTTTTACTGCTGTGAACAGACACCATGACCAAGGAAACTCATAGACAACATTTAATTGGGGCTGGCTTACAGATTCAGAGGTTCAGTTCATTATTATCAAAGCAGGAGCATGTCAGTGTCCCAGCAGGCATGGTACAGGTGTTAGGCTCAAAGTGAGTCTTAACTCCCGGGAAACCCCCCAAGTGAGACACAAGAACAGAGTTCGATGCAAACACAAGAGGTTTATTTTCCAGCACGTCGGGGTCAACCTTCAATCAGCCCCTCGTGGCGAGTGACTGGAAGGCGACCCCGGATGGCTATAACAAGCAGTTTTCATACTTTTCAGGGGTACAGGTTGCATCAGCAAGGTTACAGTTTAAACTTATTGGCTAAGCATATTGACCTTTGAATCTATTGGCTAGCAAGCATAGGGCATGCATTCGAACTCTACCTGGGACCAGAGGGTCAGGTGACCATCAGTCAATACATTCTGCGGTTTTTCAAGAATGTCTCTGCTCCTCTGGAGAACTGTGATTGAAGAATGGAACTTGGCTTAGCCTTGACCTGAGATGGGAAGCTGGTACTTGACCTAATCTTGACCTGAGGCAGTGGGTGTAAATCTGGCAAAAGCCCTTAGGGTCCTTCACAGGAACCCCATAACCTACCTACCTTCTACCAGGCCAAGCCTCTTAATAGCTCTTACACTTCAGTAAGAACTAGGGTCCTTCACAGGCAGAGCTGAGAGTTCTACATCTTCATCTGAAGGCTGCTAAAGGAAGACTCACTTCCAGGTAGCTAGGATGAGAGTCTTAAGCCCACAGTGATACACCTACTCCAACAGGGCCTCACTTTCTAATAGTGCCACCCCTGAGCCGAGCAAACATACAAACACACACACACACACACACACACACACACACACACACACACATATATATGCACTGGGTGGCTGGTAAAATGGCCCAGAGGTAAAGATACTTGTCACCAAGCCTGATGATCTTAGTTGTATCTCAAAGGCCCGTATAGTGGGGAGAGAGAACTGACTCCTGCAACTTATCCTCTGTTCTACACACACTCCATAGTATGCATGTTCATACCACATACACACACACACACAAAAACATACATCATAGCATGCATGTTTATACACCACATATACATATGTACATGCACATATACCATAACATGCATGTTCATACCACACATACAAACATACATCATAGTATGCATGTTCATACCACACACACAAACACACACACACAAACATACACCATAGCATGAATGTTCATACACCACATACACACACGCACATGCACAAACATATACCATAACATGCATGTTCATACCACACATACAAACGTACATCATAGCATGCATGTTCATACATCACACACACACACACACACACACACACGCATAATAAAAATAATTTTTGTTTGTTCACTTTTGAAACAAGGCTTCTCTGTGTGGCTCTTGCTGTCCTATAAAACTCCATCTGTAGACCGGTCTGACCTCCACTGAGATCTACCTGCCTCTGCCTCCCGAGTGTGGGATTAGAGGTGTGCATTACCATGTCCCACTTAATAAAAAAATTAATTGTTTTTAAGTTTTTAAATACGTGGGTGTTTTTCTTGCTTGTGCATCTGCAAGGTCTATAGTCCTTGTGTGCTGGATGTCCGGGGATGACAGAAGGAGTGTCAGATCCCTTGGGAACTAAAGTCACAGCTGTAGACTGTCACGTGGGTGCTGGGAACTGAACTCTGGGGTCTTTTGCAATGGCAGCCAGTGTTCTGAGTCACTGAGCCTTCTCTCCAGGACCTGGGGATGAGGGGTGTGGCTCAGTCGGTGGAAAGCAGATGTTGCATTCAGGAAGCACTGGGCTCTATTTCTGGCATCAAATAAAACAGGTATGATGATGCATCCTGTAATTGCAGGTGGAGGCAGGAGGATCAGAAGTTTGAAGTCATCCTCAGATACGTAGCAAATTTGATGACAGCCCAGGATATCTAAAGCCATAAGAAATAAAAAAATACAAAAGTTTGAGGGCTGGAGAGATGGCTCAGTGGTTAAGAGCACTGACTGAAAAAAAAAAAAAAAAGAGCACTGACTGCTCATCCAGAGGTCCTGAGTTCAAATCCCAGCAACCACATGGTGGCCCACGACCATCTATAATGGGATCTGATGCCCTCTTCTGGTGTGTCTGAAGACAGCTATAGTGTTTGTATATATAATAAATAAATAAATCTTTAAAAATGTTTGAATCCTGGGGTTGGGGATTTAGCTCAGTGGTAGAGCACTTGCCTAGCAAGCGCAAGGCCCTGGGTTCAGTCCCCAGCTCCGAAAAAAAAGAAAAAAGAAAAAAAAATGTTTGAATCCTGGCTCTATAATCCTGTGGCTATACCCACACCCGTGTGGTGATTTGAATAGACTTGGCCCCCACAGACTTACGTGTTTGAATGCTTGTCCATAGAAAGTATAGTATTGTTCAAGTAGGTGTATCACTGTAGAGACAGGCTTTGCGGTCCTATATACTCAAGTTACGCCCATGGCAGAACAGTCACTTTATGTTGTGTCTTAGGGTTTTTTTTTTTTAAGATTTATTCATTTATTCTATATAAGTACACTGTTGCTGTCTTCACACACACCAGAAGAGCGCATTGGATCCCATTACAGATGGTTGTGAGCCACCATGTGGTTGCTGGGAATTGAACTCATGACCTCTGGAAGAGCAGTCGGGTGCTCTTAACCGCTGAGCCATCTCTCCAGACCCTTAGTTAGAGTTTTACTGCTGTGAGCAGACACCATGACCAAGGCAACTCTTATAAGGACAACATCTAATTGGGGCTGGTTCAGGTTCAGAGGTTCAGTCCATTATCATCAAGGCAGGAGCATGGCAGCATCCAGGCAGGCATGGTGTAGGAGGAGCTGAGAGTTCTACATCTTCATCTGAAGGCTGCTAGCAGAATACTGGCTTCCAGGCAGCTAGGATGAGGGTCTTAAAGCCCACGCCTACAGTGACACACCTGCTCCAACAGGGCCACACCTCCTAATATTGCCACTCTCTGGCCCAAGCATATTCAAACCATCACATGCTGCCCGCAGATCAAGATGCAGAACTCTCTCAGGAGCTGGAGAGATGGCTCAGGGGTTAGGAGCACTGACTACTCTTCCAGAGGTCCTGAGTTCAAATCCCCGAAACCACATGGTGACTCACAATCATCTGTAATGAGATCTGATGCCCTCTTCTGGTGTGTCTGAAGACAATGACATAAAATAAATAAATACTTCTTAAAAAAAAAAAAAAAAAAAGGGTGGGGGGGGGGGGGGGGGGGGTTGGGGATTTAGCCCAGGGGTAGAGCACTTGCCTAGCAAGGGCAAGGCCCTGGGTTCAGTCCCCAGCTCCAAAAAAAAAAAAAAAAAAAAAAAAGAAAGAAAGAAAGAAAGAAAGGTGCAGAACTCTCAGCCTTCTCCTGCACCATGCCTGCCTGGATGCTGCCATGCTCCCACCTTGATGATAATGGACTGAACCTCAGAACTTGTAAGCCAGCCCCAATGAAATGTTGTCCTTTATGAGAGTTGCCTTGGTCATGGTGTCTGTTCACAGCAGTAAAACCCTTAACTAAGACAACCTGCTTACTTTCTCTGGGCCTGGGTTTACTCACACATGAGAAGAATAAATGAAGGTTGCTAGAAAACAGCCTGACACGGAGAACATGCTTAAGTAACAGAATCTGTCAATAACCCGCTGGCGGTCCCATGCCTGCCCATTAGCATCATGACCACGTGTTCCGTCCCTAAGAGGATCCTCTGGAGTCGGCCAGGCAAGATGCCATGAGAACACAGACATTGCTTGGCTGCTTCTTATGCCTCTCATGTTGCATCCCAGTAGTGGTCCCTCCAAGTCAGCAGTGTTTGGGATCCTCTACACCATTGAGGACATCACACTAGATCTCCCTGCCCCGTAGACCTCTGTTGGGTTACAGGGCTGTAGGAAACCAGCCTCCCACCGCCCTGACCCCTCTTGCAGCCCTCCCTACTGCCCTCTTGTCAAAGCATGTCATTCTAAGCCAGGCAGTGGCAGTGCTCACCTTTAATCCCAGCACTCGGGAGGCAGAGGCGGGCAGATCTGTGAGTTTGAGGCCAGCCTGATCTACAGAGCAAGTTGTAGGACAGCCAGGGATACGCAGAGAAACCTTATCTCGAGGGAAAAGGAAAACAAAACAAAGCAGGGCTGCAGAGATGGGTGACAGTCTTGGTGCTTTGCTGCTGCGATGAGCAGAGAACTTTCCAGAACATCTTACTGGTGTTCCCTACCTCACACGAAGCCTCCTCTTGCACCATGGCTATTGTTTCCCCAACACTGAGAGATGGTAACATTGTCTCAGTGGAATCAGAAAGTGGGGGATTCAGACCAGGAATGAGGCTCAGTAGACTGTTTGCCTGTCTCTCTCACACAGTCCTGAATTTGATCCGGGTGCTGCAGAAACTAGGTGTGGTGGGAACATATTATCCTAGCATTCAGGAGGTGGAGGCAGGAGGTGAGGGAGGAACTCAAGGTCATTCTCATTTGCATAGCAAGTTCGAGGCCAGGCTAGGCTACATAAGACCTTTGTTTTGTTTTGGTTCCAGCAGGGTTTCTCTGGCTGTCCTGGTTGGCCTCAAAGTCAAAGATCTGCCTGCTTCTGCCTCCTGAGTGCTGGGATTAAAGGTGTGCAACATGACGCCAGGCTCCGATGGGTTTCTTGTAGTAGAGAAAATGAATGGAAGGGAGGTAAATAGGGAAGATGGAGGAAGAGTCTGGCTCTTTTGTTTTGTTTAGTTTTAAATGTGTCTGTGTGTGCACTGCCCACTGAAGCCACAAGGTGGCATCAGATTTCCCTGGGGCTGGAGTTCCAAGTGGTTGTGAGCTGACGTGTGCGGGGACTGAACTCTAATCTGTAAGAGTATTTCATGCTCTTAGCTACCAAGCCATATCTCCAGCTGAGTCAGACTCCTCTGCCAGTCACCACAGAGCCTGTCAGATGTTCTCAGAGCCTAAGTCCATCCTTTGTGGCCTGGGTAGAGAAACTGAGAAAAAAGATGCTCCATCCCCCCCCCTTGCCCCCCGAACATAACTCAGCCTCACGGCTTGTTCTCCTTTGAGTTGCTCTGCTGGAATCTCTGGGTTGTCTCCTTTTTTTTTTTTTTTTTTTTTTGAGCTGGGGACCAACTAGGGCCTTGCGCTGCTAGGCAAGCGCCTACCGCTGAGCTAAATCCCCAACCTTGGGTTGTCTCCTCTTAGATCTCTTCTCCCATCCCAGCACCACCTCTCACACCCTCTGTCCCTGATCTGCTGGATCCCTTCTGTCTTTCCATCTGCCTCCAACACCCAGGCTTCACCGTCCAGGCTGCCCTTAGAGCCCCAGGGACCTACTCAATCTATGATTTAGTTCGCTAATGCATGCCTATGGACCTCTGATTTTGGGTGAGGCGACCCAGGCTAGCCAGGCTGCTTTCCGGGGTTGGGCTGACTCCAGGGCCTTGATTCCCTAAGGCTGTACCTCCAGCCTTCAGGGTAAGAGGCTGCAGATCTGGAAACGGCCGGCTCGGAGGTGTGAGCAGAGTTCAGGGACCACCAGGGCTGGGGTTGCCTAAGTGTGCCGTGGTCAGGCAGTGTTTCAGAGACACCATCACCATAGCAACTTTCAATAAGGGGCTGGTTTACAGTTTCAGATGTTTAGTCCATTATCGTCACGGTGGGAAGCATGGTGGCCACCATGCAGGCAGACTTGGTACTGGAGAAGGAGTCCAGAGCTATACATCTGGATCCACAGGCAGCAGGAAGAGAGAGACACTGGGCCCGGCTTGAGCTTCTAAAACCTCAAATCCCACCTCCAGTGACGCACTTCCTCCAGCAAGGCCACACTTCTAATAATGCTACTCCCTGTGAGTCGAAGGGGACCACTTTCATTCAAACTGCGACCAAAGGTGATGTCTTCGTTAGGGTTTTTGCTGTGAACAGACATTATGACCAAGGCAACTCTTATAAAGGACATTGAATTGGGGCTGGCTTACAGGTTTAGAGGTTCAGTCCCTTATCATCATGGAGGGGAGCATGGCAGTGTCCAGGCAGACACTGGAGAAGGAGCTGAGGGTTCTACATCTTGTTCTGAAGGCAAACAGGAGACTACTGTCTTTCAGACGGCTAGGAGGAGGGTCTCCAAGCCCGCCCCCACAGTGACGCACTTCCTCCAACAAGGCCACACCTCCTCATAGTGCCACTTCCCCGGGGCCAAGAATACTCAAACCACCAGAGGTAGTATTGGAAACATCCCCTGCTGAGCCCTCCTAGACATTTAAGACACGAGCGTGGGCCACTAAAGGCTCTGAGAAGTCTTTTTTTTTTTTTTTTTTTTTGGTTCTTTTTTTTTTTTTTTTTTCGGAGCTTTGGGCCCAAACCCAGGGCCTTGCGTTTCCTAGGCAAGGGCTCTACCACTGAGCTAAATCCCCAACCCCCTCTGAGAAGTCTTGAAACCATTCGGCTTCTTCCGGCTTCGGTCTAAATCACAGCCTCTGCACGGAGGGGCAGCAATGTCACTCTGGGAGAGGCGGGAAGAGTTCCGCTCGCTGCTGGCACCTCCACCCCCTGCTCTGCACAGACTTGTGCATGCAGGTGCTCAAAAGAGCTCCGGCCGCTAAGAAGTCCTGGAGGACTCACACTGGCACACTCACACTGGCACACTCAGATCCCCCGGGGCCTCAGCCTGGAGCTCTGCCACCCATGCCTGTGAGAAACGCTGGCCACACCTCCTGTCCCCACTGCACAGCCCTGGGAAGGGAGTGCCAGCTTCACTTGCGTTCTGCCAGGCTCTCTGGCATCCCCCCTTCGTGAGGCCCTGCCTTGAAGACTCAAAAGCCTGCATTCCTTTCATATGCCAGGGGCTGCCCAATCCTGTTCTGTTCTGTGGGCGCGAAATGCCAGCCAGGATATCGGAGCGCTAGATTCAAAATTCTGAGATACTCACCGGCCTGCTCAGGGCTATATTCTGGCTACCATTCTGCTCAGAGGTGCGCTGAGGTGCCTTGTCTGTTCTGCAGGGAAGGTGGCCTTGTATAGAGAACAGGCTCACGGGAACAGATCCCTTCCTCACCACACCAGGTGTGGTAAATAGTGGTACCGAGTCTCTGCCGCTAGTAATACTTGGTTTAGGGACCTTTACAACACCCCCTGAATGCCGCCTGTACCTTCCTGTGGCTTTCAAGGGACCCTGACTGAGTTTATAGCCTTTACTCATTTCTGCAGGTCCCAACTGCAGAGGCCCACACTTCCACTGTCTGTGGTCTGTGACTCTGGGCTCCCGAGGGCAAAGTATTTTACAAGCACAATTTCTCAGGCATCACAGATTCCCATGGTGTCCCCACAGGATCTTCTAGTAGCCCTCCTACAGCTGTCTGGTGTGGGCCGGTGCCCCTGTCCCTGGCCTACCTTTAAGTCACAGTGTGTCACAAGACTCCCCTGGAAGAGCCTAGTCTGGAGGTAGCCATGTTCCAGCAGAGGCTACTAGTCCCTGGTCTGTGTGTCCCTGTCACCCTGGGAGGGCAGTCAGTCAGTCTCTCATGTAAATACAGCAGGTCAGCTCACCAACTGCTTGGCCAGACTTGCCCAGGCAGACCCACATCCCAGTCCACAGTGGAGCCAAGGTCCCTGGTAGAGGCTTCTCTCTACCTCTTCTCTCTGCTCACACATAAATGAAAAGGTATATGTATATGGCCATAGTGTGGGTTTGGAAGCTCCACATTAAGGCCGTGTGTACGAATCAGATCTCCAACTCAGGGTGCCTCACAAACAATTACAGTAGGTTGTGGCAGTGGCTGTACAGCCCCAGTGCGAAGAGAAACGCCCACGTTCAAATCCTGTAGTAAGCTGGTGTAATGGTGGTGCAGGCCTTTAATCCCAGCAGTGGGAGGCAGAGGCAGGCAGATCTGTGAGATTGAGGCTAGCCTGGTCTACAGAGGGAGTTCCAGAACACCCAGGGATGTGTAGACTCTGCCTCCCTTCAAAGAGTCCATATCTATATGATTTATTGTGTTCCGATCCCTGCTCATTTCACAGAACAATAAATGCTCAGTGGTCTGACAGTGGAATAGAAAGGTCTTCTGGGGTTGGGGATTTAGCTCAGTGGTAGAGCGCTTGCCTAGGAAGCGCAAGGCCCTGGGTTCGGTCCCCAGCTCCGAAAAAAAAAAAAAAAAAAAAAAAAAAAAAAAAAAAAAAAAAAAGGTCTTCTGCAGTGGATGCCAAGAAGGGAGCAAACCTGGACAGCTGGCTGCAGCAACTCCTCCGACCACTAGGGGGCTCCTTGGTATCACCTGGTCTCGCTTGTAGCCAAGCTACAGTCCAGAGGTGACCAGGGCAGAGAGGACCCCTAGAATGCACCCCTTCACATGCTCTCTGCTCTCTCTCTCTCTCTCTCTCTCTCTCTCTCTCTCTCTCTCTCTCTCTCTCTCTCTCTCACACACACACACACACACACACACACACACACGGTTTTAGAAGTACTGTCTCCTTGTCTCCTGCCACCCTCCATAGTAGTTGGGCAGGTATGTGAGCTCTGTAACACTGCAGGGAGACCAAGGCTCCGAGGGGAGGGAAGTTAAAGGGGACTCCATTAGATACTGCAGCCTCAGAGATGGCAACCAGGAGGCAGAGGGGAATCCAGAAGTTTGGAGCCAAGAGGTTGGGACCAGCTACTCTCTCACTCAGCTCTCCTGAAGAGAGAAATTGTCGCTCTCCATAGTTTTTGTAGTTGTTTTCGTTTGATAGAAAAGGCTGGGGGTTTGGGGATTTAGCTCAGTGGTAGAGTGCTTGCCTAGCAAGCGCAAGGCCCTGGGTTCGGTCCCCAGCTCCGAAAAAAAAGAACCAAAAAAAAAAAAAAAAAAGAAAAGGCTGTGTCCCCATACAAATTCATGGACCACCTCCCTGTCACATCCTATCCCATCCCATGACCTTAATATCAGGGGACTGCACAGCTTTACCAGGAGACCTGGGCTCTGCCTGCCTATGCAACTTTCCCATGGGAGACTGTGCAGGCCTGGCATCTCCTAAACCTCAGTTCACCCTGGCCTATCACAGCTGCCCCTCATGTCATCCGGCCAATCGCGGCTGGCCCCACCCCATGTCATCCGGCCAATCACAGCTATCCTTCATGTCATCCGGCCAATCACAGCTGTTCCTTGTGTCCTTCAGCCTGCCCATCCATCTTCCACTAGGACTTACCCATTTGCAGCCTCCCAGGCCTCTGCCTGGGAGAGAATTAGGGGCAGCTTGTCTCCCTGAGAGTCCCACTTCCTATCTCCTCCTCAAAGCCCAGCTTGACTCTGCCTTGCCCACTTCTTGTCAGTTGAGCCCTAACTGCACCTTGCACTAACCCCAACTGCTGCCTCTGCCCAGGATCTCTTGAAGGACCCTGCTTATCCTGTGGAGAGAGCTCTAGAAAGCAGGCCTGAGCTGAGCATTGTACTTGTGACCAAAGGCGGGACCAAGGAACTGGAAGTTTGGGTGTTGGTCACCTAGGCATGGGGAGGCTGCAGGGAAGGGGCAAGAAATAGACAGGGAATGTGTGGCCACTGTTGAGTGATCAGGACCCAGAATTGTGACCGCAACAGGAGGATGACCTTGGCCCCTGTCTGTCCCCAACTCCAAAGTCATCCCAGGCTCCAGTCCTGGTGGGAGCTCGAGTGACCAGCCCTTGGCTGTTGCAGCTACTGCATTCCCTGATGTAGAGGCTAGGGCTTTGATCCCCAGGCCCAGGGAAAAGACAGCTGGCAGGGCAGTGTCCCAGAAGCCTGGGATGAGGTCTTGGGAGGTCTCCTCTTTTCTGTAGTGGGAGCTGGGGAGGAGAAGTCACAAGAAGATGAAGCAGGAGAACTCCTAAACGAATAGAGAAGACGGAGACAGCTTGGTAAAGCTCTGCTGTGACCTCTGGGGCCTGGAAACCAGGAAACCTGTACCCCCACAGCCATGCTGCCTTGATCAACCCATGGCAAACGCATGTGGGGTTCCAGGCCTGTATAGTCACAACAGCCGCACACTTAACACCCTTCAGGGCAACCATCCCCGTGGGCCAAATCAGTTGCCGATTTGGTCAGTGGTCATTCCTCTATAATCCGTTTTTCCTCCAGCATCAGGAGGGACAGACGGACAGTGCCCCTGGTTGTCCTCAGAAGGGTAACAGACAGTACCGAGCCCTGACTTGGGCATGGGCTCAACTTGTGAGTTTTATAGTATGAAGTGAAATAACAGAAGTCTTTGGCCCAGAGGCATAGGAAGAGTAAGCAGTAGGCCAAGGCTTTGGGTGCAATCTCTCTTTGTGTCTGTCTGTCTGTCTGTCCGTCTCTGTTGCCATAGATATCTGTGGGTCACAATGCAACACCTCTGGGTGCTGGTGCTCACCTCTCTCTTGTTTGGAGCAGTGTCAGCCAGGCTGGCTGGCGGTGAACTCCTAAGGTTGTCTCACCTCTGCCTTGCATCTCTGGGGTCACAGATTTCTGCACTACTGTCTGCCTTGTATGCAGGCTCTGGGAAACCAAACTCTGGTTGGGTTATCTGGATTTCACGGCAAGTGCTTCTACCCACTGAAGCGGCTCTCCAGCCTGAGTCTTCGCCCTTAACCAGAGGAGTTCTGTGTCTGATGGACTGGGGAATGATGGAGCTTGTGGCTTGGCAAGCACAGAGAGGAATATGTTATGTTTTTTCTCTCTCTCTTTTTGGGTGGTGGTGGTGGGTTTACAAGACAAGGTCTCACCCTATGGCTCTAGCGGTCCTGGAACTATGTAGTCCAGGCTGGCCTCGAACTCACAGAGGTCCACTTGCCTCTGCCTTCTGAGTGCTTTGATTAAAGTCATGCACGCCTACATCTGGTCAAGGGTTAGGTTTTTTAACAGCCCTGAGTATCTCTCATTAGATGTTCAGCCTCCACAGTCACGAGCCAGTCCTGTATGCACCACCAGGTTTATCTGAAAGATGGTGGCCAGGGACTCTGCTGAGCTGAGGCCGTGGAGCAGGATGGGGTGCGGCCACACTACTGGCTGTAGTCTCTAGTGAACCTCTAGACTTCCACTTGCTCCTGGTGTAGGTAGGGCAAGATCCTGCTTACTTCTAGGCCCAGGCTAGACTCCTGGCCCCAATGTCACAGTCACCCAGACTTGCTTGCCCAGAGCTACCCTTAGCGATAATGTCAATGACTATCTTTTCTTTTTTTTTAAGATTTATTTATTTTATTTTATGTACAGCATTCTGCCTGCATATGTGACTGCAGGCCAGAAGAAGGCACCAGATCTCATTACGGATGGTTGTGAGCCACCATGTGGTTGCTGGGAATTGAACTCATGACCTCTGGAAGAGCAGTCAGTGCTCTTAACCATTGAGCCAGCTCTCCAGCCCGTTAATGACTATCTTAGGATTACTATTGCTATGATGAAACACTGACCGAAAAGCAGTTTGGGGCAGAAAGGCTTTATTTGACTTATACCTCCATTACTGTTCATCATTGGAGAAAATCAGGCCAGAAACTCAAAACAGGGCAGGAACCTGTATATATATACACACACGTGTGTGTGTGTGTGTGTGTGTGTGTGTGTGTGTGTGTGTGCATACATGTATACATATATGTGTGTATATGTTTATATTTGTATATGTATATATTTACACACATATAAAGTCACAGCAACAGGGAAGGAAAAAGACAATGTCCCAGCCACCGGTGAGCTATGTACTTTAAATCAGTGTCTCCACCTCTCTGTCCCTCAGTTTTCCCATCTAAAAAGCGAGTGGAGGTAGCAGAGAGGCCACAGGCAAAGGGCCAGACAGCCATGCCTTGATGGACAGAGCCTAGAGCGGAGTCCAGGATGAGTGCCAGCCCTTGCCCAAGATGGCGGCTTCACATCACACACGGTGAGCCCTTCAGGTGATCCCACCTAGCAGCCCCGAGGGACTTGCAATTACAGGTTCCTGAGACCACACCTCGCTTGGTCATCCCAGGCAGGCAAGTGTTGTCCTTTCCCCTGACTCAGTGAACGCCAGTGGCTGACCCACTTCCTCCTTGGGCACTCTGCCCTTTACAGCAGGTGAGATGCTAATTACTTCTTAGAAGGCTCCCCATCAAGATGGAATCCAATAGACGCCCACTTTAGAGCCAGGGTGACTGACCAGGTGTATGCTTTGGGTTTTGTTTCTGTCTGTTTGCTCTTTTGAGGCAGGGTTTCCTCTGTGTAGCTCTGGCTACCCTGGGACTTGCTCTGTAGACCAGGCTGGCCTCAAACTCACAGAAACTGGTGTGGGTCACCATGCCTGGCCCAGGTACAGACTTTCGGCTTGAGGGAGGGGCACAGGTCGGAGGTTCATGCAGAGATTCTGGACTTGGCCTCTTAGTGGGTGAGCTGAGGGGCTGAGGAGGAGAAAGAAGAGAAGAGCCAGGGCTTGCAAGGGACGCCGGTGCCCAAACCTACAACCACTGCCCGACTTCTCCATTCAGATCTCAGCTGGAGAGACAAGGAAGCAAGAGCTGGCTCTGTTGCTGCCAAACGTCAGGGGCACCAGTCCGAGGCGGGCAGAGGCTGTAAGAGCCTAGGCATGGGTAAGGCAAAGACACTGGTTCTTGAGTTAGGTTTGGCCTACGCACTGGCTCTGAGCCTTTACGGGCCTCCATCTTTCCCCATTACAACCCGGGGGAGATGTCACTGGCTATGGAGGCCAGAAAGAAGCATGGAGCTGCTGCTCAGGCCACGCAGGAGTCGCCAAGCTGAGTCCCGGTGTCCTGAGACCTTGCATCCTCTCAGGACGGGTTCCAGGGAGCCACAAGCCATGGTGGGACAGCTGGGTGCCAGGGCTGGGAGTCAGCTTTGGTCCAACCTTGGCAACCTCTCTGCCCTTTACACTCATCTGGAGGGCTGGAGGCTCTGGCCCCAGTCAGGCTGCCTGGGTTCCATTATACTCTGCTCAACAAGAAAGCAAAAGGCTTCTTTACCCAGACAAAACATTTACATTTTAGTTTTTCAAAATATTTACAGCTTTGGACCAGGCATGACGACAGACACAGGCCTGTAATCCAAGCAGTTGGGAAATGGAGGCTGGGCAAGGTCGTTGGTGGCCTTAGAGTTGGAGGCCAGCCTGGGCTACATGAGACCTTGGTGTTTTAAGTGATAGGGTTAGGTCTACAGCTCAGTGATAATACATATGGTTGAGGTCCTAGGTTTAGGCCCCAGGACTTGTTAAAATATACATTTTTATATCTTAGAGACCCTTGGGTCTAGCAGGACCACAGCTTTTAGAATTCTGGGGAACATACAGGGGTGGTAGCTTGCACCTTTAATCTCAACACCCAGGAGGCAGAGACAGGAGGATCTCTGAGTCCAAAGCCAGCAAGGTCTACATAGTGAGGTCCTGTCTTACTTATATAAGAAAACAGGGGGCTGGAGAGGTGGCTCAGCAGTTAAGAGCACCCGACTACTCTTCCAGAGGTCCTGAGTTCAATTCCTGGCAACCACATGGTGGCTCACAACCATCTGTAATGGGATCTGATGCCCTCTTCTGGTGTGTCTGAAGGCAGCTACAGTGTACTTATATAAGTAAATAAATGTTTAAAAGAAAAAGAAAGAAAACAGAATTCTGGGGAGCAGTTTGGGCTAGGCTGAGAAAAATCTCCCTGTAGGCAAGCCTTAGGGAGGGGTGGGGGGTGCATCAACCGCCTGGTGCACCCCCCTTTTGCCCTTCCCTTCCTCCCTATCCTAGTGTGGCTCAGTTCTGCTCATTTGTGTTCTTCCCAAAAGTCACCCAAATTCTCCTGGGCTGAGCTCATTTCAAATCTCGAGCCGAAATGCAATGATTCCCTTGGACTCAGACCATGACTTGTGGCTCTCCCTGCCTGCCTTAAAGGGTAATGGAAGTCCAAAGAAATGCAGAATGGGGAGGCTGCCCGGAGGCGGCTCACAGGCCGGGTTAAATCACGCCATCATTAAAATGATAAAGGCCAGGCTGGCAAGGCGGGCAGGAATTTATGCTTGTCTTCCTTGCCTCCCTGCCAGCCCTAGCTGCCCCTTCAGGCCCTGTGTCCCGCATCTCTCGGGGGAAGTCCTCCTAGCTCCCCAATTTGGACCATGCACCTCCAATGCCCTGTTCCCGCAGCACGTGGTCTGTGATCATTTCAAGTCTTCTCCTTGGCTCCCAGCTGGACAGTGAACTTGAGGGCAGCACCAGCTTTCTGGATTCTTTACAGGGATTTTGGGAGGGGGGGCACGGGGGCTACGTTAGGTTCATTCGGGCACTGCTTGTGAAATCAAATCTTTAGCAGAGAATCTGTAGTCAGTTTAGCAGGAGTTCAGATTCCCACCTCTATATCCAATCACCGCCATTCATAACCCCCAGCGGGTGTCTCTGGCAACAATCCTGTTAAGTTGGTTCACCCAGAGTCTGCCTGGCCCCCAGCAAGTTCTTCCTCATAATTTCCCACCCACCTTCCACCTCCCTACAGTCATATTGGCAGTCTTTCTTCCTCACTGTCAGACCTGACTTCAGTAGTCCCCGAGCCCCGTTGTGAGAGCCCTGAGTAAAAATCCTTCCTTGAAACGCCTTTTAAAAAAAATATTTAATATATATATATATATATATATATATATATATATATATATTGTAGCTGTCTTCAGACACACCAGAAGAGGGCATCAGATCTCATTACAGATGGCTGTGAGCCACCATGTGGTTGCTGGGAATTGAACTCAGGACCTCCGAAAGAGCAGTCAGTGCTCTTAACCACTGAGCCATTTCTCCAGCCCCCTTGAAATGCTTTAACAAGTGCCACCAAATCACTTTTCTCACTTACGTTTGGTGATTTATTTATTTTAAAGATTTATTTATTTATGGGAGTACACTGTAGCTGTCTTCATTCAGACACACCAGAAGAGGGCATCAGATCTCATTACAGATAGTCGTGAGCCACCATGTGGTTGCTGGGAATTGAACTCAGGACCTCGGGAAGAGCAGTCAGTGCTCTTAACTGCTCCCAATGTTTTTTTCTTTTTCCTTTTTTTTTTTTTTTTTTTTTCCAGAGCTGGGGACCAAACCCAGGGCCTTGCGCTTGCTAGGCAAGTGCTCTACCCCTGAGCTAAATCCCCAACCCCTTCTTTTTTTTAAAAGATTTATTTATTTTGTATACAGCATTTCACCTTCACGTACATGTGCAGGCCAGAAGAGGGCACCAGATGTCATTATAGATGGTTGTAAGCCACCATGTGGTTGCTGGGAATTGAACTCAGGACCTCTGGATGAGCAGACAGTGTTCTTAACCTCTGAGCCATCTCTCAGCCCCATTTTTTTAAACCATTTTTAAACCATCATTCACTCCTTTTATGGCAGCTGAGCCATTTTATAAAAGGGGAAACTGAGGCTGAGGTGATCAGTGATCCGACAACAAACCTTTATGGCGCAGTACATGATGTCTCCATTTTATAAAATGTCCCGGGAAAACTGAGGCTTAGAGGTGGTTACAGCTTTCTTAGTGTTACAGCTGATCCGGGACAACAAATCGGACTTGCTTTATTTCTTTAAACAGTCCTCCAGGGATTGGCGATGAATCCCCTTAGCATATTACTCAACTGACACCTGGTGCATAAACTGCATCAGGGGCAGTTTAGTTGGGGGAGCCCAGCAGGACTCTGCAATAGAAAGTTGATATCCAGGCTGGTGGGCAAACTAACAGGGCCAGCACAGTAGCACACCGTTGGCCACAGTTGCAGAGCCTGACAAGTTAGGGCACCAGGAAGAACTTTGTGACCCAATGTCTTGCCATACACCCAGCTAGGTGTGGATGAAGGGCAGTATGTGTATGCACTGCAAGCCAGAGGAGAGACAAAGGCAGCCATTTCTAGGCAGGATTTTTGTGCTGATCCTCAGGCGAGTTGGGAACTCTGGGCGTTTAGAGGAGATAAGTGGCCCCTGGACAGAGTGACGCAGAGGCCACGTTTGCAGAGCAACCAGGGGTAGGAGGGGTTCCAAGACCTGGAACCTCTGCCTCCAGCCCCGGCCATTTCAGTCAGACAGCCTGATGGGGTGGCAGAAAGCTTGCTTATAGTATGGCTGTGCCAAGGCCCCATGGCTATGTTCCATTTTTAGGACGGAAAAGGAGACTTAAAGGAACAAAGGCCTTGGATAGGAAGAATAAGAAGACTTGGATCCATTTAACAAGGCTCTTCCTGCCTTTCCAAATTATCTTAAAGGGTGAATCTCGAGACCGCGGTTAGGCTTGTGTTGTGGGCCATACAAAGTTCCCTAAGAATGGGGGGCCAGGGAGATGGGTTCGTGAGTAGAGGCGTTTGCTGCCAAGCCTGACCATCCAAGCACCATCCTTCTTACATGTGCCTGATTGCTTCCCTCCCCCACGGTACTTAAAACGTTTAAAGAGATAGTTCTCTGGGAATGTCTGTGGGCAGCAGGCCCTGGATGGGCGCCCAACTCACCTGTGATTATGGCTCCTCGAAAAGGTATCCAGCATCTCTGGACCAGGGCTAGATGGCTGGACAGCTCGCAGCTCACAGCTGCAGGCATTGGCCCCGCCCACTTAAAGCACCCCCTCCCACGCGCCGCGCCCAGGAGGGCCCACCTCCAGGTGAGGGGTAGCTTTGGCTGGATCACGGGGATGGATCCCTTCTGTGAAAAAAGCGCAGAGGGCAGCTGCCTGTGCCTGGGTAGACCAGAATGGTTGGTAGGATTAGATGACCGGAAGTAAGGGCTTTACACACAGCAGACAATTAAGTGGCGTGGCCTCAGGGGGTGGAGAGGGATAAGGAGTCAGCGCTCTTCGGCTCTGAGCAAAGCTCTGAAAGCCCGTGTCTCATTTTCCTCAACTATCAAAGGGCCATTAATCCGCAGAGGGTAAATATTAAGACACAGAGTGAGGCTGGGCAGGGGTGGTGCACGCCTTTAGCCCCAGCTCTTGGCTCTCGGGAGGCAAAGGCAGGAGGATCTCTGTGAGTTCATGGCCAGCCTGGTCTACCGAGAGAGTTCCAGGACAGCCAGGGCTAAAACAGAGAAACCCTGTTTTGGAAAAACAAACAAAACAAAACAAAAACAACTAAAAAAGCCCAGACAGAGCGTGAACCCTGGACTTCCGGGAAACCCCTCACAGCCAGCCCTTCCTGCCTTTGCTCTTCATCTCCAGGAGCAGGAAATTTCCCATCCGGAAAGACAGACGGTGGCTTTGCCTCTAGAGGATGCAAGTCTCATGTGGGGAGCACGCTGGGCCTGGCTCAGTGGGATCTATTGAACTCCCAAACACTAACCTTTTTTTTTTTAATCTTTCTAGAGCACTAACCTTTCAGGGTTCACCTGTTCCTATTTTCAGGGGACACAGGTCTGTAGATAGCCTTGGAGGGGTCACACGCATGCGCACGCGAACACCCGCTCAGGCCCTGCCCTAATCTCCTCAGCAGGTAAAGGGAACCAGATAGGCCTACTTCCAGGGACCAGGAATAATGAGGATCCCCTTCCGTTGGGAAACTGGGGACCAGAGCCTCCTCTGCCATCGGAACTTCCCTCAGCGTTCCCTTTGTGGAGAACCCTTCCCAAATAGTGACCATCCAAAACTGAGTGTCAGTGACTGGAAGGAGAAGTTGCCCAGGGGAGGGGCCAGCATGCCCTACCACCCTTCTTCTCAGCCCTGGGACTATCTGGGATCCTGACTTGGGGTGAGGAGCCGGGTGGGAAGGGCTCCCTCTTACTAGTTCCAAGTCTGGGCCTTCCTAACCCTCTGCCTGCCATTCAGGTCCGGCCGGTCAGAGGGGTGGGGGCGGGGAGGCAAGCAGCCCTTTGTTGTCTAAAAGGACAGAGGGATTAACTACCTCCAGCCTCCTGGTGGCCCTCCCTGAAGCTGCTGACAGCCCTGCCTCCCTGGGGAGCTGCAGGGCAGCCTTCCTGTGTTCTGTGACCTCTGAGAAGAAAAATTCGTCACTGGATGGCTGAGCAATCCAGGCGGGCCCTAGAAAGATGACATTGAGTCACCTGGGCCCTCATCGCTCTGACAGCCACGGACGGATTTGGCGGCTAATTAGCTCTTACTGGAACTGGCCAGATCTGTCATCTTCCTCCGGAAGTGCCAGGCAGGATTAGCCGCTTCTCCCGGAGGCTGGAGCCTGCCTCATCCTAGAAAGGGGGACTCTGAGGGAGGTGGACAGAGAGCGGGGAGACAGCCGTCCCTCCACCGGGAAATCTCACTTCTGGGAATTTGTCCCAGTGGAACAATCCCAACAGGAAGAAAGGCTGGCAGCTAAGCGGGTCCCTTCAGGAATTGTTTATAAAGCCCATCCTTGGAATGCCCCGCCTCCTGCAATGCCCAGCAGTTGGGGAGGGGGAAGCGGTCAAGGCCTTGGCAGGCTTACCCATCATGGAGTTATGACCTGTGAAGAGGATGGGGGACATGGCCACGGTGTGTGGGGAGTCATGAGTTTGTCACCCTGATATCTGAACTTGCACATCTCCAGCCAAGCCTGCTGTGACCCTAAATGTGCCTGTTTCTGACCCAGTGATCCACATAAGGCCACCCAGCTCCCTGCAACCCACAACTCCGTTTAAATCAACTTCTAGAATGCGTTTAGACCTTGAATCTTAGCGGCACTTGTCAGATGGAGCTAGCATCAAGACTCCTGCCAGGCTGGGTGAGGCACTACCGCCAGTGACAAAGTCCCGGTCTCCCTCTTCCCCATCCCCAGGCTACCCCAGTCAGATCAGAGGACATCCTGACCCATGGGATCTGGGCAAAGTGTGGGATGTTTTAGCACCGGGCTTTTCTGCCAGAGTCGGGTGTTCCTGGGGTGAGGGGGAGGTCTATGAATTGCATCCAAAACTGGTCCAGGGGTTGGAGGGCCCTGCGGCCAGGGTCCACCTAAAAGCAACAGCTGGACTAAGTTCCACAGGAAGCATGGGACAACTTCCCGCTGGAGCCATAAGGTCCTTGGTAGAGTTGGTGAGCACGAGGGGACTGTGTGTGTGTGTGTGTGTGTGTGTGTGTGTGTGTGCGCGCGTTCGTGTGCGTGTGTACAGGAACCTCAGAGCTTGCACTTCTCTGTGCACACTGGTTGAGTTGATGGAAACATGGTCCCACCATCCCTCCTGGGATAGGTTCTTAGTGTGGCTCAACATTTGTGTGCCCACGGCAGGATCTGCTCCAGGACGGTGCTTCCTAGTTATGGTAGCCTTTCCACCCGTCCAGCCGCTCTACCAGCTCTTCCTCAGGTTCCCGGGTTGGACGTGTGGGGTTTGCCAGCACACCGTCTCTTCTCAAGGCCCCAGCAGAGGCCAGCCCTTTGAGGGCAGGAGGGGGAGCCTCCAGTTCTCCAAGTCCAGCTGTGGCTTGTCCTGCGTTGCATTCCCACCTGCCCCCACGGCTTGCTTTGACACGTGTGCAAACCTGTGGTGGGAGAGACTTATCACAGGTCCCCAGACACCCGCCCGAGACCTGGTTTCCATCCTTCCTGCTGCTGGGCACGAAGAACATCTCCACAGCCAGACTAATAGAGTTCCTATGGGGACATGCTCGAGCTTAGCTTCCTTCACCTAGGCCTTTGTTACAATGGTGGGAGTGCTTTATCAGATGCACACAGCCCTCTGGGCGGATGAACCCTCAGGCCGCTTGACCTGAGGGTCAGATGCAGAGCCTCCCCTCGTTCTCTTTTGATGCGCGTCTGTACGGGCTGGTTTTGTGTGTCAACTTGACACAAGCTGGAGTTATCACAGGGAAAGGAGCCTCCCTTGAGGAAATGCCTCCATGAGACACAGCTGTAAGGCATTTTTGCAACTAGGTGGGAGGGCCCATTGTGGGTGGTGCCATCCCTGGGATGATGGTCCTGGGTTCTATAAGAGAGCAAGCTGAGCAAGCCAGGGAAGCAAGCCAGTGAGTAACATCCCTCCATGGCCTCTGCATCAGCTCCTGCTTCCTGACCTGCTTTTAAGTTCCAGTCCTGACTTCCTTTGGTGATGAACAGCAACATGGAAGTGTAAGCTGAATAAACCCTTTCCTCCCCAGTTTGCTTCTTGGTCATGATGTTTGTGCAGGGATAGAAACCCTAAGACGTCTCAGCCCAGAGCTTGGCTTTGCTAATGGTTGTATGTTTTATAAATGCACACGATTTATATGCAGAACAAATACATTATGTACACATAAGGCTGAAGGTGCATGTCAACATTAGCACTTCCCTACCTTGCCCAAAGCCAAAAGTTTCAAGTCCCAGCACCTCAGAAAACTAAAATAAAATATTATTTAGCTGGGTATATTGGTGCCAGATTACAACTTAACACTCAGCAGGCCCAGGCAGGAGAATCACAGGTTCAAAATACGGCTGGCCTACAGTGCAAGACGGTCTCAAAACAGCACGTTAGAAAATGGATGCAGGGGTTAGTGGTAGCCTACTTCCTAGCGTGGGGTCACAGTGCTGGGATCGCTAGTGCATGTGCATGTTCGTGTGTGTAAAACGCCGAGGTCTTTGCAAACACTAGAGCCCGTAGAGTAACCATCCGGGCGAGGGCAACAGGGAATGCAGTTCACCGAAGCTTAGTAGCTGGTGTTGGTTTGGATACAGGGCAGATTATGTTAGGCACATTTATAGCAGTTTGGGGAAATGTCTCCTGCTTTAACACAATCCTGTGTGCACAATGAAGCAGAATCACACTACAACTCTAAGTACACATCACTTCTTCATAAGGGGCTTTGGGGAGCATCTGGTGTGGTCTCAGAGTACAGAGGTCACCTAGATTAGACACTGCCAGTCTTGCTAGCAGTTTGGGAGCTTTATGTCTCCTGCTTTAAAGAAGCCCCATTTTATGCCTGGCATCCATCTTGGCATCCAGTCCCTGGGATTTTTTGTTTTGTTTTGTTTGCTTCTGTCAACTTTTTTTTTTTTTTTGGTTTTTTTTTCGAGCTGGGACCATCTGGGCCTTTGTGGTTCCTAGGCAGTAGCGCTCTACCTAAGATTAATCCCCAACCCCAGTCTTGTGTAACTTTTTAAAAAAAAAATGTACTTTATTTAATGTGTGTGTTCTGTTTCAGACACCAGAAGAGGGCATCCATCTCATACAGATGGTTGTGAGCCACCATGGTTTTTTTTGTTTGAACTTTTTTTTACCTTGAAGAGCAGTTTTGTTTGCTCCTAACCACTGAACCATTTCCAGCCTTATTTTTTTTTTTTTTTTTTAAGATTTATTTCATGTGAGTACAATGTCATCGCCAGAAGAGGGCATCGGATTCCATTACAGAAGGTTGTTAAGTCACCATGTGGTTGCTGGGAATTGAACTCAGGACCTTTGGAAGAGCAGTCAGTGCTCTTAACCGCTGAGCCATCTCTCCAGCCCCTCAAACCTTATTTTTGATGGTTCTCAAGTGCTTTAACCTCCCTTATAGCGCACTACCTACCAGAGATAGTGGAAAAGAAAGGATATGGGGGAAGTGGACCTGTTTAAAAAGGTTCTTTGGAGCAAACACTCCCATCCCCCATCTGTGTCGTCTGGAAATCGGCAGTTCACAGGTCAGCAGCGGCAGCTCGATTTACCCGCAAACACTTCACAGATGCACCTGCAGTCCAGCTCGGCAGAGGCGGGACAGCAAGAGTCGGCAGCAGTGGCACTGCCCAGCAGAGACAGCCAGATTTCAGCCTCAGCATGAGTCAGCAGGAGGGACCAGGAGGGACGCAAGGAGAAGTTCTTGTCTGTGCCTTTCAGGGAAGTGAAGATCAGTGAGGATGTGAGACCCACAAGCATTGCACAGCTAACTCTGTAAGCAAGCCTACCTCAGCCTCGTCAGTGTTCGAGTCCTTTTTATACTCGCTCCAAACATCACCTGCCCTCCACTGGGCCTGCCTTGTCTTGTGTCTGCCTCAGCTGACATCACCCTGCCAATCAGCCCAAGTCTAAGAAGTGACAGAAAACTGCAGCACGCTACCAGAAGTTCCTTGGTGTGTTTCTATGGAGTTCCAACAAATGCAGCTCAACTACGAGGCGTAAGGCGGATCAATACATTCATGTCATTGGCAAAGAATCTTCCCTCACGTGCCTTTTCACGGGCTTGCTTTAGCAGAACATCCTCCCTCCTGTGTCTGCTTCAGCTAAACGTTCCTTCCCGAGTCGGCCTTAGCCTTTCACATGTGTCCACTTTAATGGAACGTTCCTTCACATGTTTGCCCCAGCAAAACGCCATCCAGCCGACTTTCCAGAGAACCCTTAGGTCGCGTTTATCACTTGGCGGTCTTCACTTGATTGCACAGACACTGAAGGCCTTCGGGTCCGTTTCCCCCTTTAAAAGTCCTTCCTCAGACCTCTCCTTCAAGGCAATCTTAAATTTGGCTTAGAAATTGCTCGGCCCACCAGTAATCAATATTTTTAACTTGAATGAGTCTCTGGTCTCTTCCCAGGGGTCACAAATGCCACAAGATGGGGAGCCAGGTTTGGCCTGGCCCTACAGAGGGCTCAGGAGTCACCTGGGCTTTTAGTGACCTCCACTCCCTTCTGGGCAGACAGGAAGTCATACATCTCTTTCTTTGAAGAGGCAACCCGGCCTGTCTGACATTCCTGCTTTCCCTAGTGGTTACCCATGAGCATAAGGCCTTGGGATATGTAATTTTTTTTCCCTGCCTTTCTATGCTGTGAATTCCCATGGTCTTCCCATCCTTGTCCCCTCACATCCCCTGCCCATGCCTCCCCAGAGGGCTTTCTCCAGGTGTCAGCAGTGGGCCATGGGGGTTACTAGAGCAAGTTATGACAGTCATGCAATGGATGGGACAGTTTCTTATACAGTTCAGCTTGTTCTTGCTCTGAGGCTAATGATTTCCCTTGCTCCTGAACACTACTCAGGTCTGCCTTTCATTCTTTTTCCTCTTCAATCTAAACCACATGAAGGTACGGCCAAATGTCCTCCCGCACTCTAAGGGGGTTCTTTGTGGTCCATGACTTTGCACTCCTAGAATCGTGTTCACCCTAAATGCTTTCTGGGAATGGTAGGCACTTTATACTTTTTGGGGGACGCTACATCACTGAGAATGTTTATGTTCTGTCTTCTACTAGGCTGGCCCTTTCCAATGAGCCAAATTCAGTCAGGGAGTCTTTCCCACTTTCAAGCCAACTGGCTGACCTGTGGTCACCTAGCTTCAGTGTCCTTGAGGCAGCCAATGCCAGTTTTATACACTTGATTTTAAATCATTTGCACAACAGTTTTTTTGAGACAGGGTTTCTCTGTGTAGCCCTGGCTGACCTGGAGCTCGCTCTGAGGACCAGGCTGGCTCAAACTCAACAGATCTGGCTGCCTCTACTTCCAACGCACTGGGATAAGAGGTGTGCACCACCACCGCCCAGCTCAGTGTTTCAAGAATGAAATTACAGGCATAGGCGGGCTGACGCCTTTAGTCTCAGCACTCGGGAGGCAGAGGTAAGGGGATCTCTGAGTTTGAAGATAGCCTGGTCTACAGAGCTAGTGCCTAACAAAACCCTCTTCAGCTTGGTACCCTGCTTCTGGACCTGAGGTGTTTTCCTGATTCTTGGGGGTTTACCTCAGGACTATCTGCAAATAAACAGTGCATTCATGACACCCGAATTCACACCCCACACCCCCAGCCGCTTGCCAGGGTTTTTCTGTGTAGCCCCTGGCTATCCTGGAACTGCTCTGTAGACCAGGTTAGCCTTGAGCTTGAGAGATCTGCCTGCCTCTGCTTTCCAGGCGACGGGATCAACGGTGTGCACCGCTGTGCCTGGCCTGATGGCTCTTCTGCTTCTCCAGCGTGACTCGTCTGTCACCTTTCTCTTGTAGGAGTGGGTCTCCATCCTGCAACCTGACTCTATACACCCTCTCAGTTCAGCTATGCCACTTTAACCAGTGACTGACTGCATGTTGCATGATATAACGTGTGTGGCCGGCTGAACCATGAGCTGCCCTTTGACAGGTCTTCATTCCTTGGGCGCTGTCTGAGTTTAACCTGGGGATTAATCATTGGCTTGTGTTTCTTTGAACTTGTCTCTGCACTCATCCGTGTGTGCCTTCCCTGGCACCTCTGACTGGAGCCTCAATCATTCCTTTCCTTCATCTGCCCTGGTTCCGGTTCCTTCTGGGTGTAGAGCTCTCACCTTGGGAGCCATCTCGTGAGAGTCACATCCTCCTGTTTCTTGGGATGAACCCTCCCACACTCCTGTGTGCATTCCTGCTAGTCCGGAAACCCAGGAACCCAGAGCCTTGTAAAGGTTAGTCAACTGCTCTGCCATTAAGCCACAGTCCAGCCAAATGTCTTCCTCTGTGGCCCAGGCTGCCCTGGAACCTGCACTGGTGACCTTCTGAGGGTTGGGATTATACAGGTGTGAAACAACCAAAGTCCTCCTTAAAGAGTCGCAGGTACCCAGGCTGACCCAGAGAAGGACCCTGAGCTTGATTCTGCATTCTCCACCACCAGAGAGCTGGGAGTATAAACAGGCAATACCAGGACTATGGTGCCGGGGACTGTGTGTATGCCCCACAAGTGCTCCACTTAACTGAGCCTCATCTCCAGCCTGGCTTTGGCTCAGTGGGTAGAGTTACTGGTCACCCAGCCTAACCACTGAAATTTGAATCCCTGGACCCACCACCTGGGAGCATCGGCTCCTGCAGGGACCTCTGACCTTCATGCAGGTGTGCTCACTTGATGAAGGTAATTTTAAGACAATTAAAAGGTGTGAAAATGTCTAACTCTCCCTCGTACCTTTGATCACATGGGTCCAGAAATAGGATCCCATTAGCCTGGCGTCTTGTAGCTTGTGGAGCTGGCTGGAGGATCCCGCCATTGACCCTGTGTTTCTCCCCCAACCCCCTCCCCATTTCCAGGATTCCTGCCCCCACCCCCATGCTCTGAAATTGTGCAAGATGTGCAAGATACTCGTTCACTTCTGTGCTGGCTTTTCCTTTGGGATCCTATGTCCATGAGCCTGGGGATGTTTTTTGTTATTATTATTATTGCTGTTGTTGTTACTATTACTATTGTTATTTATTACTTTCTCCCATGTCATGGCGATGCTGGCTGTGGGGCAATAAACAAGGGAATCTGATGAAGATGGCAGCCCATACGACCAACCCTAGGTCCCACTGTCCCCCCATACTTGCATCCTTGGTAGCAGATTTGGGGAACACTTGAGGGAATCTGAGTATCTTTAGGGAGGCTTTCTAAAGCAGTGGTTCTCAGAGCCTTCCTAACGCAAGCTAGGGGCCCTGTCTGCTCCCCAGGTGGTGAAAAAAAAAAAAAAGTATCTTTTTTTCTCTTTTTTTTTCGAGGCTGGGACAGAACCCAGTGGTTCCTTGCAACCTTCCTAACGCAAGCGCCTTCCACCAGCTCTGAGCTAAACCCCAACCCCCATAAAGTTATTTTTATCCCTATTTTATGGCTGTAGTTTGGCTGTTATGAATCATAAACACCTGTATTTTCTGGTGGTCTTAGGGGGCTCCTGTGAATGAGTCATTAGGCTCCCAAAGGCATTGAGACCCACAGGTTGAGAACCAGCGCTCTAAAGCCAGGCACTTAAGGACTGTTTGTCCCACACAAATGAGTGTGACTCCTTCCAGCCTGGCCAGGGAACATTCAGGTGGCCTTGCTCTGGGGTATGGGCTACCTTTGGGGCTCATTGGTCGGTCACCTTGCTGCCTTGGGACCCTGATTGCTGACACAGGTTCTGGGCACTTGGTTTGCCAAGATGGATGCTTCATGGCACCATGGTCCTGGTGTGGGGGAGACCCTGCTTATGACTGAGGACCCAGCTCACTGGGTAGGTTCAGAGTTTCATGAACACGCCTGACTTCTAGTCCAGGCTCTGGAACACTCACCAGCTCTCCCTCTCAACCCACTTCCCTAGGCAAGCAATGCCCACCCAAGTCACTGAGTGGCCTGGGGGTTGGAGCCAGGTGAGCTGAGGTGACAAGGTGTATCTGTGACTGCCTAGGGACACTCTGTGTCATGAGACCAGACACACACTCCAAGGGCATGTTCTTCCCTTCAGTATTTGCTCACCTGGATTGCAGGTCATTGAGAACCGGGGAATGTGTGGCAAGCAAGACACTGGACACCGGGGACTTCTCTGGGCAGCTTCCTCTCACAGGGCAGAGCGTAAAGACTTGAGGGGCTTGAGGAGTCACCATGATCCATTGTTGCCATTTTAGACAGGAGGGGCTGGGCCCAGAGCCAGCAGAAGCCACATTAACAATTAAGGTCTTTGCCTCATTCATTCCCCATCCTTGCATGAAATATTCAGACACCAGAGGAGCTCGGTCTCGGATCTCTGCAGTGTGTGTGTGTGTGTGCCTGTGCATTGGACTGCTACTTGTAGCTTTGGGCTTGAGGTAGCACCCGAGGCCAGGCATGCGGAGCATCTGGAAGCTGCTGGGCTGGATGGCAGGAGCAGCTGCCAGCTGTCATAGGGATATACATAGCCTGACTCAAAGGCTGCATTTGGAGCCTGGAACTTAGCACCTAAGCGAACCCTATGCTGTGGGACTGCCCTCTGAACCTGACAGCCACTGCTATCTGCTTCGCAGCAGCTGTGACCCTCAACACTGGGTCAGTTGACATTCCCTCAAAGGAGGAGGGTTGGGGAGGGCGGTTAGGTACCCCCACGCTCCCCGCTCCCCGACAGACATTCCAGCCACTTCCTCCTACACACCTTCTCATGGGTCACTGGTTAGTTAGACTAGCACTAACGAGGAACTTAGGCGGGGCAGGTTAACGGAAGGGGAGGGAACTCTTACTGATGTAGCTATAGGAGACTTGTCATCCATGCTAGCTATTAGTCCTGCTGTTGTTAATGTTGGCTGTCAGAGCTCCAGAGAAGAGATGGTGATAACAAACTTACAGTCTCCTCCACTCAGCTCCACTGCCCGGGGCCTCCTCCCACCCCTACACCTCCACTGAGCTCTCCCAAGATGCTCAAGCCACCCGGAAGGAGGCCTGTGGTGTGTAGGTGATTGGAACCACTGCGTGGATGAAGGTTTCATTTTTCCCCCGCTGGAGCTGTCACCCTGGAGGACCTGAAGGCAGAGCACCGCAGGCCATGGGGACACCACAAGGAGACAAATGGCAGCCACAAAGCTCAGAACAAATTGAATTGTCTCCGCAGTTTCCCTGCTGAGCAGAAGTGCTCCCTCGGTGTGTGCTCTGCTCGCCCGCCCCCGCCCCCCCCCACCGCCCGCCAGTCTCAATGGAGCAACTCCCCCAGCACAGTCTTTGCTCTGTGGGGACCCTCTAGGGAGCTTGCCGCTGCGACTTGGGGTTGAAAGCAGATCTGCAGCTTCCTCAGGCGCGGACTCGAAGTCCCTCCCTTTTTAAAGTGTGCGGAGCTGGGCCCACAGAACACCAGATCCCTCCTACTCAGCGATTCCCTGGCGCTGTGGGCATGTGGCCTGCCTCCGCATCTCTGGGGGTCATCTTCTTCCCACCCCTTTCTCCAGTTCACTTACCAGGAGGGAGGGGAGAGGGGAGAGGGGGGAGGTGGAGGGGGGAGGAGGACTGGAATTAGCTCAACCTGTGTGGTTCCCAACCCCTGATCAAAGTGAGCCAAGACAGCCAAGGCGGCTGGCTCTCCTGCTTCAGGTCATAGCTGGGCCTGCCCTTTGAGCTTAGACCTCATATTTCATCCTCTTTCTTTCTTTCTTTCTTTCTTTCTTTCTTTCTTTCTTTCTTTCTTTCTTTCTCTCTCTCTCTTTCTTTCATTCTCTCTCTCTCTCTCTCTCTCTCTCTCTCTCTCTCTCTCTCTCTCTCTCATCTCTGTAGCTCAGGCTGACCTGGAATTCAGATATCCCCCTGCCTCTGAGCTCTAGGATTAATGACCTGTACTACCCATGGTACTCTTGTTTTCTTGTTTTTTTTTTTTTTTATTTAAAATATCGCATTTATTTTTGGGTGAGGGTTTATGTATGCAAGAGCCCACTACGGAGGTCAGAGGACAACTTGGGAGAGTAAGGTCTCTCCTTCCTTCCATCACTGTGTCCTAGGAATTAATTTAGGTTGTCAGATCGGGCTTCAGGCCCCTTTACCTGCGGAGCCATCTGGTCGGCCACTCCTCCCCTTCGAACCGGCCACCAACAGGACAACCCTAAGGCCATTCCACTTGCTGTTCCTTTCACCTGCACAGCCTCCCCGCTTACCTTTGTCCTTGTCGCTCGGGCTTAGATCCTAGCTCCTACGTCCTAGTCCCTCCCAGAACACAGATCTAAGGCAACTGAATTCTCTGCATAGCGCTGCAGACAGCCTCACCGATTCTTCTCACGTTGTACTCTTCCCTCCTCCCAAGAATGCCAAGTACCCTCAGAGGCAGTGGGCTCTTATCCCGGGATAATTCCCCCGGGGTGGGGAAGGTGTGAGAGGGCACACGCGGTGGTTCAGTAAACGGCTAACTGTAAAAGGGGACGTCAGCTGCTGCGCGGGCACGCGCTCCAGGCCCTGAGTAGCTTACCCCGGTATGTGCGCGCGCCGGGTGGGCTATCTCCTCGTAGGTCCAGGGGAAACGCATCCTTCCCTTGGCCCGCTGGCTGCAGAAGCGCCGTTAAATGCGCTTTTGGGGACCCGACATAAAGGCGTAGAAGAGCCGTATGCTCCGCAGCTATGCGGGGCGAGGGAAGGTCGCTGCGTACCTAAGGATCCCAGCTATATGGCCAGGGTGGAAGATCTTCCCTCGCCTTTCTCAGAGGTCTCCACCTAGCGAAGTGCATATGTCCCTCCAACCCCAGGGATTTAGCGTTGTGGTACGCGGAGAGGAAGGGCTCTGAGAACCGCTCTGGGAAATGGGCAGGTCCACGGCCCCCACCAGGTCAGGGGAAGAAGGGAGAGAGATCTGGTCCTAAGATAAGGCTGGCAAGGCTCTACAGTCCTGGGCTGCGGGTGGGAAGACAGCTCCGCTGCGACATTAGGCAGGGACCCAGGTGGAGAGGGTTGGTGGCCCAGAAAGGGACAAAGAGCAGCCCTGCCCGACCCCCCACGTCAGGGTCCTATTGTTCCTCCTCTCTCGGACTGTACTGAACTCTGGTGCTCCCGGGAGGGAGGGAGGGAGCTGTGCCCGCCCGGTGGGCATTTGTTTATTTAGGGTGAGAAAGGGAGGGAGGGTCAGGGACGCAGGCGGGATAAGGGACGCGCATTTTCGCGCGTCGCCTTTAAGGGAAGCCCTGCCCTACCTTTTCCACCGTTCCCCGCCACCCCCAAGCCCTACCTGCATTTTAAAACCCCTTGTAGTCCTGGGATTGGCCCAGGCCGCGTCCTCCGGGCGAAGAAACTTGAACCGGGGGTTGGGGGGGAGGAGGGTACAAGGCTCCGCGGTTGGAAGATACCATCTTTGCAGCCTCCCCGCGCGCGCCCCGCCCTTCCCGCACACCCCCGAACCTGCCCAATCAGACCTGTGGGAGGGCGGGACCGTGGCTCGAACGCGCCTCTGGCAGGGCGCCAGGCGGTCGGCGCACCGCGTAGGGGGACCTCGGGGCCTGCCGCGCCTCTGACCGCCTCCCTTTTGGAGGCGGGGCTGCTGCGGCGCCCCGCCCCCTCCCGCCCGGGGTGGGCGGGGCGGCTGGGGCTCCGGGAGCGGGCCCGGGGCGGGCCTCCGCCTGCTGCGCCTGAGCCTGGAGAGCCTGGGCACCGCGGCCGCCGACGCAGCCACGGTCCCGGTTCCTCAGCCTTGAGGCGCGCGGGGGTTCCCTGGTGACCTGAGAGAAGACCGCGGGAGGGAGCGCGAGGCGGCGCAGGGCGGGCCGCACGCGTCCCCGGCCGCCCCCGCGCGCGCGTGGCCGGGCCCAGAGAAGCCCCGGCGCGGGGAGCGCCGGCCTGGCGCGGGCGAGGGCGATGCTGCGGTGACGGCCCCGCCATGGCGAAGCCCCGGCGGTGGCGGCGGCGGCTGCGGCGGCGGCGTCGGAGGAGCTGGAGCCAGGTGCCGGACGAGGAACTGCTGCGCTGGAGCAAGGAGGAGCTGGCGCGGCGGCTGCGGCGCGCGGAGGGCGAGAAGGTGGGCCTCATGCTGGAGCACGGCGGCCTGATGCGCGACGTGAACCGGCGGCTGCAGCAGCACCTGCTGAGATCCGCGGCCTCAAGGACGTGAACCAGCGGCTGCAGGACGACAATCAGGAGCTGCGCGAGCTCTGCTGTTTCCTGGACGACGACCGGCAAAAAGGGCGCAAGCTGGCGCGCGAGTGGCAGCGCTTCGGGCGCCACGCGGCCGGCGCCGTGTGGCACGAGGTGGCCCGCTCGCAGCAGAAGCTGCGGGAGCTCGAGGCGCGCCAGGAGGCCCTGCTGCGCGAGAACCTAGAGCTGAAAGAGCTGGTGCTGCTGCTGGACGAGGAGCGCGCGGCGCTGGCGGCGGGGGGCGCTGGCGGCAGCGGCGGCGGCGCGGGCTCCCGCAGCTCCATCGACAGCCAGGCCAGCCTGAGCGGTCCCCTGGCGGGCAGCGCGGCGGGCTCGGGGGCCCGCGACGTTGGCGACGGCAGCAGCACGTCCAGTGCGGGCAGCGGCGGCAGCCCGGACCACCACCACCACGTCCCACCGGCCCTGCTGCCCCCGGGGCCGCACAAGGGTCCGGAGGGCAAGGCGGGTGCCACGCGCCGGTCCCTGGATGACCTGTCAGCGCCGCCGCACCACCGAAGCATCCCTAACGGCCTGCACGGTAAGCACCTCGCCCGGATCGGAAGCCCGAGGGCGTTATGAAGCGGTAGTTCTGGACACCTCACGGGCGCGGGGCGGGGTGGAGGTGGGGTCGCACCTCCAGACCCTTCTGCAACTGGCAGAGCAAATGGAGCATCCGGCGTGGTGGTGTCCCTGTATAGTTGATGCCTCCGAAAAGTTTCTCCTGCACAGCTTTTGTGTTAGCGGCTGGCACTCCGGGGCTCTCTAGGGGGTGTCTCTTGTCCCACCCTGAAAACACTTGAGGGCAGAGGGGAGTTTTTCTTGGAAGACTGTGAAAGGTCCCAGAGCTAAAGCAAGTGAATTTCCCCTCCTGGTTGGAGCCCCAGATATGCCTCAAACTCACTCAGCACCCACGACTGCACTGTGCTTGTGGCTGGTTTCCTCCCCTGCTTCCTCCTTCCCAGCCATATCTCCTCCTGGGCTGGGCTGGCACGCAAGCTCCGGTGCCGAGACCTTGACGAGCTGGGCCAGAGCCCTCTGGGCTAAGATAAGAGTTTTCCTGGCTTCCCATAAACCCTGCAGTACTGGTTGGGACACCTTTCTCAACT
This sequence comes from Rattus rattus, assembly GCF_011064425.1. Taxonomy (NCBI): domain Eukaryota; kingdom Metazoa; phylum Chordata; class Mammalia; order Rodentia; family Muridae; genus Rattus; species Rattus rattus. The sequence goes on along the minus strand of NC_046160.1, from coordinate 125,943,631 downwards.
TGGTCTTCACAATTTTCCCCAGAGGATATATTTGGAATTGATTCTGTCTTCCCCGTGTGCCTCAGTTTCCCTGCTTCCTTGCTTTTAAGTTGGTGAGTCTGATGCCCCCCTCACCGGGGTGTGCGATGGAGATAAATAACACCCCTCAAGAGATTGTAAGCTTGATCCGCCTTACAGGAAGTGCTGGGCTCATCTGTGACTAGAGTGTGGGTGGGAGGTCTGCTCTGTCTACCTCAACCTGTTGCTATTGGCCCTGTGGGAGGGTGTCCCCACCTAGGTACTGTGACTGCCCCTTCAGTGTCGATCTGCGCCCTGCAGCTTCCCTCCTGTCCTGCCAGATGCTGTACTTCCCTGTTTCCCCACAGTTTTCGGAAGCTTGGTTCTCAGTGTTGGTGGCACCTGCCTCTGCTCGAATTGTTCGCCTGTTCTCCTTAAAAGCCTTTCTCTGTCCATGCACTAGCAAGGCTTAGAAGAACTTCCCTTCCCCAGACTTGACAGCTGGAACTGAGGAGGACCAAGCGTTTTGTTGAGTTTCCTGGCCAAGCCCTCTGCAGCCATCTCTTTGGAGGCAGGAGCCGCAGTTCCCATGCAGGTCACATAGAGGTTCGCCCTTTATTTACTACCCAGGGCTTGTGAGTTCAGGAAAGGACTGGGGCTGGAGGGATATTTTGTTACTGATTAGCAATCTACCACAGCAACTCAGGTTTCTTTTTGTAACACTGCATCCACAGGGCCTCCCTCCTCACACCCCTCCTCCCCAGCTAGTCACTCAAGCTCTAGCCGAGTTCCAGCTTACTTTGGGGACGGACACCCCTCTTTACAGAGTGTGCACTCATCACTTTGGCTTCCCCTTCCAGGGGGGATCTGGGAGCGCCCATGCTCTGGGTCTTGATTTCTCCACGTGCGTCACGAAGGAGGAGAGTCTTTGCCCTTTGGGGAACACGGGGTCGTTGGTTTTCAGCCTTGTCATCAGTAACAGTGGCCAGGGTGAGTCTCTGCAGGACACTGCCTTGCTTGGGTGTCTCCACCTCTTTGCAGACAGTCATGTTTTTTCTTTTGCTAGGAGGTGTGGGTCTGGCCCAGAGTTGCAGTTGCGGTAGTGAATAATGCAGCAGAGAAGGACCTGGCCAGACTGGAGGTTTTCCACCCCACTGGGGATGGGTAGGGGCAGAAGTGTCATGTTTCCTACAGACACCCCCTCCAAGTGTCCTTGCCACAAAACTACTGCAGATTTTCTAGTAGCCAAGCTTTGGCACCGGCTGTAGACTCAGCGTCCTTACTACAAATTTCAGCTACACACTGGATTGTTCTTTTCAGTTTTGTCTCTTGAAGTCAGTGGGTGGCGGCAAGGTATCCTCCCTTGATCGTGCACAGAAATCCAGGAATCAAGGAAAGCTGGGCTTCCCTGTACTGGGATCCAAAGCCTTCCTTGGCTTTGAAGAGCAGGGGGCTGAGCTGAGAGAGAGTCTAGGTGGTGGCCAGAGTGGAGTCAGACACTGGGCGTGTGCCTTAGCGCCTGGTCCTGCATCAGACCTGCTTTCCGTACATGCAAGGGGAGGGAGGCGCAGAGAGGACCCCGGCCTTGTTTTGTGGAGGTCCCCACCAGGGCCATTGGCTTTTCTGCCAAGAATGGCTTGAGGCCCTTGGCAGTTGTCATTTTTGCCTTCCGGTTAGTTCAGAAACATGGATGCCTCCCTGTTCTTGATTCCTCCCGGCTGTGCCTCTCCCCCTCCTGAGCTGGAAGTGTTACTTCCTTATCGGTGAGCACAGAGAGGCTCATTGATAACCCAATTATCCACAGGGTCCGGACACCTCGACTCCCTCGGGTATCTTGGGCAGCATGGTTAATTTTGCCTTTCCGTCTTTCTTCTGGAAGGTCGAGGGGAGCCCACAGAACCCCTTTTCTCCAGGAAGGCCCAGTGAGATTGGCACCTGCCCGCCGTGGTCCCGGCAGTTGTTGAGGAGCCCGCCCTGGGAGGCTTGCCAGCACATTCTGGCTTCCCGTCCAAACTCTGCTTGCCTCTGAAACTGCTTGTGGGTCTGGGCCCCGCGTGCGGTGTGTGTGTCTGGCTGCTGAGCCAGGGAGCCCCGCAGTCCTCTGTTGGGGAGCCATGCTGCTGTGCCCACAGCCCTCTGAGGTGTCCTAGAAGGCAGTGGTGGAGATGGCCATCATCTGTATTCAAGGCAGTCCTGTCTGGCCAAGGTGGGCTTGGCCGGCCTGGCAGTGCATATACAAATAGGTCTTGGCGTTGGCGTTGGGCAGCCGCTGGATGGGTACTGAGCTCCTTTTGAGATCCCTGGGTCCTGCCAGCCCAAGTCAGGGCTGGGGTATCCTTGCCGCCAGTCTCCTCCAGCTTTGCTGGCTGAGCCAATTCACAAGGTAGAAATTCAGTTCCCTTTCCTTTCCCCAAACCGGGTGATTTTTCAGACCAATAAATAAAATTCCCCCTGGGGGGTGTAGCTTAGGGTTAGAACATTTGCTCAGCACAGTATGGGACCCTTGACAGTAACACACACACACACACACACACACACACACACACACACACACACACACGAGGCAGAAAAGAGCATGTCCAGCCATATTCTCCTAGCCCACTGCCCATCTCCCAACCCTGTGTGTGCCCCCTTCCCTCCCCCAACCCCCATGCCCTGTGGCCCCCGTGGCAAACCCAAGTTCCAGCAAGCCCGTGAGTGAATGTCCTTTCTCTTTTTCACATTGGGCTTAAAATGTCGAGCCACTCCACAGGAGCGGGGCTAGGTCTCCCGGTGGTGTTTTTTGTCAATCTTGAAAGGGTGGAGTAGGGGTTGGTCTGAGTCTTTTTAAGAAGGAAGGAGCAAGCTGGTGTTAAAAGGTCTTTCCCAGGAGGCCCCAGGGCTCCGCCAGTAAGGCTGTCTTCCTTTTCCTAAGGCTGCCACCCTAGAGCAAAGGTCAGGGGAGATGATGGGCGAGTTATGCAAGCTTTCCCTCTCCTTCTGGCCTGACTCTGGTGGAGGGGGTCTGTGACGTTGCCCGTGGACCTGGGTGCTAGGTTTTCAGGGCCCTGGAAGCTCATAGGCAGGTGACCCACTCAGCATCTCACATTGACCACGAAGAGGTTGCTAGCTGTTCTTCCAGGAGGCTTCTTGGCAAACTGAGGCTTGGACAGGTGCTGGATATTGCTTCGATACCCACAGGGCCTGCTGCGGTCTGGAGTGAGCTCCATGGGGGAGGGGGGCACTTGAGTAGAAGAGTCAGTTTTCCCAGGGGGCTTCAGCTCTCCTCTTTGGAGTGAAGCCCCCTCTGTGTGGGGTGCGCGTTCTCCTCTATTTATCTTCTACTGCCTCACTTTTCTACGCCAGGCTGGCTTTGCATCACAGTGGTCATCCCACCACACGGTGGTCATCCCACCGTGACTCTCTCCCAAACCAGACCTCCGAGCTCCTGGGACACGAACTTTGTGGGTGGTCCATGGCCAGCATATTTTATGAGGAAACCCAGCCCCTACTCACACCCGTTTCCCGTGTACACCATGCGTGTGGCAGTCATTCACCAAAGTTCCTTGAGAGTCTTAGGCAAGCGCCTGACCCCGTTAAATGGGAAACATGACAGAACTCTGGGAGGAGGGAGGGTGTCGTTGAATGACAGCCTATGAGTGCACGCACCTTCTTTTGGATGGAACACTCAGTGCAGAACTTCAGGCAGGGGAGCCTGCTGCTGCCCACGGCTCTGGCTCGAGGGTCAGGAGAGCCAGAGTGAACTCTGTCTTCCCTGATCTAACCTGATCTGTGACCTCGCTGACCCTCAACGCCTGTTTCCTCATTCGTAATATCCTGCCTCTTTAACTGGGCCTCCAAAGAATGGGTCTCTGACTTTATCTGGGTACCGTTTTTCATGCCGGGAAGTGCCACTTGGGAATCGTCACCTTGGGGTGTGGGTAGGGAACCCCCCTAGCCCATGCTCACGAGTGGGGCTTTTCTGCCTGTCCTGTCTTCTCGCCCAGTTGAACAGAAGAAAAATGGCTTGGTAGTCAAGAAAGAGCAGAGTGTGCTAAGCTCGGGAGGTGGGAACTGGAGCGTGGCGAGGAGAGGCCAGGGTTTGATCAGTGTGCTCTGGACGCACATGGGACAATAACCGTCGAGGGGCTGCGGTTGTCCCTACGTGCAGGTGAAGCCCTGAAGTTCCAGTGACTCAGAGCTCAGTGCCTACGAAGGAAAATGGTCCAGATAAATTCTGTGACCTCTTTAGGTGCCCAAGTCTTGGGCTGTGCTAGGGAAGGTTTGTCAGGAGCAGGAGAGCAGCTGGGAGTCGGGGTTGACCTCATAGCTGTTCCTTAAAGCAGGAAGGGAAACATTAGCTCAAGTTTAATGAGCATCTACACTCCGAAGTTCCCTGTACCTTCACAGTGATTCATGCCATCTGGCGTGGGAGTGGCAGTTAAGGAGCGTCTATGTGGTGAGTGTCCTGTAGGCTGATCTGAGGTTAGGAACAAGACGCTCTGGGCCTCCAGGATGGCCTGGACTCTGGCACTGGCCATAGGAAAGAACCTTTGCTGTAGGCTCAGTCTCCCTGCCAGCCCCTGTCTGCCTCCTTGGACCTCTGATTTGCACGTTAGGTGATCCTGGGCTACAGGGGCATCAGGTCAGACACTTGTGGGAGATGTTTTGTCTCTCTCCCAGCCGGAGCTCTGCCCCCATTACAGTAGTTAGGAAGTGCACTCAAACTTCTGTTGGGATCGAGGTCTCTTGATCTATGCAGGGGCTTCCCTGGGGGTTTCGGAAATACAGATAGCTAGTTTTCCTTTTCCGCTTGGGGACAAGGAGACCTCAGTGGAAGCCACACGGCTTGAAGACAGGAACAGAATCCTCTCCTACAGGGATGGGATTTTTAATTTAATTTTTCTAGGATTTCGATGGGTGTAGTGGTGTGAACGTTTTAATCGCAGTCTGGAGATCCAGAGATCCAGGGCCACGTAGTGAGACCCTGTCTTTAAAATTAAAAAAAAGATTTTTTTTTTTTTTTTTTTTTTACTTTATGTGTATGATTGTTTTTGCCTGTTTGTGTGTATTTGCACCAAGTGTGTAGAATGTGCTGCTGCAAGTCAGAAGAGGGTGTGGGATCCCCGGGAACTAAAGTTACCTATGGTACTCGGAACCAAACCAGAGTCTTCTGCAGGAGAAGCCAGTGTTCTTAAATTAACACAGAGCCGCCACCACTCCAGCCCCTCTGCCCTTGTGATCTTAAAGTCAGGGATAACCCCCGCCACTTCCTCTAAGCTATCCCTCAACCTGGTCTCTGTCACATCCTTTCTCTCCCTGTAGGCATATGGTTCTGGACAGACAGGGAGCTGGGTCACCTAAGGGTAGGTGCCTGGTCTTAATGAACCTTCTCTGGTCTCCAGCTCTCTGTGGGACAGGTCAGAAGACCTGAAGTCCTGTCCATTTGTCAGTAGATTCTCTAGAAGTGCTAAGGTACAGGCCCTGCCCTGAATGCTGGCAACCCTACTTCCTGGTCCCACGTCCTGGGTCCCGGACGGCCGGTCTTTACTGTCTTCTAGGCCCATTCCTTTCTCCCCACTGGCGTGGGGGCAGGTCTAGGAGTCCCTCTGTACCTTGCTGCAGGGTCCTTTCTCTCCCTTCGTCCCTCCCTCTGTCAGTCAGTGCTGTCCTAGAGTAGATGGCATTCAGTGTGCTGGCCCCTTGGAGCGGAGGAAACGCCTGGCCAGGAAGAGCCGGAAACCCTGAGCAAGCCGTGTGGAATCCTCTGGCTCTCAACGGGGAAGCTGGGAGGGAAGGGGACCCACCCTTGGTTCTGTCATTCTTGTCTGTCCATTCGGGACCTGGGGTCTTGGTCCTCTTGATTCCTAGACTTGGCACCAGCCTGGGGAGAGGCGGGGGGGCGTATGACTCCTAAACTATCTTTAGAATGGCTACAAATTAGTGCACGAGGTCTGCAAAGAAGTGGTGTGTATTACTCGCCCCTACGACAGCCGGGCCCTAGGTCCTCACTTCGAGACAGGACCCAGGCTGCTGGGGCTGCCTGCGACTACACACACCAGTCCCCTGAGATGGTGATCTGACTGGTGCTGTGGATGCCAGGCGGCCTCTGTCTGGGCCACCACTCCTCCTGAGGGCCTGATGGAATTACCAGCCTCAGCCGCTATCTGATGGTGCCGAGTTCAGGGCGACACCGAACTTTTGGCGCACGCCTGTTTGCTGGGGCTGAAGATGTCCGTCTGCTCCTGTTCTTGAGACCCCCTCCCTAGTTTTCTGGGATACACAGTCGCTGTACCCTCAGAGCCAGGGATGAGGGGCCGGTGGAAAAGCTAGGGAGTGGCCTCTCGTCTTTTAAACTGGATAGAGCCTGGTCACCTCCCTCCCATTTCATTTCCTCTTCTTGGCAGCAAATGGTATTTATCTACCTCCAAAAAATTGAAACCAGCCACGACGGTAGTGGCACTGGCGGCCGTGGTAGTGGTGGCAGCAGTGGTGGCGGTGGCAGTGGTGTGTGTACAAGCTTACCCTCTCCTAGGTCATAGCTAGTGCTGCACTCTTTGCCTTTGCGGTTCCTCACCCACCTTATTAACTGATGATTGATTGATTGATGATTGATTGATGATTGGTTGAGGCATGGTCTCACAGTGCAACTCCGGCTGGCCTGGAACTCACTATGTCGACCCAGTTACTTTGCATTTACAGAGATCCTTCCCTCTGCTAGGGTTAAAGGCGTTTGCCACCACACCTGGCTGATTAGCAAGGCTGGGGGACAGGGTTGTGGGCAGAAGAGGCAGAGGGCGGTTTAAGGTTGAGGCAGGTTGGTTTGTGTTGGCCTCCCGCCGACCTGCGCCTTGTGGGTACCTGAGGACACAACGCCAATGCGCCCAGTTGGGGGCTGGCAAGAAGCTGCGGAAAGCTAGGCCCATTTTTCACACCGTCTGCAGGTCAGCGTGTACGTCCCTCCCCCAGCTGCTCTGTGTTATGGCACAGATGCATCCACAGCACTCGTGCTCGGGACAGGGCTGCCCTGAAGGGAGTGGTAATGGCTGTTAGGCTGTATTCAAGGGGACAGATGTAGGCAGGGCCAGTGGCACGGAGACGGTAGCTGTTGAGTAGAGCCGACCCATTTCCAGAAATAGAACATCCACTGTCAGGGGGTGCATCTCTTTGTCTCCCCAAATCTGCCTTCCCGTCAGCTTTCCCGTTGTAAGGCAAGAAGGAGACTCGCTCTTGTCTAGGAATCAGAGGCTCCAGCGAAGCGCCCAGCTCCCCTGCCCGTCACAAGGGCCTGATTGTGTGCGGGGCCTGAATGCACCTGCCTGCGGCCATGTGCGGCACCGGCTGGCCTCCCTAATGAGCCCGCTCTGGGAGTGGCCCTTTGTGGCAGGTTCCGGCCACAGCGCCTGGGCCAAGGCTCTGTTTCCCAGCCGCTTGGCTGTTTAATGACTCCCCGCTGGCGCTGTTGGGACAACGGGAAGCTCCCCTTGCGCCTACCCTTTCTGTCGCCCGCATTTTCGGCAGTGCGCGCACCCCACCTTTCTGCGCATTCCAAGATGAGGAGGGTCTGACTGACTCTTTTCAGCTCCTGCCCTCACTGGCATGGCCAGTCTCCCTTCCTCTGCCCTTAGGTCAGCTCCTCCTTTGGGGACACCACTCCCCCCACCCCCCATCTCCTTTCTTTTGTTCCTCTTGGGTCTCTCCCCAGATCCTTCCTCGCAAACAGGCTAGTGTTTCCTTACCCAGAGCAGTAAAACTAAACCCGTCCTTCTGCTACCCTGCTCTCCTCTGTTGGAGGTGGGGGTGGGGTGGGGGAAGATCCCCTCGGTATGGACCAGAGAGCTCCTGCTGCTCCCTGCAGCAGACCCTGGGAAAGGCGCCCCCCCCCAATCCCCGTTAGTAGTCTCTGTCCTGTAGCATGCGATGCCCCCTGACAGTTGTCCTCTGGAACCCAGACTGCTCCACCCCCAACCCCCCCACCCCCCACCCCGTGCCTCTGACAGCAGTGTCAGCTCTTGAGTACTCTCTCCAGCCTGAGCTTCTGCCTTTGGTTGTCCATCCTGGCCACCTGCATCCTGTGGATCTGGGGCCCCTGCCTCTGCCCTGTGTCCCCACACTCTCTGCCTGAACCTTGGCCAGCTCCTCTTCAAGGTCCCTCAGTTGCGACCCTGGGCTGTTCATCGCCCCAGCTGCTTCAGTGTAGTGTGATTGCCATGAGGGGCGTGGGGTGGGGGGGGGTGGGACAGTGCTCCTCAGTGCAGAGGCAGCCATGTCTGGAGCCTTTACCTGGAGATAGGGGACAGTCTATGGACAGCTCTGCAGACAGCGCCGCCAGTGTAGACGGATCTCCGTTCTGCGACACCCATCTCGCCCCCAACAAATTGGGACATCTGAGTATGGACTTGGGGACTTCAGTCTATACCCATCAAGCACAGTGACTTTTTTTTTTTTTTTTTTTTTTTTTTTCGGAGCTGGGGACTGAACCCAGGGCCTTGCCCTTGCTAGGCAAGCCCCCTACCACTGGGCTAAATCCCCAACCCGGCACAGTGACTTGTTACCTGGGTCCTGGGGTTTTGGCCTGGAGCCTGCTCACTGCTCAGGCTCACCTCAGGCCCTCCCTCCCGTGGCTCCCCTTCCCCCCCCCATCCTGTGCCCCCTTCACAGAGGCTCCTGTTGGTCCTTGAGGCAAACAAGCACAGGACGTGTGACATGTGGCCCTCATTTGTTCTGTGTCTGTGGGAAGCCTTTGCCTACCAAGCCAGGGTCATAGTAGGTCCCAGGATTGCTCATGGGTAGGATGTGGCTGGGGGTGGGGGGGATGTGTCTGCAGGAAACTAGAGCATGGCGAGGGTCCCCGGGCTCCTAGGGTCCTATCCAGAACCCAGCCAGTTGATTGGTTCCCAGCTGAGAGCTTCTTACTTTTCAAAGGAGGCCAAGAAGGGTGCGGAGTCAGTAAAGAAAGGAAACAGTTTGTGAACTGAAGGGGGTAGCAGGGTAGGGACACAGGCCAGCGGCACGCTTCCTGCCCTGCGTTCTCTCTTGGAGGAGAGAGGCGGAAGACCTGCCCTGGACACTGGACACCATTGTTTACGGACTCTCACTGCTATTGATTTCTTGGGGTGCCCAAGGCTGTGACTGGCAAGTGGGCATTGCCTCTCTCGGGGTTAAACGAGCTGCCAGGGTCCAGCTGTGGGCCGTTGCGCTCGCTGTCTCTGGCGATAAGTCCATTAGACACCACACCTGAGGCTCTTTTCCCAGCTCCACCGCTCACTGGAGCCTCACTGTGCTGAGCATGCTCCGTGCGTGCGTGTGTGTGTGTGTGTGTGTGTGTGTGTGTGTGTGTGTGTGTTTCAGGGTGACATTGAACTGATCTCAGTGACATAGCCTAGAAAGAGACTTGATATAGCATCCTGTTTCCCCTGGTTTTTTTTTTTTTTTTGGTTCTTTTTTTTTTTCCGGAGCTGGGGACCGAACCCAGGGCCTTGTGCTTCCTAGGCAAGCGCTCTCCCACTGAGCTAAATCCCCACCCCCCTGATATAGCATCCTACAGACTGTAGGGGGTGAGCGGGACCCTGGGGCTTCCCTGATCCCACAGGAGGTCCGTGGGAGCCTTGGTCTTACTTTGTGTATACAACAGCACAGTGGAAGGAAGGAGATCTGCTGGGAGCAGGGGCAGGCGGCGTCGTTGGTGTCAGTGTGGCCCTGGACTCCTTAACTGCTTGAGCTTCCTTGTCTTCTCCCCAGGGCACGCCCTGCTCAGCTAGCCCCCTCTGCAGAGTTTCTTGAGAACAGCCAGCCCAGCTCCCCCCAAGCTCTAAAGTGTGAGGACTTCTCCTGACACAGTCTTGGGGAGCTCCCTCCAGGAGTGTGTGGTCATGAGGCCCTGATCCATCTGCTGGTGTCCCCTCCGTGGGAGGTGGTCCCCAAAGCTGGCACCTCTTTGATCTGCAGTCCCCGGGCCCCGCCCCACAACTTAGTGGGAGCTTGTCTTGTCCCACTGGTGCTAGCCTGGTTGTGGGCACTGTGACCAGCTGCTGAGGCAGAGGCCAGCAGGAGTGAGAGCTGTGTAGGCCGGTCTGTTGCCCGCCGGGCTCCTTGAACTCCAGGCGCTCCTGGTAGTCAGGGATTCTGGAAACATTCGTAACTTTTGGGGTTATCCAGGCAGGTTACCTGCTGTCTAGATCTGCTAGGGCAACCTCAGGGACCCTTCGTTGGGGGAATGACTTCAGCGCCTCCCCCACAGCCCATCTCCCCTGCATCTCCCGCCCTCCTCCAGCTCCTGAAAAGTCTGTTCCTTGTCCCAGGGACACAACCAATAGCTTTCATCACCACGTGTCTCAGAGCCAATGAAGAACGCAGTTGTCGGGTTCAGGGCTTTTTAAAAAACAGAAGTCAACCAGAGTCAGGAAGCCCTCCCAAGCACAGGGTAGGAAGTGGAGGGGCGCAATGAGTGAGGCATCCAGGTCTCCTGAGCTGGCAGAACATCCTGGGCGTCCAAGCGGGCCTGGTGTATGCCTGTTGACTGACAAGCTCTGTGTGCTCTTCACCACCTGTCCCCAGAGACATGGTGTGTCTCTTGATGGGTGGTGGTGGTGGTGGTGTGTGTGTGTGTGTGTGTGTGTAGGAGGCTGTGTTTTCATGTACACACCCACACGCTTCTTTCTCCTGATTGTTTAGTTTCCCTTAGTCTTTCCCCAGTCTCCCCAGCCTCAGTTACTTATCCGTGGGTTGGGATGGTCCCATAGGTTCTCTGGTGCCCAGAGACCCTTGAGGAGCTCAGGATAGATAGATCCAGAAGTCCAAACCTGTCCTAGTTTTCAGCCTCACGTAGGTGGCTGCTCCCAGATTAGCCGCTTTCCCCGTCTAGACAAACCAGTAGTATCTTATTTTCCTTCATTCTTGTTTTGGGCCTTAAGGACTTACAGTAGCTGCGGCTGAGTCTCTGATCCCCAGCTGTTACTTCCCAAATGCTTAGCCAGTCGGGGGCCTAGTCTGACCCAGCAGCAGCACGGATCGGATCGGATCGTTTACTGCACCCACACTTCTTGGAGGAGTTGACTTACCCTGCCCTCCCTCCTTCCCTACTGGCATCACCTGTCAACTTCACATCGCTGCCCCAAACCAGCCATGGGAAGGAAGAAAGGGGAGGCTAGGGACAGGAGACTCGTTTGCGTCTTCTTAAGAAAACTTTATTTCTGTGCACATCATTGTGTGTGCAGGGGTGGGGAGTGTGTGTGTGCACACGTGTGTGTGTTTGCAGTGGGGAGCATGCCTGTGGAGGTTGAGAACAACTCTGAGGAGTTACTTTGCTTCTGCCACCATGGGATTCGAGGATTGAACTCTGGTGGTCAGGTTTTCCAGGGCAAGCCCCTTCGCCGGCTGAGCCGTTCCATTGGCCCTTCCTTTGAATGCTGACCTTGCCCTTGTGCACCTGGCCTCTGGTGACTTTCTGAGGTGTTAATGGCCTCCTCCCCCTCTGTTACACGAAGCTGCCTTGGCTGTTGTTTCCCTAGGTGAAAAAGAGAAGCCCAGGAGTGGCAGGGCTAGCCTGAGGGGCAAAGAGAAAGCTTGCGCCTCCCTTAGACACCTTCACCTTTGACTCCAAATGCTGCAAAATTACACCAGTTCCCTCTGGGGCATGCAGGACCCTGAGCGGATTCCTAAAGCCTCAGCTAGTACTGAACTGTCTGGTTTTGGGCGTGTGTGCTGATGAGGGATATGGAGAGGGGTGTGTGTGTGTGTGTGTGTGAGAGAGAGAGAGAGAGAGAGAGAAAGAGAGAGAGAGAGGAGAGAGAGAGAGGGAGGAGGGAGATGAGGAGATGGGGACATGGGTGGGTGCCACCTTTGCACAGTGTGGTTCCCAGGTGGGATTCCTATCATCGAAGGAGAGACATGGGGTGGGGGTGGGGGTGGGGAGACGTCACAGGGCTCACAGCCAAGTGTTTATAAAACTCACTTTGCGGATTTTCCACATAGTGTCCTTGGGCTCTGGTCAGCTGTGGACCACCAAAACTGGGTAAAAGTAAAGCCCTAAAAGAGAGATGACTGTACCCAGGGCCACGTGCATTTTGGGTCTCTGCACGCAGGAGGCAGCCGGTCTCATCCTGCCCTGCCCTTCCCTCCCCGCCCCGTGTGTGTTCAGACACCGGTTTACCCTTCAGGGGCTGCTGATTGGCACCCAATATAGTGCAGGCGGCAGGCCTTGCTTTGGGGAGGTGGTGTGGGTGTGTAGCAGGCAGAGGCAGCTGGGAGGGCCTGGTAGGGGGCTGGGTCACCTTCTCAGGGAGGCTGACTTCGCTGTTGTTCAAGTAGCCAACTCTGATAGGGCTGTGCATGAGGGACTCTGCTCCGCTGTCCTACTTTCGCATACTTGGAGGAACCTGTGGGAGGGCTGGAAGCAGACCCTCTGGCTTTCTGGGGAAACTGGAACAGACTCTGTGGGCCTCGGTTTGCCTCTGACTTCGTTCTGAGAAGTGTGGCCGCCTAGAGGTGTCTGTCCAGGCCTCTGGAGTCTGTAGTCCTCACTTCGGGCCTTTTCCTGTGGAACCTCAAAGACTACAGGGAATGGGTTGGGTGTGAGGCGATGCGGCCATGTTGGGTGGGGAGGGAGCGCTCTTCCGTCCCAGACTCAGCTATGTTACCGTGGAGTAGACGGACTCCCTTATATCTGTGTATGGTTCTGTGTGAACGAACACCAAGTGCTCACGCACAGGTAGGAGCTTGTGGGGGTCAGGAGAGGTCGTAGGATCCCTGGAAGCTGGAACTACAGGGAGCTGTGAACCGTCTGACAGCTGGACATGGTGCTGGGAACCTCTTTTGGAAGAGCAGTCTCTCTCTCTTCTTTCTTTCTTTCTTTCTTTCTTTCTTTCTTTCTTTCTTTCTTTCTTTCTTTCTTTCAGATTTATTTATTTTATGTATGTAAGTACACCGTAGCTGTCTTCAGACACACCAGAAGAGGGCATAAGATCCCATTACAGATGGTTGTGAGCCACCATGTGGTTGCTGGGAATTGAACTCAGGACCTCTGGAAGAGCAGTCAGTGCTCTTAACCACTGAGCCATCTCTCCAGCCCCCCCCCCGCCCCCCAGCAGTCTTTTTCTTAACTGCTGAGCCGGCTCCCTGTCTTCTGAAGTGGACTCTTGGTTTGTTTCTTCTTTTTCAAGACAGGGCCTCGCTATATAGCCCTGGCTGTCCTGGAACTCACTGTGTAGACCAGGCTGGCCTCAGACTCACAGAGATTCCCCTGCCGTTGCCTTCCCAGCTGGGATTTAATGGTGCAGATGCATCACCACTCCTGGCTTGAGGCAGACTCTTGACTTAAGTGGTATCTGAGGATCTGGGCCACCGAATACTTGTCTGCAATTCCTTGATATATATATTTTTTTCCTTTTAAAAACTAATAAGAGAATTTACAAGCAAGATCCTGCTCCATCCGAGGTGCTGGAGGAGGCTTTGCTCTGACCGCCTGTCAGTCAGCCTTGGGTGCAGAGGAGGCTCTGGGCTGTAGATGGTGCCTCCTGACTTACACGGGATGAGGGTCTTGGGCCTTCAAGGAGGAGGCCGACGGGACATGGGAAAGTAGGGAGTCACCCAGGGAGTCCCTCTTGGAATGCTGGGCTGTCCTGAGGCAGGGCTGTGGGAGGTGAGACATCCTAGTCCCATTGCTTCTCCATGTCTGTTTTACCTGTTTAGAGGGCCCTGGGAGTCACACAGCCTGTAGCAGGCCTGGCGGAGTAGATGTCAGCTTTTGCTCTGCCCCATCCTCCCCTGTTGGCACCACCCCACCTTGCCCCATCCATAGGAACGGGCAACACCCCTGGTCTAACCTGGGGCCTTGCTACAGGTACATCTTCCTTTAGTCACGGGGTCTTGATGGAAGGAGCAGCGGGTGGTCCCCGCCTGCAGTCGTCAGTTAGGGGCTCTGGGAAGAGGGGCCGTCACCTGCCTCAGTCTGGTGAATGTTCACACAGGGGACCATGGGTTTCGCCTCACACCCCCGCTCTTCTCGTACGCTGCGGTGAGTTCCCAGGCGTGGGTGTTTCCAAGTCCCCATATTGTGTGCCTCAGTGTCCCCACCTCAGGAGCGGGCTTTAGTGTTTCAGTGCCCTGACCTTCAGGATTCTGGGTCAAGCCTGCTCCAGTGGCCATGCCACCTGCCGAGGTAGCTGTGGATGGCAGATGGGATCCATGTGCCTCGGGTGCTTGCTGTGGTCTGGTTTCTCTGGTCCCCAAGCTGCATCCTACTTGGCCGTGCGTGGGAAGACAGATGGAGGGCTGTCTCCAGTGTGGAAAGAGTAAGGCACCGGTCTCTGTTGGAGCCCTGGAGGAGCTAGGGACTTGGTCTATTCAAGTAGGCTTCACCTACTCTTGTGCTTGCAAGGCACCTCCATCTTGAGGTTCATTGGTCGGGCCCCCTGAAGTTACCTGCAGACCCGTCTGTCACACACACCCGGGCTTCAGAGTCGCATGGTGTGGGTATCACTCAAGGTGGTGGAGAGCGAGATGGAGACAGCCTTCTGTCCAACTGCTGCCCCCCAGTCCCGAACCCCATGTCCCGAGTGTCTCCTCAGGCGGTGACCCAGGGAAGAAGTGGCCCAAGCCTGTGAACTCAGCTGCCTTCCTGCTGTGCTTGGAATACTGGCTTGGTTTTGTCATGCCTATTTGCTGGGCAGGTCCCTGGCCAGGGCTGACACTCTTGTTGTCACCTAGGTTTGGGAGGGCCCTTGCACCTGGGCTCTTGCTGTGGGGTTCACCCGTGTGGTCCCAGACAAGCCACACGGAGCCAAGTGCCTCAGTTTCCACCTCCGTACTTAGCTCTGTCATTGGGCTGATGAGGACCGTGGACAAGATGTGGGGGGCACAGTGACATCAGCCTTGAAAGCTGAGACACCGTATGATTTCCCCTTCACCCATAGGGGACCACGAGGCAAAGAGAAGCTGTGTAGTCTGCTTAGAAACCCCCCCCTCCCCCTGCATAGGCAGCAGCAGCACTGGGGTCTGACCTCGAATACCTGGATCCACTACCTAACCCCACCCGTTCTGCTTCTGTATGCCAGCGAGCATCTTTCCCACAGCTGACTTTGCTTGCCCCTGAACGATAGCTCTCTGTTACAGAATGCTAGAGCAACCCCTGCTTTCCGCACCGGCACCCAGATGTCCTGCCCCTGCGGTGGGGCTGTGTTGACCCTGTGGTGGTCGGTTAGCCTGGAAGTCCACTTACCCAGGAGGACCTGCTGTTGAACTGGATGCCTAAGGTGGTCATTCTTTCTGGAGGGTGGGTCCTCGTCTTCCTGAGGGGCAGTGGACTCGGCAGGTCAGACGCTAGTAGAAAGCTCAGCTTCTTGACTCCACAACCCACGTGGTCGATTTCTCCAAGTACATCACAGACGCCTGTTTATGCCTGGGAAGGGCAGCCCCCGCACCCTCCACAAGCATGAGCACGTGCTTTGCTCATCTGATAGGTGCTACTGGGTTATCTGCCGGTGTGATTGGGGGCCACAGTCTGGATCGTGGAGGGGGTAAGCATCCAGCCCCCACGTTTGTCTGGGCTCCGTGCAAAGTGGTGCAGGCAGGTGGGTGTGGTGTGATGGTCAGATGCTCAGGGCATTGCGCTGGACAAGCCTCCCAGGTGGGGCGGATCCCCCAGCTGCAGTCTCACTTGGTGCCCTTAGGCCTCAGGCTCTCCCCTGTCTCTCACACCTGCGGCTTATCTCCCCATGCCACCTGCCCCTCCCTCCACAGCCCGCGGCTCACGGTAGAAAACCTCTTGGAAGATGCGAAAATGTTCATTAATGCAAGTTAGAAATGGCTGGTAACCCTTCCCGTCTTCAGATCCATGCATTACCAAGCATTAGGGACCCTAGCACAAGGCGGAGACACCGACCCTAGACCCGCCCTTTATGTCGTATGAGGTTTTATCACCTGTGATAGACTCACTGTGCATAGTTCATTTTAATTAATTTAAATTTTGGATATGTGTGCGTGTGTGTGTGTGTGTGTGTGTGTGTGTGTGTGTGTGTGTGGTCGGGGATGTCCTGATCTCTCTTTCCCACCCTATTCCCTTGAAACGGTTCTCCAGAGCCTGGAGCAAGGCAGGAGGTCAGTCAGCCCCAGCTGACTCCCACCATCTCCGGGTGCTGGGGTTACAGGTAGGCTCATGCACGCCCAGCTTCTTACATGAGTACAGGAGATTTGAACTCGTGGCCTCATGCTTGTACAGCAAACACTCTCAGGCACTGAGCTGTCTCTCCAGCCCTTGGTATGTGTGCATTTTTTTTAAAATGAGCTTTTTCTCCCAGGTTAGACCTGGAGATAAACGGTGAGGGCTGGCAGTGAGTGCAGCCCCGGCAGCACGTGTCCCTGCTGCTCTCCTCCCAGCCTCTACGACATCAGCAGCTTTCACATCAGCTTTCACAGCGGAGTGGTGTGTTTGCTCCGGGGGAATGAGCCAGCCTGGGATGAGCCAGCCCCAGTCAGTCAGCATCAGCTGGAGTCCCTGCTCTGGTCAGATTTCCTTAGTTTTTACTCCGTGCCCTTTTTTTTCTGTTGGAGCGTATCCAGGACACACACTTCAAAGGTACAGGTTTCGCCGCATGTGCTGGCTGCGGTTTCTTACCATCCATTTCTTGTCACATGCGCATGTCAGGATGGCTGTTCTCTTGGTTTTGATCTCCTGAGTGCTGGGGTGAAAAGTGTGCACCAGGCTAGGATGACCGTTTTTTACACACCATTCTAAGTGACCGTCTTCTTGTCCTGTCCCATGGAGGGCCACATCCCAGGTATCCCGGGCTGATCAGAAGGGGGTCTCTGAGACCTGCCACACCTATGATGCACTGGTCAACACCTGGGCTTCTTAGGTCACAGCTCCCCAATCTGACAAAGCGAGCTTCAGGCAGGCCGGCCATCTGCTTTCATCTATGGTCACAGCCTGGTGGCACACCAGCCTCCCCGGGCATCTACTGGCCACTAGCTGTGCTTGCCTAAGCTGCCAAGGCTGAGCACAAGGCCCGTGCCTGAAGCAGCCTGACCCAGGTGGACAGAGTGTGCTCTTTGGTGGAGGAGCAGGCCATCTGTGTGCTGGCCCTGGAATCTGGATCTAGGCCCACTCCTTTCCCCCTCTGGAGAAGCTGGGTGCCCTCACGTGTCATTGTCGGAGTGTTGGGAGAAGCTGGCAGGGATTTTCGGGTGTAGTGATGGTCTGTGACCATTCACGAGCCTTCATTGATGGACAGTGTTGAAGAAGTCCAGGTGAGGACTGAATAACCAGAGTTAGGACCCATGACCTGGTGCCTGCTGAGTACCCCCTTTCTTGCTTATCTACACCCCGGCCTCCGAGCCCCCCTTGTCTTAACCAGCTTCATCACTCAGGTCAAAGATTGCTGTGTTTAAAAATAGCTGCTCCTGGGGTTGGGGATTTAGCTCAGTGGTAGAGCATTTGCCTAGGATGCGCAAGGCCCTGGGTTCGGTCCCCAGCTCCGAAAAAAAAAAAAAAAAAGAAAAAAATAGCTGCTCCTATCTCGGGCCATTTCTAGAGGGTCCTGGTCGCCCATCCCCCCCGCCGTGTGGCCTCTCAGGGAAGGTCGAGAGCAGCAGGTCCTGGCCACAGGATGTTTCTCTGTGAGCCCATTGAGAAATCCCCCTGGAAATCCTCCTTTGGCCCGGTGCAACCGCTGAGAGAATCGGAGACAATGGGGGACTTGGGAACAAAAGGCACCATTCATTGTTGGGACTGCCTGAGCTGGGGTCAGTGGGTGCCCAGCTAGGACAGTCAGACCCATGCCCAGGCCACGGATTTCTGCTTCCCAGGGGCTTGGCCGTGAGTGAGCCGCATGGGGGAGGGGATGAAGGGAGCAGCACTGTTGACCCAGATCCAAGGCTCCCCTTCCCCCAGTCCTCTCTCTCAGGAAGAGGAGCTTCATTCAGCATTTGTATTCAGGAGCCACGTCCATGCGGGAAGTCACCAATGGCGAAGGCCTTGCCAGTGGTGTGGGTGGTGACCTGCCCCTGAGCTGCACGTGGTCTGGGCGCCACTGCCCTGCTTTCCCCTTCAGCCGTGTGAACCCATGTCAGTTTGGTCGGCCCTGAACTTGGGGCCCTGGGTGTGACTGAGCTGTAGCTCTTCCAGGGCTAACAGCGGAGGGGCTCCACTCTCCCACACTGACCCTCTAAGTGGGCCACCGTGCCTCTCCTCCAGGATGGCTACCTGCCATCCTTATTTTTGCCCTTCCAGAATGTTCTTTCTGAAACAGGCCCACTCTGACCCTGGCCCTTCCAGGCCCCTTAGCTTCAGCATCAACTTCAGACCAGGAACAAAAGTGGAGGCCATCTTCTGTCTGCCTCTAATTCTGTTCCTAGTCTAACCTCCCTCTACAGAGGCTTCCCTGACCCCAGGCCTGCACAGCTAAGTTCTGCCTCTTTTCCCCTGCCCGAGTGTCCCTTCCCTCACAGAGAGTCTCCCTTTTCCCCTTCTTTTTTTCTTTCTTTTCTCTTTCTTTTTTTCCTTCCTTCCTTCCTTACTTCCTTCCTTCCTTCCTTCCTTCCTTCCTTCCTTCCTTCCTTCCTTCCTTCCTTCCTTCCTTCCTTCCTGAGCCAGGGTTTCTCCGTGTAGCCCTGGCCATCCTGGAACTCACTCTGTAGATCAGGCTGACCTTGAACTCACAGACCTACCTGCCTCTGCCTCCTAAGTGCTGGGATCAAGGGTGTGCACCACCAGGCCTGGCAGTGCTGTGTTCTCATAAGCCTCTGTCTTGAACTCCCAGGGTGGCAATGTAGCCTATCACTGGTCTGTCACCCTCAGAGTGACAAGGTGACCCCGAGAGTGGCTGGGGGTGGTGAATTCAAGCTGCCCTGCTCTCCTGTCTCCCAGACATGGGGGGTGGGGGCGGGGTTGGAAGAGCTTGCTGACCCAGGACTGGCCACTCTGCTGACTGACTTTCCGGGAACTCCCTGCTCTCTAGCAGGAATGTGCAACTGAGATTAAGGGACCAATCCAGACCCCGCCTAAATGACTTCGCATGTGCCTGTGCCTGTGTGTGTTGGCATAGGGGCTCACAGCTAGGGTGAGTCCAAGGCTAGGGTCACTCACTACACACACACACACACACACACACACACACACACACACACACACATATTCTTCCCTTTCTGAGTTTTCATGTGTGGAGGGATGAGTCAGTCAGATGGACCATGGTGGGTTGGTGGTGGCAGTGCCTAGCCTCAGACCAGCTCAGGTCAGTAGCCTAACTGGCGTGTGTCGTACCTCAGTTTCCACCTTTGTAAGAGAATAAGCTACAGGGCAGACAGGAGCAGGTATGTGGGTTCTCTCTCTAGCCACTCAGCCTCGGGAGTCTCCAGACTTGTTCTGACCCACAAAGACCCACAAGCATGCTAGACTCCTGGCTGGGCCACCCCATGCCTGCCTGTAGCAGTGTTGGCACCGAATGTTCCCTCTCCGGCCAGGGTTCCTTTCTTCCTGGGTCCCTCAGCCAGGTGGGCTGGGGCTGGGTTCTGTGAAGGAAGGAGGGGTGAGATTGCCCGGAACCTGGATGGGTGTTCTAGGCTTAGGGATGAGCCTGGGCTCAAGATCCCCTTTGTCCTGCCCTCACCCCAGTTTCTCCCGACAGACAAGATAAGTGTATACATGTTGCCTCAGTAGGCCCTTTTGGCTAGGGACCTGGGGCTTCTCTTGGCCTAGACTGAGACAAAGACAAGAGGGAAGCTATGGACCACCAGGAGGCTTCGGGGCTTGATTTTGGGAAGATGTGGAAGAGTGAAGTTGCATGTGCTTGTGCGTGTGCGTGTGCGTGTGCATGTGCGTGTGCATGTGCATGTGCATGTGTAGTTTTGACCCGTGCCCTAATGGCCTGTTTTCTGTGTGTGTTAGAGTCTTGACAGCCACACACTTTACCCCTCCACCCACCTCAATTACTGTGTGAGTGTGCACTAAAGTCCCCTGACCCACACACCCCTCCATCTCCATCTGCCTCTGTTGTCGTGTGAGTGTATATAAAGTCTATTCACACTTTTGCCTACCGTGATCATAATGCGAGCGTGCGAGCCCATGGCCTGGGCACACGCATGTGCCAGTGGCTGGAGTCATTCCTCCCCATTGCTTCTGTTTTTTTTGCTTTTGACCCCCTGATAAACGCTTGTGACTGCTGGGCCCTTGGCTGGGAGTTTAGCTCATGTAATTGGGAGAGAAGACAGCTATATTTCCTTCAAGGTGGATGTTACCCGACACTCTCCCACCTCCTCTCATCAACAGCCTCAGCTTCCCTAAGCGTTTCCTAGGGTGACTGGTTACTAATAGGCTAGGAGGTGTGGCAGGGCCCACAGGTTTGAGGCGGGAAGTGCTGCCTGCTTGCCTGCTGTGTGACTCCCAAAATGAGCTCTCCCATCAACCCACAGTCCCGCCGAGCTTGTGGAGGGGACGATTTCTAGCTGTATGCCCCAACCATGTATCCCAAAAGGGTCCATGCTTCGAACCCACAGGCCTTCTCCATTACTTAATGAAACTCTTACCGCAGATGTGTGTGTGTGTCTGTCTGTGTGTCTGTGTCTGAGGGAATGGCCCTACCTAGGCCCATAGGTGCCTCCCGGAGGTGGACAGTCCCCTTAGAGCCTCAAGTATATGTCCTAAGACCTCCCTCCTTGGCTGAAGTTCCCTTTCCTTGGTGCTTCGCCATGTAGAGTGGTGGAGTGGCCGCCGCCTTCCGCACGCTAGTATCCACAGCACGGTCCACCATCCCTGTTGAGTCTGCCTAGCCAGCGCAGGAGGAAGCGTAGGTGTAATTTGGAGATGAGCTGCTCAGTCTTGCCCCTGAGCATCAGTTTCTCATCTGACCCTTCTCCAGAGCTGTGTGGCCGTAGGGGGTTGTAGGCCGTGTTCCAGCGGTGGCCATGGCTTGTTTCTTCCTCTGTGTGTGTATGGCAAAGGCCACCTGTGTGAGGAGAGAGGTACAAACTCAAGACCAGGCCTAGCTCAGTTCTGACCTTCAAGGCCTCTCACCTCCTGCAGGGCCAGTCAGAGAGGGGAGAGTGTGTGTGTGTGTGTGTGCGCACGCGCGCGCGTGCACGTGCACAAGCCTGGGACACTGACGTTCACTGGTGTCTACTGTAAACTCTCAGATTCCTGGAGTGAGGCCGCTGGACCAGACAGTCAGGCAGGCCTTGGGTGTGGCTTATGGGAAGTTCTCAGGTGACAGGTCAGTGTGTCACTGCCTATGTGGTTCTGTGACAGCTGGTTCTGTACGTCACAGCAGGAAGCCCTGAGCTGGGTGGCTTGCTCACCCAGTTGTAGTCCACCTTATTGGACTGAGGTCACTTTGTGGGGACGGAGGGAGATATGACGTCAGTGTGGAGCACTCTATGCTGATGTAGAGACCAGTGAGGTCTAAGGCCGGTGCCACTGATTCTCCTCAGAGAAATCTGTGACAGCTTGAGTTCTGGAAAGGAGAGGAGGGGGTCACACACCTTCCTTCAGACACCCTGTTGGTTCAGCCTGTGTGAGGCGATTCCAAGTCCTGCAGGCTCCTCTGAAGTCTGCAGCAGTGAAAGAGAAAGAGGCTATTGCTGAAGGCAGTCTCCCAGTGCCACTTCCTTGGAAGACGTACCCTCTCCTTTTAGTGCTCCATCGACAAACCAAAGTACATTCTATCGAAGTCCAACCTGGGAAACCTGTGAGTTTATTGGACTTATTTGCAGAGCACTAGTGAGATATACACAGTGACAGGGCCAGCCATAGTTAGTTGCACAGTGAGACCCTATCTTAAACAAATAAACAAACGAAGAGAAATAACTAATAATTTTTTTTTACTAAAATAAATCAGAGGTAGGTGGCACTTGAGGTATGACACCCAAGATTGACCTGTGCGTGTGATCTCTCTCTCTCTCTCTCTCTCACACACACACACACACACACATGCACATACATGCACAGTCCAAAGTACCAATTCTAAAGGAAATGGTTTAGACATTTGTTGACAGACCACTGGTCACCACCAAACCAACCACAATGAGGTAGACTCCCCCCTCCTCCACACCCGCCTCAGGGCCTTTGAATTCTTTCCCATTGTACACTGGGCCCCACAGCTGACTTCTAGAGTCCTTGAGCTCTGAGGTCATACCATAACTCGAGGCTTCTCTACCTTGCCCCAAGTCCCTGGGCAGTCACTGGCTGGCTGTCACAGGCCAAAGAAGACAGACAGGAGCCTGTTGCAGAATGCTGTCCTGGGCCTAACATACCATCTTCCTCAGAAGAGCTAACTGCTTGCAAGAGTGCAAGAGACCCTCAAGATTGGGCTGGTTGGTGGTCTGTGTTCCCTCGTGGAAGGAGGGGGTGGGCCTCTTCCTCTCGTGCTTCCCAGCCACGTGTGTGGAACTCTGCCCTAACTGCATGTGGCAGCATGGTCTCAGGAGGTGTTAGACGCCTAGACTGTGGAAGGGTAACCGAAGGAGAGACTTCATCTGCTCGACTGCAGACAAGTCGTCATCCATGTTGGGATGAGACTTCCCAGTGGTACAGCTGCTTTGGGGTCACACTTGGGGCCACCCTCGTGCGCTCGTGAGTGTGCATGCTCCTGGAGGCCGAAGGCATTGGTTCTCCCTAAAGCTAGAGCCAGCAGCGGCTGGCTGCCTGGTGTGGGTGCCGGGAATTGAACTCAGGTTCTCTGCAAGAGCAATGTGTTCCTCAGTTCTCAGTGAGCCGCAGCTCTAGTCTCCTACCTTGGTCTTAGGGGCGAGTGTCTCTCACAGGCCTGGAGCTTGCCGAGTAAGTTAGGCTGGCTGTCCAGTGTTGGGATTACAAGTGTGCCACCAGGCTCGCTTTCTCTGTGGGTCCTCAAGATCGGGTTAGGTCCTCAGGCCTACAAGGCGAGCACTTTACTGACTGGGCCATTTCACCGGCCCCTTGGCAGCTGGCATATGTTTTTTTAGAGCCTTGAGCTTGGGGGTCTCCATGTCTCCCTGGGAAGCGTGTTATGAGAGGGAATAAGGCTCATTAGACAGGGTCTGTGTGTCGGTGACACAAGAGCCCTGAATGTCACACAACAGAGGCCACCGGCCCTTCAGGGAGAGCTTGTGCTGTAGGTTTCTGGTGGCTGAGGGGCCGAGGTCCTTTGCTAGGAGGAGGTCTCCACGTGCCCCTGTGGCGGTCCCTGCTAACTGATGACCCCCACTGCCGCTAAGGGTAGCAAGTGGTCCCACCCTGTGGAAAGCTGTGGAACAGGCAGGATCCTGGAGTGGGACTGGTTAAGTTAGAGAGGACAGCAGTTGTGTCCCCCAAAGAGGCTGGAAAGCCTACCTTCTGCCTGCAGTCCCTGCACTCCCAAGGAAGTGTTTCCTTTCCGTGACGTCATCTGCTTAGAGTCCCTGTTTGAAAAAATGGTGATGGTGCGAGATGGCCTGTATCCTTCTGAACGCCTTTCCAGGGTCCGTCCCTCGAACGAGAACCTCGTCTCATCTCGTGGAAACGGGTTGAGAAATAAACACTAACCACAGGGTAGGCTGCAGTGGGGTTTGCAGGTAGACTCCAGTCTGGCTAAGGCGATTGGCCTCCCTGGGTTGTGTTCATGTGCCTGCCCTCCCTGCAAATCTCATACCGTCTTCCTCACCCCTACCCCCACCCCGCCTCCTCTTTCCCCTCATTTCCTGTATCCTTTAGGTCCCATGCTCTTCAATCTCGGACTTCTCTTGGCTCTGGGCTCTCCTGACTCATCCATGCATGGGAGGTTCTCTGTGCTTCAGCCTGCTGTGGGGTAGCATTGGGCTTGAGGGTGCATACAGTGTGGGTGTCAGGGTCCTGGTCCAGGAAGGGAAGATTTGCCTGAGATCAAAGCGCATGGTGTTGGCACAGAGCCCAGGAAGAATTCCCCAGGACAACTTTGCTTCTCCCTTTCAGTTTGCCCCGGGCCAGGGCCCCCCTAGCCCTCGACATGCTGGTGTCAGCTCAGTTTCACGACCCACGTGAAATGGCTCCCTAGCACTGCCCCTTGTCAGAAGCTGGGCTGCTGTGCTTGGAGAGACCAAGGTTGCTGCAGGCACTCATATTTCCAGAAATCTAAGAGCTTGGCAGGGCCACCCGGCGGTGCAGAGGTCCTCACTTTCCAAAGCTCCCTGCAGATGAAGACTATGCTTGGGGTTAGCTGCTCTGCAGGAGGGCTGGCTGGAGACCCCTTGGCTGCTGGACACATCAGCAGTGCGAGTGACAGTGTCTCTCTGGGTCCTCCATGCCTCCTGATATGCTGGCTGCTTACCTGTCACTTCTGGTACAGGCACCAAACTCTGTCCCAGGCCTTGACTTGGGGCATCCCCCAGGGTCATCAGGATGCCCCTGCTCCGCCTTCACTGTCATCCCCATCTCACGTGCTGCAGAGGTGAGGCCACAGGGTCAGGTGGCCCGGACACAGTCACCTCCAAATCAAAGAGAATGAATTAGAACCTCACGCCCAGGCCCTCCTTTGGGTGTAGTGCTATGTACATTGGTCGAGTGCCTACTGCATACCGAGCTATGCTTCTACGCTCTCGGGATGCTGTGAGCAGGACAGAGAGAGAGAGAGAGAGAGGCGTCCTTGGGAAGATTAGAGAGAAAAGCAACCAGCCAAACAACCAAATAAGAACTCTTTATCCAGAATCAAATCGGATGGCAGCAGGCGTGGTCTTGGAAAAGGAGCTGGGCGAGCTGGGCTGAGAAGAAGAAGCGAAGCCATCCTTGGAGCGTTTCCAGTGGGGTGTGGGAGGGTGAGGCCTTGCAGGAATGGGGCGCAGGCCCTCCTAGCCCGCGGGGAAGAGCAAGTAACTTCTCCAAAGCTGGCAGGGGGCAGAACTTACCCACCGTGTGTCCTATGTTAGGCCCTCCGGTTGTCACCTCCTGGAGGATGAGACTTGGCTGCTGGCCTGCAGGCTGAGGCAGGAGCCTTGTGTGCTGGTGACTGGGATTCTGTGAACAGGACCGAGAGAGAGGAGTCGTTGGAAGCTAGGGGTAGTCTGAGAGTAGTAATGGTGGTGACTGGGATAGGCAAGCATCACTTCCTGGCCCTAGGATGCACGTGCTGCTGGAGGGGACAGTCCACTGAATCTTAGTTTCCACTTATCTGTCATTTGCGCGCGTGTGCGTGCATGTGCGTGCATGCTGGCCGACTTGCAGGAGTTGGTTCTCTCCTCCCATCCTGTGACCCAGGAACTGAGCCCAGGGGGTTGTCAGGCTTGGCAGCAAGGGCCTTTACCCACCGAGCCAACCTACCAACCCCCAACAGGTCATTTCTGAAGGAGCCTTGGCTGTTTGCTCCGTATAGAGGAGTTCCTGAGAGGACCAGACTCTGGGGGTGCCTCTATTCCCCTAAAGCCCTTGTGGTTTGAGAGCATGGAGGGGGGGCTGGGGTTAGGGTTGCAGGACCAGGCGGGGCACTGCTGCCTTGTATGCTCTGGAGATAGATGGTTGTAGGACTTTAAACTACATTTTTTTTTTTTTTTTGGCTTGAGATATTCCTGTCATCAGTCACCAGCCCTAGTTAGCTAATGTGTAATTCAGTTTCCCATCCCTCTTCCTCCGAGGGCTTCCTGGTGTCGTAAATCTTCTTACAAGGAGTAGGAAGACCAGACCCGGAGGGAGGTGCCTCGAAGCTCACTTAACCCCGGTGGGCACAGGTGGTTTTCCTGCCAGTGGAGGCCCGGCATGCGCCCCGGCATGCTGGTGGCGGGCGGCTCAGTTTCCTGCTCCCAGCACCCGGCCAGTGCTGTCTCTGCCCACTCCCCAGAGTCTTTCCAG
The DNA here is from genome assembly GCF_011064425.1 of Rattus rattus. NCBI lineage: Eukaryota > Metazoa > Chordata > Mammalia > Rodentia > Muridae > Rattus > Rattus rattus. Next base: position 125,917,896 of record NC_046160.1, on the reverse strand, counting down.
TGGAGCCCCGTGGGACAGCCCTGCGGTTTGGCACTTGGCCATCCCAGCGGCCGGAGTTAGGCGCTCACTGCCATTGTTGCTGCTGTCACGTGACTGTTCTTCTGGTGGACCTGGACGAGGTAGACCAGGAAGAGATCTGCCAGGGTCAGGGCTTTTGTGGCTGCCAGCCCGTGGACTGTGATGCTGACCCTTGGGTGGTGAGCAGAAGTTTTCTAAAGGTCACTGATGGGCTCCTTTTGTCTCTGCTTTTCCTTTCAGTCGTTCCTGCTTCCTGCTTGGGTGGCTGGGTTGTCCAGAGGGAGAGGCCCAGGCAGGTGGGCCCTGTGGGAAGGAAGCTTCAGTGTCCTGGGGTCTGCCCATCTGAGGCTTAGCTGCCCCCCGTGTTTGCAGCAGGCCCTGAAGCTTTCTGCCCCTTGCCCCAAATTCCAGGACCAAGTGTTCTGTTCTCACTAGTGATTGGAAAGTTTAGCATCTAGATAGTGGGTGACCTTGGCAACTGGAGGACCCCTGTACCCAAAGTCAACTGACTGTCTGAGTCCTGGGATGTCTTCATTTCCTCACTCTTGGCTTGGTCGAGTGCAGCCCCGGTCCCATGACTCTGACTCTGTCCGATTGACTGTTACCTGCCGCGGGGAGCCTTGGGCCTGTTACGTGTGTTCTTAGCAGCACAGTGCAGAAATGCCAGCACTGTCCTTACCGCAGGAGGTTCTGGGCTGAGTGGACAGCTGCTTAGAGCTGACCCGAGACGGCATGTCAACGTGGACAAGGGAGTGCTTTGGTCTCAGGAAGGTCCTGTCACAAGTCCCAAATCAAAAATGCCCACTCTGGGGCTGTTAAGATGGCCCAGCAGGTAAAGGCATCTATTGCCCGGCTAGGTGACCCAGGTTTGAGCCCGGGACCTGCACGGTGGGAGGAGAGAACTGGCAAGTACAGGTCGTCCCCCCGCCCCCTACATGTGCAGTGAGACACATGTATGTACACACATGCACGCCTGCATGCCCGAGGCTCCCCCACCTGGGTTGCAGTTGGCCTGAGTGCAGATGCTCTCTGTGGGGACTTCTGGAGGCAGCCATACTCAGGGAGGTCACCTGCATCGCCTGGCAGGATACTGTCCATCCCACAGCCTGTGTCTGAAATGGAAGTGAGACAGAGGGCTAGCATATACCCCAACAGGCTCACAGGACTTCCCTCTTGGCTCTGGAGTGTCCCGGCTCTGCGGCTCAGGGTGGCTGAATCACCGCCTCGTGTCTTTCTCGGAGCCGTCCTGGGTGTGCAGGGGCCTGATTTTCACAGCTGTGGCTTTTGTCCCAGTGCCAGGGTCAGACCCTCAGGCAGTGCGGCAGGGCTGTCCTCATGGTGTTTGGGGACACAGGCCCACGTGTCCTGGGAACCACGTTCAGATTTTCCAGTGCAGCTGAGCAAACACCTGCTGGCACTACAGATGGATGTCAGGGATGGCTGGACTTACGGACTAAAACCCCAGGGTGTGGCTCCGAGTTCCCGATCCTGATTTTCACCTTCTTGTGGGTAGTGCCATCCCCAGAGATGACTTCAAGTTGGTGCCGCCCTAGGAGTGACAGCTTGGATCTTTAGGGATAAGGAAGATGGACTGACGTGAACTTCATTCCCTGATTGTTTCATGGAGGGTGTTGCGGGGCATTGGGGTGCACATCTGGAGCTCCGGCGAGGCCGGGAAGGTCCCAGGAATGAAAGCTGGACAGATATCCCCAACCCTGCCCAGCCCTACGGACCCTCTGTTAGCCCTGTTGTAGTTCTGAGGCATGGCAGATTCTCTGGGAAAGTGACGCCTTTCTGACCTGCGGGACCCAAGTTTCAGGTGAGGTGACCATGTAGATCCTGTGGAGAGGACTGTTAGGGTCCCTGCCCCCCGAGGCGTGAGCTCTGCCGAGATCAGAGGACTGGCTGGCAGCCTGACGGGAGTCACATTTTATCTGCCCTTTTCTCCCAGTCTGGGTCTGGCTTCCGGCCAAACCACTAATAATAACGCACTCGGAGTAATCCTTACATTGTGGGATGTGTGGCCTGGTCTGCCCTATCCTCTGCCCTGAGGAAGGCCCAGCTTCAACATTCCCACTCCCTGTCCCCGCCCTCCCATGTCCTTTGCGGGCTCCTCTGTCGACATCATAGACAAGATACAGCGGTCATTTATTTCCCATCATGCTTCTCAGGTCTTACCCGGGCTCCTCTGTCATCCAGTCGAGAGGAGAGGTGACTTCTGAGAACTGGAGGGGTTCACGGAGCGGGACCCAGGGCTCGCCCTGAGTCCTCGAAGCACTCAGGTGTCCTGAGATTCCAGTAGAGGAGGTGGAAGGGTCTGGAAGGGACTCGGGCTCAGCCCAGCTGAGGTGGCCTTTCAGAAGCATTACCGCATTTAGGGACCGGGACCCTGACTGAAGGCTGCTTCAGCCCAGCAAAGAAGCTTGGGACCCTTTTCTGAGGTTTGTTGAGCACACAGTTTTTCCTCCAAGAATATAAACCCCGCCTCCAGCGGAAGAAGTGAATTGCAATTTCAGGCAGAGTCCCAGTCTCAGGCTGTGACAGGAGGGGCTGAGGTTGGCTCAGCGGTTCACCCTTGGCTGGCATGGTCCAGTGGTTCCTGTTCAGCCAAGGCCCAGGTGTTGGGGGGCACAGGTGCCCCCTTTACCCTGTCATCCACCTGAAACACTGTCTCTCCTTCTGTTCTCTAGAACAGAGGGGTCTCCTCTCTGCTCCTGTAGGTCCACCTGTGTGTGACCATCTCAGAAGTTACCTCATGGGCCTGTCACCATGGACAGGCTGCGTCCCAGTGCTGGGCCAGGGCAGACTGCGAGGTACCCTGAGGGGTACATCCAGCCCCCTCTCCAACTCACCTGTCGATGGGGTCGCCTTCTCTGTTTCATAGATGGGGATGCTAGGTGGGCTGAACTGGGGAGTAACCAGCTTGGGGCACAAGGCAGCTCTCAGGCTGGCCCCCGAAGGACTGAAGGGCTCAAGGTCTGTGGGTGCCCTTTGTATCCTGGGTGCATTGGTGTTAGGACAACTGACCTTTGAGGCTGCAGATCTTGAAAGCCCTTAGTGTTGCAGATCATCCTGGAATGCTCTCCATCCACCTGCTCCTGTTACCTCAAGCCTTGGAGTTAACCGGGCCCCTTTCTTTTTTGGTAGAGCTTGAGTTAAGGGACCAGAGTCTTCATATCACTGAGAAAGGATACAGCGCCCTTCCCCCGCACTGAGTTAAGAGATCAGGGTCTCGATATCCCTGAGATACATCCCCTCTCCCCCAGAGGGGAGCAAAGCAGTGCCAGGCTGGGCGCCTGTCCAGATGCCCAAGTTTGCACAGATGCCTTAGGAATAGGAGGTGGCTGACAAGAGGCAAGCGTCAGGCCAGACCCTGCGTCCGTGTGGCTCCTCAGTGTGTCTCCAGTAGCGTTTCCAGAACCAGGTGGGCAGAGGGGACATGTGAAATGCAAAGACCCAGACACTTGTCCCCTCTCCACGCCAAGGAGAACAAGAAGGCCTGTCTCCCAGCAGTGGGGATAAGGAGAGGAGGTGGAGACTGGTGAGCCTTGAAGGAGCCTTGGATTAAAAAAAAAACTTATGCTCCCGGAGACCATTCTATCCAGAGCCTTGGCTTCTCCATCTGTAAAATGGGACCGTGCTGGCCCTCAGCACTTGGGCCCGAGATGGTCTAGGTGGCATGCGTGAACACCTCCTGGCACAAGGTAAGCTGGGTAGGTACCGGCAAGGGACAATTTTGCAGCCAGCATTAAGAGACCCGCTTCCCTTTAAAGCGGCTTTCGGGGTGAGAGCTGGGCGAGCGTGGGACCCCTTTTCGCTCCTTTGCGAGACCACCGTATTTGGCACACAGGATATTTGGGGCTGCGTTTCAACAGAGCGTTGAATCTCTGAGTAGAGGCCCAAGCAGCTGCGCCCCCTGGTGCCCTGAGTGTGTGTGTGGGGCCTTTCTGCCTGTTTGGGGGGTCCCCCCACATTGTTGGCGCTTGCTTTTCTGTTTCGTTTCTTTCTGTGGGGGTTGGCAGCCCAGGATAGACCCCTCAGGTGACAGAACTGCCAGGTGGTGGGTTGTTTTGTGGGCACGTCCCAGGGAGCAGCGTGCTGGTCCGGGACTCGATACGCTTGGCGCCTGTCACCAGTCCCATCTGCAGTCCTTCATTTACTCCAGAACTCACATGCGCCCCGGGCCGAGCACTCAGGTGTATAAGGGTCTTCAGGCTCCTCTTTCTGGGAACAGTACCGGGCATCTGCCACCAAGCCAGTTGTCCCCCACCCCCAGGCCCCCACTTAACCACACTCAGTGCCACATCTCTGTGCCCTGGCGGCCTTGTTCAGAGACGGACCCCAAGTTATGGTGAAGGAAAAGGTCCGCTGGGGGCCATGGGAAGATAATGTGCCCGGTGGGCTGTGTGTGTGGGGGGTGGAACCCTCAGGGATATGAGGCTCTAGGGACCCCCAAGGACGGGACGGGGTCAGACCCCATTGTCACAGACGCCAGAGCTTTACTCCCAACTGGCAAAATCGGCTGTGAGCAGTGTGCTCAGTGGCCTGTGACTTAACCCCGTGTGTGCAGCCGGTTGACTGCGTGATCTGAGGCCAGAGGCCACCCAGAGAGGGCTGGTCTCCCCAGCTCCCTTCAAGGTGGCTGGCCGCTCCCCGCGGCAGCTGCCATGGCACTGATTGTTCAGTGGTCTAGAAAATTGTGCAAGCGGGTGCCTCCTCCTCACTCTGTGGTCCTTCTTTTCCTCCCCAAGTGTCTCCCCCGTCCTGTCCCGGGGTGTCCCTCTTGAGTTGAAACCAGTCTGTATTCTGTAGGGAAAAATCTAAGTTGGATGGGCGTCAAGGGGGCTTACTAGATGGAACTTTGTTCCTAGGGTTCAAAGATGGACCCTAGAATATTTGCTGTACTCCACTTGCCTCTCCCACCTAAGTAGACCCTTTCTGCAGCCAGGACCCTTGAAGATGGTCCCTGGGCACACACAGATTTCGAGGGAACGGCTTTAGAGTGCTGGGGTAGAGGGAAGTCTTGCTGTGCTCTGCAGCCCACAGGGCAACACTCAGGGCTGAGCAGAGGAGAGGCCTGCAGGAAAGTGCAAGGGTGTGACCCAGTGCAGTGTCCAGACCCTTGAGAGGCAGCTCTAGGGAGTGCCCCGGGGATCGCCAGGGCACTGGGTCTTCTGTGACCTACCAGCCTTTTTTTACCCTGTGGAAGGAGGAGAGGACGCAGGCCTAGGTGTTTCTCCAGAAAGAGAGGGAGCAGCACGGGGGTCCCGGAGGTCTCACCTATCTAACTCGTTCATGTAACTTGCTCATGTAAATCACAAGTTCTCAGGTGGGAAGACAGATGCTGCCTTCCATGGCTGATGGGAACAGTGCCCGCCAAGGGCATCTTGGTAATTTCTAGAACAACCGCACAGGTACGGGCCCTTCGGTCCAGCAAGATCATTGCCTGGGACTTTATCTTACAAGCAGACTGGTAACCTTGCAGGATGGCTGTCCACAGGCTGCACCCAGGAAGCAGGGCAATGGAGAGGCCACCGCCAGATGCCCAGTGTCCCCTCAGGGGCCTTGGCAGGATCAGCTCGGCCCACCTGCTTGGAGTGTGTGATTCCACAGGCCCCCCCCCCCCCCTTGTCCACAGAGAAGCCTACCGGGGTTGCTGGCACGCTGGAGATAAGCGCGGCCCACGGGTGGGGGTGATTTATGTCTGCCGGCTGGCTGGTGAGTTCAGTACGGCACGGTTGCCTTCTGCCAGCATTGTGGGAAGTGCGGTGCCTGGCGTCCTCCTACCCACTCTCTCACCCTCCCTCTCCCCTCCTGGAGTCTCACAGAGACACTGATGATGTAGCCGCCCTGCTTCCCTTGGGAGCTGTACCTGCCCTCAGGTATTCCATTTGGCCAACCATGCTTAAAGCTCCCTGACTTGAGGGAGCCAGAGGCCACAGAGCAAGCAGGGGTAGTGTGTGTGTGTGTGTGTGTGTGTGTGTGTGTGTGTGTGTGTGTGTGTGTGTGTGTGTGGCTTGGGCCAGTTCCCAGGCCTCCTGCCCACAGCCCCCGCAGGGGCCGACAGCATGAGCGATTGGTTTGCAGGGGCTGCCCATCACGCCGCGCCATCTGGCGGGCTATTGTTGACCACACAAAGGATGGATCTCAGCAGGGCAGGGGCAGGGGCCCAGGCCCAAGCAGTGGACAGAGGAACACGCTGAGCTTGGAGCCGCCCATTTGTCCCCCCGCCATAGTCGAGGCTTTACCTGTGTTCTGTTGCTCGCAGGGGGCCAGTGCAGAGGTGAGGGGTGACCCGTCATCCCCAGGATCTCCACCTAGACTCCTTTAGACTCCTTGGTCTCTGGCCTGATTTATTACTCTGCTAAGATTCAAGGGCAGTTTTATGTACTAGGTAATTAAGTGGCATTAGAGAAGGCTCGAAAGTAAGTGGCTGCTGTTTTAATAATGGAAATAAATGACCCCCTGACAGCCTCCCAGCTCGATCCCGTTCTTCCTCAGTGTCAAGACCCCGGCGAAGCAGTGTGTACATACCTGTGCGTGCACACGTGTGCATGTGCGTGAGTATGCATACGGGCGTTTGTGGGAGCACGTCCTTGTGCACTTGTGGGTATGTGTGCATATGTACACTTGTGTGCACGTGTGTAAGGGGGAATTTCTTGCCCACAGTAGAACTCCGGGGCACGTGTCTCTCAGGCAAGAGGGGCTTGCTTTGCATAAACCAACCTTCCTTCCATTGAGACCCAGCCTGATTTCCAGGACATTTTAGGATATTGTTCCTCCCTGGGGCAGTGCTGATGCACACCCTTACTCTGGTCCTGTGTGGGCTGTGCACGGCGCCTGGGGCTGGGGGGTGGAGGGAACATTGCATCACCTCATGGCTGATGCCTGGCTTAGCTGAGGGTTACAGTGCTCCGTTTGCAGCCTGGGCACTCCAGCCAGGCCCATGTGAGCAGCCAAGCACCTCCCCCACCCCGGCCACGGTGATTTCTTCTGAAAATTGGGAAGGCCTGAGGCATCTCTTAAGCCTTTGCCCAGCCACACTCTTCTCTGACTTGGAGAGGGGTGGCCAAGCAAGTGGCTGGCAGCAGGTCCTCAGAAGGTTTGTCACCTCTTGTAGGGCTCCCCTCTCCTGGCTGCTGGAGCACGGGGGCGGCTCTTTGTCCTGGTGTCTGTGTCTCTGAGGCCATAAAGCCCAGCATGGAGGCTCCTGAGGAGTGTGGTGGGTTCCAGGGCCCACCTGCCACAGGACACGTGCAGGTCTCTGGGCTCTGTGATTTGAACTCCCTCTCGGCTGTCCCTGCCAGCCCTGCTGCATATCTGCATATTTTTAAGCTGCCTAAATGGAGTACTGCCAAAGTTATCTGGTTGCCAGGGTAACTTGCCCAAGCTTGCACTGTTCTAGCTCTTAGATCCAGACGTACTTAATTCTGCCCATCACAACAGCAATGGCCGTGGGAAGGTTGCCCTTGGGCAATCTCATTTTCTGAATGACTTCAGAGCTTGGAGTTGGTGACAGGACAGGTCTGGGACACCCCCCACCCCAATCCATACACACCCCTCGTCTGCCGAGCACTAGACCTCAATTCTGCCCCTATGGGTGAAAGAGAAACACTCAAGGTTCAGGGGAGAGGAGGGCCCAAAGCTGACCCAGCCAGGTGAGCCTCCCTCTGCCCCATCCTGTGGAATCCTATGGGTAGCCTGAGGTGGATGTGGCACTATGGCCTTGGCCATCACATTCTTTTTTTTTTTGGGGGGGGGGGAGGAAAGGGTTTATTTGGCTAACATATCATTGAGGGAAACCAAGGCAGAAACTCAAACGGGGTGGGAACAGAAGACAGGAGTTGACACAGAGACCATGGAAGAGTGATACTTGGCTTCGTCCTCAAAGTTTGCTCAGCCTACTTTCTTTTTTTTTTTTTTTTTTTTTTTTTTTTATTAACTTGAGTATTTCTTATGTACATTTGAGTGTTATTCCTTTCCGGTTTCTGGGCAAACATCCCTTCCCCTCCCTTCCTTATGGGTGTTCCCTCCCATCCTCCCCCATTGCCCCTCCCCCCGACAGTCTAGTTCACTGGGGGTTCAGTCTTAGCAGGACCCAGGGCTTCCCCTTCCACTGGTGCTCTTACTAGGATATTCATTGCTACCTATGAGGTCAGAGTCCAGGGTCAGTCCATGTATAGTCTTTGGTAGTGGCTTAGTCCCTGGAAGCTCTGGTTGCTTGGCAGGCCATCACATTCTTGAAGATACAGGCAGGGACCTAACTCCGGGAGGGAGGCATGAAATCCGTCTTCCTCTCATGCCATCCTTGGATCCTGGAGAAGGGGCTGGTTTGCCTGGGCTGCTTTTTTGCACTTTCTGGGGGCTCAGGCTGATGGGAGAGAAGGACACAGATTGGGATGGAACTGAGATCCTCTAGAGCCTCTGGGTGCGTCTGGTGTGATGAGGTTGGGCTCTCAGGAGCATGTGGGTTCTAGAGCAGGGGAAACTGGGGTGCCCACGGGGCTGCGGGGTGTGGTTTGGTGCCCTTTCTCCAGTTGCCTCTTCCGTGCCAGCTTCCTTGGCCGCAGAGTTCAGTCATGTGCGGCTCAGCCTCGGAGAGGAGCCCTAGGAACCAAACCACCATGCACAGTGCCCGCTGGCCCCTGCGCAGTGTGGGATAGTCCGAGCCTTACAGTGACCGATTGAGAAAGACATAATGGGGCCAGCCTTCCTAGTCTTGGGGGGGCGGGGTGGCGCGAGTGAACCCCAGAGCCCTACCCCCAACTCCCAAGGCTGAGAAGGCAGGACCTGAGTTGGGCTTCCCTTGTGTGCTGTCGATTAGGGTGGCCAGCTGAGCCCAGGAGCTTCTGGGGGGGGGGGCTGTGTCCCTGGCTATCAACTGGGAAGCTGAGAGCATCTATGAGGACGTTGTCATGTGAGGAGCTGCTGGTGTCCTGTGTCACTGTCCGACACCTTGATTTCCAAAGGAGAGCAAGGGGATGCCCAGCCAGCATTCTGTGAAGCAGACGGAGGTGCAGGCCGACCGTCAGGCGGTGGCAAAGTGCTCTCTGCCGCCCCAGCACACCGGAAGCACCAAACCGTCATGGGCCACCTACTCTTAATGACATAGGACCAGTTTTGCAGGAAAAAGGGCCTGGGTGTCAGCTGGTCTCTGTAAAGCCTGTGGCCTGGAGATCGGTTCTACCTGTCTAACTTTTTCTTTTTTCCTTTTCTTTTTTTCAGAGCTGGGGACCGAACCCAGGGCCTTGCGCTTGCTAGGCAAGCGCTCTACCACTGAGCTAAATCCCCAACCCCCTACCTGTCTAACTTAGGGTCTACACCTGCCCTCCCTGAGGCTCTCTAGCGGCAGGTATAAGAGGACCAAAGATGTGGGGTGACCGGGTGTCACAGAGGAGCTTCCTGGCAGTTGCCTGCCTCTAGCCCCTTGTATCAGGGGTCTCAAATGGAGGTGGGCGCTCTTGTTCTCAGAGTAGAGATCTTGGCCCCCAGTGGCTTTTGGGCCACTGAAAAGAGCAGTAGACCTACCTCTGTAAATGCTGCCCTTTCTCCAGGGTCACAGGGGAGGGACAGGAATGCTGTACCATATTCTGGCCTGGGTTTCTGTTAAGGTTTGGTTCCAGTCTCAGGGTAGGAGGAAGTCCTCGCAAGGAGCAGTGGGCAGAATGAGAGATTCCTCATATTTCTGCTATAGGTTGGAGCATCACAGCCAGGGCCGGTACGCCAGGATTAACGTAGTCTAGCATGGAGTGTCTGCCCCCCAGCCTGATGTGTGCCAGCCGATGGGATGGGCTGTTTTTGGAAGGTTCTGGGCTGTGTTATCTTGGCGGGACAGGCTCTGGCCAAGTGTTGTGGGGTAGGGGAGTAGTGCTGGGCATGTCCCCTCTCTCTGTAAGTGCTTTGGACCCAGGCCCAGGGAGCTGTCGCCTGTTGGGTCCAGCTGACTTCCCAGTGCACTGTGATAGGCAGTAGGTATCCCTGGACGGAGACTGGCTTCTCCCCTTGGTCTGGGGTTTCCTGTGTCTGTCAGGGACGCCTGTCCCTTCTCTAGACTTAGGTTTCCACCCCGGGATCCCGTGGCCTTGGTGTCCCCTCAGAGCTGCCTTGGGTTGTTGATTCACCAGATTACATGACTGGTGGGGTTCTGTGGTCGGCGGCTGTCAGCCTTCTCAGCTCAGTTCCTTGTCCTGAAGACCTTTCTTCAGGGCACAGCCAGGGCGAGAGCGAGAGCTCCCACGCGTGATGTGCAGAACCTTGTCTGTCTCCTGGCACCGAGGAGTCATCTGAGGTAGCGTGTTTGATCATCCTTGGTGCCCTGTGATTCTAGGTGATCTTGTCCATCTGTCCTGTTTTGTTTTGTTTGACCAAGCTAGCATGGAGCTTGAGGCAGTCCTCCGGCCTCAGCCTCCCTACACCGGACATCCTCATTCATTGGCGTCTGCCACCAGACTAGTCGTGACTCTTCCAGAGATAAGGGAACTGAAACCAGAAACTTCCCAGGCTTTGCGGACTAGGGAGATGGCTCAGTGACTAAAGCGCTCACTGTGTAAGCCTGAGGACCAGAGTTCAAATCCCCAGGATCCGTGTGGCCTTGGTGACAGAGCTTCAGAGGAAGAGACCAGATCCCCTGGAGCAAGCCAGCTGGCGGACTAAACCAGCTAGATCCGCAAACCCTGGGTTCAAATGAGAGGCTGTGCTTCAGTTCCTAAGGTGGAGAGTGACCAGGGAAGGAATCTAACACACGCCTGCGGCCACCACGCACCCACACGCATGTCATACCTGCCAACACCTATGTGACCGCACACGCCTGGAAAAACAAGTTACGGGACTGAACTTGCCTTTCCTCATGTGTGGCTCTTCAGATGCATCTCTTGGCCACAAGGCGGGCAGGCAGAACTCAGTGTCCCCTTTGGTACCTGCTCTGGGCAGAGAAACCACAGGCGCTTGTGCCTAAGGACTGGGACTCCGGAGCCCAGGCAGCAGCTGGCAGGGTGCGTGAAGCATTCAGCGAAGTGTTCGGTGGTGGAGGGGTGCCAGGCAAGGAGGTGTTTTCTTTCTTTTTTTTTTAAAAGAGTTTCAAAGTGGGCGGTTGTTCACGAGAGAAACTTGGGAAAAGTAAAAAATAAAAGCAAAATAAAAAGCAGAACTCACGCAGCCCAGGCTGGCTGGAAAACCTCCCTCAGGATTGTTGTTCTCTTCTAGCGAGAGGGTGTGTCAGCTGCTGCTGGTGGTGACTGGGCGTGTGTGTGTGTGTGTGTGTGTGTGTGTGTGTGTGTGTGTGTGTGTGGTCAGTGTGGTCAGCCTCCTAGCTCAGCCCCACCTCTCAGCCGAATGCCAAAGGGACTTGTTGGAGAGGTAGGGGTGGGGGGGCGCCACTGGTTTTATTTCCTTCAGAGCGGATATCAGTAAGCACCACACCACAGAGCCCAAGCCCGACCTCTGAACGTTACCTCAGCTCCCACCAGACACTCACGCACACTTTGCTGTCCACCAAACGGGTGGTGGCGGTGATGACTTTCCAGTTGTGCATTAAACGGCTAGCATTCCCTTAGGGGAAGGTGTTAGCAAGCCTGCCACGGCTGTGGCAGAGTGCCAGTCCAGAGACCCAAGGACTTGTTTTGGCCACTTAGGTTCCAAGCAGGAGGACCATCATGGTGGTGGGATTGTGTGATGGAGGAGACTGCTTACCTCAGGGCACCGGGGAGCAGAAGGGTCACGGGAAGAGATTCAGGACAGAGCACACCTCCCAAGAACCCATTTCCCTTTTCTCTTTCTTTTCTTTTGAGATTTATTTTTTTTTTTTTTTTGTTTTTTTTTTTTTTCTTTTGTTTTTTTTGGGGTTTTTTTTTTTATTTTTTTCCCCTTTTTGTTTTTTGTCCGGGAGTTTTTTTTTTTTTTTTTTTTTTTTTTTTTTTTTTTTTTTTGCTAGATTTAGTTTTTTTACAAGGGCTTCTTTTTACGAAGAATTGGCTAGGGGTTTTTTCCTTTTTTTTTTTTTTTTTTTTTTTTTTTTTTTTTTTTTGGAGCTGGGGACCGAACCCAGGGCCTTGCGCTTCCTAGGCAAGCGCTCTACCACTGAGCTAAATCCCCAACCCCAGTCCATACTCTTAACTGCTGAGCCATCTCTCCAGCCCCATCCAAGATCATTTCCAGTGATCTGCTTTCAATCAGACTCTCCCCACCCCCAAACCCCCCTTTCTAGAAGACTCTACAACTTCTCTGTAATACCCACAAGTCTGCTGATGGATTAACTAGTTGATTATGACAAAACCTCATGATACAGTCGCCTTCTTAGTGACCTGAGCTTCTAGTGGGAAGCCAAGCCTTTGACATGTGACTTTATATCTACACGGTATAAATACACTGGAAGGAGTCCCTCCCCTCCTCCCCTCCTCCTCCCTCCCCTCCTCCCTCCCTCCTCCCCAGACTCTTATAAGATAGGAATTTTAATTTCCCCAGTGAGATTGTAACTCCCGTCCTTCACTAGCAATATCATTGTCCCTTGGATAGAGACAAATGACAGGCCATGTGCCAGGGAGAAGGGGCTCAAAGCCCCTGTGTTGTCCTCATAGGCTGTGGTGGGGCCTGCATCGTGGGGCACTTGCCCTTGTCCTGGCCACACCATTCACTTGTCCACTTGCCCCATGACCTCAGACAAGCTGGGGGCCACCTGCCAATCAGGCGCGTTGTTTTTGTGCCCCAGGCTCTAAGGGTCCCCTCCCCCTCCCAGACTGGTGCCATCTTCCCTGCTGGGAGTAAAAGGTGGCTGTTACTTGTCTCCTGCGGAGTGGTGACACAGAGGGCGGATCCCTCATACCCAGCCCTTCCTGCTGGGCCCTCCTAGAGGACCAAGGCTGATTTGCTTTACTTAGTAACCAAATATTGACCTCACCCTGGCACTGGTTCTTGTCTAACCTTTGGGTCTGTTCTGGTTCATATCTCCCTTAAAGAAACCCAGCACTGTGGGCAGGTGCTATGGCATGCTGCCAGGGTGAACCATACCCACCTGTACCCACCCACAGACGGCCACCTGCGCTGGAGGGAGCTGTCAGCTCCCTGTTGATGGGAGGTTGTTGTGGGGCCCAGAGAATGAAAGGGACCTGCCCAGAAGCACCCAGCAAGGTGGTGGCAGGCCCGGCCTTGACACAGGGATTCTGTTCCGTGACTGAAGGCACTCAGGCACCCCCTTATTGTGGGACCTCAAGTGCACCCCTCATTCCTGCTGAGACCCCGAGGTAGAGGATGTTTGGTCCTAAGAAAGGCTGGAACCCTCTGAGACGAGGGAACTGGGGATGGCGTTAGCCAGAGTAGATGGTGCCTTCTGTGGATGGGCGTCTTCAGTAGGTAGCAGGGCACTCCTGGCTGCCATTCTGTTCCTGTGGGGACCCTATGGTGTGAGAGAAGCTTGCAGCAAAGAAAAATGAGGGTGGCCAGCTGCTCTCCCTGCCATAGATGCCAGGATTCGGTGCTGGACGCAGCCTTGGAAGCCTGAGATGGGGCATGTTCATTCCCTGGTCGGAAATATTCTATGCTGGGCTAGGCCAGCATCAGCAGAAGGATCGCACCTTCAGGACAGGTCGGGGGATAGTTGGAGGGCTCCTCCGAAACCGAGGCTGCGGCCGGAGGCGAGCAGCTCTGCAGGGACTGGCGCTGAGGTGAACACAGGCCTCTCCGGAAATGGGAGGAGATGGTTGAGAGGCAAGGGCCAGTTCTTCAGGGGGTGAGGCTCAGGCATCTGGAGAGTTCAGCCGGGAGGCAGTGAGCAGATGTTTGGAAACTGTCCTGCAGGAGTAGATGGTAGGGGAACCATCTGCCGCAGACCTGGTGCCTTAGTGCCACAGTTCAGAGAGTGGAGAACCTGCCCTGCCCCTCTGGTCAGCCACAGTCGTCCAGGGTACCAAGTGGCCAGAACTGTGGTCCTGCTGCCCCACGAGCTTGGCCAGCCTCTAGGAGAGACGAGGCTCAGGTACACGCTCCAAGGAAGCTGCTCCTAGGTGGGGCCTGACCTCTGACCTCTTACACTAGGACCTCGCTCTGTTTGCAGGGGCCAGGCTGGTCTGCTCCTTCCCGCCCCGTACCTATAGGACTGGCACACAGCCTGGGGCAGCAGTGGAGTCCCGCCCACCCTTCCAACATCCAGATCTAAGTTATTCATCTCCCTCGTGGACAGCCCTCTGCTTGTGGGGACCACAGTGAGGTCAGTGCCATGTATGGAGTGAATGGCCCACTTGGAATTCAGACCCACAGCTTGTGCTGGTGGAGACTTGGAGGAGCTGGGAGAAGATTATAAATACCCTCCTTCCCAACAGGGCTCTAGCCCCCCACATTCCAGAGTCTGTCTACCAACCCCTCCCAGCAGCCCCATGTGGGGTGGCCCAGCCTCTTGCTTACAGACGATGACCCGGGGGACTCAGGGGACTAGTCACTGGCACAGGGTCATATACCTGTGAGGTATATGATAAGCTGCCAGGTGCCATGCAGGAAGTGGAGGGTTTTTCAGGCCATGCCCAAGGCCAAAGGTGACCTTTGAGGCCTGGCAGTCTGTGACCCTCCTTCCTCGTCGCGGGGAGAACCTTAGGTACAAAGGTTCCAACTATATTTCCAGGTGATTCCTCTGGCCAAAGGGTCACTAAGTGAGCTGGTTGGCAGTGCCTCGTATCTCAGTGCTAGCACCCGCAGTGGCTGCCACCCACTTATACACGCGCTGCCCCATGTCTCGGGAGGTTGGGGAGCCTGGTGCAGGTTCCCATTGTGCTGAGAGGCACTGGAGAGATGTCCCTGCCGAGCGCGCATAGGTACACAGACTCACCCTTTTCCCGGGGCCTGGTCCTAGCTCCCGCCTTCCCTGCATCTGTAGCGCTTTTTAGCGACCCCCACAGTGATGTGGTAGAGGCAGATGTTCAGGTGAGTTCAGGTTAGCCCTGCATAAACCCTGCACAGCCTTCCCACAGCAGAACATCGGGCTAAGGAATCCAGGGACCTCTCAGTCCCTACAGCATCTTTCAGGGCCGCACGTTTTCCCGCAGTTGTAAGTGAAACCAGGGCTCAGCGTGTGTGTGCGCGTGAGAGCAACACACGACCTCAATGCTGAGTGCAGGCGTCCGTTTCCCACGGCTGCCTTCGCTAGCTACAGCTTCGGAGGCCCAAACAACCTCAGGTTCTTTGACTCTTGAGGTCAGAAATGCCGAAGAGAAATGATTCGAGGGAGATCCCCTTCTCCCACTTTTCCTAGCTTCTAGGAGTCTCAGCTTCCTGAGTTTAGCTGGAACATTGGTCAGGCTTGGTCTTCATCATTCATGCCAGAGAGTTAGCTCACCTCTCCTCTTTGAGCAGTCGCCTTGATCTCGCTGGAGTCCCCTTTGCCACGGAAGGGGGAGGGGCTTTCATACACCCTCAGGACCACAGTGATGATGATGTGAGTCTCTTTGGGGGTCGTGCCCTTCTGCTGAACTCTGCTGTCACCCAGGCTGACCCTACACAGAACAAGACCTTCCTGCTGTCATTAGGGGAAACTGAGGCACGAGGGCGCATGGAGGGTGGTGCTGGGGCTCTTGGCCCCGGCCCACTGCCTTTCCTCTTCTTGGTGTACATGTATGTGTGTATGTGTGGTTGGTGTATGTGCTTGCTGGTTTGGGTGCGTGCACATGTGTGTGCAGGTGTCACGGATGTGTGCAGAGAGGCCAGAGGTCAGTGGCAAGTGTCGTTCTTGGTCACCCTCCACCTTTAGCTTTTGAGTCTGGGTGTCTCCCCAAACCTGGGGCTTACGGATTCGGCTGACCTGGGCTGGCCCGGGAGCCTCAGACTGGTCTCTACTCTCCTTGGGCCTCTGCGCCCACACTGGGTTACGAGGCACATAGCAACGTGAAGGGCTTTTTCCATGGGTTCTGGGGACTTGAACTCAGGCCCTCATGATTGCTCAGCAGGTGCTTTACCCACCGAGCCTTCTCCCCAGCCCCAACACCGCTCCTTCTCACTGGTCTCCTGTGCACAACACCTTTACCAGTTCCGGTGGCTGGAGAGAATACCTCTCCCACAGGAAGCTCTGCCAGGCCGGGCTTGTCCCTTAATCTGTTCACCCACCCTGCTGTCGGTTAGATGCGGTTTCCAACCCCTGCCTCTCTCTTCCCTAAGCAGAGCCTCACTGTCCTGTTTAATTAATTGCACGGATGCTGTCTCCTGGGAGACGGAGTCACAGCCCTGTCATGCCCTCTGGATGGTCTGGGCCTTCTGCCCTCTTTTCCTGGCATGGGTAAAGGACTGGGACTAGGAAGGTGCTTGTCTAAGTTCATAAAGCAGGTGGGTCAGAGAGCCGTTGCTGACAGGTGGCTTCCTCCTGCCAGGAAGGCTTCCTGTCCACCCTCATACAGACTTGCCTCCCGCCTCCCGTAGGCTCCCTCCCAGATCTGAGGTATCCGCGGAGGTCTTTGTTAGGGACTTCTGCAGGCCTGCTAGGAATGGGTCCTGGCAGTGCTAGGAATGGGTCCTGGCAGTGGGACCCACGGGCATCAGGGGTTCCTTGTTTTGCGTCTTGGGGGCCTGTTGGATGACAAGGCTTTTTACCTTTAAACGATTACTAACCAACATGAGGAATAGTAAGCTTAGGGGACAAAATGGCCATCAGTCCACATGGCACCCCTTGCCCGCTACACTGACAGCAGCAAGGCATGCTGGCCTCAGATCTTTTCTTTCTAAGCAGCAGGCTCCACAGGCAGAGCGGGGTGGGGGTGGGGGTTGTCGCTGTGTGTCTTCTGTTTTCCCCCAAGAACTGCCGTCTGGCACTCTTCCTTCTTGTGTATGGTTTTTCATCCTTCCTGTCTGGCAGCTTGTCTGTAAACAGTATATGGCCGTGCTCTGCAGGGTTCCAAAGCCTTCCATAAACGGGGTCGCTAGCGTACCCTCAGTGCCCCCCTGAGATGCATCCTTGTCAGCCGTGATATTAGGAGGTGCTTATTATCTTTTATCACTATTTGACCACTCTTAGGTCTGGCCTCCCGGGGAGGCCATGCTGCCGGACGACCTGTACCTGTGTCTTTGTCTGCCGGTGTCTCAGTTTCTGGAAGGACTGAGTCTTTCAGCTGCAGAAAGCCAGCCAGGTACCCTGTCCCCCTGAGCAGCCAGCAGCCCTCCTGCCGCCCCCTGTGGCTCACGGCTGGCACTGTCCTTTCCACCTGTCAGTGGCTGACGCCCCACCTCCACGGATGGGTGGCTAGGGTCTTCTCACCTCCATGGCCCCTCAGTCTCCTGTGCTGAGTTCTCTGCTTTGTTTTTGTGGGGTTGGCCACTCTGAAGCGGGCCTTACTGTGCGACTCCGGGCGGGCCTGCGGCCACTTGGCTTCCAACGTTGGCGAAGCATCTGTTTCTAATTTCCATGCAGTTCATACAGTCTGTGACTTTTTCATTGTCGTTTTCTTAGTTAAGAAATGCTTTTCTCTCATGGTTAAATGTTTTTTTGATCCAATTGATAAGATATAATTGCCCACCTAAACATACAAAGCCCTGTACACATCCATCCCTTAAGATCATTCATAACAACCTGTACAAGTACAGCGTGGAATCTTAACGTTAGCCTCCACATTGTCTCTGCCTACTTTCTCTCGTGGTTAAATTTAATAAAATGATATAAAGATGAAAATCAATATCGGAATGGAATCCATATTCTAAAAATATATGTGTGTTTCTATAGGTATTTATACATACACACAACACTTCTACATGTAGAAAAACATGTAATTCAATGCCTTTTATTTATTATTTGAAACATTACATCCATATACATCCATCATACAAGTATATATATATGTATAGCTCGTGTGCGTGTTTGTGTGCATGTGTGCACCACAGCATATGTACCTCAGTTAGAGACTAACTTGCAGGAGTTGGCGCTCTTCCATCGTATGGGTCCTGGGGGTATAACTCAGGTTGTCAGGCTTGGTAGCCAGCACCCTTACCCACCGAGCGGTCGCACCAGCCCTTGTTTATTATTTGTAAGATGGAGTCTTATATAGCCCAGGCTGGCCCACAGCTCCCCCACCCCCCAGCTCCTGAATGCTGGGGTTACAGGGGTGCAGTGGCAGCATACTGACTGGCCCAGCGAGTTTTAGTCTCAGCACTGTGAAGCCATCACCACCACCCAACCTCCCATTATTGTCTGCACTGCAGAAGGAAACCCACCCCCATCAGGACCCTCTCCCCACCCCTCTCTGCTCCAAGGCAAGCCGAGGTCCTCTCACCTCTAGGGGTTGCCTCTTAGGACAGTCCACACAAATGGTGTGACACAGGCCGCGTGTTGGCATATGCCTGTCGTCCCAACACAGGAAGCTCAGGAGGGCAAGGCCAGCCCGGGCCACACGAGACCCCCGTCTTAGAAAGTAAAATGAAATACCAGCTTCTTTTCTGTGGCATCGCTCGGCCCGGGTCACACAGATCATGGCGGCATTAGCCGTGTTTTACAGTGGTTTGTCATGTATCACTAACTTACCTTTCTGGAACTGCTTTCTGTGCGTGATGCGACGTGGGCTGGGCACTGCAGTCAGTGGGAACCCTTCCCCCCTCCCCACCAGCACCGTGTGACCCACCCCCTGAGGGGTGCCAGCTTTCTGGGAGTCCAGTCTTCCTCCCCTGCTTCCTTTCCCTACGGTGCTGGCCAGGTGGCGCTCTTCCTCAGACCCTAGAGTCCCACCACGAGGTCTCCTTGGCCAACTGGGCATGTTCTTGTTCTTGCTGCCTCAGTGAAGTCCTGTCCAGGATCTGCCTGGAGCCCCCTCTTTATCTTACTGTGGGGCACTGGATCCCCACCCCTGCTGCTCCCCCCACTTCCCACATGCTGGCCCCCTAGCTGCACTTGTCACCCCTGCGTACAGCTGGAATGTCCCTGGTGTGTCCTTGCCCTCTGTCCTTCCACAGTTCCTGGCTCTGGGGACTGGAGTGCCATCTATCAGTGGCTTTCTTGGTCTCTTGATGTCAGCTGAGGCTTGGTGGCCACACCCCCATCTCAGCACTTGCTGTTTCTGTGCTCGGACCCAGCACGGTGCTGGGGACTGGGCTGCATTTGACTCTATCTGTCAGGGCCAGGAGGCTGGGGAGGCAGGGCAGCCCACTGTTACCAGCCCTTAGGGTACATTAGCATCACCCAGAGAATCTTTAAAAACATATATTGATGCCCAGTACCCCCACCCCCACTCAGTTATCCCCACAAAGAGATCAGATCCTAAAAGCTCCCCAAGGGTAAGAGTCAAGATGTGCCGTGTAGCTGGGTGCTGAGAGCCATGGGCTCTGTCCTGACCGGCTGACAGTGCACATGGTCATTGTTATAGGTGACACTGGGGCAGGCAGTGAGGAGGGTGTTGTGAGTGTGTGGCTGCCCTTGGCCTACTCTGCCCCCCACACCCCCTTTCATGTCCGGGTATAGCAGTAGAAGATACAAGAAAGAATACTCTTCTCCCCTTGTCCCCTGGCTTGAGACAGTGATACAGTTAAAGCAACTGTCTTAATTAACATCTGTCTGTCTGTCTAGCTACCTACCAGAGAGAGAGAGAGAGAGAGAGAGAGAGAGAGAGAGAGAGAGAGAGAGAGAGAGAGAGATTGAGATGGCATGAATGGGTACACGTGTACCTTGGTTCATGTGTGGAGTCTGAGGACAACTTGTGAGAGTCAGGTCTCTCACTATGTGGATTGTAGGGATTAGACTTAGGAAGCGCTTTTACCCATGAGCCATCTTTCTGACTTGTCTGCCTGCCTGTCTGCCTGCCTGCCTGACTGTCTGTCTGTCTGTCTGTCTGTCTGTCTGTCTATCTAATCTACCTACCTACCTTATTATGTATTTTGTAGAGGAACACATTTGTAGAGGGTTGAGCGACCCTTTCACAGGGGTCACCTAATATCAGAAAACACAGATATTAACATTATGACTCATAACAGTAGCAAAACTTCAGTTATGAGTAGCAACAAAATAATTTTATGTTGGGGAGGAGTAATACAGCTCTCCCACAACATGCAGAACTGGATTAAGGGAATATGGAGGAAGGTTGAGCTAGAACCTTCCTCCCTCCAAGTCTAGCCAGGCCTAGGGTTTCCGGCTCACCCGGTAGTCTTGAAATGGAGATCCTGGAGAGAAGAAGGGATAGGGTTAATGAAGTCCAGAATAGGGCACCCAGAGCCTGGGCTTCCTTGTACTGTGAAGACAATTCTGCTGTGAGACAGGAGGAGAGGGAAGGGCAGAGTGGCGGCTTTGGAAACCCCAGAAAAGTCTCAAGCTTGGGACATGGCAGATGTTCACTGAGACTCGTGGGTGTGACTGGGAACACGATTCTCTTCTCGGCACCCACTTGGGCACTAGAACCCTGCAGCAGTCGAGGTGCCCTGCACCATCCTGCCTGCACACCCGTGGTGTAGACCGTGGCACTGGGTGAGAGCGCCCCTGCTCTCCTAACCTGCCTGGCCAGGTGCTTCCTGATACACCTCCCACCAACTTCTTGTAAACAGCACCTGAGACTACAATGGCAGCCAGAAGGCAATGGGGACCCACACGGCTTCCGTGCTCCTGGGCGCTGGCACACTCTCAGGTGCCACATGCCTGTATTTGCTCTCTGTGGTGTCAGCACCAGCTTCCTGTACAGTCTTAGTTAGGGTTTTACTGCTGTGAGCAGACACCATGACCAAGGCAACTCTCATAAGGACAGCATTTAATTGGGGCTGGCTTACAGGGTCAGAGGTTCAGTCTATTATCATCAAGGCGGGAGCATGGCAGCATCCAGACAGGCATGGTGAGGAGGAGCTGAGAGTTCTACATCTTCATCTGAAGGCAGCTAGGAGAAGACTGGCTTCCAGGCAGCTAGGATTGAGGGTCTCCAAGCCCACCCCCACAGTGACATACTTCCTCCAACAGGGCCACACCTTCTAATAGTGCCACTCCCTGGGCCAAACGCAAACCATCACACTGCCTTTCTGCCTTTTGTCTGCCTCCTCTCCTGGGGCTATAACTCTTCTGCAGACAAAGTTGTCCTTGTCACTCATTCATCAATCTAGAGCCCCTCCCAAAAGGGGATGCTCTCCTCTCCCGGTCCCAGGGGTGTCTGGCTCTGCACTCTCCCGGCAGACAGCCTTCTCTGAAACGCAGAATCTTGCCACCTACCTGGCAAGTCCCTGAGGAGCTAAGGCCAGAATGAACCCATCTAGCCTTGAGGAAGGGAGGTGGCGCCTTCTTATGCAGTCTTAATGTCCGTACTGCAGACTTGCTAGGTTTCTCCCGTGTTCCAGAGACTTCTACCCAGAAGAGGCCAGTCAACAATTCCTTCTTCTCCCCAAGCAAGAGAAGCCTGAGTCACTGTGAAACTCGGTGGTTCTTCTGAGTAGACTTGTACCAGCACCCCGTGGCTTTTGAGGGAGCCAGCCGTGCAAGGGCTCCTGCAGCCGAGGAGCTCAGTTTGGGAGCATGTCACTTCCCAGACCTTTCTGACCTGACGCATGGGCGGCAGCTACCAGGAATCACAGCCCCAGACCATCTGCTGTTGAGCAGAAAGCGTGGTCAGTGTGGTCTCTGCTGCCACAGGGAGCCCTGTGTGAGGAAGGCTGCCTGGGGGAGAGGAGGCCACAGATCTGTGCCCCGGTGTCTGCAGTGAGACTTAGCCACCACCTGCTCCCAGGACCTAATGCAGCCTTCCCACCTCCCCAAGCCCTAGTTCCTTTATCTGTAAGCTGGGGGAGTCCGATGACAATGAGGAACTGGGACGTGGCTGGAAATACGGTTATGTTGGTGCTTTCTTGAAAGATCCTGTCCGATGGTGCTTGGACCCCTGTACCTGGGGTCCCAAGAGCCCTGAGAGGAGAGTCCAGGACCTGTTCTCACTGGCCCTGTCCTGCCTACATGACTCCGGGAATCCCTGGGCTTTGTTGACGGACTCCCTATGCAGTGTAAGGTCTGAGGGGATCAGTGGGAAGAGTGGACTTGCACGTGCTGGGAGGGAGCCGGGAAGGCAGAGGTTGTGGTCGCTCTGTGGTCACGGAGTAGGGAAGTCCCCCTCAGACCTGCCCTCCTTACTTTCCCTGGCCACTCGGGCTCTGTGTCACGGTTTGTCTCAGAGAAAGGCACCTCAGGCTTTTCTTCCACAGGCTTCATAGGCCGAGTGTATGTGGGGAACCGTGTCTTCCCCTGCACAGGCAAGTCCAGGGCTGGGAGGAAGAACGCAAGGATGCACGAATCTGCCTCATGGGAGAGATATACCCTCAGACTGGCCTTCGTTCTGCCTGGCCAGAGGGGGAAGGGGCCTGAGAATGACATAGGTCCTTTCTTAAAGTTACCCTTCCGACCTGTGCCGTCGCAGGCCACCACTGACATGACCAGCCCCTCCCAATGTAGAGGAAGGAGAAGGCGGCTACATCAACTGGACTGGTGGCTTAGTGGCCCCATGAGCCAACTCCCGTAGCCCCCCATAGCTCCTAGGCACAATCCCCTTGGAGGGGACCTGGGGCTAGAGATACCACGTGTCCAGCTCGCCCGCTAATGATCTGGCAAGAGGTCTGGTTGTCCCCAGACCTTGCAGACCGGTGACAAGGTCAGGGCAGTGAGATGTCAGGATCTCACTCAGAAGGAAGGGTTGCTACAGCTACAGAGGCAGCACTGGAGGGGAACCCAGAGAGGAAGCACCACTTCCCACTTTCTCCTCAGCCGTAGCAGGCCCTGTTGGCGCCCTGCCCATCTCCTCAGGCCCTCACAGCTTCTGAGCTCTCTGCCCACTTCACTCGACTGTCCCGAGGCCTTCCCTGTGGAAGTGCGGTGTCGTGCCCCGACCCCAGCCCCCCTCTCTAATTGGGCGCTGTCCTTGATGCTCCCTCCCCGCCCTGAGAGCCCATTGGGGCATGGACTGACTCTGCTGCCCTTTAACTGGCTTCTTCTGTCTCTCACTTCTCTCCTTCTGTCCCCAGGCTTCCTGGGGTCACTCCTTGAATAACTCCCACCCTTTCTTCATTCTTTGAGAGTTCACTGTAACTGCTGCTGCTGCTGACTGTGGGAGCTCATGGCCTCGGAGCCAGGGACGGGAGGCTGGAGAAGAGGCTGAGGTGGTAACATCCTGCCATGGGCTTTGTGACCTAGACCCTCCCCACAGGCTCTGAGCAGCTTGTGGCCTGAAGGTCATCAGCAGGACAAGCCCAGGGCACTGGAGACGGAGCGGGATCAGTGTCTATCAGGAAGTCTGTCTGCAGGTTCCCTAGGAAGCAGAGCATGCCCATGGACGGAAAAACGGGGGTTGGGAGCAGTAGGAGGGGGGCTGGAGTCTGCTGCTAGGAAGCCAGCTATACAGAAACTGGACTGGTGGGTGCCCAGAGGATCCCAGAGGACACCTTAGCCAGCTCTTCCCAGGCCGCTCCTGTGGGCACTGGCTTCATTTTTGCCTGCAAGCAGGTGAGCTGGGAAGTGGTGTTTCTCTCCCTTGTGGCCCAGCCCTCGTTACTGTGGAGGGGGGAGGGGCGGGCTGGGATTAATTTAATTACCCGCTGGTCTCCTGGAGCCTGGGAGGCACCTGATGAGCTCATGAGTGAGTCTCAGGGCCAGCGAGGTGCGTGAGCCTCCTCAGGGAGCAAGTGTCCGGCCTTGCAGCCCCAGCCGAGGCAGCCTCTCTTAGTGACCTTCCTCTCTGCTCCTGACCCAAGGGGAGCCCAGAGGCCCAGCTGCCTGGCACTGAGAGTCTGGTTTGGGAGACGGGGGTCATACACAGAGAACCTAAAACTTAAATGGCTGGTGTGTGTGGGGGTGGGTGGGGAGAGGCTAAGAGGTGGGAACGAACCTACTATTCTAATTCAAAAGGAAGTTCTCTTCTTGCTCCGGAATTATTTGAAATTCGACTATAAATGGTATAAGTTAAAAAAAAAAAAAAAAAAGAAAGAAATCACACGTTCCTCATGTGAGCCACACCACTGACTGAAAGAGTAAATGCTACCTACAGGCCAGAGGCTTCTCACTCACTCAGCAGGAATCTACGGAGGGAGGTGGACGGGCAGCCCCGCTTACTTTCCAAATGGTTCTATGGTTGTAAGGGACGGTGACAGTGGACCCGTTAACATCTTCACTTGGTGGTACTGGCCGTGTCTCTCCCTCGGTTGGGGACTGAGCCTGGGGACGGAGTAGTATCCAGTAGAGTGGTGTGTAGGAAACTTCGCGTCTCTCTGAGAGCAAGCCACCTTCACTCCAGAGCTCTCCCCAGTGTGGTCCCGGAGGCTGGCCTGCAGAATGGGGATAACCTTGAAACTCAAGGGTTTCTCGAAGTATTGGCTGGCTTCAAGTGCTCTGTGTTTCCAAGGCTGCCCACACACACACACACACACACACACACACACACACACACACACACACCTCTGGAGAGTCAGGTTTATAGGCATACACCCATCACACAGTTTGTAGAGTGCTGAGGACTGAACCCAGGACCCCGTGCACAGTAGGCGGGCACCCTACCAACTGAGCTACATCCCTAGCTCTTACAGGAGCGGGCTTCTGGAATGTCCCTGGACCCATTGCTGCACAGCTGGTGTCCCCTCAGCAGGTCGTAGTATGAGAGTCCCATTTGTTCCACGGTCTCAGAGAGACCGGACAGATCCTGAAGGTGGAGCCCTTTCCCAGCATGCCTGTGTGTAGAGTCACTGCAGGAGTTGCTCTTGGGCACTGGCTGACCCAGAAGTAAGCAGAGGCATCCCCCAACCCCCAGCCTCTGGGAATGGCTGGAGTCCTCATCAGAGCCTTATAGGCAGGGCTCCAGCGAGGGACCGGCGAGTGACCGGTGTAGCCCCTGTCTTGGGTTATTTGAGTTAGTTTCCTGCGCTTCCCTGGAGTGTGTGAGGGTCTCTTGAATTCTTCCGAAACTCGGTGTGGAGCTGTGCAGCGAGGCTGGGCCCCCAGGTAGCATTGCCCAGCGGAGCTACCCTGTGCCCGGTACTGTTGTCATTCCTGAGGGTGTGCTGGTTGGGCCTTACCAGGGAGCTGCCCTCCTCTCCTCCCCTGTAAAAGGCTCCACATTCCTAAGAGGTGACTGTAGGGAATAAGGAGGAGGGAGGTTCTGGTTTTTTGTTCTCCAGCCTGTGGGTTGGGCCTCCTTGCTCCCCTGTCCCCATACTTTTTCCTGTTCTGGGCTGTACCATGGATCTAGGCTGAGTGGGTGGGGGCTCCTGAGGGTGCTTTAGGTACCCCCTGGGGAACAAAGTGTTTACTACCAGGCCGGTCAGAGCCCACCCGCGTGAGCCTATGCATTCCTGGGGCCCTATGTTCCTTATGGTCAGCGGTGGGCTTCATGGGCCCTTTTCAGAGCCGGTGGGTAGGAGGGGGACAGGATGACAGCATGAGGCATGAGGACATCAAGGGCAGGCTTCCCTGGGGTCTCGCTGGCTTCATGCTGGAAAGGACAGACGCCTCATATTCCCATGGTTGATGTGCCTGTCCTGTCCACTGCAGATC
Source organism: Rattus rattus (assembly GCF_011064425.1). Taxonomy (NCBI): domain Eukaryota; kingdom Metazoa; phylum Chordata; class Mammalia; order Rodentia; family Muridae; genus Rattus; species Rattus rattus. Next base: position 125,892,440 of record NC_046160.1, on the reverse strand, counting down.
CCAGCCCCTTCTGTCCACCTTGTAGAAGCCCATGGAGTTTATTCCCCAGCCCTACCCCGAGGTGGACGCAGTAGCGGGCTTTGCTCAGTGTGTCTGCTGTCCCCGCCTTGCTCTGAGGATGAGGGTTAGAGTATGAAGTACCTGGGAGACCCTGCATCCTTTAGGAGAAGGGATCCAGGCGGCGATTCACCGAGCCGGTAGGCAGAGCCCCAGCTGGTCACTTAGCCTCATAGCCTCTAGCCCAAGGTACAGTAGTACCAGGTACTGGGCGTCCAACTGACTGAGGTATCCCAGACCATCAGCCTCACAGGGTGCTTGGGACAGGCCCTGCAGAGGTCTCACAGGTTCCCACTTGTGTCTTCCCTGCCTGATTTCTGGTCCTTGAGTCCTCCAAGCCTTCCACTGCAGCCTGGGCTGAGGATGGTCGGCTCGCACCCCCATGCTGCTGGGCAGGAAGACAGGGCTGTGGGGTAGACAAGCGGGGGCAGCAGAACGGGGCTGGCAGGCAGTGAGACTTCTGCCGGCTTTTCTGAAGGGATAACAAAGCAGGGGCAGTGTGGTGAGGGTGGGTGGACTCTTTCCTGGGACGTGTTAAAAGTGGGGTTGCCTGGGCCCCATGATTGGTGACGGAGGAACTCCCCACAAGCGTCCGCTTTGGGAGTGGAAAAGGAGGTGGGGGTGGAGGAGGGAGCACAGAGCCTAGGGTGTGGGCTTTTTAAATTCCCCCTACTTTTGCTCCTCTGGAAGCCCTGAGCCCTTAGCCTATGGCATTGCGCGTTGCTGGAATCCAGGGAGGGTCTTTCCACCTCAGTTGCTGTCTGCATATCTGTCACAAAGGCATGCCCAGACACACTCTCTACCCATCCACTAGGCTCTCCCACCTCCTCGAAGATGACTGTCTCCCCACTACATAGTAGAGAGGGGGCTCCTGGACTTTGGGCCCCGAGGAGGCTGTCCCTGGCTGTGGGATATTTATGCCGACTACTCTTGGACCTGAAACGTCTTGGAATCCGAAAGAATCACCCCCCGGGGGGTTGCAGACCAGGGAGCACACCATCACCGTCCTAGAAACCAGACTTCGAGAACCACATGGAGGGAGTGCTAGGCTAGAGTGGGGTTGTGCCCCTTGGGTGAGTTCCTGGTGGCTAATGCCTCTTCTTCCCTTCCTCTCTTCAGATCCCTCATCCACCTACATCAGGCCGTTGGAGACCAAGGTGAAGCTGTTGGATGGTGACAAGCTCCCCCCACAGGTAAGTGGATCGCCAGGGTATTGGCTACAGGGGTAATGGCCATCCCATCTCCAGTTTCTCTGTGGCTCCCATAGCTTCCTCCTTAGCCTCCTCCTAGAAAGCCTTGTCACAGTCCCACTCCTTGCTCTAATCCAGGCTTCTGGGTGGCTAGGGCTTGCCCACCTGGCTGACTGCTGCTTGCCCAGTGTCTGTAAGCTCGGTATGGCTGGCACTGGGCCCAATGGCAGCGGCGGCGACAGGCGAATGGAGGCAGACTCCCATGGGACCCCTAACCCTGCTGGCCAGTTCCTCACTAGGTCTACCTTCCTGGCTGCCTGGCCTAACCCTGCTCATGTGCATAGTTGGGGTTGTGGGTCCACGCAGGGAGAGCAGCCTCAGGATGTCAGCTGAGGGACTTGGTCAGGGCAGCTGATGGAGAGGAGGTGTCTACTGGAAGGGAGTGGAGCCTCTCGTGGACCATGACTGGACACGGAGGAGAAACCAGCAAACACCTCTGCTGTTGGTGGGGACGGCAGAGGGCCTGGTGACGAGAGGCTGTGGCATTCTCTGATTTAGACAAGTCCCTCCAGCCTACCCGCTCCCGGACTCACCCCCTGGCTTCATCTTAACCTCTCCCTCCTCTGTTATACCTGCTGGTATGACGTAAGTGGCCGTCCCCAGATGAGACAGCCTTGGAAACTGCTCAGATGCCTGGCCCTGTTGCCATGTGACCTGCTGGGCTCGATGCCTACACAGGAAGACCGTGACTCCTCTATCCACAGGTGGCTGTTGGGAGGCTCACATCCCAGCGGTGAATTTAGTCCACTGTGTCACCTCCATAGGCCTCCCTGCTGAGGCTGGTGTCTTGCCTGGTGGGGCAGGATGGGAGGCTGACTGAACACAGTTGCTATGGGACCGCGTGGGGTGGTGGCAGTGGCAGTGGGGGGTGGGGAGCAGTGGTGCCAGCAGTATTGTGGAGCCCGGGGCAGCACCTGCTCTGGAGAAGGTCCACACCCACCTGGAGGGAAGGGAGTTGTTCGTGCCAGCGCCCACTCCCGCTTGACGGGCCACTGCTTGTTGAGTGAAGAATGGCATCCCATGCCAGGGCCCCAACTCTGGCCCTATGGTTTCCGGGCAGCATTGGCCTCGGTATGACCTTTGTTCCTGTGGAGGGGCAGACGAGGAGTCCCCTTTCAAGGTCAGGAAGCTGTTCCCACCGTCCTTTGCACAGGAAGTGTGTTCTACCGCCTAAACAAAGAGCAGCCCGTGTTCTACCCCCTCTCACCCCCCCATTTTCACAGGGATTGGGGGTTGTGCTTGATATTTTGTCTCTGCTCTCCGGGCCACTTTGTCCCATTGGGAACCTGTACCCTGTTTCAAGTGTTGGACCAGGCCGTGGACTTGTACAACAGGTAGATGTGAAAGCCATGCCGTAGCAGTCCTTCTGCCCTTCCCTCCCCCCTCCCCGGGGCAGCCACAGTCCCACATGGAAGCCCTCCCTACCCATGGCTATGTCCCCTCGCCTTATGTACCCCCGTGCAGGAGGCCGAGCCTTCGGCCCTGAGCAGCGGCCAGCTCTGTCCTGGTCCCACCCCTCCAGGGATTAGCTCCTAGTTCGGGGCCTCCTGGTGCACACCGTTAGGTGTGTCTTCACTTACTCCAAGCTTTCTTGGCCCCGAGCTGTCTGTCTTGTTCCTTCCTGCAGATTCCCGTCCCTCCTCCCCGCCTGACTGCCAACCGCCTGAGGAAGGGCTCTCAGAGCCCCAGTGGCCTCATCCCTGCCTCTGTCCCCTGCCATAGCTGAGTTGTGCCTGAGCCTGGGAAACCCCCAGCTCTCCCCACCCAGTCTCCTAGGCCCAGAAAGGGAGGCTGACTCTCACCCAGGCTCAGGAAGGTCTGGCTGCTCCGAGGGAGCAAGGGGACCATCTATCTGTACAGGCCCCCATGCTGTGGCTGCCTGCTGGACAGCCTTTGGGCATCTTGAGGGAGGAGTTGATGGTGGTAGGACAGCCTCCGCCCTCACTCCTCAGCCACGGGGCCCTGGTGTGTGGAATTTCATGATTCTGTCATGAAATCATATCCAAACAGAAACCCCCCAGCTCCTCGCAAAGCCGAGAAATTGCCCACTGGCGAAAAGCAGGCGTGAGGAATGTTCGTAATATTGTAAGGTGATGTGTCCTTGGGGTTCGAGTGGGAGGCCAGAGAGTCTCCCCTGATCCTAACCCCCACTCCCCACCCCTCCCCTCCCCCACAGCCTCTATTTGACTCCGAAACAGCTTTAATTAAAAATGTGCCAGGGTGCTCACAGGCTAAATTACTGTAGCGCAGTTCATATTTTCTCTCTCGTGCCGGCTTTAAAATCTCATCAACACAGCTGCTTCCTCCAGGATGATTCATCCCAGGACTCCGTGCCCATTATTTTTCCCCCACAGCTTCTCCGTGCCCAGCCAGGACCCGGGGTAGGGGCAGCTGTAATTGACGCTGGGGCCCTCCAGTTAGCCACCCGCGGAGCTGATAAATGAGACCTCCAGAACCACCTCGAAGCCAGCCTCACAAAAGAGCAAGCGGCCCTGGTGTTCTCTCACCCAGGCCCAGAGGACCCACCGTGGCCGCAGCTGCAGGCTGGGGTTCTGGAGGGAGGCCGGGGGCCAGCCCTCCTCAACCCCAAAACCTTCATGCTCTCCCTCCCATACAGGGCCAGGTACCACGGGGCTGCTGAATGTAGCCCGTGATGATGTCTGTACCAGACCCAGGTAGAGAAAAGGCCTGGATGGGGGAGAGCTTCCTGGCAGGGATGCTCCGTTAGTCAGCTCGGGCTGCTCCGGTTTGCTGGGGAAGCCGAGAATGCACAGTCACACTCACTCTCTGCCCAAGAAGCTGGAAGAAGAATTCAGGGTGTTAACAGGGTTGGTTTATCCCCAGGCCTTACTCCTGGCTTGCTGATGGCAACCGGCCCCCGAGTCCCTCATACTTTGCCATCTTTGACCTAATTGGTCTCTTTGAGGAGGGCAGCAGGCACCCTGATGACCTTACTTTAACTTGCTCACCTCTTTGAGGACCCCCATCTTCAAGGGGATCTCATCCTAAGGTTTGGACCCGGTATGGGGAGGAGGGCATTGGGACTTAACCGCATGATGGGGGCAGTGTGGCACCACCAGCCTCGCACGAACCATCAGAAAGTGAGTTTGAGCCCTGGATGGATCTGAGTTCAGGCCATTTTCTGTCCCACTGTTACCTGTAGCTTCAGGCGAAATTAACTCCCTGTCCTTTGTGCCTTGGTTTCCTCCGAGTATGTCAGGGATGGGGACGATGGTGACAGCCAGCATAGGTCTGGTGTGGCCCTGGGAGCACTCCTGCGGGCAGTCCTTGTCTGTCTGTGGTTTCCTGATCCCAAGGGCCTCTGACTGTGCGTCTTGGCAGATAACCTCTACCTGTCCCAGCACGAGGTGCTCCGTGTTGTCCTGTGTCTGAATTTGGAACAGGCCTTTTAGGAACCGTCCACCACCACCCAAAACCCTTTTGACACCCCATTTCTGTTCCCCACATTCCTGAGCTTGAGGAAGGCAGGGCTGCCCATTCACATGTCCCTCTAAGGTCTCCCTGCCTCCTCATGGCGTCAGTTCAGCTGCGTGGCGTCTGCCATGGTGCACGACGCCTGAAACAACTCAGGGTGCTCCTGTTCTGCCCGTGTGATGTGGGCTGGCACCTTGCCCCCAGCCTGGGCACAACAGCGCCACGGCTCTGGAAGACCTGAAATGCCATCTTAGCAAGGACCTGAGTCTGTCTGCCTCTTACCGGGGACCCTGTTGTCCACCCTCAGCAGAAGGGCAGGACATCCAGGTGACCCGATGAGGGTCTAGGCGTTGTGCTCTGGGCCTGAGCAGTGAAGTCTCAGGGAGCGCCTACCAGGAGTCAGATGCAGAGCAGAACCTAGAGACGGCTCACTAGCGCCACCTGTCTGCCGGGGGACACCGGGCAGCTGGTGTAACCTCTCTGGGTCCTGGTTTCCTTATCAAGGCCACTAATGTACCTGCTTTATCAGTCACTCAGACAGTTAAAGGGCTGTTGTAGATAACACTGAGATGTGGGCCAGCTGGTAGTGAGGGCCATGCCGGGAGCCCCTGCCTGACCGCAGGCTATGTATACCAAGCAGAGGCCCAGGGGGTTGTTCAGTTGTTTAGACTTACCCATCTACAGTAGGGCTTTCATACTGTAAGCCTGCATTCCCCACTCCCCGATATCTTCCTGCCTGGCCCTTCTATCTCTCTTTCATCTCAGTGAACCGAACAGGACCCGAAAGGGGGCGGTTATCCCTATGGTCTCGGGGATCTGGCTGTCCCGTGGGTGAGCCACTCCATCACAGGCCTCTGGTCCAGTGGTCCCTCCAGCAGGGTTGACAAGTGGGGCAGGGGAGGTGGCACCAGATGGGCCGGAAGTGACCTTATTACCTCATCTGAATACTAATGAAAAGAAGCCTCAGGGCCCCCAGCCAAAGCGGCTGCCCCTTTGTTCCTAATGGCCTGAAAATGAGTTAAGATTAAAGAGAAAGCAAGCAGACCCAGTTGGCATCACCAGGTAGCCTCTCAGAGCTGGCTGGGGCCCTGGGGGTACCCCTAGGCCCTTCAGGAGGCTGCATTCCCTAGAAGGGTATCTGGCTTGTCTCAAATACTGGATGACTTTTTAGGGTCCTCTTTCCTAGCCCCGGGTAAACCACCCTGGCCCACCTGAGATCCCTTGGCTTTGTCCAGTCCATGACAGACGGCATAGGCTGGCAGGGTGATGCTGTTTTCTCTCCTTCCAGCTGCCCCGCCCCTACGGCCTCCAGAGAAGCCGGCTCCAGGTAGAGCTGCTGGGGAAGGGGTTGGGGGGTGGGGCTTGCAGTGGCCCTGAGGGGCAGGAGGAGGGCTGCTAAGTGCTGTGTGTCGGGGTGTGTCTGCAGTGTCTCCTCTCCACTGTCCTTCCTGGGAGCTGACCACTTCCAGAATGCACTAGTCCTGCCTGTGGGTTCCTTTTGGGACCTGCTCCCTTTGAGCCGAAGGCGCTTCCCGCGTTACAGTGTAACAAAATCCAGTCTACAGTGGTACCCCTCGACTGGGCCTTTCTTGCCGGTCTATCGCAGAACGCCCTGAGGCAGGAGCCCATGTATGTCAGTGGGAATACCACATAACCTTCTTCCAACAACCACCCTACCCCAGCTCTGCAGCAGGACCCTTGCAGTGCAGGGCCGGGCGATGCTACAGCAGTGAGAGGTTGGGGGCAAAGGCTTGCACAGCCGTGGCTCCCAGGTGGCAAAGGTCTGGGTCACGCGACCAAGTCTCAGCCCATGGGTCCACACTGTTGAACGTTTAGAAGCTTCCTTGGCTTGCACTCACTATACAGTTGTAATAACCAACGACGTCTTAGACATCTCCCGATGTCCCCAGGGGCAGAGTAATTCCAGCCGAGCGAGAACCACTGAGGAATAGCAACAGGACTGTGTGCCAGGCCCTGGGCTGCCTGCCCGTGCCAGCAGGACCATTACAAAGCGCTCAGGTCCTATGTCAGCTGACAGCTGCAGTGACCTCCAAATCCTCCTGCTCTGCTCCACGTGGTCTAAATGGACCAGTCGGTGCAGCGCATGGCCCGGACTGTCCATAGACACCTGCAGAGGCCACTCCTCTCTGGAGACTTCTGCCCCTTCCTCTGCCTGTGAGCTCGGCCTCTGGGATACTCCTGGTAGGACAGCTTCCTAGAGGCCTGTATTCTGCCTGCTCTGCAGTCCTCCCTCTGCTTCCAGCCTGGCCAGTGAACTGGTGAGCTGTTTGTTTCCGGGTGGGCGGAGCAATGCTTTCTGGCGCTGAGTAACCTGGCCAGACCATTAATCACACTTGGGTGAACAATCCCACAGCCCTTCCCCCTTAAGGCCAAAGATGACAGAGGAAGGTCCTTAGACCCCGGGAGGCAGCCCCATGGGTAGAAACAGGAAAGGTAGAAAGTACAGCCTGGAGGCCCGGGGTGGGTCTCACCTCAGGCGCCCTCACATTTCTGCATATCCACAGTGGGGCTGGGGGACAGTGACAATGCCTGCAAGCAGTGGGGTTCCCCAGACCCGCAGGATAGAAGCTTGCTACAGTAAAGTGAGCAGGCTTCACATGGGGTCCCCGGCCATGCTTCACTGCATGGTACCATAGGGGCGCAAGTTTGTACTGTGTGCTCAGTGTCCTGGGGGCTGCCAGGGAAGGGAGAGTTGGCAGGACACCCCACACCCTATGAGAAGCCCACCTCCCCACACTAGTAGCACCAGCATCCAGGAGCAAGTCCACCTCTGGGCCCTTGGTGGTCCTGTAGTTCTTTTCCTGGTTAATCCTGGATCAGCATGGGGCTCTGATGGGCCCCTTCAGACGGGCTGCTTTCCACCCCAGGCCTAGTGGCCCTTGTACTCAGTGTGTTCTCTGCGAGCGACTTGTGAACACACGGGAGCTGCCCGCGGATGGCACATTTTAGGGAATGAAATTCTCCTGGAGCAGGGAGACAGACTCGAGGCACGCTCCCTCAGAAACAGCTCAGGAAGGGGTCCCTGGCACAGCCTCTGACCATCTACCTTCCCTAGCAAGGAGTCTCAGGTGGGTGGGCCGTGGGCACTGAAGGGCAGCCTCCTTCAGTACCCGCCCTCTGACAGTGCTTGCCTGGGTTTCTCCAGCATGAGGCTCCCCATCCCTGTAGGCTCCACATGGCAGAAGTTCCTGGAAATCGGAAGGCAGCGGAGTCTGGCAGTATCAGAGGGGTAGCCACAGGTCACATACCAAGGCTGTACTAGGCACTAAGCGGGTGGCGTCAGGTGCTGGCCTTGGGTAGAAGCCTGAACTGCCCTTGACTCTGAGGTCTCAGGGCAAGTGACCCAAAGCTTCCTGTGTCTCCTCACTCCCAGTTCAGAATCCTCACGCTGCCCTTCAGAAGCCTTAGGAGTGGGCAAAAAAAAGTGCGCCCTTGTATGCTCAGACAAGAGAGAGGAATGCAGGGTTAGCTACTGCAATTGTGGGGCCGTGGAAGTCTTGTCCCAGCCCGGAGCAGACTTGAGGGAGATCCAACCTCCCACTAGGATATCAGGGCAGGCGGACTTCCTGTAAGACCTTTTGCCCTACCATCACAAATGCCCTGCCCTTCAAGGGGTCTGCAGCTCCTGCCTCCAGCCTCTGGAATTCTGTTCCGCCCAGGGCTCTAGGCGGTAACTAGCTGGCCTCTTTAATCTGGCTTTAAGTGTGGCCCTGGTTACTCCTCATTTGATGTGTCACTAGTCGCACTGCCCCTTAATGAGAGATCACGTGTGTTTTCCCCCTGCCCGCCCCTGTGGCTTGCTAATAAAGTCCTGTGCACACGCAAACATGTACAGCTGCTCACCCAAAGTAGGGGTGAGGAGTTGTGCGATGCTCATTGGAAACCCCCACCCCACCCAAGGAAATTACCCAGGGCTTATCTCTGTGGAGGTGTGCGGGTGGGAGGGGATGTGGCCTTAGAGCCTACTACAGTGTTTTCAGTCCCAGCCTGTCTGATTGAGGGCCAGAGAAGCTGTGGGAAGGGAGGCCCAGTCCAAACATAATCCTGTGTGTGGGTGAGGACCAGACCAGACTGGACTGGACTGGACAGGACAGGACAGGTCAGGTCCTGCCTTCTTGGTCGTGGGCTGGCGGGAAACAGACCAGGCTACAATCTGTCGCCACTCCCAGTTTCATGGCCAAATGGGATATCACTGTGCATTCTCTGCTGGGCTGGTAACCTGCCTCTGGTGTCTTAAGTTTGTCCACCAGTCACAGCAAGGTGGCAGGGACATCTCCATGTCCCCACAGAAGAACAGCATTGGTAGGCAAGGTCCCATGAGGGTTGATACATGTATTTATGTGAGGACATTAAGGGTTCATTAGAACTTAGAAGGTGCTCTCTGCTGAGAAGTGTTTGGTGGTGGCAGAGAGGTGACTGTGATTTAGTTTAGGGTTTTTGAGTGGAGCTCGGATAACCCCTCGGGGAAACACGGCGAATATGGAAAGGGTCACTCACGGTGGAGTTAAGGGGTCCCGGACAGTCGGGGACAGTCTCTATCCCTCAGATCTGGTCATAGGGCACTCCCCTAGATCTGGTCTTGTGTCAGGGAGGATTGATTTCTCTGTGGCCTTTAAAGCCTCTCAGAGGCCTGCACAAGTCCCGTGGTCAGGCTACCACAGTCTCACTCGATGGCTAAGGCCCTTTACGAGATCTCTTGGGCGATCTCTTCGCAGGTAATGCTGGCTAGGACCAGACCTAGTGTTAAGAGTCATGCGGAGTTAGATCAGGAGGCTTCTGGGTTCCCGCTTGGGTGAGGAAACAGCCCCACCCCTCAGTACCTGCTCCCTGGCCTTTGAACACACTTAGCCCAGCAGACCCCTGTGCACCCCATTGCCCTGTTGGCAGACTTCTTCTCTGGCTGGACTCCGGCCTCTCCAGGCTGGGGGTGGTATAGTGTTGTGAAGTAACCATCCCAACTTTTTGTCTGGTGGCCGGGGCACCTCCGTCTTCTGTCTGAGCTTTCACTGTCTCTACCTGCAGGTGGCTAAGGCTCGCAGATGGTGGGAGGTCTGAGGAATGGGGGTGCAGGCGACTGGCAGGAGGCCAGCACTGGAATGTGGGGATCCCTTCCAGGCTGGATGGTGGGAGGAGGAAGCCCTCCGTAGGGCTGCTGCCCAGCTGCCTGCTCCCTGCCAGCCTGCCTGGCCTCTCTCCTTCCTGCTTTGTTCAGGGGAACTCAGCAGCCTGCTGATTTGTGGACATTCCTTTGCGGTTTTTATCTGCCTCGTGGGTTCCTCCTTTCCTTTGAAGTCTTGGTGGCTTAGAGAGGAAGGCTGTCTTCTGTGGGGCTGGACCTGATAAATGGACAGCCTGGACCACGCCCTGTTCACCATACGGTTTCCCTGGCCCTTAGGGACTCTGGCTCCTGGCCTTGGGTCACTAGCCTGGCTTACAGGGAATTTTCCTTTTTTTCTCCTAAAGGAGCCACCCCAGGGCAGCATTATGTGTGTGTGTCCATCCTTCCTCCTTATTCTGGTTTGCACTGGTTCTTGTAGATTTGGAACGCCCAGGCCTGCTTTGCTGGGGGGATTCAGGGGTGGAGTTCTCTGTCTGATGGTAGAGGGAGCCTATGAACTTCGGTGAGCTCCTGGGAGGGCGAGCCTGAGCAGATAGGTCGCTGCGTAGAGGGTGACTTGCTTGTTAAGAACAGTGCCTGGCCTAGGGTGCAGGGTCAGCCATCCCTAGATCTGACCGTCTTCTTTTCCCTCCTAGCAGGCAGGCTCTGGAGAGTTCCGGACACTTCGGAAAGGCTTCTCCCCATACCATTCGGAATCCCAGCTTGCGTCCCTGCCGCCCTCCTACCAGGAAGTCCTACAGAACGTAAGTGTCCCCACCAAAGGTCCCCACTGTTCCTGGTCCAGAACCTTCAGAATCGTCGCTCTGAGATCCAGAAGAGACAGATAGAGGCACGACAGGCTGGCTACAGCCCAGGGCATGCGGGCGGTGTGTGGTCAAAGACTTTTACCTGAAGCCCCAGTTGTGTCTCGGGCAGCTGTGGGTAAAAAGCCAAGCATGGACTGCCAGCCCCGAGTGTCCTTCCTCACTCCACCCTCCTGGGACGGGGTCCTGGGCTCCTACATCCTTGGCGTCCATGGGGACCCAGTGAGGAGGTTAGAAGCGAAGCGTTGGGTAGGTGACATTGCTAGCCTTGCAGGACAGTGTGCGAAGGCCATGGCAGGGGGCTGCGAGGATGAGCACCCTGTTCTGGGCTGTCGGTGACTCTGTAGCCAAGGGAGGAAGCCACTGGCCTGAGATTTAGGCTCTGGAGCTGAGGGATGAAGCCTTGTAAGTTAATGGGGCCATGGACCAGGACCACCACAGGCTTCCAGGGCCATTTGCCACGTGCTCACCTGGGCTCTGACCTGCCTGGGATGGGAAGCAGGTGACTGCTTGGAGCCAGCTCTCAGGAAGTGACCGTCCATGCATGTGTGTCAGCCCAGTACAGAGAGGGGTGTGGGATGCCGTTCTCACCTGCCCCGCGGGACGGTGACGGTAAACCCCCACTTGCTCAGGCTTACAAGAACATCCCTGTGGGAGTCCCTGTAGCTGCTCACGCACTCCACACCTGTGTGGTAGGCTCCTCCAGTACTGGACTTCCTGGGAAGTAGGTGGGGTCCCCCCGCCCCATCCTCCACCTCACGGGCAAGGCTGCCCGTGGCCATTCTGTGGCCTTGGTGGACCACAGTGCTGGCACAAGACGGCTCATGCCGCCACTGGCAACGGTCCTCTGCTCCTTCTCTTGCGAAGCCTGGCTACCTCCTCTACCTGTTGACGCTGTGCAAGCAGCCAAGCCCACTGACTGCAGATAATCCAAATATTTATCCAGGAGCCCGTGACCAAATGATGCTCTAATTGCTTCTCGACGAAGGGCTCAGAGAGCTAAGCGACGCCACCCAGGGGCTGGCTCCTCAGGCTCCCCCACTCTCGGCCCTTCCGCTTTCTGCTCCCCTCCTCCATTCTGGAGGGGTAGAAGACTGGAAAGCAGCCTGCTGGGCATCGGGAACTGAAGGCTTTCAAATGCCGGCATCCGTGAAGTGATGGGTCACTGGCTCTGGTGATGGGTCAGCCTGCCAGGGGCCAGGCCACTTCCTATAGCCTCTAGGGGACACCCCCAGCCCCCAAGGCTTCAACAGTGCTGACAGAAGGCTAACGGGATGTGGGAATGTTCTGGAAGTTTTCATGGTGGAGGCCATGGGAGAGGGGATCGTGTGTCTCACCCGATAAGAGAGGCTGCTGCTCTGCTCTGGGGAGGAGGAAATGAGCCTCCTGGGTTGCAGCAGATTGCAGGGCCCAAATGGGCCCGGAGGTCAGGGGTCAGTGTGGGCTTGTAGAGCAGGGCATACCTCAGTTCCGTGAGGGCTGTGAACTGAAGACCAGCGAATCACCTGTTTAGGATAGGGAGCCAAAGGGCAGAAGGCAGAGGGGGATGGTGGGCTGGGGCGAGGGGTGCTTTGGATGGAGTGCCCCATGGATGCCAGCCATAGCAGTTACATAGGAGCCTACTGCAGGCAGGGATGAAGGCTCAAAGGTCAAGGCTGTTGGCCTGACTGGTCGCCTTGACCCTCAGTGCTGTCAGTGCTTGGCCACTGTTTCCTCCATACCGGGGCCAGTCTCTTTAAGGTGCATGGGACAGCAAGGTGAAACGTCAAAGGCTGCCAGATAAGTGTGTGTGTGTGTTTGTGTGTTTGTGTGTGTGTGTGTGTGTGTGTGTGTGTGTGCGCCCCTCCCTTCCCTGCCGCCCGCCTCTGGAGGAGGTGCTTCCCGACAGGAGTCGTAAGGCGTGGGTAGGCATCTTGGGAAAAGCTTAGACTCACGTACACCAGCTGACTTGGGCAAGCTCGCTGTCCTCATCTGTGGGGTGGATTTGTTTAATCACTCGGGACTGACCTGCCCAGTGCAGGTGCCTTGGTGTGGGCCCGAGTGACGCTAACCCCAGCGCTAACCCCAACACCTCAGTCGCTCTAACCAGTCATTAGGAATTGAGCAATGGCCGATACCCTTTTCAGAGCCCCAACTCCCCCCCGCCCCCCACACCTGATGTTTGGGGGGTGATTTGAGCCAGGCTGACTAGACTGCACAGCCATCCATCCATGTGCCTCCTGCCTCTTTGAATTGCGGCTGCTTTCTGGAAGGGCTCCTAGCAGTCACTCAGAAACCGGAACAGATGAGGAAGCAGGCCAGGCTCATCAGGGCGAACTGGGGATAGGGTCTTCCCTAGGACAGGGTGACAGGCATAGGGAGGGGTCTGGGCTCCACAGGATGACATGCCAGGACCAGTCTTCACTCATTTGGCTGGCACCCTCTGCTGGCCGGTGGGGGAAGTGTGGCCGCTGCTCAAGTCCAGCCTAGCCTGGGCAGCAGCCCTGGGGTAAGACATCCTCACCCACCGGCTGCCGTTCCCCATTTGGTTTCCCTGTCTGCTAACCCGGCAGCCTGGGCTACAGTTAGAGACTCACTCTCCAGGCATTCCCCCGTGTTTCCCATGCTTCCTGTGACACGTGACACAGGAAGGGAGGAAACTGAGGCTCAGAATGGGCCAAGGCACGAATCAAGTCCCAGTTAAAGGGACCATGCCCAACTCTGGCTTTCCTAGGTCCCAAGCCTTGTTGGGGCAGAGCCCCCCCCCATGCCTGTGCTGGCACTGGTGCCATCAGCCTGTGAGGCCCTGGCGAGCATCCTTGCCAGGTGGCTCGGTGGACAGGCTGTCAGTGGAAGGCCCTGGGCCTAAGGAAGACGATAAAAATCCCTACTGGGCTTGCGCGGTGGCCTAGCCCATTGGCCATGGCTGGACAGGATTCAGTCCTCTTGAGTCAGCTTCTCTGACTGCTGGCAGGAGTCTGCAGGGCCCAGGTCTTGCAGAGGGAGTGAGTAGTTCAGTCTTCAGGACGATCCTCAGGCACCAGGGTCCAGCCATCTAGTGCTCTGGCTGCAGAAGACTCCCCTTCCTACTTGTTCCCAGGGCACTTTCTGGTGTTTTCTTAATTGCCCTATGGTCCATAATTATAGCCCAAGGCAGAAGCCTCTGCCTTGCTTATGGCCACCAGGAGGGGGGAAGCTGGAGGGAGGCTGGGTGAAGTGCTCTAACAGCTAAGATACTCGGCTTCAGACGGACTGGGTCCCCTCCTGGCCCAGTCCAGCCGGGACTGACTTCAACTCTCGCCTGTGAACACGTGGCCGGTAGCTGACTCACCTCCCAGGTGGCCAGGACTGGGCCAAGGGGCAGGGAGCTTAGGATGGGTTGGGTGGACTTTGGACTCAGACGGCAGGGTTGAGCCTCCGCCCGCTGAGTGACATGAATCTCCTGCTCTCCCAAGATGCTCATGCTTCCCGTGCAGAACAATACACACGGTCGGTCTTGTGTGCTCCCCACCCCCACCCCCCTCCTTTTGTTGTGCAAGCCACCACCGTGTAATCTGCAGAAGAGGTGGCGTGACCAGGAAGCATGAGGAGCTGCCAGGCTGGTATCGGCTCCTAGGCTCTCACCCTTGCCTCTTCTCCTCCAGCTCCCCACCTCTCACCCCATCTCCTCCTGCCTCAGTGTTGGCTCCAGGGAACTCAAGCTGGTGCTCATCCAGTGTGACGGGCGTCGGGGACCCGGCCAGGGGCTCATCTATGCTGTTCTTTTCACAGGGTCCAGCCTGCCCTGTACCGGAGCTGCCCTCACCCCCTTCCACCGTCTACAGTTCAGCAGGACAGAAGCCTGAGGCTGTTGTGCATGCCATGAAGGTAAAATGTGCCAACACACAATGGGACCTTGGGCTCATGGCACCCCATTCCCCACAGGTGCCATGTCCAAGCTCTGGCACTCGAGGCTGGGGGTGGGCAATCGGGAGACTGTCCCTGTCGTGGCTGGAGCACCATGGGACTTGTGCTGGATGTAGTCTTGAGAGCGTCAGTTGTCTGCTGAGCCTGGGGTGTTGCTGCTGAGGAAACTGACCCGTATAGGAGGGCAAGTGTTCCCCTAAGGCCAAAGAGAGGCCCAGGTTGGGAGTGAGGCCGGAATGGAAGGTCCAGGTCAGCCTCATGCCTCTAGTTTCACGACTGCTGTCTAGAGCTCAGCCCTGCCCAGGGCTCTGTTTTCCTTTGTCTGTAAATTGTGGTCCTCACCCACCCTTGTGCTCGGAGACTCAGTCACCGTGGGAGCTGGCAGTGACTGCCGTGTCCCATGTGGATGGGTACAGGCTGTCACATCCTTTGGTGGCTCTTGAAGCGAGCCCACCTGAAGCTCCTGCCCAACCTCCCTAGTTTCCTGAGTAGCCCTTCGCTGGCCTCCTCCTGACTCTTTTTTCTTCAGGTTCTGGAAGTACATGAGAACCTTGACCGGCAGCTCCAAGACAGCTGTGAGGAGGACCTGAGTGAGAAGGAGAAGGCCATCGTTCGAGAGATGTGCAACGTGGAGGCACTTTCTGGGCTGGGGCTGGGGCTGGGGCTGGGGCTGGGGCTGGGGCTGGGGCTGGGGCTGGGGCTGGGGCTGGGGCTGGGGCTAGGGCTAGGGTTGGGGCTGGGGCTGGGTCCAGGTCCTGGGTGTGTGGCCATCTGATTCTCATTCTCCTAGCTAT
Organism: Rattus rattus; assembly: GCF_011064425.1. Taxonomy (NCBI): domain Eukaryota; kingdom Metazoa; phylum Chordata; class Mammalia; order Rodentia; family Muridae; genus Rattus; species Rattus rattus. The sequence goes on along the minus strand of NC_046160.1, from coordinate 125,877,076 downwards.
AGTTTGGGGAGGATTTGGAAGTCTTGGCTCATTATATCCACCATACCTTGCCCTTTGGCGAGGCCTCTGACCTCTCACCAGATCTGTCCATTCCCAGGAGAGCCAGGCCTAGGACTCTGGACAGAGCCCGAGCTCTGGTTTCTTTGCTCGCTGGTGCCCCCTGGTGGCCTCTGGCCGTGCACGTGGAATAATCTCTCCCACCCACCCTTTGCCATCACCATTGGCCCCTCATAGAAGCCAACAGGGGAGTAGTACCTCGGGGTCTGAACCTGGGGCCTAGGTTGGGCGGGATGCCCTGAGGTGCACCTCATGTTGTATCCAGAGTCTATGGACCCCACTGGACATCTTCAAGGACAGGTTCACACCTAGCAGTAGCCTGTTTAGGGGTCAAGCATGACTTTGACAGTGGGTAGGTTTATGGCGAGCCCTCCGCTCACATTGTGTGCTCCACTCACAGGTGGTCTGGAGGAAACTGGGGGACGCTGCCAGCACCAAGCCCTCCATCCGGCAGCACCTGTCTGGTAATCAGTTCAAGGGGCCATTGTAGGGCCATCTCTCCATGGGCGCAGACTGGCCCTGCCTGGAGTCTGAGGCCTTAGACCTGGCAGAAACTCTGGCCTAGCCACCGTCTTTCTCCATGGTGAATTGTACATAGGACACGGCCCACCCTGGCTGCCCTGGTGTGACACTGACCGCCCAGGCCTCCACCTCCTGCCTCCCTCACCAGCAAACCTTGGCAAGACAAGAAGCCATGGCCTGCTCGCTGCAGCAAAGTGGCCAGGCAGCCTGGCTCCCCGTTTGAGCTCCACGTTCCATTAGCAAGAAGCTTCCGAGACTCCAAGCCAAGGGATTGTCTGGGGAGGTGCCCTGCTCTTGGTAGAAGTCCCTCGACAAGTATTCTAACTCGCTGTCCCTTACACTGGACAGAAGCCACCAGAGCCTCAATTGTGACACGGGTGGCGCTTTCTGCTACCCGGCCAGAGCCAGGACCCTGGGTCACGGAGCACTGGCTCCCACGTGTCCATGGCTGGCCGGGAGCTCAGGGTTCCCTGTCACCTGGGGGTTGGTGCCCAGCCACCCTGATGCCAGCTGCTGCTCACTAACGTTCACCCCCTCAGTAGCATCTCCTTGCCTAGGTCAGGCTTAGCCACTTCTTAGGTCTCTCCTGCCAGGTTTCCTTTTCTGGTTTACAGCAACATAGGAAAAAGCCCTGGAGATGTCCGGGCTGAGCTCAGCATTCTCAATGGGCAGGTAGAACCGGGCCACTGCCCTGGCTCACTGTCCATGTGACCTCCCCACCCCCCATGTGCTCTGGGTCACTACGGATGGAGCTACAGGAGCCGCCCCTGATGAGTTTTCCCTGGGAAGGAAGGGGCATGACCTGGTTCTGGCTTTAATCTGCTGTGTGGCCTTCAGCAAGCCACTCAGCTTCTCTGGGCTCCCAGCGGTTCCCTTTGGCTTTGCTCACTCTAGAAACCACCCCAGTTTGGTGGGCCTCTGTCCTCAACAACGGATGAGCTCATGTGGTAACTTACCAGGAACATGCTAGGCTAGCCTGTCTGTCATGCTGTCCCCTCACAGGTCACATCTGAGCCTTAGCCCCTCCCTCCAAGGGACCTGAGCAGGGGACGGGGAGGGGGTTGTCAAATGCGTGCTTCAGTGTACGTGTTCACGCCTCAGACGGCGGGTGACGCATGACTGATGGGGGTGTTCTCTAACGTGGTGTGAGGAGAACGAGGACTGGGGTGCTCTTGTGAACTGTGCAGATGCTATCTGTGGGAGGCCCTGGCCTCGCTGCCGGCATCACGTACCGTGTTTTACAAACACACTCAGCAGCTGTCCCCATGCAATGGTACTTAGAGCCCCACACAGCCCAAAGAGCTTGTCCTTGCCTCCCATACCTGTGAGCAGAGGGGACAGGCCAAGAAGGTGGGTGGCGTCTCTGCTCCCCAACCTTGGGTTGTTCCCAGCGCCTCTGCTGCCCACCCCCTTGGGTCCCACACTCTCAGGGGAAAGGCCCATGGCCCTTGGTGTGCCCAGGGAGTGCTGTGCAGGGGCCAGAGGGAACCAGCTTACTGCTCTGGCCGTTGGTGTCACTGGGAAACTCTAGAAGGAGCTGCTGTATGGTCAAGTGATAAAACTTGGAACTCCAACTGCTGGCCCCAGTACTGGGTAATCCCTAAGTGGGCTGCTGGGCAGGCAAGACCCTTCCTGGTTCTTTGAAGCCCAGAATGTTGAGGTATGTGGGCCCACACAAGGTGGGAGCCAAGTCAGAGAGTCCCAGTCAAATCTGTATCAGGACAGTTTAGCCACCTCTGAAATAGCAATAAGTAAGAGTTCCTGGAGTCTGAAGACCGGTCAAGAAAGAGCCCAGAAACAACCTTTCCCTTTCGGAGAGGTGTGACCCTGTCCCTAATGCTGCAGAGGCATCCTGGGAACCTAAAGAGAATTTCTTGTAGACCCTCTGCCCTTGTGCAGGGTGGAACAAGATATACCCCAGCCCTTTGCAGTGGGCTGCCCTCTAGGACAGTCTGCATCATATCTCGAGCCTAACAGAAGAGGCCAGCAGCACCCGGCTGAGCCCTAGGCTGGGGACCACAGGTGACCTTCGTGACCCCTCCCTTCCGGAGCCTTAGCTTTGCAGTGCTGACTCTCCATCTCCAGCTCACAGGATGCTTGGACTGGCTCCACCCCCCACTGTGACAGGTCACCTGGCCCCATCTAGGTGGCCTGGCCTTCCCTGGAGTCAGAATCTGCTGAGCACATCTTCATCTGCGTTCAACAGCCACACGCCAGTGTTTAAAGACAAAGTGACCTTTCATTTTTCTTTCTTGAAACTTGAGAGGAAGTGAGATACACACTACTGATTTTTTTTTTTTTTTTTAAAGAAACAAACTAGACGCATGGCTGCAGAGTGGCAGAGGTGTCTATTTTCATACTGTGGGGGAAAGTGCTGCTTTTGGGAGGGGCTGGAACGCCTGGTTTCTGCCCCGGGCCAGTCTTGTACAGGAGTTGGTGGGGAGCCCTGCAGTTGCCCTCTCCTGCCCTGGCTGTGTAGAGCTGGAGCCTGTGCCCTTCGGCGGTTTCTACCTTCTATCGAGCCACTTCGATTTGTGGAGAGAGAGAAAAAAATAGAACTTTTGATAGTGTGGTAAAAGCATTGATTTGAACTATTTTAGTAAAAGGAGTAACATATAAGACTGTGACAGTGTCTACTTTGAACTAGATAATAAAGGCCTCTTTGTGAGCCTCGGAGCTCGGTGTGCACTGCTTCTTTCCCTGGTGTGAGCGGTGGGGCAGGCGGCTGGCCCCGGGTGGATACTGAGGACTCCACTCACCGTTACTCTCGTGTCAGGAGCAGGAGGGTTTCCAACCTGGTCAGGCAGCTTGTGTAGCCCAGATCACCGGTCCCTCCAAAGGAGGCACAGGCCCTGGGACAGACAACTGCGGTTGGGAGGCTCTGCTCAGGTCACACACAAATGGTCGTTTCAGAACTGACTTTATTCAGGTAACTGACTGAAGGACTCCTTTGTAACCGAGATGGGATTCACAGTATGTTGTTACATTCACGCTTTAAAAAATACCTCTCTATGGACAGGACTTTGCAAAGAGATGTAAACACACATTATTTTCCAAGTACACACCGCCTTTCTCCCTGGAGGGAAAGAGACAGCCACCCAGCAAGGCAGCCCCCCAGGTGACAATAGAGGACAGTTACAAGCTCTATGGGGACTCACCTCACCTACTAGGGGCCACAGAGAGAAGCCACAGAGTAGAGGGACAGCAGCTGGACTGCAGATAGGACATGGATACCAATGGTTCCCAGGAGAATTAGGCACTGATTTCTAGAGGGTTCGTCACTCCTCACTGAAGCTATTAACTGAGCCAATGTGGCACTTAACATTCTCACTCGTGAAGTAACCCAGCGCAGGACAGCGAGTGCAGCTGAGACTGGATGTGGTCACAACAGGCACTGCCCAGGGCACACAGCTCACCCCAGGGCCCAGCCCTTCCACACTGCAACTGTCTAGCATATACAAGGTACCCTGCTGCTGCCCCTCAATCTACTCTTCAAGTTGTTTGGAAAACGGTTAAAAGAAAAAAAAAGGGGGGTGTCGCTATCTCATCCAGGCTGCCCGCCCTAGTCCCCCAACAGGCGGCATGCCAGGTGGAGGGATGGGTGGGGGAACAGGGGGTTGCCCCCCAGGAGGGACAGCTGGAGGTGGGTAGCTGGCTGGTGGCAAACCCAAGCCTGGAGGAGGGTGAGGAGGGACTGCATGAGTTGGAGGAAGGCGTGGGGGCGGGGGTGGAAAATTGGGGTTGTAGGTAGGGGGAGGTGGAGGGTAGCCTGGGGTAGGGGGAGGGATGGTTGGTGGAGGGAAGGAGGCTGGGGGTGGAGGAACAGGAGGTGGAGGTGGGTTGGGGGGGTAGACATGGGGATGGTATGTTAGGTGAGCAGGTGGGCCATAGGCTGGGGGCAGGGCGCCATAGGAGGGCCCCTCTGTTTTCATCATGGACTGCAGGCTCTGGTAGCCCTCTCCTGACATGTAGGAGCTGGTGGTAGACATCCCAGTCATGTAGCTGGAGGGCGGCGGGGGTGGAGGCCGATGTGGCAGTGGTGGGGGCTGGTGCACAGGGGCCGGGTGGGCTGGGGGAGGAATCTGGACTTTAGGGAGGTCACTTGTTTCCACAGGGCCAGTCGCTTCAGCCTCACCTAAGGCAGGAGCAAGGGGAGGCTTCCGGTCTGTAGAAGAAAGAGATGTCAGTGCTTAGCGGGGTGAACGGTACAGCTGCTGCTAGCAAACCCTGGTACCAAGAGGACCAAGCAGCTGTTAGTTACCCCTGGCAGCCTAACTTCATGGGCACTAGGTGAGGTACTGCTACCTCCCAAGGCCACGATAGCAGAGCGAGGAATAGCCTCTACCTCTGTGGCCCCAGTAAGTCCTTAGTTCCTGCCTGAGACCCATCCAGTAATGGATATAGGCTTTCTTTCTGTACTGTCCCCAGTGGTGTTGAGTCCTCTCCCCCAACTGCTGGGCGCACAAAGCACAAGCAGGCTCAGCCCAGGTCACCTCTCCTAGCACATACAGGTGGGTGGGGGCTTTCGACCAGTCTGAGTCTCTCAAACGACAGAGATGACATTAAAATCAAACAGAAACCAGCACTCCACAAATGTGGCCTTTCTGTCTCTATTTACTAACAGGAGAAAGATCAGCCCACTGCCATCTCAGATCCTGTGTCTACGCCAGACCACAGATCTGCCCATGGCTCATAACTAAAGGTTCCACTCCCCCCAAACTAATTGTAGGCTTTGGCTTGTGATCCCCGGGTCATGGTTAGACCTCTGGCCTCCTCCCCCAAATCACTATCACACATGCACTCAAAAATTGTGTCCTGGGCTGCAGAAATGGCTTAGGAGTTAGGAGCACTGGTTGCTCTTGCAGAGGATCCAGATCCCAGCACCCACAGCAGCTCACAACTGTCTAACTCCAGTTCCAGGGAATCCAATGCCCTCTTCTAACATATATGGGAACCAGGCATGTACGTCTTACAGACACACACGCAGGCAAAGCACCTATACACATAAACTACAGTGTCCCTTCCTTCACAAAGCTGTTCGGAAGGACACCAATCACAGGAGAAACCTGCTGGCTCCAGACACCTCCTAAAGGGAAGTGAGGTAGTGACGAGCATTTCTAGCTCCTCAGGGAGCCCTGTGTGAGGGACTGCTGCTAGGTCCTAACTGGGCAGGGCACTGGGCAGTGAGGGGAACATTGCTTTGCCCATGGCCTAGAACTGGTGCCTGCTATACCGTTCTCTCCAAGTTGAAAGTAAACTGAAGGTTGGCTTGGCAACAGATGCCAGAGGGCCTCAACTGGGGTGATCAACAGCCACCCTCCTCCCCAACAGATGGTCAGACGCACCTGCAAAGAATCTACTTCAAGTCCGGGCAGACAAATGCCCGCTCATTCCAGAAGCCAAGTGAGATGTGTGCACCCAAGTGTAACCTTCAACTGCTCCCATGTCACCCCCACCACCTGGGCTCTCAATATGCTTATCCAGCTTTGACAAAGGGACTCCTGGGTCAGGTGTAGCTGGTGCCTTCCTGTGATCCCAAGAGTACGAGAGACTGACCAAGAAGGGTTGTGTGTAGCCTAGGCCACATAGAAAAAAAAACAAAATCCAAAAAATCCCCAAAACAAAAACCAACCAACCAACCAACCAACCAACCAACCCTGAGTACCGTAATCCTTGGCTCTGCTCATCCAGTTCCCACAGGATTTGCCCCTGTACTGTGCTGGAGCAGGTGTCTCACCTGTGTCTGTTGCTGCCACAAAGGCCCCCAACGTCCCCCAAGCCTGACTGTTGACTTCAGCGTTTCTTTAGGTCACAGAGCCCTGCTGCTCTCCAGCACTGGACACTCCTCTAATCTTACAGAGACAGCGCCCACAGAACCCCAGCGACCCTGTGTGAGGGGCCCCACAGCCCAGCCCACCCACAGCCCAGCCCACTAATCTCTTGCTGCCTGCCGCATCTCCCTACAGGAGAGAAGGGTCGCCAGGCAATGCTGTCTCCACCCAGGCCCTCTGGAGCTCTCTGGCTCCCAGGTACTGTAGTCCTAGGATGCTCTGCAGCCAACCGAGCAGGAGTTCTTGTGCTCTGCAGGGTAGGGATCAAACCTGAGGCACCTAGAGTAGCTTCTGTCTCACCTTCAGCACAGGCAAGAACAACGTGCTACCTTGGCGCTACATGGGCCGCGTCCCACCCAAGCTGAGCCCAGCCTCGTGGACCACTCATTGAGATGCTGTGCCTTTTAAATGGGGATTTGCGATTGTGCTTCACACAGGACGCATTCCATCTCTCCTCACAGAACTTATGCTTCTGTGACCGCGCGTGGACAGGAAGTTGCTCAGCAGGCGTCTGCTACAGGCATGAGCGCCATAGCTGGAGGTAGGCATGCGCAGCAACCCCGAGTCAGAACAGCCAACTGTCAGGGGTGCAGCGCCCCCTGAACACCCCTGCTCTCCTAAGCAGTTTCTGACGAGGAAGACAGGGAAAGAAGGCTGTGTGGGAAGTTTCCAGTCTCAGCACTGCTGAGGACTCTGTGTACTTTGTTACCCTCCAGGGACTGACAATCGCTTACTCTTCATAACACCATAAAGGCCTCCATAATACCATAAAGGCCGCCATTCTGCCAACAGGACGCAGGTGAGAGCCTGCAGCATGAGAGCACCTCTGTCCGGGCAGGATCAACATTTCTCGGCCGTTAGTGTTTTCTCTAACATGCATTTACCTCATGCAATTCAGCGGGTGCTTCTGGCTGCAGCTGGTCAGCTGTGCTGACTCTGCAGTTTTCACCATCCACACACACCTAGGTGTGAAGCCTAGGTTTAAAGGCTCCTTGCATACAGCTACTCTGCAGACCCCTCCAAGTCATCTCTCCAGCAGAAGGTCCCAAAAGCCCCGGCAAGTAGTATCAGAAGGCACATACCTGGAGGCGGGTGTGCTGGAGGCAATGGTGGGTGAGCAGCCTCAAGTTTGGGAATTTTAGGTGGTGGTGGTGGTTCTACAAGGAAAGGGGGATTAAAAGTCACTCACACCGTCTCATACATCTGAATCATACCGCAGAGTTCTTTGGAGAAAAAGAGCAGACACGAGCAAGGCAGCACACAAGCAGCAGCAGCAGACCACGGCGAACGCACTAATCCTGCTAAGAGCTACGGCACAGCTCAGACACCTCTCCAGACACGGTCAGCTGACTGCTTTGTCAGCACACCGCTGTCGCAAGTCCTTCAACAGCGTGAACAGCAGTGAGGACTCAGAATGCAGGCAAGCCATGCACTGCATTCTGCAGGCGTGTGAGCAGAGGGGAGAGCTCCCAGGTTGGACAGCACCAATCCAGGTTTAGGCAGTGGCACTGCCTTAGGCAGGTGCTGTACCACCAGTTCCCATAAGTGCCAGGTCACTAGACCTGGAGCAGCAGGAAGCTCGGCTGACCTTGAGCTCCATCCTGTTTGTTTCTGTGGGGCTTCTGTCCTGGAGCTATAGAACAGCTTGGCCCTGGTCCTTCTCTGGGTTTCTTCCCACACTGTCGACCATGTTCACAGGTCTCCAACACTGGCTGGATTCAGGCCCAGATAGGCCTTCACCCCCTCCTCTCCTTCCTCAGCCCAGGGACCGACACTCTCTGTGGTACGGGTGCGCTCCTTCCTTAGCTTTAGACATGGTTCACTATGCCGCCCCAGGATGGTCCTCAGATACCTCCTCCAGAGGGCTGGGACAGCAGGCTCAGCTTGCACAAATAACTCAACTTCTAGACCCCGGCTCTCCTCTAGAGCCACAACCCCGACTACACACTGTGCCCTGAGCCACAACCCCGACTACACACTGTGCCCCTGGACCCTCAAGTCAGTGTCATTCTTGATCTCATCTCCCCAACTGTTAACTGGCATCAATCCCATCTTCCTCCTCCCACAACCAGGACAACTCAAGCTGCCTCTATGACAGCTGCCTCACAGATCTGTGTCTAAAGCTGTCTCTATGATAGCTGCCTCACAGCTGTGTGAAAGCCACACCTTTCTAGCCACCAAGTGAAAACATACAGGCCATTCTATCTCATTTAACACGACGTACCAACACTTTATTTCAACACTCAATCTAAAATCCTGTGCATAACTCTATGTTCTCTCTTACTGCACTTGGGAGGCAGAGGCAGGTGGACCTCTGTGAGATTTAGGCTAGCCTGGTCTACATAGTGAGTTCCAGGCCAGGAAGAGCTACCTAGTGAGATCCTGTCTCAAAACAAAACAACAAAAAGCAAAAGCAGAAGTAACCAACAACAGCCCTGACAATGTGGTAATTTTGTGCTGACAGTCCCTAGGATGACAGTCCAAGGACTGGGCTGGCCTCGGTGGCTGCTGTGACAAGTTGTATAGCATGAGGAGCTCCCACATCAACAGTGCATCCCAGATCTCCACTGTCTGCCCTGATGGCCATTGCCAAGGTGTGTCAAGTCTCTTTCCATTCCTAACCCATTCATCAGTCGACTGTCAGGGGCTGACTGCAAATAAGGGATCTGCATGAACGTCATCAACAGCTGCCAACAATTCCACACAGTCTGATTCTCCATGTGACCTCTGTGATCTGGTCTCTGACCCATCTTGGGACGACAAACCCATACTTTGAACCCTTAGCGAGGGTGCTTTCTTTCCACACTGGTCCCACTTGCAGTTCTTTGCCCCGTACCATTCCGCCTCAGTGCTCTGGCTGTTCAGAGGCAGCTCCTTCCTCCCAGGTCACTGGGGCAGCTTCTCTGTCTCACAGAACCACATCTGCTCATCGTGCCTGCACACCCATGTGACATGGATCACAGTCCACACTGTCTCATATATACCCAATGTTTGTTACTGGAGCCAAACTCCATTCACCTGCACTGAACTCATCATTCTCCCAGAGAGGCTGAGAAAAATACAGCATTAACTTGAAGATCTCACAATAGTTTTATGAATAATTCAGTGAGACCTTCGCATAAGCAACAGAAACAAGTGAAGACACACCGTGACTCGCCAAGCTCAGGAGACTGACACAGGCAGTTCTCATTTGCTTATCTGGAGTCCTTCGAATTCTACTTCCTGCCTATTCCTGGCATTAAAGTACACTAAGTAACTTGTGAGAAAACAAAGCCACCAACATTAAAAAGTGCTTTGGCTTTCTTAAGTAGCTGGCATGTGAGGCAGCAGCCTGTGTCCACTGGATGCCGACAGGCTCTCTGGCCCTTCACTCTTGTCTTCGAGGATGGCCGTAATGCAAAAGTCACTGCCTCGTGACTAGCGTGCACAGGATTTCTAAGCACATATTTTTACTGCCAGCAACGTCTCCACTTGCTGACACCTTTGTCAAAATACAATCTAAAAATACAGTCTGGTGAGGAGCAGAGACAGCACCGTTGCTGGCAGACAAGGGTAGTCATGGGCTGATCTGCACGTGAACGTCTGCAGGGACAGGTGAGTCTGAAGCCTGCTTACCTGTGGCTTTGTTCTCTTCCTTGGGAGACACCACCTGCAGGAAAGGAAGCGCAGCTGTGAACGGAGCCGAGTGTGGGTGAGGAGACAGTGGCAGTGGCAGAGCTTAGCACCCAACAAAAGGCACACCACGGCTCCTAGGAGGTCACCTCTGCTCCCTCCCATGCCCTAGGAGCCTTCAGGCCCTCGGTGATTGTGAAGCCTGGAGCTTCTGGTGGGAGTTCTGGAACAAATGGCTTCCCCCTAAGTCAGACTGCAGCCATGCACAAGATGGTGCTCCACCACCAACTTTACAAGAACTCAGGCCACACACAAGACCAGGTCCCACCAGGTTCAGAGGCCACTGTGCTAGGAGAGGCAGGGAGGCTGCAGCAGAAGGGCAGTGTCTCCTAGCTTACTTCCTGGCTCCTGGGTGACAGTCTGACTAAATTTCGGTGGGTCCGACTCTTACTTTGGGTGTTCATAGAGCCCCTAAAAGTGGTACCAGCATCAAAGTGCAGTGCTGCCAACCACAAGCCCACTCACCACGGCACGCTTGGCCTGTCGCGGAGGACTGGGCTGAGGGGATGGTTTCTTGGGCTGTTGTGCTTGCTGCTGCTGCTGCTGCTGGGCTGACTGTTGTGCGTCCTTCTGCTGCGGCTGCGCTGCTTCAGAACCTTGGGATGGCTGTGACTGTGGCACCGGGGGCACTTGTGGTGTGGGCTGAAGAGATGGGGGCTGCTGCAGCTGATGAGGGGTGTGGTGAGGCATCTGTTGTTTCCCTTGTGAATAAAGGTCCAGGATTTGGTGGCAGATGTCTAAATGACAGCAACATTATACTTACCACAAATCAACATTTTAAACCAAATCTCACCTAGTGAGGAATCACCTCTAACTCTTACAAGAACTAAGGGGCAGCGATTTTAACATTTTAACATTCACCCCGTTTTTGCTCCAAGTGCAGACAAAGGAAAACCATATTAGATAACAAAGATGCTGCTGAAAAACCAGGACAGCAACTGGTCTGGGAAAGTCCACTCTTCAGACTTCCCACAGGGAAAATCAACTCAACACCAACATTCTCAAAAGGAAGCTTGGCATGCCAGGTACCTTCCAGAACGTCGACAGGGACATCTTGAACAAATTGTTCCCACCATCTCCTGTACATGGGCTTGGAGGTCCACTCTTGTATTTCAAATTTGCACAAACGTCCCGCAAGATACATTACTGCAACAGCTATGATCTCTGGCTCCCACTGCAGTGACAGGGTGGTGCAGAGACTGGATCAACAGGGAAAGAAGGTGACGGTTTGTATTGTGAAAGCTGTCACTCTTGACCAAAACAACACACAGAAATCATATGTCAGAGTTAGCTGCTGGTCAGTTTGCTTAACTTCAAACATATGACATATTAAAAAAGAAGTTTTGGGGTTGGGGATTTAGTTCAGTGGTAGAGCGCTTGCCTAGGAAGCGCAAGGCCCTGGGTTCGATCCCCAGCTCCAAAAAAAAGAACCAAAAAAAAAAAAAAAGAAGTTTTTAGGTTCCCAAATGAGCTGCTGTAAGCCACGGTTCCTGCCTTGCTTTTTAAAGAGAGGAACCGCAGCACATTTCAGAAACTGCTGCAGTGTGACATATGAGAGCAGGCCGCACCCTCTTTCTAGCTGCTGACAACCCAGACAGTGTTCTGTCTGCAGATGAACCCCCATGGTTGCTCAAGGTCTGTAAGTCATATTCCAGATGCTTCTCTGCAGGCCATGGAGTGCAACTGTTAGCAGCCCGTCCCTGGCTCACTAAGGACATTTGAAGCTATGAAATCATCACAGGAAACAAACAGCCCCGAGCCACCCAGCGTCCACTCATTACATAGTCTTCATTTCCCCCTCATGTCACGCTGAAGCAACAGGTGGGAGAGACCCACGTGGAGAAGCAATGACTTGGAGTCACTCTGGGCAAGTCAGTTTCTGCTACTCAGAGCTGAGAGGTTTGAACTACATGATCCATATACTTGAGCCATTTAAAACATGAATTCAAGCAACATATCAACACATTTACCTGTCATTTACAAATGTCCATGCCATTTGAACCAACTTCTGAATTTTGTTTTTATCACCTAGAAATGGGGGAGGAAAAGGCAAATTAATGGGAATGGTAGAAAAAATAATTCACGGGAGTGACAAGTAGTTACTAAAAATCTATTGTGTGTCTGCACAGCAAAGAGTTTTGTATAGAAAATGACATCAAATGACATCCTGCCTCTTTGCACTCTTTACGTGACCTATCCTGGACCACCATTTATGGGAAATGTGGCTCCGAGGCTAATTTTATTAGTCTATTTAAAATCCTGACTCATTTCCCTTCTCCTATCACTTGGCAACAGGATGACAGAACCTGTTCTGCATAAAGGAAAAGCATTCAGGGCTGCACTGTCTGCGTGAGCCACGGCTGGGTGAGCCACGAGACACAGAACTCTGTTTCCCTCTTTTGAGAAACACAATCCAAGTCCTGTCAAGTGAAGAGACCGGAGTGCAGAATGGCAAGGCTTTGTAGAACCATGGGCTGTGCTTCGGAAGCAGAGCACTGGCTCGGCAGAGGAGAGCGTTTTCGGTTCCATCCCCAGCACTACAGACAGCAATGTGAGCGACCCCACCCCATTACCTTTCAGCTGCTTGGCGTATTTGAGCAGGAACTGGTACGGATGCTCTACTTGTAAGTCGAACTTTATGGTCTGCAGTAGGATCCTCTCCAGCACCATGACTTCTTCCTGTGAACAGCAAGTGTTGGAAGAACTGATCATGACCACAGGGCTCTCTGCCTGCTCTTAGTCTACCTTAGCAGGTGTCCTTTGCTCCTCCCCACCGCCATTCAGTCTGTTACATGGGCACACAGTAGTAATCTAAAACACCCACAAACAGGTACACAAACTAGCCAGAGACAACCTAAAAAACAAAACAAAACAAAAAAAGCAAGAAGCAAAACAAAACCCTTTAGAGGCATTATTGTGGCAAATATACAAGTCATCTTTGAAAACCAGACCTTTAAATTCTGAGTTTTAAATTCATCGAGTTTATCATATGAACGTATGCCGTTGTTTGGAGATCAGAGAACAAGCGGAGAGCTGTGGCTCTGTGTCAGCGTCTTTACATAGGTTTGGGGGTTGAATTTAGGTCCTGAGACTTGCACAATAAGCACCCTTATCCACTGAGCTTTCTCGGCGGTTCCACTTTTGTTTGGAATTTTTGAGTCCGCTCAGGCGGACTTGGAACTCACTTAGTAGCCAGGCTGGTGTCACACAGTGATCTCTTTTGTCAGACTCCCAGTGTAGGTATGATCCTCAATGCCAGCTCAACCAGTACCCCAGGACTTTCTCCTGGACGCCAGCATGAGAGGAAACAAACGGCCTCCCAACTCAGGAGCTGCACTTGTGCACGGGCTGGTTCATTTCCAAGATCCATCCACTCATCCCTAAAATATGCTGACTAGTGACCACTCTGTCTGAAATGCCACCTCAACCCTTTCTTTGTTCACCGAGCTCTCCTCCTGTTGTGCCATATCCAAGGGAGAGTTTCAGGAGACTTCCCCAACTTTAAAGGATCCACTGCGAACATTCCGCTGAAGTAGTTTCAGCTTTGAACAGTTTCAGGTGTTCAGTTTTCTCTAAGACTCACTCTTACAGAGTTTTATTGCTGTGCATAGTCTCCATTCTTTGTGCTCTACTCAGCGAGTGTCCTTACACAGCACTTCCTGAAGTCAAGCATCATACAGCCCGATGATGATGATGATGACGCCTAGCACTGACAGGTGCTGTAGGATTAGAGAGGAAGCTTGTTTGGCAAATGTTAAGGGCTGAAAATCTCCCATCACTAATGATTCCACAAGTACATGAACTCTGGGGAGAGAGACAGCTCTGTGGGCCTCACCCTGGAGCATTAGGTCACAGAATGAGAAGATCCTTCTGCTCTTAGCACTCCTTATCACATAGCAAGTCTGCCGTTCTCTACCCTAGTGTCCCCGTGCTTTCTCATGCAAGCTTCCTGACATTTTAGGGACTTAGACGCTGGAGTAAAACCTCCTTTTCTTGCCCATTAGGATCATCAATGTCTACTCCCAGCGGCATCAGCATGGCCTCTAAATGTAGAAATCATCTTTACCAAGTATGCCAATGGCTTCTGGGCCATGGTCTAATCTAACAGAGAGCCCCAGACCCACTCTCCTTATGCGTTTCAGACACTCAATTAATGAGGTAATTACAGGTTTTCCTGCTAGCCCTGTTCTTTGGGGAAGCTTTCCTCAGCTATTGTTTGCCTGTGCCTCTGGGTAGATTGCTCTCACAGCATCTTAAATGATCTTTTGCAGCACGTACCTTTTACAGCAGTTCGTGATTAGGTAAATGCTTTTGGAATTAAAATCTAGCCTGCCAGTCCTTTGTACAACCTACTACAGCAAAGACAACACCCTGTTCTGCAAAGTGTTTTGTGTCTAGTGGTTAAGATGAAGGTTGAAACAAGCATCCTACTGACTATGTAAAAGGTTAGGATCGCTGGGAACACCAGGTAAAGCGAGGCTAACACAGAAAGTCTCCAGCTCACCCTTCCACGTTTCCTAAGTACGTACACTGCCTAAACAACTGCTTCAACTCTGCCCAGGGAAATGTCTTCCATCTCTGACAGACACGAAGAGGCAGCACTGCTCACTCGGGCCTTTTCCTATTTATGGTACTGAGGGTAAAGGGGAGCCCCTCTCTGCGGCACCCCAGAACAGCACACACTAGCTGTTCATGAACCTTTTGCCTCAAAGTGGTCCAAGATCTGTGTGACACCCAGCCCTAACCCAGCTTAGTTGCAAGGACTGCATGCTCTGTGGCCAAGGCTTGGCTTGATCACAGGACTAGCATGGCTGGTCAAGTCAAGGACATAAAATCTCATTCCACAGGAATAATGTCACCCATGGACATGGGAAACATTATTCATGGGCATGTTCTTTAAAAATCGCATTTCTGCATTATGTCCAAATGTTTCTACACAGGTAGTATATATAACTGAATTCATGTCATTCAGGTCAGGATGACCCACAGAGACAACCCTTACAAGCATTAGTGTTAGTTGTAACCACAATGCGCAGATGAGTATTCTGGACCCTAGCCTTTGGGAAAAGAGAAGACAGTTCCTATGAGACAGCTCAGTGGGTGAGGGTGCCCAACAGCCTGAGTCTGCCTGAGTCTGCCTGGCCTCTACCCACGCACTGTGGCATACACTGACCCTTACCATACCCTAATAAATACACACAACTTGGAAAAAAAGGCCACGAATGGTGTCAGCATTGTTTAAACTAGGATTTTGCGTTTCTCCTATAACATTAATTTGTCCTTTATTCAATAAGCATCATGAATGTCTTCAACCAGACAGACACAGTCTCTGCCGGCACGCTCTTAATAAAGCTTTGGAGGGGAAAAGGTTATCAGCATGGTTATTTGATAAAAATCTATGTAATGAACAAAAAATTAAACTCAAAGTGCTAAGTGGAAGGAAACCTAAATTGGCTACTTGTATGGCTCCTACTCTGTCATTATGGAGAATGGGAAAAACAGTAGAGTCAGTAGTAGTTAGCCATTAAAAGGGACAGCAGGCCAAACCAGCAGAGCACAGAGGGTTTTCAGGACCAAGCAAGTATACAGTATCATATTATGATAATGGATACCTATAAAACCAATGCTTGAAACTCGAATACTGGATTGGGTGGTGAGGATGTGTCAACTCTAACAAAAGTTCCACTGTCAATGCTGACAGTAGGAGAAGCTATATGCAGTGAGGAAGGGACACATAACTCTTGGTACACTCTCTTGATCTGGCTGTGAGGCTAAAATTGATCTAAAAACCAATAAAATCGTCGGCTGGCCATTGTGGTCCATGCCTATAATTCCAACACTTGGTAGGTAGGCTGAACTTGGAAGATCAGGGCTTTAAAATCATGCATGGCTAGACCCTGGCTCTAATTAAAAACAAGACCAAAACACTTTAGAAAAGAGTAATTCCAAGTAATGGCAATATTGTGAAGGTGATTAGCAAGTGCTGTGAGGATGAGACAGGGGCACTAGGTGGGGTGGAGGTAGAGGAAAACTGCCACTTATCCTGGAAGTGGCACTGTTATTCAATAAAGATGTAACATCTTTTACTGAAACTGGCAGGGCTAGGAGAGGACAAGACAGAGAAAGCTTGACCAGCACCGTCTGTGGAGAGCTGAAATTGTCACAAACATGGTTCTTTCCAGATTCTTAGGAAGCAAAAACACAGTGGTCAGACGACTCAGCAGGTTAAGGTTCCTTCTTCTAAGCCTGACCATCTGTGTTTCAATCCCAGTATTCCAGTATGGAGGGAAAGAACCAACTCTCTCAACGTGTCTTCTGACCTCTACAGGCATCCATGTGAAACAAATGCAAAATGAACAAAGAAGCAAATGCCAACAGTGCACCTCTTAAGCCACCAACAAGCCAGCAGGGATGTGCTGCCATTCCCTCGGGTGCTGTCCAGAAACATCAGGAATTCATGGGCAAGCCTAGGCCATAAGACCTCCCTTTAGAAAGCCAGGGGGGCTTCTCCATGAGGCCCCTCTTAGGAACCAAGAACCAGCAGGCACAGTAGAACCTTGCTAGCAGGTGGTGAGATCTGAAGGCAGGAAGTTAGAGTTATTACCTTTGGGTCATCTCCAAACTGGCCAAATTGGACATCATTTAATAAACTACGAGCCGTTTTGATGATATCTTTACACTTTTTTGGTGTTTCCTCTACTTTCCCAGCCAGAAAGAGACAACAGGCTCCTGTCACCTAAAAGAAGAATAAATGCTCTTCAGTGGTTAGCAGAGACTCCATGGGGAGAGCACAGGAATGTGTTGACCTTTACAGTTAGCTAGCCAGGCCTCAGCTCCCATCTTCAGTTCACTTGCAGCTATCCTAACACTCACGTTACATCCCTAAGAGTGAGGGGCTCCGTAGACCAGTTTAAGTTTGGTCTTCAGGCTGTGGGCAGGCATGTGCTTCACTGGTGTAGCACTTGCCTGAGATGTACGGCACCCTAGGGTTGAGCCTTCACTTGCAACAAAATGGAGAAAAATGGCTTTTCTATGGTAACTGCCATAAAACAAAGAAAAGAGCCAAAGGAATGAAGTCCTGGGGTCAATTCCCCACCCTGCTCTACAAACAGCAGGTTCAATCTGTTGGTCTACACTTCCTGTTCTTCTTGCTATGATCTAATGTGTGGACCCCACTTTGCTCCCCAATTTACATACTGAAACTAATCCCTACAAGGGTAGGACCACTGTCCTTCTGAAAGAGTCTACACCTCCTTATCACTACCTAAGGACACGGCAAGAAGGCACACTTCCTATGAACAGGCTCTTACCAAATGCTCTGTCCGTCAGTACCTTGGATTTCCAACTTCCAGGACTGACAGGAATTATGTTTCTGCTATAAATTACTTAGTCTAAAGTTTTCTGTTACAGCAACAAAGGACCAAGCCAGAGTCCTTCCAGTTGCTTCCAGGTCCCTTTAAATCTACATAGCATGCTTGTCATACAATCCGATTGCACTGGAGGTTAGACACTCTGACGGTGGCTAAAGTCGACCCTGACACTGCCTCCTTTGAGACTCTCACAAGCCATCAAGGAAACAGGTGTCAGCAGCTCACTCAGGTATTAAAGGTCAGACTCAGCTCACCTTTCCACCCGGGTCTTTTAAAAACACGACTCTTAGTTTACATGTGTCAGTATTCTGCCTGCATGTCTGTATGTACAACACATGCACGCAGGTGCTCTTGGAAGCCAGAAGAGGGAGACATATTTCCTGAAACTGGAATTACAGGTGCTGGGAATTGAAGTGGGGTACTCTGTAAGAACAGCATGCACTCCTTGCAAGCCAAGTGGAGTTCCTGACTGGCTGGTCATTCCACTGTATGCTTCCTTCTGCATCTGCTTAAGCCATTTCTTTTAGACTGCTCTCCTAGCCCATCTCAGCCCCTGAGCATTAGAAACAGCTTTCTCCTCTCTTCCTTGCATGGGCAGCTTCCTAGAAATAACAATATTCCCCTTGAGTATCATAGCCCTGTCTGTACAACTCAGTTATGGCCTTACTTAAACCCAAGTATTATGTTGGGAAAGATAAAAACTAAGTAAACTGTTATATAAAGTATAATAAGACTGTTGTCCATACTGTCTCAGAAAAAAAAAGATTTCAACAAGGTTAGTAGAAACAGCACAATTCAAAATGAAGTTTGTTTATGTCTAGCATGTACCACATAAGAACAGGCACTTTCTGGGAAATGAGATGAGACCCACTGGCTAGTATCTCCAGGGAGTGGAGAGAGCAGCATAGCAAAATTTACTTACGTATCTTGGGAATTGTTTGAAGGAATGGAACATATAGAATCGGTGAAAATAAATGATTCCAGTTGCCAGGGTGTCATAGTGTCTGTCGTTTTGGTTAAGGCTTTAGCTAGGAATGGCTACAAATATGTTTTTAGCTAATTCAGAAAAGCAATAAAAAACAGACAACATCAAGAAACCCAGCTATCTAGTAAACAGAAATCTTAGGCATCTAAATTCTAGTGTCAAATGAGTCCTGCCAAACTTGAGCTCTGATCCCCTCCCAACTCCCCCACCCCCCTGTAAAACACCAGGCTTCAGGTTTCAAACTTAAGAGATTGGCTTGCCTCCGCCTCCTGAGTGCTGGGATTAAGGGTGTGGGCACTGCCATCCCCACCACCACTGTAGTTCCTGCTGTTGTTGGTGCCAATAGCCAGCTTAAGCTGTGATCTCAATGGGGCTAGTTTTCTCCCGATGTGGTTATTTCCTCAATAACTGAACATACACGGTTAAATAATAAACCAGAGACAGGAGGATCCCTGAATAGCCAACTGGACAACTTCTACCTCAAAGGTACTTAAAACCTGTGCTAATGCAGATAAATGACCGCACACTTATCTCCAGTTGCTAATCTAACTCTTGGTGATGGAGACTTTAATCACAACAAATCCTACAGAGATTCAGGATACAACCCCAAACGTGTGCCCACATCAAAGATGAAGCGAGCCCCCTCTCGGCGGTACCGGGCCTCAGTGGCTGGATCAAGTCCTTCAAGTTGTGAGGGTGTATGCGCCAAGTCCTTCTTATCCCAGTACCAACATGGTTTTGTGTGGTCCAGGTTTGCTGATGTGACTGACGGGCTTGAATTTTCTTTGTTCTCCTTCATTTATTGACGTAGACTTGTTCTTCCCCAATGGGTCTCTGGAATGTTATAATCCTAAGAGAACGAAAAGATGCAAAACTGTAAAGGGTGCCACATTATTAATTCTAATTATAAATCACCCATAACCACAGCCCTGGCTGATGCAGGACCCCTCATCCCCCAACATGCTACCGATTGCTAGTTAGACTTTCAGGGCATCTGCTCCAAAGCCCATGTGATGCACATCCCAGCTGACTCCAGCACTGATAAACCTGAACTTAGGACAGCATTCCACATCCTGACGTCTACAGGGCCAAACTAAACACAATTTTGCAGGAAGCTTAAGTCTACTCATTCCACATGCTTCCTGCCTTTCCTCAGTGCCATGCAGCCTCTGCTGCTGCTGTAGATTCCATTTTGCAGGACAACCTGGGCCTGTCTGACACCCTAAGTCATGTTCCACATCTACCATTTGCACCTACTGGTCAGATTTCCCTGCTTTTGCTTTACTTGGTTTTGCTTATTGTCTTAGTTAGGGTTTTATTGCTGTGAACAGACACCTCGACCAATGCAAGTTTTATAAAGGACAACATTTGATTGGGGCTGGCTAACAGGTTCAGAGGTTCAGTCCATTATCATCAAGGTGGGAGCATGGCGGCATCCAGGCAGGCATAGTGCAGGAGGAGCTGAGAGTTCTACATTTTTACCGGAAGGAAGCCAGGAACAGACTGAGCATCCTCAGGCAGCTAGGAGGAGGGTCTTCAAGCCCACACTGGCAGAGAGATGGTTCTCCAACAAGGCCACACCTTCTAATAGTGCCACTCCCTGGGCCAAGCATATGCAAACCATCACACTTATGAATGTCATAGGATGGTTTAACTCACACCTACATAAATCTCTGGCCTGTGGGGAGTAGGGCTGAAGAGGTCCATGAGGAAACATCTCCTGTAGATCTTTGTTTCTTTCCCACTCAGCCCTTGGTTGACAGAAAATGGAAGCCATGTGCTTACCCCAGGCCACCACAAGTCAATGCCTTGTAAAGTGACTCAGAAGAAACACTTCTACCCTGCCAGTGGAAGAGTTCCAAGCGAGGTGGTGGAATCAGGCAATGAAGTAAGCAAAAACCCAGTTTCAGGCTCAGGCCAGAGGCCTATCATCACATCTAGAGGCCTAGCTTCTTAAGGGTTAGTCTCATTTTTGGTGGAAAAGCTCCCACGGTAGAGCAGAGGATTATGTTCCTGGCACCTGGCTGTTTTAAAGGGAATCTAATCATTCCCTCAGCAGGAAGAATTAAGCAGCTGGAGAATGCATCTGTTTTGAGTTCATAATTTACATGCTAATATGGGACTGACTGCTGACTTAGCAACATAGCAAAGACAGTCCCAGAAACCATTCTACTGAAACACCATTCTTACCTCCTGACCTGGCAAGTATCCGAGTTTACCCATTTACTGCTGGCAAGGCTGGGAAAAGCTGATGGGTCTCCTAAGTTGCTGGTCTGAGTACAAAATGGTACAACTATCACAGAGAGGGAGTTGGCATTATCCAACAAGGACACACATGTTTGCTCTTAGAAACCTAGCAATCCCACTGCTAGGAATCTTCCTAAAGACACCACTCCAAACATGCAAGCATATGCGCAAAATTATTCATGGCAGGGTCATTTACAGGAACAACTCACAAACATTAAAAAAAAAAACAAGAGTCTGGAGAGATGGCTCAGTGGTTAGGATCACTAGCTGCTCTTCCAGAAGACTGGGATTCAAGTCCCAGCACTCACACAGTGCTTCACAACCACCTAACTCCAGTTCCAGACATCCAAAGCACTCTTTGGCCTCTTTGGGCACTACATGCATGTGATGCACAGACATATGAAGGCAAACACTTATGCAGAAATCCAATAAAAATAAAAATTCAAAAAAGGGTTGACTGTAATATAAAGAACACACAAGCACACTTATATCTATAAATAAAATAGATCCATATGCACTGATAATAGCTATTATTAAAAAATGAACTATGTTAAAATGCTCACATGCAGAACTAAGAACTTGCTGCAGTACACTGCACGACGGGATGCAGGACTGAGTCAGTACATCTGTCTGCCTCCACTGTATCCTTGCCCTACACAGGTATCACCTACATCTGACTGTGCCTTTACACCTGACTTCTGCTCACTGTGAGTGGTGGTAGTGGTAGAGCAAGTTAAACAGCACAAGGTGGGGTGCTTGACAGGAAACATGACCTGAAGGTCGGCATGCTGGCTCGAACCTTTAATGCCAGCACTCAGGAGGCAGAGGTGAGGATCTCTGTGACTCTGAGGCCACTGGTCTACACAGTGAGTTCTAGGACTACATAGAGAGATCTTGTCTTACCAAAACAACACTAAAACCAAAAAAAGCGAAAATAAAAAAGACACATGGTTTGGGCTCCTTAAAAATGTTAATATCTTGAGAAAACAAATGTCAGGAGGGAGCACGGTAAACAGTGCAGCGTGCAAGCCTGGAACAGATGCTGCTTTTATCAAGCTATAAAAGAAAATCTCAACCTTTAGGGAAATTCAAAATATGGACTGAGTATAGAAGATAATAGAGAATTACTGTTATTTCTTAGGGACAAGAAATTTTACTATATTATAATCAAAGGAACACACAACCAAGGCACTTCAGAGGAAGTGCCATGCAACATACTTAAACTTTGGTTGACCTACAAACACATGGTGAACAAGGCATACGGCCACTTATGTTAGTGCCTGTCAGAGGTAGACAAGTAATGAAGGTGCTCTCTCTGACACAACAGTGAGTCAGGAAGGGAATCAGGTAAGCACTTAGGGGTCAGGAGTCCTTACACTAGACTGAACTCCTCGAACACCCCAATGTGTGTGCAATGGTTTACACATCAGAACACTAAACGGAATCCTAACATACAAAGGGAAAAGTGCAATACTGCTGACCATCAGGACATGGACGCCCAAGCGACACCACTGACTGCCAGTTAGGCACCGCCTACCTCCACCCTCACCACAGTCCTCTCCTACTCATCATCCCCAAGGACAGCCACGGGGCTGCCCTGATCCTTTAGGACTTCACAGACTGGCCAAGGGAAGGGAAGGGAAGACAGAGGGAGAGGGAGGGGGAGAGGAGGAGGGAGAGGGGAGAGAGAAGAGGGGAGGGAGAAAGAAATCCATCAACATGAAAAGGAAGTACTTTCCCTAAGGAGGAAAAGGTGGAGAAGGGGGAGGAAGTAGCTCCTAAAAGAGGCTCTTAGGGCAGCTCCACACCGGTAGCCCAGGCTGGCCCAGCACTCACAATCCTCCTGTTTACAGCTTTCCAAGTGCTAGGATTACAACTGTCTACCATCATAGCTTGCATAATTTTCTCCACAGAACCCTGGATGTTTTGGAACTCACTATGTAGACCAGACTAGCCTCCAACTCACAGAGATCTACCTGTTCCTGTCTCCCAATATTAGGACTAAAGGTGTGGGCCACTACATACCTGGCTCTTTTTGTTTGCTTCGACAAACAAAATCTGGCTTATCTTACTTTACTGTATGTTTTTAATTTAATTTCAAAATTTCCTTGTGTGTGTATGAGAGAGTGGGGTTGCTGGTTGGCTGTTAACCTATGATCCAGTCACAGTTCACAATTTTGTAATACCCACGTCACATGCTTTCTTAGTCCCAGAATTTATCACTAAGAATCGCAAGTTAATGGAGCCAAAGAGCCAGCAAAGAGCACACAGAGTCAGCAAGTCCATTAGACACAGGCCTGCCTTGCTGACTCTGTCAAAGGACACCATTTCTCAAACTACAACTACGGAGTGTCTGTGGGGTATACTCAGGCGGCAGCAGAGGCCAGTGGCTGGAGTTCACAGGTGGTTGTGAGCCACCTGAGTTGGGTGCTAGGAACCAAACTTTAATATTCTTCAAGAGCAGTAAGCACTTTTTCTTTTCTTTAACGACTACATTTCATTGAAAGGTGATTTTTTTTTTTTTTGTATTGCATGTTTTGTTTGCATGAATATCTGTGTACCATGTGCATGCCTGGTGTCCATGGAGGTCATAAGTGGGTGTCAGATCTGCTGGGATTAGAGTTACAGACATTTGTGAGCAACCACATAGGTGCTAAGAATTGAAGCTGGGTCCTCTGAAGAGCAGCCACTGAGCCATCTCTCCAGCTCTCAGGATACAGTCTTAGTTTTTGAGGTATTACTCCAGAAGAAAGAACCATGGTTCTTAGACACTTTCTTCCTGATTCAAATATCCATCAGAGTAGGAAAAGACCACAGCCCCATAGCTTACCTCTGAAGATCTTTCTCAGGCCAACATCAACCTGCCAATCAATAAGTCTGGGTCAGTAATATGAACATAAATCAGCTCAAGTGCATCCTACGTAAGATACACACGAGCCTCGAAATCTAAACGTACTTACATGCAGCATCCCTCTATTACAGTGGAATAAACTCTGGTGTATGCACAGATGTGAGGGGTGGTCTCCTGTGTAGGCTCACACAGAAGCCAGAGGATGACATAAGCATCTTCCTCAATCTTACTTTTTGGGACTCGGTTTCTCACAGAACCTGGAGAACAGTGCCAGATGGGCAGGCTGGTTGGTCAGTGATGCAGCAGGATCCTCCTGTCTCGCAGCACTGCAGTTAGAGGTGCACCACAAGGCCTAGCTTTTTATATGAGTGCTAGGGGTCTGAACTCTGGTCTTTGTGTTTGTATAGAAAATTCTTTATCTACAGAGCTGTCTTTCCAGTCCTATCTTTTTGTATTTTTTTTAGAAAGATTTTTTTCATTTATATGTATTTATGTGCCTGTGTATATCACATGTGTTCAGGTGTGAGTAGTGGGAACTAGATTTCTCTGTGGCTGGGATTATAGGTTTTCAGGAACTGCCTATCATGGGTATTCAGGACCAAAACTCATGTGCTCTGAAAGAACAGCAAGCACTCTTAACTGCCAAGCCATCTCTCTAGCCCCGGTTTCACCCTTTAACAAAAATGTAATGTTTCACTTAGCTTTTTCTTTCTGAAGAAACTGATCATTAATCAGTTCTTACATCAAAGAGATAGCTGACCTATACTCTAAAAAGATTCTAGACGTGGACTAGCCTCTATTACAGAGCTCCATCACTGACTGTATTTGTAGTACTTCTCAAAAGCTCTGAACAATTATGTTACAACATTGAAATTATTCTATAACCTAAATGTTATAATTTATCTGTTCTTAAGAATGCAAATTAGATTTAACCTAACTAGCTATTGTTTAAAAATTCCTACAAAAAAGGAAAACATCTAAAACCACTTTTATTTATCATGGGTAATTACTGACCTGTCATTGATTATTTAGCAAACAAGAATTTTTGGCAACACTAACTCTCTCCTTTCATTTTTGTGACTCTGCTTCTCCATGTAGCCTTGGCTGTCCTGAAACTTCCTCTGTATACCAGGCTGGCCTTGAATTCAGACAGATCTGCCTGTCTCTGCCTCCAAGTGCTGCGATTAAAGATGTGAGTCACCATCACCACCACCACCCAGCCGACACAATTTTAACCAAAATGTTTATCAACATTACTAAGGCTATTACCCAACTATTATGATTCATTCAGCAATATAATTTACTAAGTGTCATATAATGTTCTGGGTGTTGGGGCTTGAAATCACTTTCATGGAATCACTCATAAAAACATGTAATGCACACCCACAATTTCAAGATGTTGCTCAATTATTCTTTAAACAACATATATCAAGATATCACCAGTGTGAAGTTTGTCTTTAAAACAGAAAAAAGCCAGTCTTTAGCTAAGGTTCATGGCACATGCCTTTTTAATTTTAACCCCAGCATTCTGGAGGTAGAGACAGGAGGATATCTTTCAGCTGGAGGCCAGCCTAGTTTACCTACACACCAGCCAGGGTTATGTAGGAAGACCTTGTTCTTTTTTTTTTTTAAAGAAGCCCCTTTTCATTCCTGGTCCTACCTTTGTTCCATGGTCCGAGAGTCATGGAACACTCTCCAACGTCTCGATCCAAATTAACAGTGGGATCCACAAGCCGTGGATAAGTAGGGATGGCTGGGTCAGTCTGAGACACGGTATGTGCATGTAAGCCCCCTACCCTTTTCATCTCCTGTTAGGAATCCCCCAAATCTCAACCACTTTCCCCTGTGAGGTCCGCTTCCTCCTGTGAGTTCTAAGCATTAGTGGTGCACCCTAGAATTGCTGACCCTCTTCCGAAGCTCCCTCGCCTCCAACACTGCGTCGCCTGCTAATTTCAACGTGCATGAGGGATTAGGAGGGTGGTGGAATCTGGGAAGCCGGACTCTCCCAAAGAACCCAGGCAGCTGGAATATACCCAACTCCGACCACCAGGTGCGCGGAAGGTGGGCGGCGCTGCCTGCGGCCAGCTAGATACTCACCCCTCGCCTCAGGCAAAACCCTTAGCGACGTCTCTCCTTCCTGACAGCAGCCATCTTGGATGCGGAATGTCGGGGAACTACGTCATTACCCTGCGTCTCGAGACGTTAATAAGCGACTGGGGGGGGCGGTGAAAGTCAGGTGTCTGTCAACCAATTAGAAGAGTAAAGCTAAATAAAAAAAAAAAAAAAAAAAAAAAATAACAAGTCTACAGTCGCTTCTCCGCCCACCCGGCAGTCCTGTGGACAGACGTCCGTAGTGGGAGGGGAAACGCTCGCACACACCCTCCTAGCCGCCCCGCCCCCTTGGCGAAAGGGAGTTCGGGAGCAACCGAACCTGTTAACGGAACTTCGGCCTGGAGGCGGGGCCAAAGCCCCGTCGTTCAATCACAGCTTCATCGTGGGCGAGATTTAACCAATCGAATCCTCGAATATGGTCCCGCCTCTGTTGCTGATGTCCAATGGCTGAGCAATACCCTGGCTGGAGGGCGGGCGGGAGATGGGGCGGAGCCTCGCCGAGGCGTGTTAGGTGCAGGCCAATGAACGGCGGCGGAGCAGCCCATGGGCGGGGCCCAGGGGCGGGCGGAGCCGGGTTGGGCCTGGGCGGCGGGGCTGTCTCTGGCTGCCGTCCCGCCCCTCCCGTCCGGCCGCCGCCGCCGCCGCCGCCACCGCCGCCGCCTGGGGGTTGGTTGAGGCGGACGGTGGGGTCCCGGCCGGAGTGTGGCGCCGCCGCTGCGCGTAGGCAAAGCGGGCAGGTGAGTGCGGATGGCAAGCTCCCGCGTGCGGCCCGCGGGCTGAGGGGACGGGGTTCCGCCGCTTCTGACGCTGTGAGGCCGGCCGGGCTCCGAGGTCCAGTGGTCGGCCGCGACTGAGCTCTCAGGGCCTGGGCGGCTGCGGGCTCCGAGGCCGGGCAGGCCTGTGTCCTGAGGGGACTCGCGAGCTTCTGTAGCTTCCCTCAGCCACTGGGACGGGGGCAGGCGGCAGGTGCAGGGCGCGGCCTGGGTGCGGCCTGGGCGCCGCCCTCGGGTGCGGCCGGGGCCCAGAGCGCGCGCAGGGCGCTGGGACTGCGTGTGGCGGGCTGCAGCCTTGGTTTCCTTCCTCTGGCGGCGGGCGCACGCGGCTTGGGGCCGAGGCGCCTCTCTCTGCAGCTTTCTGTTGCCCACCGGGAGCCCGGCCCCCGCGCCTTGTCCTCCACTGCCCGCTTGCAAAGGCAGGCGTAGAAAAATAGGTCATGTTTCTTCCCACGCGCCCCTGGCCGAGGTCCACACGCGACGAGCGCGCTTCGAGAGAGAAGCATTCAGTGCTCTTGGAGTTTGCCATTCCGATTTTCAACTCTTCCTCCTCGCGGCTGCAGCCTGGGGATGCGACTCTGTCTCTTCTCCCTGGCTGCCACTCTTGGAGAAGGAGCTGATTAGTGACGTGCGCCACTGACTGCGAGGGGCCTCACCCCCGCCGCGTCGTGTCTGGAGAGGACGTTGGTGCGTTTCCGAAGTGTGCACGCGTTGAGGATGACTTGGGGCATGCTGTAATCCATTTCTAAACGAACACGGTGTTGTTACCGAAGTAAACACGCTTGAACCGGATGCTGACAGTCATTTTGCCTTGCAGACCCCCAGAAGATTTGAGGTTTTAGTGATGGATGTAACAGAACTGCATCTAGGAAGGCTGAGGCGGGGGATCATGAGTTTCTGGCCTGCCAGAGCTACATAGGGAGACCCTTTCGAAAACACACAAAAACTAACACCAGAATTTGACACTGAAAGTGTGGGTTTTTCATATGTAAGTGATACTGTCCCCATTTTTCCTTCAAAAGCGATGCTGGGGGTATTTTTTTTTTTTTAAATGAGTTTTAAACAGTGATAGTCTTGGGGAGTTTTAAGTGAATGCTCCTTTAAAACACACAGTATAGGACATTACCTCTCCCAGTTAAAAAGTTTGTCTAGACTCTCTGGAACCATTACATTACCTACAGTGTGTATGTGGGCTCCTACCTATAGAGGTTCACTTTATAAATGGGCCTCTGGGGTGCTGTGATTGATACTTTGGTGTTATTCCAGCCATTTTGGAATGAATTTTTCTAGGGCTTAAGAAAATAGTTTGCAAAGTCAAGTTTTGAAAAGCTACAGAGAAAAAAAAAATCTTGCTGGGACTCCAAACAACCTTGATCTTCATTCCCTCAACCCTCTTCTGATGTGCATTCCTTTCTCTTGCTAGAGATCTTACTAATATCTGGATACACAACTCTAGATCCCTCGGAGGGAAGTGATTGCTGCTCTCCCCCCTCTTTCACTGTGCAAACATCTCAGTCGAGCTATGCTGGATTTGGAGATCCAAACATTGTGCTGATGTGGGCTCTACCAATGAGAGTTTCTGTTCCTTTTCTGTTTATAAATGTCCAGTAAAATTCTCACTGAAATACTGTTAGCTGGGCCTTGCCACAGAGCACACAAGCGCACAGTAGCCCTCACTACTCAGAGGCCTGAGGCAGGAGGATCTTAGGCTCAAAGCTAGCCAGGACGGTGTGAGAGACCCTGTCTGGCTGGGGATCTAGCTCAGTGTTAAGAGTGTTTGCTTACTGCATGAGAAGGCCTGAGTTTCATCTTCAGCACACACATGCACACGTCACTGACTGTCTTTCTTATGTGATGCATGTTTAGGCCAAACTTAAAGATGGCTAAACCATTTCTTTAGAAGCCACGTGGTAATAAGGAACTGAGGAGGTTATATTCAGTTTTTGATTGATGTTCTGTAGGTCAGCCACTTGAAAACTTTTTATGCTCAGCACTGGTGAACAGTCAGCAACCTTCTAAATCTTGATCACACCTAAAAGAGAATTTTAGAGATGACAGTGCTCAACCAAGTAGCACCAGGAGCATATGGAGTAGGTTTGATTGTAGTAATTCTAGCAGAGTCTCCCCAGTCACAGATGATGTCCCTATCCCACCCTTAATGCGTCAGACCTTATATGCAGTGGGGAAGTGTTTGCATCTAACTTGCACACTAACCTCTCTCAAGGCTGGAGTTGTCTGTGCCTTACTTCCAATACTTATTACAAGGTCCCTGCGAATAGTTGTCACACTGTGTCCTCCAGGGAGTGGTCAGCAGAAGAGGTTTGGTAATGGTGGACTTCCATCTGTCCTCTCACCTATTTCCATCTGCTGGTGGCTGAATCTGCAGTGGAACGTTGGAAAAGGGAGAGTAGCTAATCGATGCTGTGTGGATGGAATGTTGGTAAAACTGTGAGGGAAATATATATACTATGGCTTCTGCAAGCAGGTTGAGGCTTTCCAAATTTCTGAACTGTTTTAGTTACAAAGTCTGTCTCAGTTTGACTCAGAAGTAGCTGCTAGAAGTGTAACTGTGTTTGTTGTGTGTAGTTTGCTGGACCGTCCCCTGTCTTTAGAAAGTGGTGGCCTGCTCTTGGCTATAGAGCACTGTGATTTTCCTGCAGCAGACACATTTCAGTGTGTTTCTTCCTCTTAGACCAAAGTCCTGGGAATAGAGGCAAGCCCTGCTGCTCTAAAGAGCAGAGAACCACTTATTACAAATAGATTATTTTAACATCACACAGTGGATACATAGTTCCCGTAGTTCAGGAGTTGCTGTGGCCAGGTGTTTGCTTTCTCAATTAGCTCATGATTTTCACTATTGTGTTTGGAGTCACTTTCTGTTAGAGAAGGATATTTGGAATTGTTGTGTCCTTTTACTTCTGCTGTAGTGACACCAGTTCGTTCTGATTTGTATTCAGCCACTTGAGATTATTAATTACAGTAAAGGTCTCTTTTCAGGCACCTTTGCTGCCATATTTCACAAAATTGGTTTCTTCCTTTGGTTTTCATTTTATCTCTTTATTATCTTGTTATTAATCATTTGGAAATGAAAATATTAATTCTACAGTAATTTCTCTCTTGGTTAAACATTCTAGCCACCCTTTGATTCTTAAACTAATTTTTTAAGTTAAGAAAATTTGTGTGTGTGTGTGCACGTGTGCACGTGTGCACGCGCGTGTGCAGGAGCACATGCCTTAGTATGTATTCCTGGTCTCATGAAGGTCAAAAAAGAAAAAAGGATTACCTAGAACTGGATTTACTACATGGTTGTGGGCTGCCAGATATGGATGTCAGGAAACAAATGCAGGTCCCCTGGAAGAACATGAAATGCTGTTATCTAAGTAACCATCTCTCCAGCCCCTTAGTGATACATTTTTCTTTACCAAAACAAAAATTAAGTATATTAATAGTCTTATGAAAAAACTTTTAATTAGAAGAATATGTAATAATAGTTTTTTTGTGTGTGTGTTAAGTTTGTCGGTAAGTTAAGCCAGAAATAAACCTCATAGACCTCATTTCCACTCGGGAATCTCTTCTAGGTTTTAGAAATAAACACATCATTAGACTGGGGACACAAAACAGGGGTCAACAAGTTTCAAGTGAAAAAAAAAGAATTAAAATAATTTTGTATAAATATAAAAGACTTAGATTTTTTCTTTTCTTATTTAAAATAATTTTCCTTTTAGTAGAGACAAGGATTTTGCTGAAGTTAGGCCTTGAAAGGAAACTGAGTGATTTCTGATTACCAGGCCAAAGTGAATGTTTAACCTTTGGCAGGTCTCACCTTGGTAATGGGGTTGAGTGGGAGGGAGAGCGGATGAACAGATCTAGGAGAAATGTTCTAAAGAAATAGAGGTGGGATAGAGGATATACATGATTGGATGTCTACAGTAGCGCTTTCGTACAGTTTTTTCTTTTTTATTGACAAATAAAAATCGCATATATCCAGGACTCAGTAATACCTGGTGTTTTAGTGTTATCACTGTCTTGTGATTCTAAGTTTCAGTTTCTTTTTGCAGTACTAGGGTTGAGCCCAGGGCCTCCAGGCAAATGGTATAAATCTCTAGGCCTTTAATAAAGGTCTTATTCTGAGGTAAGGTCTCAGGGGGTTGTGTTGTGTTGTCCTTGAACTTTTTGTCTGTTGGTTTGTTTTTTAAGACAGGCTATCTTGGACTTGGTGTAGAGTTTAAAGGTTGGCTTTAAGCTCAGAGATCCACATGCTTCTGCCTCCCTAGCACTGTTAAAGGCATAGGCCACTGTTGCCTGGCTGTTTTGAACTTTTGACCCTTTTGCTGCAAGTTCCCAAATAGCTGGACAACAGACACGTGCCACTAAGTTCCCTTCCCCACCCATCTGCTCTCCCTCGAACTGCACTCTTCTTGTCTCAGTCTCCAACTACCACTTTCCCCTTTTTAAAGACTGTAGTTCATTAGGACATGATGTGGTCTTAAGGGCATTTATGATTAGGAGGCTTTAACAATTTCAATTTTAGGAGATAGGCCTGACTTCAGTGTTAACAGCTTTCTAAGTACAACTAAGAAAAAGTAAGAATTAGGAATGAAAAGTACTATTAAAGTTGCTTTTACTCTGAAGTATTTATTACTGACTAATGAAGTTTTTGGTTTGTTAATTACCATTGTCATGGTCATCTAATCGGCTTCCACGGTTTTTGACCTGTAACAAGGATGTGAATTACAGAGATGGAAGTAAGATTGGTCTGACTGGGGGAAGTTCTTTATTGTTTGTGTCCCATATTTAACTCAGGTCATTCCTGCATACTTGGACAAAGCAAGCAAAATAGCTTTATCCTTGGAAAACCAAAGAGAAAACCCTTATGCCCATATGTTTTGCTACTGCAAGAATATGTTGCCTTTTTGAACATCAGGAATAGCAGTGATTGTGACTGGTTTTGAGCCAAATCCTCAATTTATGATTGCTTATCAATAAAATCCATGGTTGAGAAGTATTCATGAAGCTCTGGCACCAGCTGAACTTATCATCTTATATAAATTAATTTTTCTAAGCAGCCGCTTTCTTATCTGTAAAGGAGTCATAATGATATTTGTCTCATCTGTTGTTAAGATGCTCACTTGAGTCCATGACAGACAGTGTATGCCCAGACCATGCACTTAGGATGAGAACAGTCATGTCGGAAACTGCTACAATACAATGGCAGGAATGATACAGTTTCAGCAGCCTGGAATGTCACCCGAAATAACGTAACAGCAGAATTATTGCATTCACTTGAATATTCAGGTTTAGTGTAGTGTACCTGTCTTTCTACAGACAAGTTTATGTGATGAATAGCTTTATTTGATCTCCTTTTATCTTAAAGGCTTTAATAGGGCTGTGTGTCCCATGAGACACTCAATATACACAGGACAAGAGAATGGATTCTCTTGGCTTATAAACTACCTGGAACAACTTTACAAAAATTAGTAAGATCTTGAGTTGAGTTCTAGTGGGGCAGAACTGAAGTGTGAGTCCCTCAAGTTGCCTCAGAAGGACTTTTGCTGCCTTGCTCTCTGGAGAGCAGTGTACAGAGGGTGCCATGCTATACCTGGGAAAGGAGAACATGGAAGCCATCTTCACAGAATTTGGACAGGTCACAGTGGAGTAAGCTCACAAGTAAGAGATTGCTTTAGAAGTGAACAGGCAGGACTGAGGGCCAGCTCTAGCCTCCAAGACTGAGTGGAATGCTTCAGGTCGTGAATTTGTTAGCCAGCCCCATGTTTTCAGACTAGAATCAGTGGATAGTGATGCAGTGACAGTTGATGGTGACATAATGTTGTGACTAAGTGTTTACATAATCATCTCACAGGCATCTTCCAGTCCTGATGCTCTGTCATTTTAGAATCTAGAATTTCATATTTGGAGTGTAAATGGCTTCAAGGTGATTTAGCAGGTTACAGCTGTCCTGTCACCATCTAACACTGTTGTCTCTGTTTTAGAGAAAGCTGTAATAGAAATGACTGTCCATGACACCTCATTCCTTGCTTTATTATTAATTTTAGATGATTGTTTTAAGTAGGGACCTCTGGGGACTGAGTAGATGACAGAACATCGGTTTTCGATGGCAGCATATAGAAACGATGAAGCTAATTTCGGCCTGCAGGAGCTGTGCTGTTGGCAGGGAGTGGAGTAGAAGACAGACCAAGGTTAGCTCAGGTCCCTGCTTCTGAGAACATGCATGGTTGTCAAAGAGATATCCTGGCAGGCTAGATTCAGGGGCTTACACTTGGCACAAGTTAGTCACATGGTCACTAGTTCTTTCATAGATGTCACCTGCTCATTCAGGTAATGGAGTTTTACCAGAGAGGGTCATTTTTTGTCAATGACCAGTTTATATAATTCCAACAGAGACAGATTTAGGCTTTCCCCCCAAGTGTGACAAACACTCCATTGTGTTTGGCCTGCTTGCCCAGTTTGTCATAGTCTGGCTTGTCACTTGAAGGAAGAGATGGACACCTTTCTTTCTTCAGGTGCCTCAGTTTCTCAGCATGCTATTCCTCACTGAAGTTAAAGTAATTCCACCTGGACAGGCAGTTACGAGCTGTAGAGATGCATGCAGATCAGGTTTGTTCCTCACATTCCTGATGGCATTCGAACATACCTGATGCCTGCTGTAGGGATGCACTAGTCACTGATGGTGGTCCATGGTGTTGCTTCTGCTGCCTGCCATGGGGAGGCTTGAGTTCAGGGTTCATCCACTCACTGTCAAGAAGCCAGGAGTTAATCTCAGCATGCTTATAACTTAACATCAGCTCAGTACCATTTGTGCCGAAAAACAACCAGATGGTTTGAAATCTAGAATTATTGTTTTTTGTTTTGTTTTTTCTGGAGCTGGGGACCGAACCCAGGGCCTTGCACTTGCTAGGCAAGCGCTCTACCACTGAGCTAAATCCCCAACCCCCCTAGAATTATTGTTTAAATATCTGGAAAAATATTCAATATTTTTGTGGAAAGAAACTTTTTTGAATTCTCAAGTTACTTTGCAAATATATGATAGTCCAAATTATTCTATAAAGAGATTAAAACTTAGATCTATGTTTGTTGTTGATACTTAAGCAGCTACTGAGTCAAAATCTGTTCTTGGGACTGCTTGCTTGCCTTGGAATTTTGACTCCTTTGAGTCTATGGCATATAGCACCTCCATTGATTCCAGAGTGTTGTGCAGGTTGGTGAGTCCCAGCCACACTGGTGTAAGTCATTGTGGCATGGCATGCTGTGGGCCAGCCATGCTGGGGCAAGTTATTATGGTGTGGCATGCTGGGCCAAGCCAGAGTATGCTTCTGATAATTGTCAGTTCCAGTTCACCCGGCACCATATGAAGCCAGGGCACCAGCGTGAAGCACCCTGTCAGTGCTGTGTTTAGGACAGAAAACGTTGCCCTGCGTCTTTCTGGTTCCCAACCTGTTCTGTGTGTACTTTCATTGTGATGTTTGATTCTCATGGTCTGCAGAGCAGTTAGTGAAAGGGGGAAGGGCATGCTTCCTGTTCTATACACATTGGCTGGCTTCACCCCCTCAGGTGCTTTTTACAGCTGGAAGCTTGGAGCAGGAGGAAATGCATGAACAGAACTTCCTTCAGAGGTGCTGGGCCTGAGTTAGGTTTCCTGGGCAAATTGCCAAATAAGTACTAACAAAAAGGTTTACTCTAGTTGTACTTAGTTCAAAGCAGCATTTTCAGGAAGAACTTAATTAAGTATAAAAGTGTATCCTTTCCATTTTATTTATGAATACAAGTCATTGTTTGCAACTGAATGTCATCCATTAGTATATATGAGTTATGTTGTGTAGAAATGAGTTAAGTATTTAGTTCCCACCCTGTCACCTCCTCCTCTTTAGCCATGGTCCCCAAAGTATGGTCTATTTAGTTGCCTGTATAGACTAGAATGGGAAATAATTCAATGGTGAAAGTTGTCAGTAGTCACAGTTGTCCCTACTTGCCAGTCAGTCTGCAAATTAATGGTTATGACATTTGTTTCCCTGTCTGTTATGTAGGGAGATGGCTGCTGGCTTGCTGAGTAGTTTGTGCTGATTTAAGAGGTCCAAGCTTGAGGATCCTGTACCTTTTACAAACTTCTGGGTGATGAATGGAGACGGGTGGGTGGACTTACAGCAGGGCCTGCCTCTGTAGGTGCCTCCTGAGGGTGAGAGTCTGCTGGTTTCCCTGGCACCTTTTCCTCCTTCCTTCCTTCGGCTAAGTAACACTTACTGCTGTGGCTCCTGTTCGGGCTCACCTCTGCCTCTCCCATGACAGTCTGTGTGCTCTTTCAGTCAGGGGAGAGCATCTCTCACTTACCCTCGACTATACAGCTAACATGTCTAATGAGAGCAAGGGAGAAGGGACAGAGAGAGTAAGAGCATGGGTGCTTAGTTAGCACATGCTCACATGAATATGTAGAATGACTGTTAGTAGTAAATATAGTCTTTATAGCAAACTGGTGAGTACTGACACCCCCACCCCCACCCTCACACAGAGTGTTAAAGCTGTGCTTGGTCCCTCTTGGACAGCTTTGTTTATAAGTTGGAAACAGGCACCCTAGTTAGCTGAATCACAAAACGAACCATTGTGTGGAGCAAAGTTTTGAATCAAATCCACAAGGTTAGGGAAATCACACAGCGTTGATGAGTTTTGTAAATGAAAACTGTCAAAGAAGAATTGGATTTAGGAAACTGCTTTCCTACCTGATTCTCTTGGTCATCCTTCTTAAACTGTACTCCTTGCCTTCTGTCTTTAGTTACTTGGGCGTTTGGAGAATTATCTATGCTACTTTGCTTTGGGTGTGACTTAGTCTCTGGCCTCGACTCTGAGACCTACAGGCCTGGCTTTCCCTGGTTTTGTTTTCCTTCACACTGGTCACTCACTGTTGCCTACCCAGGGAGAGGGGGAGAGCTTGTTTACTCAAGTGCCCTTATGTTTAGAGTCAGCCTGGATGGTACAAGTGATCCATGGCTTCTAACTGGGGTCTGCTGCTTGGTGGCTCTGGTCTCTTGGTCCAGTCACAGCACTCTCTAAGCCTCCTAACAGCTGGAGTCCTCAGTATCGACTGATGGGCTGTGCTTACTAGGCTGTACTGGACACACGGACACATGCTTGTGGCCCTTGTAGCAAGGACCCCATTTCCCCTGAGCTTCCAGCTGTGCTTGGTCATAGCTCTTCCTTTGGTACCAGAAACAAATAATATCCTGCTTTGCTGCCTTCAAAGAGACTGAAAACACACAAGAATATGAATGTGTTTCCAGAGGTTCTGTTATTTAATATTAATAAATACTAATATTTTAATACTGGTTTTTCTGTATATGTACAGTGATCAAGTTGGGTCTCACCCACCCTGGATACATGTATATTCTTACTTTAGGAATTGCCATTTTTCAGTAGGACTCACTAAACATGAACTCATTGTTTCATTCTGACTGTTTGTATGGTTTGTATATGAAGTGCCCTTGCAAATGCCTCTTGTGTTCAAGGTTTGTCAAGAAATAATGGATCCTAAGGGCTCCGGCCTCAGTAGTGGATTCTGTGTGCAAAGGCTGAGAACCCTGGGAGCCCTAAGGCTGAGAACCCTGGACACTTATCTTTTGGATTGAACAGATTAA
Source organism: Rattus rattus (assembly GCF_011064425.1). NCBI lineage: Eukaryota > Metazoa > Chordata > Mammalia > Rodentia > Muridae > Rattus > Rattus rattus. Next base: position 125,841,015 of record NC_046160.1, on the reverse strand, counting down.
GAACTGGTCCAACTTAGAATCCTGTGGTTGAGGGAGGTGTGTTTCTCTCCTTCCCTTGTGCAACTAGAGATTTTATGTGGCCCAAGGCTAATCACTTCCTGTCTCTTAGAGGCTTCAGGACTGTGGGAGGGAAGCAGTCCAAAGAGACAAAAGACCAAGTCCTAAGACAAACCAAGCATTTATCATCTGACTTTCATAGGAGTTATAGCTGCAAGAAAGTGCTTAGAATGCCCTAAAGCCACTGAGGGCAGTTTTTGCAGGGCCTCAGAGTATGTGGGAAACTATACCAGAAGCCTTGGCGAGATATGGCTGTGTTCCAGAACACAGACCAACCCACGGAGCTAAGCAGTGTAAAGGATAGAATGAAGCCAGGCAGGTAGAGACGGGTGAGACAGCTCACCCTTCTAAGGGTGAACTTACTAGGAGGTCAGGTGAGCTGTGGATAGACATTAAGTTGAGCAAAAGAAACCCATGTGGTAGATAAATAAGACTGTGTATGTAAAGTTTTAGAAGAGGAAACTGATCAAGGGGAATAGAAAGAAGGTAAGCTAGTTGTTACTTCTGGAGATGCCTATGGACTGGAAAGTGCCTAGTGGGTGATTGGGGTGATCGGATGGTCTCCTTACTTTACTGGAGGTGGAAACTGTGTGGCATATGGATAAGCCAATGAAGCTGTGTACCATCCAACTGTGGACAATGGTGGAAGAGACTGGAGTCAGGGAGAGAAGGGTGGAACCTGGACTTTGGGAAGAGAGCACAGTCACTTGTGTGAGCACACATACGCCCGCCCATACTCTTCCAAAGGTTAAATTACTGATGGGGTTTCCAAACTTTATCTTTAATACAGTTGTGTCTATTGCTGTTTCTAGAAGCTGGGCATTTTTGGACTTAACTATTTGTATTTTTGGACTTAGCTGTATGACAGTTACTGCCAAAGAGCTCTATGGTGCTTTCACATCACTGTGACATAGTTAATGGTCTCTCACACAGGATAGGCATTTGACATTTTCTGTATATCTCCAGGGAATAGACACTTGGGCAGCAGCTCTAGGATCACAGGCTTAGCCCCGTTAGAACTATGAAGACGCTCTACTTGACAGCTCAGTGCAGTATCCACTGTGGAGCAACCGCTCTGTGCTGAGGTCTGAGCTGTGGGATTGGGCTTAGGAATATAAATAAGATATAGAGTGTTCCCTCAAGGAGCCTGGTGTCTGGGACAAGACAGAGAGGACAGGGCTTTGCATTAGTTTGTACAGTAACTGAAGAACATTCAAGAAATTGTAGGGGTATGAAGGACAGAAAACTGTGACTGGGAACACTGGAAAAGCTTTCAGGGGATACTTGGATAGGAGTTTGAGAAGCAGCAGCTAATGAACAAGTGACTGAGGTGTTAGGTGAGGACTGGCAGGGAAGAGCTAGAGGGATGTATTCAGAGGTACAGGTAATCTGTACTAGGACTGGGAGACTTTGGGATAGCTGGCTCATAAAGTGCTGTGGAATAGGGTAGTAGGAGGAAGGGTTGGTTTAGTAGCAAGAGGGGTTTGGTCAGGGAGAGACAGACTACTGTCAGAGCCTAAGCAGAAGGATGTAGAATGAGGTTGCTGGAGATACTCAGATGTGAGCCACGTGATGTTTTGTGTTTAACCAATATTTAACCCTGTTGGTCTGGAAGAACTTTAAGCTCTTTTGACCCTGAAATACCATAAGCTTCCTGGTATATAAAGGGAGGCAGTGTAGGAGTGGTGCTCAGTTTATAGCTTAAATTTCTTACCTGTTAGGTGACCTTGGACAGAGAAAGGATGTGATCACCCAGGGAGCTTAACGAAATGGTACCTGATAGAGGGCAGACACTGAATATAGGGAGCTGTGGCTGTGTGATTGAAGCCTTGGAGGGAGGCTAACACCAGGGAACTGGGACGTTGAGGGACAGACAATCTAGTAAGTAAAGCCTGTTTACAGTATTGGGATCACCAAACCACTTGGGGGAGGAGCAACATGCTTTTATAGGCCCTTCCTGTTAAGAGCAGAAGGGCCTGAAAGCTCTTCCTCACAGTGTGATCTGGAGATGTTTAGAGACTCACAGGATAGCAGGTCTTGACTATAGGACTGGAGCCAGAGGCCACTTGCATGTACCCACCAACAGTGTGCTTCTGCAGTTCTGCTTGCAGGCCAGCAGGTCTGCTATATTTGGATGGATGATTAAGAAGTTATTACTACCGGGAGCCTTGAGGGCTTTCATTTCTTGCAGGCTGAGTTCTGTGGCTCTCTGTAGACGTACCATACCTCTGTGGACATAGTGGGATTGATTCCCAGGAAGGCTTGGGGCTCTGTCCAGCTTGTGTCCTTGTTCTTAGTTGAGTGCAGTGATGATAGAGAGGGAGCACCTGCCTCCCTTCTGTGACTCACAGGAGGAAGTGCTTGAATTCCCCTTCCTCCTCCTGCCCGTGTGCAGCTTTTGATCTCAAAGCAGCTACTTCCTTTTAGTTTCCTGACTTTTTACATGTTGTACTGGTGCCCTTGTCTCCAGGGTGACTGACACCCATGCTTCACACCCTTTCACTAGATTTAAGGTAAGTCACGTGTGATTTTATACATTAGATGTGAAAGCGAAGATGGAACTCTTTGTGAAGAATGCTTTCTTCCTATTTTAGCACCTGCCTTATTTGTGTAGCTTTAGTGACAATGACATTAGTAGGTGAATCACATTCTAAACTTTGTCCTTTCACAGTTCTTCATAACAGGCAGTCATTTCTTTCCCTTTCTGATGTTGCACATTAAACCCAGGTTGTGTCCTTCACCATTAGACTCCATGGCCATCTATTTCTTTTTATAATAAGTGACCAAAGTAAGTAGGCATTGTGTCTTCCCTGAGAACAGTCTAAGTCATCCAGGGGCTCCATAAATGGAGTATCACTGGGGTAGCCTGTGCTACCACAATGAGCCCCCCCCAAAAAAAAAATTGGATCCGCAAGTCCCAGCCGTCAGCAAGGAGCTTACCCCTTCTTTGGGCCTCTCTTTATTTGCTTGCTGACTTGCTTCACCAGGTTGCACTTGGGAATGGCCTGAGCATTGCTTCCTTTAGACATACATATATGTCAGCACCTCAAGATCTTTACTCAGAGTGCCATGGATATGTCCTTTGTCTCACTGCCTCATTTGTCTGTGAGTATCCTAGTCACTTCTCATGTATCTGCTGGCACAAGGTTCATGTGGTTCAAGTGCCAGACTGACCAGAGATGGGAAACCCCGTACAAGGCCAGGGTCTGCGTGGCCTGAGAAACTTGTCTTCAGTGCCCACACTGGCTTTGTAAAGCATTTTGGGCTTTCTATGGGCAGACTATGGATATTATACTAGCTATCCAAAATGTGGGTCTTCAGTGTTTGTCTGGGAGGACTAAATTATCACTATGGGAAGTGGTTGTTTTAAGGAGGGGTGACTGAGGATCTAGTATTTCTGACCCTACCCTACTGTGTGTGTGTGTGTATGTGTGTGTGTGTGTGTGTGTGTGTGTGTGTGTGTGTGTGTGTGTGTGTGTGTGCTGTGTCTGTGTCTGTGTCTGTGTGTCTGGTATATACCTCAGCATTAACCCTAGTTGTCCTGCAGTGTGAACCGTGAACCTGCAATGTGTAGAGTAGGATCTGCCTCTGCCCGGGTTTCATGGGTGAGAAGGACTGCACTTTGTCTCCTGCGGCTGCCGTGCATGCTTCTTGTTTCTGTTTGGAGGCTTCAGGTTGTTATACGTTTTCCCCTTAGGAAAATTCTAGATAGAAATTGAGGTAAAGTCTCAGCATTGAGAGATGAAGATCCTCCCATGCCACACCCCATTTCTGCGTTTTATTCTTTGATGATATAACTTTCATTTCTTTGCCTTGTTTTCTCTCTTTGTAGTCAGAAAATGGGTAAGAAGAGTCGAGTGAAAACTCAGAAATCAGGTACTGGAGCCACAGCCACCGTGTCACCTAAGGAAATCTTGAACCTGACAAGTGAGCTGTTGCAGAGTAAGTGTCCTGTTCTCTACCCCACCCCCACCCCACCAGCTGTCCTTGCCACTCGTGGCAATGCTTTTCACTCCTCTGCAGGGGACAGGGCTCCCTGGGACAGGACCTTCTTCCCAACAGCTCGAGCTCTGCCCTTCTTAGAGCCATGGACCTGGACACTGCAGAGCTCCTCTCACCTCAGCCCCCTCGGCAGAGTGTGGGTGCCAGCTTGGGCATGTGACTGCCCAGACCCATGGGTGGGAACAGGGTCCCCTGCTCCTTAGCAGTGTGGCCGTGTCCTGACTGCTGAGGCTCAGCGTCCGTAGCAAGCACAGGCCACTTCTCCAGCCGTTTGACAAGTACCGCATGAGAGTTGGCATGTGCAGAAGTATCATGGCTGTTAGCCCTAGGCAAGCCTGTCAGACCTCCCAGGGAGCTGTCCTTCTAGGGCAGAATAGCTCACCTTTATTCTCAGTGATTACATAAGTGTGTTTCTGGTTTTCACATGAAGCCTGAGAGCTCCTAGTTTAAAATGAAGTGTTGTTGCCCACACTTTTTTAAGCTAAAATACTTTGATAATTTTGAGTTGTGGGTTCAAACTGGTACTGCTGATGCCTTGGCATAGCAATGATTTTTTTGCCCATATATTTAGTGACCTTATGTTTAGGTTTATGACCACTAAATCTCAAGTAAAAATGGAGCTTTTCCTCAAAAATAGAAAGTGGCCAGTAGTCAGGCCACTGTGAGGTCCCTCCCTGGGTGCTTTGATCTCTGCTCGCCCCGCACCCCATCACTGTTTTCCCTCCCTCCTGTTGGAACGAGGTGTCGTTCACCCTGGCTCCTGCTTTGGTTGGCACTCGATGGGGAGAGAATGAAGTCAGACTTGACCTGGAGAGTTGGGCGTCAGCACATAACCAGATCATTTAATTATTTGCCACATGCTCTTCACCTTAGTGAGACGGGACAGTGGGTTTGGCAGGAGTATGGGAAAGAGACTGACTGTCTTTAAGCTATTGTAATACTTAATAAGGCTGTGCTCCCAGGAGGCTGGCTGCCAGTGTGTTCCAGGATGACCAGCCCTGGCTCCTAGTAGGTGTTGGTTCTGCAGTTCAGCTTCTTCAGAAGTCTCTTAGCTTCTTTTCCAGAATGACTGTGCCATGTCTTTTGTAGCACATACACATGGATGTGAAATGTTTGTCAACTAATTGACCCTATGCTCAGTTTAGTGGGTTTCCTTAGAGAGCCATTGTTTTTGGACTCAGCTAGAAAGGCATTTTCACCATCTAGAAGAGGTCAGGGAAAATATTTTTCAGTTTAGCTTTGCTCTCAGGTTTTAACTGTTTGCAGATGTATTCTGAGGAGAGTTACTAGGTGTGGGAACACACTTGGTCCCTGGGCCAAAGTTAGGTGAGGGACGTACTTGGATATCAGGTCATTTGCATGCTTTGAAAAGTGTATAGAGTATATCCATTTACTTTCTATGTCATGAACATATACTTACATGGCTAGAGTAGCTCTGTCCTTGAACATAAGTCAGGAACGAGATGGAAACCTTCCTTCTTTTGCAGACTAGTGGGTTAAAGTGGAGGAGGAGTTCTTACGCAGTGGCTTTCACGTTACAGAATGTAGCAGTCCTGCACCCGGCCCAGGAAAAGAATGGGAAGAGTACACACAGATCCGGGCTCTGGTTGAGAAAATACGAAAGAAGCAAAAAGGTAAATTGTTGGAGTGACGCTGCTGAGGAAAGCTGGACATAGATAGGCTAGTGGGTTCTGAATAGCAAAGCCTCAGGTGACAGTGCCTGTCTGGGAAAACGAGGCAGCCACCCAGAGTTCCCTGGGGACTGTTGTCCATTTGAGTGAAATGAATAAGTGCTGAGCTCCAGGGGGAAGCATTTGTATCCAGGGGATAAAATGACATGCCTTTTATTTATTTGTATTTTATGGCATATGCATGGGCCTTGTTAACTCTTGGTTTTGACATGTCAGGTGGTGTTGGTTAGTGTCTTAGCAGGTGTTTAGGATTGACTCCAACCCATCATTTTCCTCATGACAGTCTTGCTATGTAGCCGTCAGCCTTTTGTATCATCAGCCTTTCTAGCTGTTGGGATTATAGTCCTGCACCACCACATCTAGCCCCAGCCCATCTGGGAAAGAAATAGTTACATCTCTTAGGCTGTGTACATTTGTGAGGGGTTTTTTGGTGGTGATGGGGAGTATGCTGCTGAGGACCCAACCGGGGTGTATTCTAGGCAAGCCCTCTGCCACTGAACTGCTTATTTATTTATTTATTTTTATTTATTTATTTAATGTATATGAGTGCTTTATCTCCATGTACACCTGTGTGCCAGAAGATCTCATTACAGATGGTTGTGAGCCACCATGTGGTTGCTGGGAACTGAACTCTGGACTTTTTTTTTTTTTTTTTCCCCGGGGCTGGGGATCGAACCCAGGACCTTGCGCTTCCTAGGCAAGTGCTCTACCACTGAGCCAAATCCCCAACCCTGAACTCTGGACTTTTAAAGAGCAGCCAGTGCTCTTAACTGCTGAGCCATCTCTCCAGCCCCTACCTATTTTCTTGAGGGGGTCAGATTTGTTTTTATTTCATGCTTATGAATATTTTCCCTCCATGTATCTGTGTCAGTGCAGTGCCTGTGGAATCCAGAAGAGGGAGTCAGATCCCCAGGCACTGTCATAGACCGCTGTGCCCTACCATGTGGGTGCCAGGAGTTAACTGAACCTGAGTCCTTTAGAAGAGCAGCCAGTGCTCTTACCTGCTGAGTCATCTCTCTAGGCCCTGCACTGTACTTCGTAAGCTGTGATTTTACAGGGCATATTTAGTAGCCATCTTAATTATTCTTAGCCAAGATGGCAAGAGACTGTCGCTTTGAAAAAAGTTTTCTTAGTACAGCTGTCATTGTGTCTTGTAGAGCACAAAAGGATATTGATTTGCACAGCCACATGGAAGGTGGCAGCGAGAACAGTAAGGAGCACACATTGCAAAAGACGAGAACCTTGATAGTCTGACAGAGTGGTTGCTTTCCACTTGCTGCCCTAAGCGGCCATCTTGCTCTTCTGTTTGTTTACCTGCAGTGGTGTGGTCTGTGGCGTGGATGGCCTTGGACTCCCGTCCAGAGAGCAGGTTCCTTTCCAGCTGGTGCATGTGGACTCGATGGTGTTAGTTGTCTCCCATCAAGTCGCCCCCAACATCTCTGTTATCTGGGTCCGTCTTCTGAGGAGATAGTGTCACTAGGCTGCACCAAACTTACAGAATGAGAACGCCATCCATTTTAAACTTTACCCTGCTCAAATCATTTGTCCTCCTTAGCTTAGTTTCTGTTCATGCCTGGCATGACAGTGATGTGCAGGAGTCTTTACAGGGTGTGACATAAATGGGCTGGCTCTGTGCCTGCCTCCTCCTGTTAGTAGCCTCTTGCTCTGCCTTCAGCACAGTGGGGCAGCAATGCATGACTTTCATCTTTTTGAATATTTTAATCCTGATGGAACGTCTAGAAAAGAAAGTGGAAGAGGGTCTCCTACCCAGATGTACACTTGCTGACCTTAGATTGACTCAGGTCCTCATCCCCACCCTCCACCTTTCTTTCGATTTTTGTATTTCGTTTAAGAAATAAAATATTACAGATAGAGCTGTAGTTCCGCACTGCTCTTTCAAAGGTATTTGTCTTTACCATGAGCGCTTTTCAACTACATAAACATCATACAACTATGAACAGAAATACAGTCATGTAAATTTACATAATTACTGCCATGCTTTAATTTTTTCTATAGTTATCCTTTATTATTTTGTGTGTTCGAGTGTATGTAAGGACATCGTGTGCATACCCTGTGGAGGCCAGAGGAGGGGGTCAGAGCCTCTGGACTAGAGTTACGGCCCACTATGTGGGTGCTGGGAACCAAACCTGAGTCCTTTTTGAGAGCAGCAATGCTCGCAGTTGCTGAGCCGTCTTTGCAGCCACGTTTCCTGACTACACATGCTATCAGTCGTGATGTGTCGTGTGTAGACACTCTGAGATCACACTTACACACCCCCAGTTGCCTGTGTTAGCCCTGCATCTTTGTGTTCTTAGTGTCAGGTCCTCAGAACGTACCCTCTCTCCCAGCCATCAGCTCACAGATAAGCTGCTGCTGTTAGTAATGGGATTCCTGGTGAGGACATAGTGAGGAGAGAGATCCATAGTGAGTACTGGCAGATCCAACCACAGCTGTGGTAACTAAGTCTTCTCTCCTTTCGCATTGATAGTGTGTAGCAGAGGCATTAGTGGTCAGTGTTCTTGTCCCGTGGTGTCAGAGCAGCCTAGTGCTCTGACTGCAGAGTTTGGGTTTTAATTCACCTTTCCTGGAGCTTGCTCAGGTATGTACCATGACTGCCTGGTGGTTAATTTTGATTGTTCAAGGTAGGGGGTTAAGATGAGAGCTAGCGTGAGCTGTGCTCTGCCTTTGTGCTCTAGAGCCATGTGATGACATGTGTCCTAAAGTAGCTCTTGTTTCCAACATGGATGATATAGGTCTGTCTGTTACTTTTGATGGGAAAAGAGAAGATTACTTCCCTGATCTAATGAAATGGGCCTCTGAAAACGGGGCTTCTGTCGAGGGTTTTGAAATGGTTAACTTCAAAGAAGAGGGCTTTGGTTTGAGAGCAACAAGAGACATCAAGGTGAGTTTATTATCTGTTGGTCTAAGGGGGTTTAAGTGTGTTTGAACCATTGTATGGTTTTGAGATTGAGCTCAAGGTATGGGACAGAGACCCCTTGAGGCCTGTCCAGAGCTTTGTGGGTATATAAGCAGCATTCTCCTTCCTTGTGAGCTGCAGTGCCTTTATCTGACTACATGGGCCTCAGTGCGACAGGCAGCATTCTAGGGAGCCCTGCTAGTTCATCCTCTTGGAGAGCTGTGCTGTTAACCCTGCCCTAGAGCAAGGCCTTTATAGGCCTGGAGGAGACTGGAGAATGTGCCTGATAGGATTTTGAGACTTAATAAGGAAGAACTGGACTTAACGGTGGGAGGGAGAACACATCAAATCCTGTGATGGATGGGAATGGAAGAGAGGGAGGCAGGCTGGAAGCCCTTGTGCTGAGTAACCGAGTGGCTAAAAGTACTACTCAGAAATGACAGCAGTAGGAGCGGAGAGAGAACTGGGCATGTGGAAAGAAATGCTATTCAGACAGCCTCTCTGCTCCTTAGTCCTGCTGTCCTAAAGAGGAGGGGTCACTTAGTCACTCAGCTTTTCTGCCAGTGGGAGAAAGAACTGAGCTTGGCCTGTGGGTGCTGTTACCCCAGGGTGTTTGTTCTGCTTTCTGCTCTTCACCCCATGCCTGACAGGGCAAGCTCACATAGGGAGGGCTTGGAAGGAGCCGGCGTGCCTGTGAGTAGGTGTGAGCATCGGCCTGCTTCTGGAACTCAGAGGCTATAGTTTGACCCTTTACTTTAGTCTCGTATCTTGTATCAGTTGGTGAAGAGCTTGAGTAGAAGAAATGGGTATTAGTTCCATCTCTTCAGACCTCCAGAAACTTTGACCAAGCTCTCATTAACCTGTTGTTCTCACAACCCTGGCATGTTAGGTATTTGTTGAGTACCTACCATGCGAGGGATACTCATTTGTTATTATGCCACATTTATAGAAAAGGCTAGGACTTCTTCATGTATGATACTTATAATCTATTGTAGGGGACAAAGCAGAAAAGCATTCACATAGTAGACACTAACAGAGGCAAAATGTCACAGGCTTTTTTCTCTTGTGTCACATGAGAAGCCTCATTCATGCCAGTACTCGCCAATATCTTAGCTGTGGTCTTACTGGCGCTTTTCTTGGGAACACTGTCTCCACAGTCTGGAGGCTGAAAGGAGCAAGCTTAAGGCGCTGTGCGCTGGGTTCTGCTGAGGGCCTTCCTACATGGCAGAGCTCTAGGCATGGGTTATGCAGTAGAGAGAAGAATTGTCACACATGTGAAGACGTGCTCATACACTGGGAGGAGATGAGTGAGGCCGGGGTGTCTGTGGGCTGGTGCTCTAGCTGCTGCTGTGATGTGAATCCCTCCCTGTGCAGCAGCCATTCTGCTCTGCTCCATTGCCTCAGTGGAAGTGGGAATGAGGGCTGGGGTTAGAGGGAGGGATTCTTTCATGTTTAGAACTTGAAGTCTAAGTACAGTATGCAGTGAAACATACTGTTGTGTTCTACTCCACATGTTCTGCCTGTTTCAGAGTGAAGCTGAAAGTCTCCTTCTGTGTCACCAGCGTAAGGCTGTATGTGCCACATAGAGAATTTAGACTTTGCTTGGACTCTTTTGCTTCAGTACACATGTGAATATTTAAAGCATACCTGATATGTAGAAGTGCTCATATGCAGCTATGTGGTATTTCCTTGTGGTTGGCTTTCTGGTGTAGTTGAAATGATTGTAGCATAGTGTGAGATTCTACTGTTTTCTTATTTTTTTCTCTAGGCAGAAGAATTATTTTTATGGGTTCCACGAAAGTTACTAATGACTGTTGAATCTGCTAAGAATTCAATATTGGGTAAGAATAATTTATTTAAGGCAATGTACAAGATATACAAATTTCATCTCTGACAATAAACAATTGTGTTTGGTTGTTTTTTCAACTGTAACATAGTTCTTCAAATCCATATTAAAGTTTTCCACTTTATGTCTAAAGAGGGATGCATTGTGACATGAAGTACTATATGATCTTGGAATTTTGTGCTGTGATTTTAGCATGTTTTGAGCGGTGGCTTTTTAAAGGAGTTCATGACACTTACCCTGCTAACTTCTGGGTTGATTTAGGGCCCCTGTATTCCCAAGACCGAATTCTCCAAGCTATGGGGAACATTGCACTGGCCTTTCATCTGCTGTGTGAGCGAGCCAGCCCCAACTCTTTCTGGCAGCCGTACATTCAGACCCTCCCCAGTGAGTACGACACCCCTCTCTACTTCGAAGAAGAGGAAGTGCGCTGTCTTCAGTCGACACAAGCCATCCATGATGTCTTCAGCCAGTATAAAAACACAGCACGCCAGTACGCCTATTTCTATAAAGTCATCCAGGTGAGCGAGGCGGGGAGGAGTGGCATGTGTGTCCACTTGAAGTCTTACAGGGCCTACGCACTTTGCTCTTAAGCTGGAGGGTATCCAGGTACCTTCTGTCATTTTCACTTCTGTAGAACTACCACATACCACATAGTCTTTAACGTATCTGCCTTCATCAGCATCCAGCATCAGTACAAGCAGAAGTACTTCCTCACTGACTAAAGTTGCTAAGCCTTTTGAAAGTGAGTTTATAAGGAGATTTTACAAGCTGTCAACCTTATCAAATATAAAACGTTGCTCGTGTGTAATGTTTCTAGGAAAATTAGAATTGATTTCTAAGGGGCTGGGTTAAGATCCCTGGTTGTTCTTGCAAAAGACCAGGGTTCAATTCCTAGCACTTACGTGATGGTTTGTAGCCATCTGTAATTCCAGGTCCAGGAGAATCTGGTGCTCTTTTCTGACTTCCTAGGGCACAAGGCATGCATACAGTTCACAGACATACATGCAGACAAAACACTCATAGATAAAATGAATACATCTAATAAAAATTAAAAACTTAAAAACATTAGGGAACAGAAATTGGTAAAAGTTAAATTAATTTCTACTATATTCATGAGTTAAAAAAATTGACAGTTATGTCAACTGCAAGGTGATTTGCTTATGTTTATCAAAGTGTACTACTATTTATTATGTATTATATTTTAGGTAGTCCTAAGTGAAAGTGTCATACACAGAGTCTCTAGGGGGTTGATTTTGACTTTATGTGTTTTAGGGGTTTCATCTTCCCTTTTCAGGAAGGGGCAGAACCAGTGCTGCAGCTCCCCACTGAGCTGAACAGGAGGTGTCTCTCTAGACTCCGCTTTGTAGTACTTGGGTCTGCCTCAGCCCTGCTACACCCAACTGAGGAGAACAGGAATAGTAACCACTTGTTCCCTTTCCTTTTCTTGGGCAGTTTGGCAACCTGAATCAGGCTGATGTGGTTATATTGTAAATCATCTGTCCTACAGTGTTTTGTTTTCTTTTCAAATGCAGTCATCTCGCTTTATTCCTTAATGGAATAGTTTTATTTATTTATTATTTATTTATTTATTTATTTATTTATTTATTTAAAAGATGACTTTATTTGTATGTGTGCATAGAACCTAGGGCCTTCTGTTTGCAGGCAAGCACTTTTCCTATCCATTCATTGTTTTAGCTTTACAGCATGCCTGTTGTATAGGAATATCCCTCTCACAGATACATCTCCCCTCCTGCCAAATGTTTCAACTATTTCAGAAGTCATATGATTCTTGCCTCAAACAGAAATTGTTTTGCTTTTCTAACCTCAAGGTTTAGGACATTATGAAGAATGGTAATATGTAGGTTTTCTTTCAAGTTTACCTAATTTAAAAAAAGTTGATGGAGCTAGATTACAACTTTGCCTCTTTATTTATGATGTCCCGGAGTCCTACATCTGACATCTGGTGTGGCTTTTTGTCATCTGAAAGTGTTATGTTTTTATTTTTATTTTATTTTAATGAGCACCTTGGCATTGTGAGTGCCTTTGACTCTCTGTCCTGTCTCATCTCCCCCACCCCTGTGTGTGTGTGTGTGTGTGTGTGTGTGTACACTCGTGAGAGAGAGACAGAGAGAGAGAGAGAGAGAGAGAGAGAGAGAAGGAGGGAAGGAGGGAGGGAGGGAGGGAGGGAGGGAGGGAGGGAGGGGTAGGCTATGGGGTATGGGCACTTACGTGGGCTAGCAAAGCCTTGTTAGGAAGGGCTGGCCCTTAAGCTGGATGAACCTGAGGCAGAATGAAGCAGTAGAGGAGAGTCTGTCCCAGTAGAAACCCAGTGGCCATGTAGGAAGAGCACAGGCTTTGTAGTAAGACAAAACCTCTGGAAAACCTGATTCCATCACACTTGCTGTTCAAATGGAATTTGGTCTCTGAAGCCAGGGCTTACCTACCATACTCTCTCTCCACTGCTTAGCACTGGGCTGTGCCTCAGTGGGCAGTTTCTGTGCTACCCTGGCTGTAAGGTGGGAAGATCCTGCCCCAACTCCCAGGCGAAGGTGGACAGAAAGAGGTGGCCTGTGTGAACGAAGCCCCTGGGCTGCACAGACACTCCGTGTTTGTAGTTGTCACTGTTGGGACCCTTCAGCTTCAGCCAGCTTTGCTTGGTTGTCACAGGTCCTTATGGTTTTCAAGGAATTCAGCATCTATCATACTACAGAAAAAAAAAGGCAAGAATCTGGTAGTTGTTCAGTCCACAAGGCTGGGTGTCTCTGAGGGTTCCCGGAGAGCTGCTGGTCTTGTCAGAATCTTGAAGAAGTTGGATTTAATACCAACTGCAGCAACAAGAGAGTGGATTTGCTAGTGAGAGGGAAGGCCAGCAAGAAGAAAACAGTTTTTTTTCCTTCATGTCTTTTTATGTGAGCCACCACCAGAAAGTGCCATCCAGGTTGGGGTGGGTCTTTCTTCTGATTAAGACAGTTCCATCACAGGAGTAACTAACAAGTTGGGTCCCTGTCAATTCCCGATGTAGCCAAGTTGACAGCTGCAATTAGCCATTACACTTGTTAAACCGTCCTTTGAGTCCAGCTGTTTTTCTTTTCTTGTTTTAGGTAATTCTCATCACTTCTGAAAGTGTTGAACAGTAAATCAGAGTAAATACAGATGTTGTCTGCTGTCATTTTGTTTGTATTATGTCTTCCCTCCGAGAGAGTAGTGAACCTCCTCCCTTCCTCATGCTTTTTCAGGGTTGGGGGTTTGTCCACTAGCAGCTCAGTGCAGCATCACTGTCTCAGCACTCAGGAAGAGCGAAGAGACCCACGTTAGCAATTCATCATGTGGTCTGTCCCGAGGTGTCTTCAATTTTTGTTTGGGTTTATTGTTTTTGCATTGAACATCTTCACCCTCTCCAGAGACATGAAAACCCTTGCCCAGACAAATACACACATGAGCTCTGCCACAGATCGATGCAGAGTACAGGGAAGGGGTGTCCATGTTCCATTTCTAGTTATTATTACTTCCACTTAAAGTTGTCTTCCTGGGTGCTGGCTTGAGGGCTCCTTTGTCAGGGCTCAGAGTCAGTGTGTCTGTGACTTTCCTTCCCCAGGTTGTTTGTGGTTGTGGTGTTAGTCGTAGGAACCTAACAGAGACAGCGTGTGTATTTCCCAGGTCCTGAAATACTCTCCATGCCTAGCACTCTCTTCAGGTAGCAGAAATAGCGTCCCAGTTATATTCCCAATGGTCACTTCCAGCCAGTGTGGGCTTGGCCCCTTATTCTGTTTCTCTCACTTTGACTGGTCTTTTCCTCTTACCTGGAAACCAGTCTTAAGGGTCTTTAATACTGAACAAACTAGCCAGCCCTCTCTGGCTGCAGCTCTTTGTGTGATCGCTACCCTATCTGTCTCTTTGGATTTTAACCCCTCATAGCAACTTAATTATTTAATAACTCAATTGATAATGAGTCTCTTGAGTGTAAAGTATTACATTTAGAGATAGCCAATGATAGAGAAGTACATGCATTCAATGTGTGTGCGTGCGCGTTTGTATGTGCATGTGTGTCTGTGTGAGTGTGTGTGCATGTGTGTCTGTGTGTGTGCATGTGTGTGTGCATGTGTGCGTGTGCACGTACACGCACTCACATGTGCATTTGCATTGCTAGGGATTGAATCCAACCCCATTGAGCCACAGCTGTAACTTCACAAAAGTTTTCTGGAACCCTTGTGCCCTTTTTGAGAGTATTTGGTAGAAGTCACTCATTTGTATTTATCTGATATTTCCTCAAATTCAGTTGAGATTATGCATTTTTGACATCAATGCCTAGAAGTCAGCTTGTACCCTGCTCAGTTCTTTACTTTCAGTTTGAAGTGATTTTATAGGTATAGATCAGACAGAACAGTAAGGCATAGAGCACACTTCCCTCTGCTGCTCTGGCTTAGTGTCGTGCCTTAGCAGCTGCAGTGTAAGGTGGGAGCCAGCTCTCCTGACTGCCCTTCCCCCGCTTTGCTTACAGTGTCTAACTTCTCAGTCACCTGATACTGCTTGGAAGAATACTTTGGCAGGCACTTTGTAGACAACTTTCATTTAATATTTATCTAAAGTTTTCACTTTAGACTGAGATTATGTTTTTGGCAAGAGTACCATACAAGTCAAGTTGTGTCCTCCTCAGGGAACACATAAATTAATGTGCTTTATTAATGACTTTTCCAATAAATTTGATGCTTTGAGCAAATCCCCTATTCTCATTTCTAGTTTTTGTGCTCATCACTGCCCTCTGCAGGAGGGATGTATGATTGCAGGGTGTGGCAGCTGCAAGTTTTCTGCTGATTTTTCTTCTGTGAGAACTGAAATTTTACTGTGAGGAGTAGTTGTCCCTACTTCCCCATTTATTGATTTATTCAGTAGTTCATATGAACAAGGATTCATGGACACTTATTTAATTCGATGGGTTCTATGACCCACTACTCTCACTGTTGATTTGATGTACTGTTTTAAATGGCTCTCCAAATGACACTTGATTTGTCCTTCAGTTTTAACTATTTGGAGGAAATCCTATGCAGCATTTGCCATAACCTAAATGTATGGAAGTATGTTAAATAAAAATGTTGAAATAACTGATTCTTGGATTATACGTTGCTTACCGAGTTTCTTTAGCATCAGAGTGAAAAGTAGCTATGGGTAATCCTTTCTAGTGCTTCCCTCTGCCCATCCTAACAAACATTTTGCCTTGTTCTTGGCTGACTTCATAGTAATGCTACAGCCACTAGGTGAGGGCTATGAGCAGCAGAAGTGAGGCTGAAGGAACAGAGTCAGGCAGTGAATGGCGAAGTGTCTGAAGCCAGTTTAGGGGACTGCAGGTGCGAGATGAGTGGGCCTTGGGTTCTTCTTCAGCTGTGGGAGCCACAAGCAGAAGTCACGAGTGTAGGAGAGCAATAACAGTCCCTGCTTTCATGGGACTTTCACGACTTGGCTGGGAGTGCTTTCTGCTCAGGTAAGCAGCATCCACTTGCAGAGTGCTTGTCGGGCTGTCCTGAGGAAGCACACAAGTGAGGGTGGGTAGAGAGTGCTGTGCACATCACCAGGAGCTCATGGCTGCAAATGTCAGTCCCTCTGGGGCAGAGCTGTGACCGTGCCTTTGGGACTGCTGAGAAAGGGAGAAGCTTCCTAAAAGGACTCCCTGGTTTAAGAAGTGTACTGGGGATGGAGTGCTTGTGAGATACACTCTACACCAGCTACAGCCCCAGATTTCCTCGGCTCTCTGAGGGTTTGATCTTTCCAGTGACCCAGGATGGAGGGCTGCATCTGCATTGTATACGTGAGGAATGGAATGTGTGGGAGCTGCCCCCAGGTGTGGTGATGTCTGTGGTTTTTGGAATGGGTTTAGGGCGGTTCTGTAGGACCCAGCCTTTGAACTTGACCACAGAACTAGGCTTTGTTTTTAAGGTTATTTATGGTTTTAATTTTGGGACCAAGAAGTTTAATGACAGAGTAGTCTGGAACAAAAGTTCTTCAGGATATTATGTGTACGGCAAGTTGGATGTGCCCTATTGATTGGGAGGGTCATGTGCTTACAGCACCATTCTGTGAGCTTGGTGGGCATTCTGTTAGCACCCTAGTGTAATGTCCAGCCCTGGACATCGCCTCTCTGCCAGAGTTGGCAGTTATGCATCCTTGGAGGGTGTCATTTCTTTACATTATCCCTGGGTTCTGCAGAAGCTGCCAGTGCACCATCTCTCTATTACCTTACCTGGACAACTTTTCATGGTGCAAAAACATGAAAATAAGCCAGAAGCCAAGAAGGAGCACAGACTGGTATAGTGTTGTCAATGCCGTTGCTGTCTTGGTTGGAGCTGCTGGCTATCTTAAAATGTCTTGAACTATGTGTCCTTGCTTGTTCCTGATAGCCATTGTCATCCTTTTAATGGAGTTCAGTGTGTGAGAGTGTCTTTGTTCTTTGTGAGGTTCCTACAGTTGTGTATTACTCCTTTAAATGTGTATCTGATGCTTGTCGTCTTCATAAAGGCTGTGGTTCTGTCATTTAAAATTTAATCTGAGTTTCTCACTATGTCCTTGTTTGTCTAATACCATTAACAATTCAATTATAGTCTTTATCTTCTGGGAATTTAGTGTCCTTTGTTTTCTCTATTTTTTTCTGCCTTTAGTTTCAGTGGCCTCTGGAAGACTTTTTTCTGTGTCCATGGCTTGCTCTGGGGGAAAGCCATACCTCATATAGTGCTAGTGCTGAGATTGGGCAAAGGACATCACTTTGTGGGGTGTCCATGTGAGCCTGGGACACTGTTATGTCCTTCTATGGAAGCTCCTCAGATTTAGACTCCAGCATGCAGTGTTCACTGTCCCTGACCCCTCATGTTAAACCCTGGCCTCCCTCCCCTTCCTTAGCCTCTGCCTGCCTGACGTGTTAGAATGCAAACTTGTGACTTTATCACTCCGCTTAGGGGCAGACATCCAGTAAAGGGACATGTAATTTTTGCCCTCTCTAATACCAGATGTTCACTTGTTGGCAGAAGTACCTGTGTGGATGCTACACACACCCCTGGTTATACTCAGGTTTGATCCTTCTGGAGAAAGGGAGGTAAAGGGTGTGATGCCTATTGGCATTTTGGTTTTAGCTGCTGTTCTAGTGTCCTAGAGGTGTGTGTGTCACAGAATTCCATGCCCTCCGACCTTGGTTTCTGTCCTAAGGTAAATTAGTATCCGAAAGGAGTTTATGTTTCCTTACTTTCTGTCTGCTCAGCTAGAGTGCTCTTCACTGAGGGCAGGGATGTTGTTTCATTGTGTTAGATAACTGGAGAGGACACAGCTAGTGCTGTGGTTGCTGAGTAACATCACAGCTGAAATAGCAAACAACTGCTTTTCAGAATAAATACAGCTGGCGGACCCTGTTCTGCAGCCCATTGAGAGCTGCGATTCCATCAACATCACTGAGCAATGGATGTTGGGTTAGATCCTAGGGATGTGGGGTAAGTCCACTGAGATGCAGCCCTGCTGCTCTGACTGCAAGTGCAGTTTGGAGGGCTCCAGAACCCGCACTGTAGTCACCTGCTGGCCTCCCTACTCACTTCAGAATCACCAAAGCCACTGCTCACATCGTTGGTGTGATGGGCTTGTCACAGACTACAAAGGGTCAAGGGCAGACTGCCGCTGTCAGTCAAATGTTCCTTTGCTGAACTACGTCTTTAGCCCCGCCTCCTCTTTTCTGAGACCTGTCTTGTTATACCAGCTCAAGCTGGCCCAGACTTCTGTTACCAGCTACAAGTATGTTATCTTCCTGCCTCAACTGTTCAACTGCTGCCATTATAAGTATGCTGCCAACATGCCTTGCTAATTCTGGTTTTGTTTTTTTAATGGGGATGTTTGCCTGCATCTTGTGTTCACATTTTGGAGTTTCCAGGATTTGTAGAAGACCCAGCAATGATTCCATGGTGATATGGATGAACTGTCCATAATTCCAGGTCAGGCTTTTTATGTGGATTGTGAAGTGTTGTCCTTCCTTTAGACTCGTCTTTCTGTGACTGGGTATGCACGGCTCTTGACCTTCCCAGCTTAGATATGTCTACCCAGTTAATAGGGATCTTCTGGGAGTATAAAAGGTTTCTTAATCCCCTAGCTCTCCTTATACTTGGCGTGAACCGGAAAGCAAGGCTTCTCAGTGGTGCTTTATGGTCCCTCCCCTCCTACCAACCCCTTCATCTGGCCTCTCCTCAGAACCTCTAGGACTTATGAGCCTTTGCTGCCTGTAAGAACCTTTCCCAAATTTCCAAAGCAACCCCTTCACCTCCTGGTTTCAACTTAGAGTCTTCCCGAGTGTGTATTCTCCTGACAGGATTCCCTGTCATCTGTCCTGTACGATGCTCATGTCTTTACAGCCCTACCACTATCTAGGTGTGCTTTTGTGTTGTCACCTGTACCTTCTGCCATGTGATCATCTGGACAGGAGACTGTCTGTCTTGGTCACCAGTGTTGCCGCTAAATGAGAGAAGGCCAGGGTGTGCACACAGAGGGCTTAGTGTGTGAAACACAGTCCATAGAGAAGACCAATTTTCCTGTTAACTCTTAAAATCTTTACAGTTAGAACGGACAGCTTCTTGGAACAGACTGAATAAGGCCAGTCTGGGAGGGCAAAGGAGGACTCTAAGGCTTCTGCTCTGCAATGCAAGTTTATCTTCTTCTCTCCAGGCCTGAAATGGAGGCCGTTGGTAATAAATTCCCAACTTCTAGGTTGGCAAGGCCTAAGCTGCATCAGGAGCAGCCTTGCCTGTGGGGCTTTTCGGAGGATCGCATTTATTTGGGTTTAGACTGCAGTGTTTCAAGCAGATGCCCTTTGTATGCAGAACTCAGATGGAGCAAACGTTCACTGTTACATTGTAAGTCTGTGAGCATGAATGTTTAATGGAAGTGCTCACCCAGCCTCTATCATGGTGACGTATACAGGTGTGTCTAAAGGAAAAACTGTCAGGATGAGGAGACTTCACTTCTATATGCCAGTGACTTGAGGACAATTCTAATGAGCTCTAAAATGTTTTGTCAGTCTTGTTTTTTTTCTTAAATGCTGTGATGGCATCTAAAATTAATACACCATTTTTATTTGCTAATATTTACCTCGGAAATGCTATTGTCAGCTTTGAAATTCTTGCTCTTACTGTCTTTTTATAAGTTTTAAGTGAGTCAGAGGTCCTGGCCCCTGAACCAGAAGGACACTGGTGTTGTATTAATGGCCACATCTTCTGTGACCTGTATGATGCTGTTTACTGGCACCTGAAGGTGGGCCCTTGGCCAGTCGTTGTGTGTGGACTCATGCTGCAGTGGCAGTGTTGCTTGTGGGATTGAAGTGTTAGGAGTAGGGCTCCAAAACAACAGGGTCTGTAAGGAAGGGGCGTCAATGTCTGCCTGTCTCGTGCAGTTACCTCGTTACCAAAGGCCTGTGTTTTTAGTGACTCCAGCCCTCTGTCTTCTTTTTTTATTAAGGGAAAGCAAACAAGGCTTTATTGAGAAGGAGAGTGGGAGCCTTCTGTGGCAAAGAGGGACCTCTGGAATGGGTTGCCCTCTAGTGGCTTTCTGATTTGGCCTGCCCCTCCTCACCAACACTGCATGTGTCGCTCATCTGTGAGTAGCTTTGCCAGGTGCTGGCTTGGCAGAGACCTATGCTTCTGTCCAAAAGGAGCTGTCTATTAAATCCAGTCCAGCAATACAAACCAGAGTGGAGTCCAGCTACAGTCAGGGAGAGGGACAGCAGCAGTAAAGCATCAGACACAGAAGTAGGGCTTCTCGCTGACCATAAGCCAGCCTGCTGTGTCATGCGATACGGAGTAGGCAGAGGAGTTGAAGGAGGGAACAGCACTAACAAGGTATACTTTCCTAAGTGTCAAGGTCTGCCCTGTGTCTAACTGTGGGAGCTCATCAGACTCCTCCCTCTTGGCAAGTGAGGATCAATCGGTGAGGGTCCTCTGCTTAAAGACGCTGTTCCTACTGATTAGTGGAGTGTCCTACTTAGCATTTCTAACTTCCTTCTCTGTTCAAGCAGCCAACTCACTTGTCTTAAACCTTGGGTTGCTGGTTCATTTTTTATATCCGGCTGTGTCCAGTTAGTGCTGCCTGTTTGCACATGGGTGTGAGCTATCCCTGGAGCACAGACAACTCACCAGTGGCCACAACTTCAAAGAAACACGACTACTTCTCTAGCTGACATCAGTTGCCAATAGCTTTTCATCTAGAGGCTGGGCCTAAGCTGTGTCCTGTCCTGAGGCTGCCTTCCACAGCACCGCCCCAGCCTCCTGCCATCTACTCTTTCTGTCCTCTTCTGCACGCTCTCCGTCTACAGTGTGATGTTTAAACAGTTCTCGCAAAACGTTTGCAGTGTATTCAGGCTGTGTAGATACAAATAACAGGAAGAGAGGATGGCACGACCGTTGATAAATGACTGTCAGTAACGAAGACGCCATTGACTCTCAGAACAGCTACCGTTAATGTAATATGTAGCTTCAAAAGAGGTAGGGAATAGTTAATAACCTCTTGTAGCAAAAGGGAACAGCTTGGGGAAATTTCCTGTTGGCTTTTAGCTTTTTTTTAATGTAATTTAAGCTGTCCCATATAGAGTTGATATACGTTGCACACAGTACCCACAGCCGTTTTGAGATGGCAGCTCTCTAGTGTCCTTTCCTCACTGGGCACCTACCCTTTCCAAGGAGTGGCCCATGTCTTACTGTCACCAAAGCTTGCTTACAAACCTGTAAGTAGGGGTGAGTCATGGACTGACTCTGCATCTCCTGCCCCTGTAATGTTGGTGAGATTTGTTCATGTTGCTGGGTGTGGCAACAGGTTAGCCCCTTTCATTGTTCTGTAAGCTTTTTTTGTAAACATTATCATTGCCCCGCCCTCCCGTTTTTGAGATATGGTTTTACCTTGTAGTCCAGGCTAGCTTGGAGCTCTCAATGCAGCCCTGTTATAAGTAGCCTAAGTATATTTGTTTTCCTGTGGACATTACTTGAATATAGTGTCAGTTTGCTTGCTTCAGCCTCCCAAGCACTGGGATTACAAGTGATGCCAAGCTTGAAGGCAGCGTGCTTTTCATTCTGTTCTTCTGTTCACACAGACTTTGGTTATCTGCTGGGCTTGGGCCGTATGCTACTTTCTTCTCTCATTGCTGTGACAAATGACCTAAGTGAAAAAGCTCCTTAGAGACTGTATGTACCCTGTAGCGTCACATTACATCCACTGTCAAGACACAGAGGAGGAGTCTTAATGTTTCTCTCCTCTTTTGATTCAGTCCAGGGCTCTAGCCCACATTCTGGGTGGGTCTTCCCTTTTTAGTTAAATTTTGGGAAGTGCCCTTATGTCTCCTATGTGATTCTACATCCAGTTAAGTTGACAAATAAATTAACCAGCATGGGCAGGTGAGAGACAGACAGACACAGACAGAGTGTGTGTGAGAGAGGGAAGGGGAGAGTGTCAGTGAACATGAGTGTATATGCATGCGTACTCATGCACACATGTCACATGGCATGTGGAAGTTAGTGGACAGCTTTGCGAGCCAGTTCTATCTTTATCTCTGTTCCCAGGATTGAACTCGGATATCAGGTTTGCATAGCAAAGACTTAAATCATTGGGCTGTCTTACTGGCACAGTTACAACTAGTCTTATATCTGTCTCCCTGAAGACATACATCTTTCTTCTGGGCATTCTCTTGGGAGAAGGATTGTTGAAATACTGAAGGCTGCCAGTTTGGTCTCAGTTGACATTGCTAAACAGTTAGTTACTCCAAGAGCCCCAACCAGTGGGCGCTCTGACCAGCAGTCATTTCTACTTGTTCTACTTCTTCCCCAGCACTGTGGGATGTGGGGTGCTGTGCACTTTTAGCTTTTATGGTTCCAAGTTACACTGCTGACTGAAAGTGTAAGCATGTTTCTGTTTGCTTACTAGTTTGATATCCTCTGTCAGAAGAGCTGGTCAGTCTTCTGCTTGCTTAAAAATATATTTTATCCAACCCTGTAGATCTGAAATTCATCCTATAAACACAATATATATCTGAAATACATCCTGTAAATCAGTATAAAATTATTAAATATTTCACATAATTTTAAAATAATTTTTTAGATCCTGTATTTTAGAAAGTTATATAATATTAATTTTTATGATTGTGGTAAAATAAATAATTACTTTCATAGTGTTCTGTAACCTTCATTATTAAGTATTTCTTAAGCTTTTCAGGACATTAAGTCTTCATATGAAGTAGTAACTGCCTGCTGCCTCCCTGCCTGCCTGCCTCCCTGCCTCCCTGCCTCCTTCCCTGCCTCTCTGCCTGCCTGCCTGCCTGCCTACCTGCCATTGGCTGATTTTCGTTTGGCACTCTCTTGTGAATGTGTTCATAAGATGTGGGTTTGTGACTTTTAGTTTGTAGCTGGGGAAGTCACTTTCCAGATGCTGTTTTTCAATAAATAGACTTTCTTAACGTTAAGGATGCCTGTGTTACTGGCCTCATCTTCAAGATAAGGCAGCGCTTTTTGTGTTTGTCTTAAGAGTTTTTTTTTTGGTCTGGGCCAGAAATTCTCAACTGTGAGAGTTTGTCCCTTGGGTGGTGGAGACACTTTTGGCTGTCACAGCTGGATCATGAATGCTATAAACATCTTACAGTGCAACAAAAACTGATCTGGCCCTGATACCAACAGACTGAAGTTGGAGCTCAGGCCTAGGATAAGATGTGATACTATGTTTATTAATGTGGTTGCTTTTGGAAGTATTACAGTCTCTGGAGAGAACTTGATCTTTCCAACATGCGTGACCCTAATCTTTTGTTTAAAACAAAACTTGGTCTTATTTATGATGGAGAGTTTTGTATGGTTATATTGATGGATGGGACGACGGTGGTAGTGGTGTTTGGTTGTTTAAAGGCAGTACATGAGAGTAAATTGACCTGGCTTTTGAGAACGGTAGATACTGTATCCTTTCCAGTCTGACCACTGAGCAGATTTCATGCAGGCAAAGCACTGATGCACAAATAGAATCTTTAAGAATTGCTTTAAGATTACAACTGTAATGAAAACCGAGATCCTGACTGCTCTCCTGAACAATGGCGTAAGTTCAGGAAACAACTTGACTGTGAACTGTGCTTTTATCAGAATTGCCGTCTGCTTCTTGGCACAGTGAGATGAGTGACTGGATGCTTGCCGGATGGGGAGGAGCTTGTCCTCCATTTTTATCATGGCGGTTGAGTTGTGTTTCCACCTGTCAGGTATGCCGCATGTGCCTGTTTGGGGGCACAGACTGTGGTAACCTGCATAGGTGCTTAGGAGAGGTGGGGAGGCACACTGAGCTCGTGGCAGCTGGGACGCAGCAGGCAGTGGTGGGAGAGTGGTGTGGACACACTCTCCTCTGGATTCACACCCCGGGCAGATTCAGACGATTCTTAATGCTAAAATCTACGAATTTTAAAATCAGAATCAATAGCTGTAGGGTGGTCAGATGAGGAGACTCATGTCTAGGCTGTATTATAGGATGGCAACTGTTCTACTGTTGGTGACCCCTAGAGGATTGTTTTGATAATTAATAAATCAATAACATGGGTTTATTAGACTCAAGGTTTTCTTTTAAAACTCACAAATACAAGCTGTTGTATAAGGTACTGCTGCTGTCTCTGGCATTCTTCTGAACTTGTGAGCGCTGGAGGTGGAAGGAGTGTGAGCCTGGAATTAGAATACATTGTGGGGGTTGTCAGGTAACTTAGTCTGTCTCCTCACCCAGTAACAAGAGTGCCAGGAACTGGCTTATGTTTGGAAGATTGCCCGAGAAGTTTAAGACTTTGTGTGGTATAAACTTCACCAAATGGTAGGGCCTGCTTTGCGGACTTTTTCTAGTGATTTTTAACCATGTGTTTTCTAGTGATTTTTAACCATGTGTTTTCTGTGTTATGTTCATGTCTATGAAGCACCATGGCAGGTAGATGGAACCTAGGTGTAGGTCCTGGAGTTTTTTCTAAGCCTTAGTTTATATGAAATGGAGTTGGTGATAGTGCTGGTGGCATGGGGGCATTTAAACCCATTAGCACCTATAAAATCGTGAGCATGGTTATGAGCCCAACACCTCTGGGCACTTGAGAAGTGTGTGTTCTGTCAGAGCTGATTTGGATGATAGTGAAACCCGGGACTGCTCAAGCCACTCCCACCTTGTACTGTCACCAGATGGGGTTAGTTCTTAAGGCAATGCCCTGGACAACACATGTGTGGTGAGCAGGTTCTTAACTGCTGCCACTGCTGCCAGAGTGCGTTTGCAGCACTTGTAGGGCATAGTAGACACTCCAGAGAAAACCAGCATGGCTTTTGGTGTAAGACACTGTTTTCAGCTTTTTCCTAATTTTAAGGAATGTTTAAATTTATATTATGTGTGTGTGTAGGCTGACACGGATGCAGATGTTATCAGACACCTTGTGAGAGATGGGTTTCTTCTTCTCTACCGTGTGCATTCTTCGGGGTTGGATTCAGGTTGTCAGACTTGGCAACAAGCGCTTTGACCCAGGCTCCCACCCCTTTTTAAGTGAAACTTTTTTGAGGTGAGGGGCTGCTGAGAAGCAAACCCAGAGTCCTCCTCATGCATTGTAGGCAAGTACATGGCCACCAAACTGCAGTTGCTTCTCTAAGTGGAACTTTAAAAAACAAAACGGGCAAGTTGTGTATATCATGTGTATGTATATCCGATAAGAATAAATAAACAAAGTGGGAGTTGGATCTTTTCTATTTGACAGAGTTTGTGGGGAGCCAGGTAGAACCTCAGGACCCCAGAACCCTAACGTGGGTTTGTTCTCTGACCTTGCTCTAGAGGGTGCCTGTGTTTTATAATGGAAGGCTTAGCTAGGCAGCCATGCTCTTGACATTCTCCATGGTGCAGAGCACAGCACCCAGCCCCTGGATTTAGAGCAAGCAAGTATGAATGGCCTGCTTCCCTTCCTGCGTCTGCGGTGTGTTCACACAAGGGCCAGCATCCTGGGCCGCAGACCTAGAGCATCATGCTGTTCCTTCCACTTCACAGCTCTCCTCTGTTTGAAGGAATGAAAGCCGGTGTGTGGATCAGAGACCAGGATAGATTATCCCTTAGTACTCAGGGCCTTACGGAGGTCTTCCGCTTACCTGGTTCTCACAGGAAGTCTGGAGAGGGATGCGGCTCAGATAAGCTCCTGTGTTGGGTTGGTTCTGGGTAAGGTCCAGCAGAGACACACCAGTGTGACACATTGTAACTGGCCCGAGTACATAACATGTGTTTTAAAAGGCTTGCATGTGGCCTAGAGCCATGCATTTGGAACTAAAATAGAAAAATGCGTTCTGAGGTGAGTCAAAGTAGAGCATGACGGAAAGAGACAGGAGAGCAAGACCTTGTCATTACACGAACAGCAATGCTGATAGACCAAAACCTCCTCCAGCTCCACTGACTGCACTTCTGCTTCTAGCCGAGGAGAAGCAGGGTCTCTTCACCAGGGCCTTCACTAGTCCCTTGCCCTCACCAGTCTTGTCTTGTCTTCTCCTTTTACCTTGCTCCTTGTAGCAGAACACACCCTTGTAAAGACATCTTCCTTTTTTCTTCTTTCTTCCTGTGAACATGTTCAGTCCTCCTCCTTAAAGGCACAAAGGGGTGGAAATACCAAGTGCCTTGTTGGAATGAGGGAGCCAGGGTTTCACCAGCCTGCAGCAGACATACAAGGAGTGAGAAAAATCATGCAGTTGTTGGGCAGCCCTGAGATTTCACTTTACTGTGGCAAATCCTAGACCATCTTTACTGAGAAAGTGTGATGTGCTTGTGTGAATTTTCTTAGATATGTGTACTTGGAAGTTAACAATTTTTAAAAATTTGTTTTCTAGAGGCTTAAAACAACACATTTCTCATGTTTTCTAGAGACTTAAATCAACATTATCTTATACTCTTTTTAGACTAGGAGGACAGGTCTGGCCTGGCTGGGTGCCTGCTTCCATGGCTCTTACAGAGGCATAGTTGTGTGGGTCTGTCTGAAGGTCAGCTCCTGAGCTTGCCTCTGACTGGCTGGAAGCTGTACCTCCTTAGCGCCATGGCTGTTTCTTGTTGTTGGCTGGAGGCTACTCTCAGTTCTTTGCCATATCAGGCCCTTATTTTGTTGTGTTCGTGTTGGTTGTATTGGAGTTGAGCCAGAGGCCTTGTATACTCTAGGCCTTGCACTGCATCACTGACCTATGTCCACAACTTTTCCCTCTGAGAAGGAGTCTTACTGAGTTGTCTTGTCTGGCTTTGAACTCACTATATAGCCGAAGAAGACCTTGAACTTGTGACTCTCCTGTGTCGGCCTCATTATAAGCTGGGACTATAGTCCTCTGCTACTAGGCCTAGCTACACCCTTAGGTTTTTAACATTCTCAGAACTCACTGCCCTCTATGGTGGCTGGAATGAGGTATCCCCATACTTTATGGTGGCTGGAATGAGATATCCCCATACTTTATGGTGGCTGGAATGAGATATCCCCATACTTTATGGTGACTGGAATGAGATATCCCCATACTTTATGGTGGCTGGAATGAGATATCCCCATACTTTATGGTGGCTGGAATGAGATATCCCCATACCTTATTGTTGCTTGAATGAGATATCCCCATACTTTTATGGTGGCTGGAATGAGATCTCCCCATACTTTATGGTGGCTGGAATGAGATCTCCCCCATACTTTATGGTGGCTGGAATGAGTTCTCCCCCATACAGCACTTGAATACTAGTCTCCAGGTTCAAAGCTTCGCACCATTTCCAGTTCATTCTTTACTTCCGGCTTGTGATTTAAGATGAACACTTTCAGTTCTCTGCTTCAGCTACCATACCTACCGCTTCCCTTCTGTGAAAACCTTTACCCTTCTGGAACTGTAAGCCAAGTAACCCCTTCCTTCTATAAGTTACTTTAGTCTTGGTGTTTTGTCACAGCAGGAGAAATGTAGCCTTCCTCCTCTCATTCTGTTAGATTCATCCGTTAGTAGACTGCTTTCCTCAGAGGAGAACCTCTTCATTTCTACTTTATTTACCAGCGATTCCTAAGTTCTTTTTTCCTGGAAGATGAAACTCATTGGTGTCTCTCAGGTATCATAAAGACTGAGGTTAGACAGGTGAGCTCCGTAGGGCCCACGTATAGAACTACCTGTCCCCGGTACCTCTTCCCTAGACTACATCCCTACTGTGGGAACTTGTGTGTGTGGGTGTTGCCAGCTTTGCCCTTTTCACCCTCCACTCTCCTGTACACAGTCCTTGAGCAAGCACTTCCTATTCTTGCTGTGCCTTATGCTCTCTGCCCCAGATGTCAGAGCTTGGCCTTCTCTGGAGCCCAGCCCCCTGCCACCTGCTCTGTGTGTCATTGCAAGACGAGCTTTTGCTGACAGGGCCTGCAGCCTCTGCTTTGTAATTCCAGCATGTGCTTGGTATCTTAGTGTATGCTATCTTCAACATTTGCAATCCAGCCTTGGTGTTACTTACTTGGGGAGGGCAGAAGGCCCTCCTGCTATTCCATCCCCATGGAGACTGGCACATGACAGACAGCATTGCTTTAATGAGTTGGTGAAGTGAGCTCTGCTCCATGTAAATGTTTCTGCTTGGATGGAAGGCTATCCTGGGACTCAAAAACCCAGGAACCACACAGCTCTGAGGTGGGGCAGTGTCCCAAGGGAAGGACATCCTGAGACATGGGAACCCTGGAACCACACAGCTCTGAGAGGAAGCCTCTCCCCCCTCCACAGAGGCATTTCAGTTCCCAGTGAGGGTACTCGCAGCTGAACTCAGGAACCTCAGTGCCACTCTACTTCTTTGCCTCCTCCCTTCTCTTCATTTCTTCTCGGCTTATTCCAACGAGAGAGTCACACCAGGCAGCAAATCTCATGAAAGAGATTTATTGGAGGAACCAAGGTGTGGAGAGAAGGAAGAATCTAGGGACGGCTGCCCTCTTTTCCCCGGAGTAGACAGCAGGGAATTGAACAAAGGGCAGGGCTTATGTAGGAATTCTTAGGGGCAGAACTTTTCAGCACAGAGATCTCCAGAGTGAGGATTGGTGGGATTTTCTGTTCAGGGATTGTGGGGGATTGTGGGAAGCTCAGGAATTGGTGGATTTTTCCTGCTCAGGGATTGGTTGATTCTTTTTTTCACCCCACCCCCCCACACACTCCCTTTTCTACAATAGGCCCATGGGTTAGGATGGGAAGTTCTTCCTAGCCGCAGGGAGCTTTGGCTGAGGTGCCATCCTTGTGGAGCTGCTCAGGGAGGCTGGAAAGGAGGTGATGCCACTGTGTAAGCTCCTGTGGGACATGAGGACTGCAGGCTGAGGCAGGAAAGGAGATGCACCACTGTGGACAGTTCTTGTAACGGCTGCAGACTGAGGAGGTGCTGTGGCACTGCCATTTTGACAGGAGCTACCATTTTGACAGCTCCTTTGGGGGCACCTATGTGTCCATAGGCTAGGGCAGGAAGGAGGGGCCAGCAGCCTTTGATGAAGTTTGTAGCATGTCACTTAGGGACTATACTCCAGAGTGTTTTGGTGGAGCAGAGGGAACATGGACCATCCCTGGTAAAACTTGTTCCACTCTTGTGGCCTTTATTATTTCTTGTGCAGTAATATAGTTACTTTTTACATTACTTTAACTTGGTTATTTTTCCAAGGCTAATAAGAACCTTTCTTACAGATTTTATACCTGTTCCTTTTTTCTTTTCTTCTTTTTTTGGTTGTTGTTGACATAGCTCATCCTACAGTTCTCACACCTGTCTGCTCATGAGATTTTCACAGAAAATAGCATGTTTCATTAGTGCTTGCTTTTAAAAAAAAAAGGCAAAGAAAAAACAAAGGACAATATTTCATGTAGCCCAGGCTAGTTTCAAACTTGATGTATAAGTCAGGAATGACCTTGAATTCTTGATCTTCCTTGTTTCTCCTGTGCTGTTATTTGGCTGTGCACCACACCTGGACACCGGTGGTTGGCACAGGGTCTGGTCCGTTGTTGTTGTTGTTTGTTTGTTTTTAATGATCATATACTTTAGGCAGATAGATTGAAAGATATGGTTCTCCTGACGGGTAAATCTTTTACCAAAAGTTTTCATTGAAACAAATGGAGAAGCTGTCTGGTCTGTTCTATAACCAAAGGCTTGTCGATGCAGATTGTAATAAGAACCTGACTAGAAGTGCTCCAGGCGTTCCCTTCCACCCACCAGGTTTCCTCAGAACCGCTTGGGCCTAGCTCAACTGACATCGTTGTCATAGTTTCTGCCTACTGTTCCCATGGAGCTCATCGTTGGAGGCAGGTAGAGTTCTGTTGGGGAGAGAAGGCCGAGTGCAGGAACCGCAAAGCAAAGACTTGGCCCACCTCAGTGAATGGGGATCCGAGCAGGCACAGGAGGCCAGGGTGTTCCAGCACTTCCGATGTTCCAGGGCTCCTTGTTTTCTGCCACTAGTCCCCTGGTGGTCATTGAAATCGCCCAAACCTTTGCTCGCTCTCTTTCTTCCTTCCTTTCTGTCAGTATGTTCCAAAGATGTTGTCTTTAAAGGGTTGAAGAGGAATCCACACAGTGGCCGTGTGCATGACAAGATGAGTGAACATTTGCTCTCCATTTGAACTGTATTATGGTTCCTAGGGACGCCAGACAGTGGCAGCTGTGACCAAGGGGTCCATCTGTAGCATCAGCACCTGAGTTGCTTAACATTCTAGCAGGAGATCTCAGGCCAATCTCTTACCCCTCCATGGCCTTTAGGTTTCAGCCTTCCCTGCTAGCCCACCCCTCCCTCCCTTGCCCCCCTACGAAACTCTTATTTGTGACTTGATCAGCGTCAGCCTTCTACAGACAGAAAGTATGAGGGTAGGAGGCCAGATCTATCTATCTTGTGCCCTTGTTTTCTCTTCCTTTCTGGATAGACCTCATGAATATTTCCCAGATGAAGGGATGATTGAGTGGTGCTGGCATAGCAACTGAGTAGCTGTTCACCGTGGTGTGAAGTCAGAGCTAGAACTGTTTTGCAGGCTGCATGTGCTAGAATTCAGAGGTCATGAGAGGTCACATGAAAGTTTAAAAGGAAGATTAATCTTAAACTTTGTTGAAGGACTTGGCTAAATGAATCAGTGGGAGGGGGAATTATTCCAATCTGGAAAGTGTGAAAATGGGCAGGAAGACTGTTTCCCACTTCAGGTTTTCTGAGGGATAAATGATAAATGGCTTAAGATGACTTCCAGATTCTGCAACTTGTTCAGGGGCTAAAAGGTGACTAGAAAGAACAACGGTCATTCTGCTGAGCAGAGTTTAATTGACACAGCCAATGATCTAAAATCCTATGTTGGAAAATGTCACTTCATTATATGTGTCTGGAAGTGCAGATGGGGAAACAGATTTCTTTCTTTTTGCAGTAGATTCATTAAGTGTTTGGGAAGATTCTCTTTTGCACCAACTCCAACAGAGTAGTTTGAAGCTGAGATAACTCAGTTGTGCAGGATTGCTGTGTGCCACTGTAAGACTCTGTCAGCACTGTGCGGTCTGTCAGCAGGTAGGTGCAGGACACACACACACACAGCGCCTGCCCCACAGTCTGTTTGAGGTTGGATGATGGTGCACTGACACGCATAGAGCACTTGGGATGGAGAGGAAGATGGGAGCTGCTCACACTTAGCGAGCTCTCTCTCTGGGCTAGGAATCTTCTCCAAGTGCAGCAGTCCTAGCCACTTGTCCAGGTCACTCCTGTGTGGAGCTGGTGCCTCTTGCACTGAGGATGATTGGAGTGGATGGCAGGAGGTGCACACCAGTCTCCTGTCCCAGGACTCCTGTCCCAGCAGAGCTAAAAACCCACCACGGTCTTCATACCATTGCTACTGGTCATCCTGGAAAGGCAGTCTGCTGACCTTTCATTTCGTAGCAGATTTGTTAGCTCCACACACCTGGTGTGGTGTCATTGCACGTGGCATTGCAGAAATCATTTACATGGAAATTATTTCCAGCCTTGTTTCTCTTTGTTTGCAGCCATATGATTGAAAAGAAACAGGGAGTCTTACAAGTAAGACCGTGCTTACTGTGATGGGTTCCCTGGGCTACCTACCCATGGTTGGTGTGCCCCTTCTGTGTTCCCAGGCAGTCCTACGAGCCTCACATTTGTCTTTGGTGTATATGTTACCATTGACAGACCCAAATATGCCTTCCCCTTCTTGGTCCCTGAGTTGTGGGAGTCTGCCACTACCTTAAATTGGCCTAGTCATGTCCCCATCTTTGGCTTCCTTCATTCTTTTTCTATGGAGAAACCTAAAGCCACGTGACAAGAAGTCCTGTCTTCCTCTCAAGTGTCTTTTTCTTCTTGTCCCTTAATTTACAGGCTGTTCCTGGTGCCTTTGAAATAATGATCTGGTCATCATTTATTCTTCAGTCCCAAGGTGTGCACCCTGGGTTTTCCCTAGTCAAAGCCAGGGAACTCCCCCAGGAGGTCTCCAAGAAGCACCTGTTCACTGACTGGTGTCTTTATTCTGCCAAGGGTCTCTGGTGCTGTCATTGCTGTATTGCAATACAAATGTTTCCAGAGGTCCTGGACTCTAGGTCCAGCCAGCCTATTTTTCAAAACCTAGTTCTGAAATCTTTTCTTATCTGCGACTATGGTAAAACATCATTTTCATTTGAAAGATGGCTCAAATCAGTGTATTGGCTTCTTAACATTCTGTTCCAAGTGAACAATTAGCAATTCTCCATTTTCTACCTTACACTTTAAAGATAGGCATGGATTAAATTGGAAAAATTGTTTCTAGAAATTGGATTTTTTTTAACAAAATGGGATTACTTTTAGAATGTGAGCTAGTAATTCCTCTGGGGTGGGATGGTGAAACACAAGAGTAAAACCCATTGCAGAGTGTTGCCAATGAAGCATTTAATTAGGAAAATGTAAGGTAAAGTGCTCTTGATGGAGAAGGTAGTAGTCAGCCTTGCATAGCCCCATGGAGTGGCGTGTGCCCTCTATAGTTTGGCAGTTTGGCTCTCTTCTCCTTTTTCCTTTTTTTTTTTTTTTTTTTTTTTTTTTTTTAAATCTTGTGTCCTGTTTAGTTAAAAGGTGAAGTTTTGTGTTTCAGAAGAATTTTTTCATTACTTTTTCACCCAGGATCTTTGAATGCTAAGACTGCAGCAGCAGTGACATCCTGGTCCTCGTCTCTTCCCTTACCTTAGAGCAGTGTTTCACACAGGTTGTTGTCTAGTTTGGCTTCATACTGAAATGAGGGATTGTTTTTTTCTTCCAGTTCTGGCATTTGAACCTAGGACACTGTACAACATCAGAGGCCCTGGCCCAGTGTATGTCAGACAGCTTTCTTCTTTAAAATGTGTGTGTGTACTGGGTGCGGCAGCAGACAGCCTCAGATGTTGTTCCTTAGAAGCCGTTCACCTTGGTTTTGAGATAGGTGTTTTCACGACCTTGCTGTCAGTGGGCATTTCCACCAGCCAGTGATGGTGTGCATGATGTATGGGTTCACGCAGAGGACGGATGGCATGGATGCCCTGAAGACATCAGTGTGGCCGTCCTCCTGAGTACTAGAAGGCTCCAAGTGCTGTACCAGTGTGGCTCGCATTCCTCAGAGTCCTGATGAGCTGACATCTGCGAGTTCTTGGATTCTGCAGTGCATCCCTAGAGTTTATTTCTTATTAACTACTCACAAACTATTCCATTTGTTTTATTCGTTTTTGTTTTTTAAAACATGTAGCCCAGATTGGCCTTGAACTCGTGATCTTCTTACCAACATCTCCCAAGTTTACAAGCTTGAGCTATCCTGCTGAGCTTCTTAACTCCCTTTATGCTGAAAGGCTATGTCTTAGTTACTTTTCTGTTGCTGTGAAGACATAGTGATCAAGGAAGCTTATAGAAGAAAGAGTTTATTTGGGGCTTACAGTTTCAGAAGTTGGAATTCATTATCATCATTGTAGGGAGAATGGTGTCAGGCATGGCACAGGTGTTGCAGCTGAGAGTTTATATCCTTATCTGCAAGTAGAAGGCAGACAAATTAATTGGGAATGACTTGTGCTTTTTGAAACTTCAAAATCTGCCCCTAGTAACACATTTCCTCTAAGGCCACACCTCCTAATCCTTCTCAAACCGTTCCACCAGCTGGGAATTAAACGTTCAAATATTGGAGCCTATGGAGGCCATTAGAAATTCAAACCACTAGAGGCTGAATGTGTACCTAAGGGTCCAACATTTATTTTGCTATCCACATGACAACTAGGAGAATTGAAAGTAGCCAAAAGATGTCATCACTATAGCTTGGAAGTAGACAGATTCAGTGATTAATAAAATTATTCTATGAGGCTGTTGTTATCATGAAATGATAGGAATTTCAGATAATGGAATATTAGAAGTGGCTAGAATGCCAGTATGGCATAATTCTGTGAAGAAAGTACCAGAAAACAAAGTGTGTATGTGGCCTCTATGTTTTAAAGTATAAAAAAGGAGGGGTGTGTGTGTGTGCGTGTGTGTGTGCGTGTGTGTGTGTCCCCACAAAGAATCAAGGCCAGGGCCTCTCTCATGCTTCTGAGCTGCTTCCAGAACCAGTATTTTTCTTCTCATACACTGTGAGGGGAAGTAGACCCCATGATAGCTAAGAACATCCAGATTTGAGACCATTACTAAAGATTACAACTCCATGTGTGCCTTTCCTGCCAGCTGTTGATCTTGTCATTACTGCTGGACATGTAGCCATGTAAGTCATTTTGTAACTTACTGTGGTGAAGGAATTCACCGTGTCATGCATTCACCGTGTCAGAACTCCAGCAATTCACACACAAGGAGACAGCTAAGAGTTTCCTTAAACTCCTAAATACTGACATCTAGGTTGCTATTCCAGCTTCCTTGGTTATGAACTGGGGAGCCTGGGCCATCCTATTAATTTCCCTGTTCCTTGGTTTCCTGGACATTAGAACGAGGTTGATGACTATTGTCTTAGTTAGGGGTTTACTGCTGTGAACAGACACCGCAACCAAAGCAACCCCATAAGGACAGCTTTTAATTGGGGCTGGCGTACAGGTTCAGAGGTTCAGTCCATTATCATCAAAGCAGGAGATGGCAGCATCCAGGTGGGCATGGAGCAGAAGGAGCTGAGAGTTCTACATCTTCATCTGAAGGCTGCTAGTAGAATATTGGTTTCCAGGCAGCTAGGATGAGGGTCTTAAAGCCCACACCCACAGTGACACACCTGCTCCAACAGGGCCACACCTTCTAATATTGCCACTCTCTGGGACCAAGCATATGTAAACTATCACATTCCACTCCCTGGCTCCCATAGATTTGTTCAAACACAGGTCTCTGGGGGCCATACCTAAAAATAGCATAATGCAAAATACATTTAGTCCAACTTCAAAAGTCCCTGTAGTCTGTAGCAGCCTTAATAGTGTTAGAAGTCCAAAGTTCAAAGTCTTTTCTGAGATTCATCCAATCACTTAACTGTAATCCCCAAAGCAAAACAGGAACCCAGCTGGGCAAACTCCAAACTCTGCATCTCCATGTCTGATGTCAAAGCAGTTTTAAGATCTCCAACTCCTTTTCATCTTTGTTGACTGCAACAGACTTCTTTCTTCTGGGCTGGTTCCACTCCCTGTTAGCAGCTTTCCTCAACAGATATCCTGTGTGGCTCTGGCATCCCAAACATCCTTGGGTCTCCAAGTCAACTTCAATTTCACAGCTTCTTGTTCCAATGTCTGGGATCCACACATGATCTTCTGGGCTCCTCCAAAAGGCTGGCGTCACTTCTCCAGCTCTACCTCCCTCTGCAGCACTCTAAGCTCAGGTTGATCCACTCCACTGCCACTGTTGTTCTTGGTGATCATCCCATGGTACTGGCATCTCCAATACACTGGGGTCTTCCTCTGCAACTAGACTTCACCAATAGCCTCTCACAGGCTCTATTCATGGTGTCAAGCCTCTACTCCTTTGCATGAGCTCTTCAGTTCTGGGCTGTCAGTTGCAACTGAGGCTGCACCTTCACCAATGTCCTTCCATGGCCCCTCACAGTGCCAAGTCTCAGCTGTTCTTCATGACCCCTCCATGCCTTCAAAACCAGTACCTCCTGGGTGACTCTCACATATTACCAAGTCCAGCTGCAGCATGAGTTACCACCTTGGCTTTCTCTGGAACACAGCTTCTTTGTGCTCTCAGAAAACACTTCCCAGAAGATTTCACCTCAGTGATGTTGATCTCTTCTTAATCACCACTCATTTCTTAGCTCCAGCTGACCAGCATCAATTGTCTAAGTAACCTCTCTATTCTTGACTCTAAAGCCAGAGCCCTATGGCCGAAGCTGTGGAGTTCTGCTGCAGGAGCTGGAACATGGCCCCTGTTCTATTACACTATCTCCAGCTTTCTGTTTTCCAACTCCTTCACTGCATAAGTTTGGCTGTCCTGGATCTTGCATTGTAGATCGACCTTGAACTCAGAGATCTGCATGTCTGTCTCCTCGGATTAAAGGTGTGTACCACCTTGCCTAGATCTAAATTTAGCTGGGTAGGATCTTGCCCCCATGTCCCTTACTCTGTTACCTCATAGAACACAGGATTTGGCTCCATTTCACTTCCTGGTACGCTTTTAGTACTCGAACCATATATTTTTCCTTTTTAAGCGTGCTATGCTTATTCAAAATGCTCAACCTGAGCTTAGAGTGCTGCAGAGGGAGGTAGAGCTGGAGAAGTGACGCCAGAC
The DNA here is from genome assembly GCF_011064425.1 of Rattus rattus. Classification (NCBI taxonomy): domain Eukaryota; kingdom Metazoa; phylum Chordata; class Mammalia; order Rodentia; family Muridae; genus Rattus; species Rattus rattus. The sequence goes on along the minus strand of NC_046160.1, from coordinate 125,804,830 downwards.
TTAACCAGAGAACAAAGTCTCTTTTGAGCTTTCTTAAGACTTCTTTTGTCAATGCAATTAATCTGAGTCTCTTCACCTTAGCTTCAGGCAGACTCTTGAGACAAGTGCAAAGAGTAGCCACATTCTTCACCAAAGTACCACAAAAACAGTCTCTAGGCCACATACTGAAATTATTCTCCTCTGAATCCTTGGGCCAGGTCTGCACAGTTAAAATCACTCACAGCAACAAAGTCTTCCATATTCCTCATTAGGATAGCTCATTAAGCCCCACTTAAAACATTCCATGACTTTCCAAATCCAAAGTCCCCAAATTCACATTCTTCCAAACAAAAACATGGTCAGGCCCATCACAGTGCCAACTTCTGTCATATTTAGGGTTTTATTGATGTGAACAGACACCATGACCAAGGCAACTCCTATAAGGACAGCATTTAATTGGGGCTGGCTTACAGGTTTAGACGTTCAGTCTATTATCATCAAGGTGGGAGCATGGCAGCATCCAGGCAGGTATGGTGCAGGAGGAACTGAGAGTTCCACCTCTTGTTCTGAAAGCAAACAGAAGACTGGCTTCCAGGCAGCTATGATGAGGATCTTAAAGCCCATAGCCACAGTGTCACACCTACTCTAACAGGGCCATACCTTCTAATAGTGCCACTCCAAGTATATAGTGGGACCAAGCATATGCACACCATCTCAATAATGAAGCCTATTTTGGAAGAATTTTGGTGATTAAATATACACAGGTAAAGTTCTTGCTAATAACCTCCACAAAATACAGAGCTGACAGTTGCTTGTACGCCTGCTCTTTTGGAGAGAGAGCACTTTTTTGTGTCTAGATAGGCCATTTTCTTCCTAGGGCAAGGTTTATAGGTACACTCTAGATGTCAGCACTCTATAAAGGAAGTGGCTGGAAGTGCGCACTCCTGACCCTGGTCATACCAGCTTAGGCAATGGAAAGTAAATGTATTGTGAAGCTGAAGTAATTGTCTGCTTTGTTTATTTGGTGGTATATTGTTTGAGGCAGGGTTTTACTTAGTAGGCCTGGTTGGTTTAGAACTCACTATGTAAACCAAGCTGGCTTTGAACTTGCATAGGTCTACTTCCCTCTACCTCCTGAGTGCTGGGAGTAAAGATGTTTGCCACCACATGCTGCTAGCCTGCATTTTGGTGAAAACATGTTCCTATAAAACATCCGCCTTACTACTGTTGATTTCTCGCTTTGTGGTGTTTGTTTTTTAATGTTGAGAGTGAGGTTTTGGAATTTTGCTTCTGAGTAAATATTGACCCCTTAATGGAGACCAGGGAATGTGGTTTGATTATGGTTGAATCACTGTCTGTGTATATGATGTGTGTGTGTGTGTGTGTGTGGGGTCTGTCTCTGTGTTTCTGTCTGTCTGTGTTCCCTGGGAGTGCTTCTCTCTGGGTCCTGGAAGTGGTGATTTGTAAAGTTGTCACTTCCCACGCTCTTGCCTGCTGTGCAGGCATGTGCAGGTGAGGTGTTTCTCAGGTGTCCTTGTCACAGCTGTCCTCACTTGGTATGAAGGTTTTTCTTAGTCTTGGAGGGAAAAACGTCTCTGAGGCTCTGAAGGCACTGGGAACTCATTGCTGTTGGCTAAAAGCCTGTCTCTGCCTCACCAGCTTAGTAGCAGGGAGAGGACATGCCCTAGAGTGGCAGCTCCAGGAACCTGGCAGGTCGCAGAGGACGGCCGGCCCTGGGTACCAGCTCTGAAAGTTCATTTGTCTGTCCTCTGGCTTTGCTGGGCAGCGGCCTTCAGAGGGTGTGAGTTTTGTATCTTCCTTTACCATCACAGGCACTCAAAACTGGCTGATGGAGCAGTCTCTTTCTTTTTTTTCTTTTTTTTTTTTTTTTTACATTTTTACCCTGATGTATAATTTATAATTGTCTACTGTTAACTTATTTTTAGTTTTTTCCTGAGTCAGTAAATATCTGAGTAAATAAGGAGTTGACAGACCGTATGGTTGGTTTAGGCCCACCTTGGTGTGTGGTGTATTGTCCTTCAGTGTATACACATGGTAACTAATAAATACAGGGTAGAGGTCTTTTTATACTATTTTAGTAAACTGCAATTAAATTTAAATTGCATATAGACTATAGATTCAGTAATCTAAAAGTATTTTTTAATGTAATAAACAATAGTGTTGTTCTAATTTCATATTTTAATTTATTTTAAGGTGATATATATTTGCTAGGAAAAAACTTTCTCTCCTTTGTGCGTGCGTGTGTGTGTGTGTGTGTGTGTGTGTGTGTGTGTGTGTGTGTGTAAGAGAGAGTGTGAGTGAAAAGCAGAAGGGTCTTGATTAGATGTGTATTGATGTAGTTAAATTTTTATTTGATCATATTGAGTGAGTTCGAAGAACTTTATGATGAAAAAATTCCCCAAAGAATTGAATGTAATCTGTGTTTAAAAATAAAAGTCTTAAAAATTGATTTTTTTCCTTCAAGAGCTGAATATATGAACCATGCTTTGATTCTGATTTATGGATTTCAGTAGATGTTTTATGATTTGTCCTTCTGTTAAACTGCTCTGTATCCACTTAGAAAATAAAACAGAAGAGGAGGCTCATTGACCCCCAGAACTGTGCTGCAGAGGGTGCTGTCCCGCTTGCCTTAGTCATGGCGTGTCACAGTCCGTGTCACAGACCAGTGTCTGGCCTCCTTTGTTCCCATCTTGCATCTCTCCTTCCTTCTGCCTCCTTCCAGGGAAATCCCATTTCCTTAAGATATTGTCTTAAAGGGGAGGGGCTCCATCCTGTCTCTGCTGGGTCTCTTTGTCTCTTTTCTCTTGTCTGATTTGGTGAAGTACTTATCAGTGTTACATCGGATGATGTTCTGTCAGAAACCACGCATCCCAGTTATGACACATACGCGACTGTGCCCAAGATCAAATATGAAGGTCTGTGTGGTTTCATCCTGGTAGCAGTAAGACAGATGGGGTCTTCTTTGGACTTAGGTGCGTCTCCTGTGGCAGATGAACCCATGTTCCTTTTAGTTTATGTTTAAGTCATGTAAAATAAATGTATCTTAATCATCAGTTTAATTACACACATTATGGCTTTTCATCAGAACAAACTTAGGTACAACTTAAGAAATGCGGGCCTGTGGCTGTTGAGAAGAGCAGTTGCTGGACTGCCCTTTGTATTTTAAGAAATAATTGGTTATGCGTTACAACAGTTGGAAACTCTTTAACATACAGTGTTTAGGAGTCATTTTTATGGACCGATCAACTCCCCTTAGCATGTTTGAATGGCTCTGTGGAGTGACTGGTATTTCAGGTTGGCCCCTGAAGCAGAGCAGTCCAGGCATAAGAGAGTCAGTGGAAGGGATGATGGGTTTCGGGAAGATTTGTGCTCTGGCCCTTATTGTGTTGGAATCTTTCTTTTTCCTCAGTGTTCTTCAGCCTTCGTTTAGGTTAAATTTGTTTCATTTGAGAATTGTTTTAGGAAGTACCTAACCATATTCATGCAAGTAACATTTTAAATGTTTGCAGCTGCTTATTTCCCAGTGATAAACACTTGTTCCTGTGCACAACTGTTAACCTCCGAAGCTGCTTTGCACACTGACTGTTTGTGGGTTAGGGATCCACGTAACAATGGCGTGTGTTGTTTGGTTCTTCCCAGAGGTTTGTTGTAGGAGCTTAGAATAAGACTGCCGCTGACTTGTGTGGTGCACAGTAACTGTTTATCTAATGTAAGTGCGCCCCGAATCACTCCTCTCTGATGATCCTGAGGAATTTGCATGCTGCATAGCAGCCATCTTCTTTTATACTTTATTAAATATCTGTCAATTATAAATATCAAGGTTTTACATTAATGTCAAGATAGTACATCAAAAATTCATGGAATATGTGACTTTTTCCAAGGGTATTTAATACTTAATGCATTTGTGTCATTTTTCTTTTCAGAGATATTGACAGGTTTTATTAAGTGTTTGTTAGGGAGATTTCATTTTTATCAAGGGACTATAAAGAGAAGCTGCATGCTAAATCAATTTTAAAAGCCAGAATATCATTCATTTTTCCATCTTCAAACACTTATAATCCATAGATTTTATTTAAATTTCTTCTTGGTTTATTTTTGTTTTATGTGAGTGATAGTTCGTGACAGCACTTTAATAAGGATCAGCTCTGCTGACTGCAGTGGTTTTTAATTTCCTTAAGCATCCCTACCAGACCCATGCAATATGGTAAATTCTTCAAAATGCCATACTTACATATTTAGCAATATTGCTTCTTTTTATTGAAGCCAAACAAACAATTTTAGATATTAATCTTTCCCAAACATAGTGATTATTTTGTACTAGCACAATATTACTGTTTCTTAAGGAGGGGCCTCCTTTGGATGGAAAAAGGAGTGCTTTAAAGGGTCACCTGGCTGTGCACAGAGATTCTAGAGTTATTTTAATTTTCACTTATTTCTGAAGTAGAGCTTTATATAGCCTAGGTTGGGCATTACTTCTAAGTAACTGGGATTACGTGTGTGTGTGTGTGTGTGTGTGTGTGTGTGTGTGTATTTGTGTCAACAGCCCTGGTTTTAGAAGCTCAGCCTTGCATGCTCCCCGTCTGATAGAAGCCGTGGCTGTTGTTTAGTTCCACATCAGCTATTTCTCATGCTTCAGAAATAATCGTTTGCTGCTTATGATCCCGAAGGAAGCTGGTGTCTAGTTTCAGAAGCTGCTTATTAGGGTTTAGGGTAGAGCAGCTAGTAAGTCAGGGCTCCTGCTGGCTCCTGTTGGGCCCCGCTCTTGGAGGTCTAGTTCTTGGGTCTATTTGAGGATACTTTGCACTGGTCCCACATATTCCTTTGTCTGGGAAACTATGACACTAAAATCAGTTGACCACCAAGAATGAGGTTCCTGTTTCAGCTGCAGAAAAGATCTTTAAAATGCTGGGAAAGCCATCAGGAAGAAGGAGGTCAGGCTCATGGTAGTTTACGCCCAGAAGGGAGTGGAGTATCCTCACCACGTACCAGGAGTCAAATAGACGCTTTCAGTTCACTTCCAATTAATTTTAAGCAACAGTGAAAGGGATTTTTTTTTTTTAAATTTCTGTTTGGGTATTAAATGAAAGTTGTTTGCAATCAACATTTGTCTTAGCTTTGTTCATTTTTATTTTAAATAAGGGAAGCCATTTATTTCCAACATTAAGTATTAAACATTAAATAAAAGTAGTAGATGAATTATTTTTGATATTCAAATACCTCTAAATCTTTAAAGACTACTATATTCAGATGAAAGGTACTGGCTTTGGTTTCTGTTTTTTTAGAAACCTGTGTTTATTTAAATGAGGCTGAGTATTGTGGGTAGGGACTGATGCACTCTCTCACGCTGCCAATAGATGGTGCTGGCGTCACAGTGGAGAGAGCCCTGCTGAGGAGGAAGCCACTGGCTGCCTCAGCTCCACATTTTGCTTCAATCTAATTGTTAAGTTCATGTGTCAGTGCAGACTGGCTTTTATACCACAGTCTGGGTACACCCTGTGTTTGGTTTTTTTTTTTTTTTTTTTTTTTTTTTTTTTTTTTTTTTGAGAACAGCTACTTCTCATGGTTTCTGAAAATGTTATATAACCACACAGAAAATGTACTTACACTTTTTTTTTTACTTTTTATTTTTAATGTTTTTATCAGGACTGTTAGTTCATGTAAGATATATGCAAACTGTTGAAGGCACATATTGGTTTAGATTTCTACCTTCTTGCTCCCGGAGTGGTCATACATGTTCTTGAGGAGTCCAAGGCTATCTATAGATACTCAACTGTTCGAAGAATCTTGAAGTTCTTTTCAAAACTGAAAACAGTCCATTTTTTTCCTATTTACTATTAGCCTTGAGAGAGAGGGAGGTAGCATTTTATTATTTGTGGTATTTTACAGGGATTTACCAACTTTCCAAAGGTGTAATAAGTTCCATAATTGAAGTGAATTACAATATTTTTTAAAAATAACATTTTCACATCATTTAGACTTTGAAAAGAGACATTTGGGTGTGCAAAGTTCTCAGTAATAAAATATAATGAAATTTCACTTTATTACAAATCAAAGGAAAATTGATCAATAGAATCCACTCTCTTTACTATTTTGAAGTTTTACTCTTCCTATCAGGTTAGTTTTGGGAGGAGGAAAAGGCCTTATGACGATTTCTATGTTTAAAGGAAAATCTGGAGTCTATCTTGGCTAAATGCAGTGAGGAAGAGGAAGATACACTCGTGCTCAGAGCCGTCCCCAGGCCCTGGCGCAGGCGGGGCATTACTGACCTTCCCCGGCATATCACTCCCCAACCAGACTCAAATGCCCTACCGGTCATGGGCTATTTTGTTTGTTTCTTTAAAGACTTATCTAATTCCACATTGCTAGTACAAATACTCATTTTATCTCACTTTGCTTTATTTATGTTGAGACGGGTTCTAGCTACGTAGTACAGGCAGGTCTCAAATTTTTGATCCTCTCTTCTTAGCCTCTGAAGTGCAGGTGTTTACTGGTGTGTATAGATATACCTGGCCCAACATGCATCTTAAAGATTATGTAAATACAATTTTACATTTTGACTTTTCTTCCAAAAGCTTAAAATGAGGCTAAAAAGAGGGGAGAAGCAGGCACCTGGGAGCTAACACCCAGTTGGCCCCTTTTGTAATATATAATTTCCTAAGATTGCACACCAAGGACAAGCTTTTGTTTTCTAATTGATTTACGGTTTGAGCGCCTTCTACCTCATTCCCTACTGCCCCGCACACAGTGCCAGCGAGCACAGTGCAGGGAGCAGTGATGAATTACAGTGCACTCGTGCTGCCCTACCTGGAGTAACTGTGCTGCGTGCAGAGACACTAGCGGGCGCAAGATCAGCTTCGGCAGATCTTGTCTCCAGCTCAGAGCAACCATGTGTTCATCTGATCACTCACTGCAATCTGTCTATCAGACTGTAATTGAAACTTAAGATTAAAGTCACAGTTACAGCTTTAATTTCTTAATTGAGACAAAGTTTTAAGTGCTTAAAGGTCTAAGGGGGAGGGGATGGTAAAAAAGGGAATGTAAAGCTATAAAATTTTCTTCCATGTATGAAGTCTTCCAGGACTTCAGCTTTATCAAATGTTCTTTTATCTAGAGAAAAAAAGTAATTTAAAATAATGCTGGTCTGTTTTGCCTTTATCTTACTTTTAAATTTTACTTCATTCTCTCACAAGACTTTACTTTTTACTTTGCTTGATTTCCTGTGTTTGATCCACATTTACTGTGTAAATAATTCATTTGCTCATAAGTCGATTGTCATCAAGTGTTATTAGAGAACGTAAGAGTTTCCAGCATACTAGAGGGCTTTTGTAAGTGTTGTTCTTGTGACATACAAAGAGAATAAAATCTAGTCAGAGAGCATGAGACCCCAAGATAGGCAAGCCCTCCCTGTTGGCTCTGCAGGCTCTGTGTTCCCTTCAGAGCTCGTGTCGTAGCAGAGGGTGTGCCCGCCTTTGTGAAAGTAGTCCACCTTAAACTGTGCAGTGTGCTGTCTGGGTTCCGGATGGAAGAATGAAGGAGCAGATTTATGGCGGCCGCTGGGCACAACAAATTAAGTTGACAGTGATGTATGAGGGCACAACAGCACGCTGATCCCTCAGCCGCGCTGCTGGACGCCTCCTGCTTCATTTGGCTCTTGTTAGGATCTGTTAGCAGCTGAATAATGAAATTCTGTTGACTGATTTCTGTTTTCTCTCTTTTCTTCCCACCTCTGCTTCCTAAAACTGTTCATTCCCAGACCCATCCTCATGCCAACAAACTGCCCTTGAAGGATTCTTTCACTTACGAGGACTACAGGTTTGTGTGAGGGTGGCTTCTGAGGATCTGGATGTGAGGGAAACTCGTCAGCAAGTGACCTGCTGTGACCACTTACAGTGTTGAAATGGGCGGTCTCAAAAGCCACAGTGAGCAGCTTTGATAAGCACTGGCATTTTGACAGCTGCCAAGAAACTGCTGTGAGCCTTCTAGTGGCTGAGGTAGCCAAGGAGCGCTGGGCTTAATATTAGTGTTAAGCATTGCTAAAGGACTTTTCTCTCTTTTAAGTAGATTAATATCAGTGTGAGGCAGGGATTCTTTTTGAATATAAAGTTAATGCACTATACTATGTAATAAAAGTGCCATGTTCCACGTCTCATACTCACCTACCTTGGAGGGTGTCTGAGTAGAGAGGAGAAACAGCACCCACTTGTCAGTGAGGCTCAAAGCTGGGTAAAGTCAGCATTGGGGTGAGAAGGGGAGCTGGCTTTGGGGACAACAGTTTCGTCACCATGCAGGGTGAGACCCAGGCTGCTCCTAGTTCCTTTGTGCACCCAGCCTGTGTGCAGGCTTTTTTTCCTGCCATTCTGCCCTTCCTCCTCTCAATCCTGGGTTTAGTTCAAATGGTATAAAAAAGCCTGAAAACTGGGAGCCACCTATAACCTTGGTTTCCTGATTGAGTGCATTCTTGTGGGGGTGGTTTTTAGACAATTCACTCTTAATTTGTTTATTTTCTTTTTGTTACAGGTGGGCCGTCTCATCAGTTATGACACGGCAAAACCAAATTCCTACAGAGGATGGTTCCCGGGTGACCTTGGCTCTGATTCCTTTATGGGACATGTGCAATCATACCAACGGCCTGGTAAAGATCTCTTCCTGGGGCTGAGACTGGGGGCTGCTGAGCTTCTGGGTGGACCTTCTCCTTGGCTTCCTCTCCCCTGCAGCTCTCACCAGGACAAGCAGAAGCAAACCTTGCTGCTTTCCTGCTTTCCTGCCTCTAGTAGAAGCTGGGTGTCCTTTTCATGCTGAAAACTGAAAACTCCAGCCTTAGACCACTTTGGGAATCTGCAGTGACTGCATTTGTGTGGTCTAAATCACAGCCCTACCTCTCACATTCCTTTTCTTGTCTTACTGGACCACAGGCTGAACGGGCCACTTTGCTTTTCTATCCTCTTACAAATAGGAATTTATTGAAGAAAACATTCCATCTTTCTGGCTTTCATTCTTATGGCTCGCTCTTTGTGTTCTCTGCTGACTCCTGTTTGCCCCTCACCCTGCTCTGTTCCTCACCCTCGATGGTTTAGCTGCTCTGCTCTGGAGCCTATGTATAGGGAGGTTTGTGTGCTAGGCTCTGGGCACAAGTGCAGGGCTGGCTGCCTGGTGGCTGGGAGAGTCAAGACTGGAAGGGTCTTCTGTGGCCGATTCTGTAAAGGAGGAGGGCAAGTCCTGTTCCTCCACATTCTTGGGTTCCAGATGACACGAGGCTGAAGCTTGCTCCCTCTGTGATGAGGACTTCCTGGTACTCACAGGTAGGGAGGTGACAAACCCAGCTCATCCTGAAGTCCTCAGCACGGCTGGCCTGCAGGGCGAGCTGGGTTTGATTCCTGTTCCGCAGTGCCAGCTTGCTTTGTTATTATTAGCAATATTATAAATAGATTAAAGAAATGCTGAAAGTGATTATTTCACATCTATACAGAGGCCTGAGCACATGCGCTGTGCACCAAACACTCAAGGCAAACTGTCTTCTTGCTAATTCTGGTAGTCTTTCAGATCTTAACAATATTTGAACTGTAGCAAGGAAGAAGAATTACACTTTTATAATTACATTTTGTCTTAATTTAGATATGCTTAATTTAATTAGCAGGACTAAGAAATAGCATGTTTTACATTTTCATTAATGAATATAATTTCTATATTCTTTGTTCTTTTTTCTCCTTTATAGATATTTTTTAAACTGATAAGCTCGAAATTTAAAACAGTTTCAAGTAGCTTTAAATATCTAATCCTTATGTTGTTTTTCCTCTTTATATAAACTAGATCACTATTTCCCAAACTGAATTGATCATTAAATTTTATGTTCATTTCCAATATTAAGTAATCAAAAAGAATTAAACGATACAGAAGTCTCTGATAAAATAAGGCGTTCCTTCCCCTGCAGTCCCAGTCTCCTCTGGGTTACCAGCTGCGTAGAAGGCTGCCACAGCTGAGGGTGCTGTCCCACTCTCTTCCGTCTTTGACTGTTTGTAGCTCCCTTCTGTCTGTAGTCATCGGCGTTCTGAATCAGGCACTGGTGTTATTTCCCTGCAGTGGCGCTGTGTACTCTTGCGTTACCTCAGGTTAAGGTAACAGGTAACTCTTGGCATACCTTTTTCTCTAATGTAATTCATGTGTCCTGTGATCTACCATGGTTCTCTGCTGACCCTCAGGAAGGTTGCTCAAGAAGCCACTATGTCATCCTTGTCCCACATACCTAACTGGACACCTTTGTTGATTTGTCTCTGTTGCCCTGAGGTTTTGTGGGACATTTCGTGTGGCAGTGTTTAAGGAGTGCAGCTTTCAAACTGTGAAGCTGTATATGATACTCAGGACCTGTTAACCTCTGCTTAGGATGAGGTACTTGATCCTTAAGGTGTGATTTTTCAAGCAAAGGCTTTTCTTCTATGTGTGTCTGTGTGGACTCTCCTTTTACCATTAGACTCTTACAGGTGAACTCAGGAGAAAGGTGTGACCCACTAGTGCTGTCCGATTTCAACAGTAGTCCATACCCTAGGGACACTCTGTGGTGACAGCAAGGCTGAAGAAGTGCTGCCTAGGATTCTGGTGAATGGGAGTGAAGTCCTTTGCCATCTGGAGAAGCAGGTTGTAAGAGGTTATGAGACCCAATCCTCAGCTACAGGAAATATGTCCCTGTGCGTGCGTTAGTGTATCTGTGTGGGTGGAGACCAGAAGTCAAGGCTGCATGGCTTCCTCTAGTGTTCTCCACCTTGTATTTTGTTGTCTTGGTTTGGTTTCTGATTTTTGAGACAGGGTTTCTCTGTGTAGCCCTGACTGTCCTAGAACTAACCCTGTAGTCCAGGCTAGCCTGAACTCAGAGATCCAGCTGCCTCTGCCCCCTGAAGGTATATGCCACCACCGCCCAGCTCCATCTCATACTTCTGAGACAAGGTCTCCCACAGTAACCCTGTAGCTTGCTGCTTTCACTAGGTGGTCCAGGAAGTTTGCCTGACTTTGGCCTTTGTGATGGTGTTAAAGATGCACAACGCTGTGCTTGGGTTTCTGTGTTTATTTAATTTAACAAATGCTAGAGATCCACACTCTTAATCTCATGCTTGCACAGCAAGGATTTTTACCCACCACACCATATCCCTAATTTTGGGAATGAGTATCTTTAAACCTTGGCCTGATCTGTCCAAAATTAGCAGAATTGAAGTCATTCAGTTTCCCTGAGAAGGATTCTGTGAAGGGGTTTATAGAGCATTGTGTGTGTTGTGATGAGAATAGCATGTGTGACTCTGTTAGTTGGGGTGGTAAAAAGCTCTCAAGGCCCTTCTGTTTAGCTTTTGAAAAGTCCACAGTCATTTGGATTCTAAGCTCAGGTGAAAACCCCAGTTCTTATAACAATGTACATGTCTCGCCTGCTTGTGACTTCTTGCTGTCCCTAATACCAGTGCAACCCACCTCAGTGCTTTGTGTTTGCTGCTGCTTCTGCTCAGACACTTGTTCCTCAGATGCTCATGACACTTAAAGTTATAGTCAATTGGGGCCAGCTACCCTGGGCATTCTGTGTAAGCTGAGTGTCACTTCTGTCACACAAGTCCCCTTCTTGTCCTGTGTGTACTTCCTACAGTGCCCATACATTATAATTCCTTTGGTTGGTTTACTTGTTTGTTTGTTTATAATGAAACAAACAAACCTGGACTGGTTTGTAGCCTGGACTGGTTTGTAGCCTGGACTGGTTTTGGATTTGCTGTGCAGTCCCAAATGACTGGAACTCCTTCAAGTCTGAGTGCTGGGCTTACAGGTGGTACTCCACTGCACCGGCCTCCACCCATTATTTTGGGAGGTCCATCATCTGTTGGTTTGAACTGACAAGCATATGCACTCTGGTCTAGGACAAACAGCAGGGCACATGGACACAACTGTAATCTGTTTCTTCAGTTTTTCCACTGTTGTTTCCAAGTCGAATCAACAAGAATGCATTTCTTCATTTCTTCTTCATACACAATGCAAGTAATGGATTTATATTGTGAGGAAATTGAAAGAAAGATGGAAATGGTTATGTCCTCTGTGTGTTTGAGGGAGTAATGTGTCACACTCTTTCTTCTATGGTGCTGCTTAATAGGTGAGTCTTTATTTTCCAGGATGCAATGAATGTGACCAAAAGAAGCCAGAATAAGTGTACACAGTCTGGGAGGTTGGCAGTGCTCAGAGGGGTGAGGCATCAAGATGGACTGTTTACTGAATCGGGACTCAATTCCCTCCCCTGGGAGTTTGTGCCTCAAGGCAGCCTTTTCAAAGGCAGTGTAGGTGTTAGGCACTGTACATCAAACACTGGAGACTCTGATTTGGAAAACACTCCTGCTCTCTTGCAGGCTGGGGGAGGCAAGTATGTAGGCGTATGTGGTGGTAGCTAGGGAAGAGAGAGGATGAGGGAGGTGAAATGGGGGGGGTGTTCCCCAAAAGACGACTAGTTTCTGAGTAGAGTAGGAGTTAAAGATGGCTCCATGCAAGAGGGAACAAGACTATGGCCTGCATGGCAGAGAACACCAGGCTCTGAGACCTCCTGGGACCTTGGCACTGTCCGGAATCACTACGTGATCAGCAGTGTGAAGGTCTGTGGTGCTGCAGCCTGTCCCAGTCAGAGGGGTTGGAAGATTACAGGTTGATAAAGCAAGGACAAGAACTAGTCATGAGGGAGAAGTGGATGTAAAGACTCCAGAGTAAGAGCAGTCACTTCTGTGTATTGCATACAGAGACCTTGCCAAGACAGCTGTGCCATTGAGGTCAGGATAGGGACGTTTCTGTACTGTCTATGCCATGTGGGCTTAGAGACTCTTAGTAAACAGAGAGGAACTAATAACTCTTCACTTGCCTTTGCTTACCTGAGAATTTAGGTGACTGTGATTACAGAGTAAAGTGTGTCTGTGACTTAGAAGCCACTCTTTTCTTCTTGATTCTTACACAGTAGAAAAACCCACTTTTTATGTGTTGCTGGTAAAAAGAGTCCAGGTCCTTGTGCATAGTAAACCAGTGCTCTATCACTGAACTAAGTCCTGCCCTCACATTGATTTCTCCCTGGAAAAAAGTTATATAAAAGTAAAACTTGTCGGTAAATACAGACCCCAGAAACACCCATGACTAGTGAACAAGCACGACTGCCAGTGTAGTATGTGTCTTGTCTTCTGTGGAGACCTTCCTCAGGGCTCAAAGGCAGTGGTTTTCATAGTGTGTTTGGTGGAGTTCCAGAAGTGATGCCCATTGTCTTTTCCAAGAGAGGTTTGTTTACTTTCAGACTTCAGTTTCCTGTACAATCTTTGGTGTGCATGGAAATGGCTGACATCCTCACCAGCTCTTTGCTTGAATGTTGAAAGCCTTTGCTGCCCTGTGAGCACCACTAGACACCTTTGTCCTGAGGGATGCCTGCCTCATCACCCTGTCTTTCTCTGCTGCCTAGATCACAACAGGCTATAACCTGGAAGATGACCGCTGTGAGTGCGTGGCTCTGCAGGACTTTCAGGCTGGAGATCAGGTAGGTTTCCGCATTCTAGCTGAGGGGTGGCTTTGTTATCCTTAGGAGGCATTGGCCAGAGGGAGGAGCTGGGACACTGATCTTTAGGGTTGTTTTCTGACCAAATCTTGAGTCAGAAAGATGCTTTGAATTGTACTTTGCATCCTCGAAGAAAACAATGTAGCTGTTTGCACTATGCAATACTATTAGCCAAAATAGAGTTTGTCATATAATACTGAAACAAATGTTTCCTTTCATAAGCTGCATTTCTTTATAAAGAGATGGTATTTAAAAGAGATGGGGGTTAGGTTGCTAAAACCTATGGGACTTAGAACAATCATTCCTGTCCTCTTAGACTTTCACTGTGATGTGTATATTTTTTATGTAATAATTTGAGTAGAGGCACAGTTAAATTTCCCAGTCAATTTGAAACACACATCTACAAATCTCTGTAATTATTAGTTTTACAACCCAGCACATAATAGAAAACCAATAGAGGCAGACACCGCTTTCCACTTGGTCTGCCCTTGAGAAAAACTCACAGCCCTGTTCGTGTGAAAGTGCACAGGCTGTGGAAGTGGCTTCTGACAGAAGTTAATTTAAAGGCCCACTCGAGAGTGTCCCCTGATTTGGAAGGAAAGGAGGACGCGGGACATTCTAAAGTACAGTTTAAGAGGGGCAGTCTGTGTGGAGAGGCTTAGCAGGCCGGGGTCAGTATGTCCCTGTGCCCTTCTCCCCCTGCCTCCTCGTAGTAGACATGTGCGTCTGGCTTTACTCTCCTTAGACATGGGTCTGGGGACTTAGAAGGGTTGCACACGTTCACCTTCCATGCAGCATGCTCTACCGAGTGGATGTGTGGTTACTATGGAAGCCGGCCTGCTGTCGTGAAGCAGTGTGAATATACATGAGAACTAAGCCTGTTGCTCTGCTCTGTTTGAAGAACACACACTAAGTTTGTTTATGTCCTTCTATTTTCTTCTTTACTGCATCCTAGATTTACATTTTTTACGGCACTCGGTCAAATGCAGAGTTTGTGATCCACAGTGGTTTTTTCTTTGACAATAACTCACACGACAGAGTGAAAATAAAGCTTGGAGTGAGTAAAAGTGACAGGCTCTACGCTATGAAGGCTGAGGTCTTGGCTCGGGCTGGCATCCCAACGTACGTAGAGAATATCATGGCTTGGCTCTTCCCTTTGGTGCGTGTGGTATTTCTATTATGTAGTGTTTAATCGGTGTGTTAATAGAGTTCTCCACAGTAGTGTGTCTTAACCCCTTTATCCCGTTACACAGCAGATCCAGACCTTGGCCGTGTGGTCGTTTACCAGTGCTTCAGATAGGTAGAAGGGTGTTGCTAGCACTCACAGCTAGTTCCAGGGGAGCTGGCCTGCAGTCCCCAGGTTAAAGAAGCCCTCTGGTGTCATTAATGTCTTTCACCTTGAAAAGGCTAACGACATGGATCAATTTGTTTTGTTTAATTCTTTGCCACCATTAGTTTCGGTAATGAAGTCATGATCCTCACTGATTCCATGAATTTCTGGTTAGTTTCTTTAAATTTTCTTGCATTTGAGGTGTGAAGTGGTAAAGAGGATGAGAATTATGATTTATTAGTTCTCCGGGGACTAGAGGAACCATTCTTAATGAAAATGGATTATCTGAACTTTTTTTTATTGAGCTTGTCAATATTTGATTAATGATAAAGTGTGAGCTCAACATGAATTACTGTTAATGTTCGTAAGGACTGTGGGTGTGTGTAATTCTCTACTGTGAGGATGTGACCCCAGAGGCAGGTCAGGCAGCAGGCATGCTGGCAAGAGTGGCCGGTGCCTGGCAGGGCTTCCCCACCCGCCAGCTTCATGCTTTCCCAGGTGCGTGCCTACCATGTAGTGAGGCTCAGCTCTGCTGCGTGAGGGCCCGGGCATCTTCCTCTGGAGGAACTGTGGGCCTGACCTCAGATTTTGTTGTTTTCAGATCCAGTGTTTTTGCATTGCATTTTACTGAGCCACCCATCTCTGCCCAGCTTCTAGCTTTTCTCCGAGTATTCTGCATGACTGAAGGTAAAAACAGTTTTTTTCTTCTTAAATTGTAAAGCATGGGGAGGTGGCTCAAATTACAGATAAAATTCTTAAGATGGTAGGGAAGGTGGCAATATTGGAGAGAGAACTAATCTGTTGTCCACTGGGATTGAAGAGTCCAAACATCCTGGGATGGTAAGAAATACTGCAGACAGCACCTGTATAAGACAAAATGTTCCTGGCCACAACTCCATGTTTCAGACCCAGGAAGGACTAAATCCATGTATTGAGTTTTCTGCTTGCTTAGGACAAGTCCTCTGAGCCGGCTGTGCCCAGTGGCCTGGTGAGCTCGTGCTTTCATTCACACCCTCGACTGTGCGCCCAGTTGCTGGTCTGGGGCTTTCATCCGTGCTGGGGCCTGTTGTTTTATTCTACCTTCAACCCTACACAGAATGGCTGGGCTAGAGAATAAATGATTTACTGAACAGATAAATGTTTTTCTAGAACAAAGCCACCTAAGTGTTAGGGAAGTGCAGCTGGCTAAAGCAGTCATTGCAGCCATTGAGATGTGGCTGTCCCTGCTGTCTTACCCCATCTCTTGTGGGTTCAGGGCTTGACAGGAAGCCTGAGTGTACAAGAACTTAGTCCTAGAGTGTAGACAGTAGAGACGAAGCTATCGGGAACCAGAGAGAGACAGGGTAGCTGTCCCTGAGGAGCAAGCACCTTCCATCACACAGAGACTTTTCTGTGTACAGGCTAGGGTGGTCTGTGGTATTTTCTTCTATATTTAATGAGCAAGGAATCTAGGGGGGTGGGGCGGGGGAGGAACGCTGGTAATGGCAGTCCCTGTAGCTTGTGCCATGCCCAGTGTTCAACACGGTGCTTCCTGTGTTTTTATCTTGTGCCTTGTAAGGCGTTTCCTATCACGCTGGTGGAGTCTCCAGTTCAGAGAGTGTGAAGAGTGAGAAAAGGGCTACTCAGCTAATGTCTGGTGGCCTTGACCCAGAGCCAACCTAGCTACTTCCAGAGTCCATGTCCCAGACAGCCCCATGTTCCTGCTGATGTGCAACTGATAGAATTCATGGGGCAGTTCTTGGTGTATTTGCATGTGGTGGTAGTGGGGGAAGGTAGAGTAGGAGGAGGGATTCCCTGTAGACACAGGCAGGGGACTGTCCTTACTCAGCCAGCCAGACTCAGGCCACCTTGGGCCCGGGAACCTCTGGGAAAAGGATGACAGGGACAAGGAAGGTTTGGTGTCTAGGTCAGGCCAGTGGCTGCTTTGTATGGCTTGTCTGCAGCCATGGCGCTGGGAGGCCAGGAACAGTGATGGCAGTGGCTCAGAACTGGAAACTTCTGGAAAGAAATTTCTGTTTCTAAAGAAGCTTTTTTTTTTTTTTTTTTTTAAGATCTTTATCTCTATGAAAGGTTAAGCCTGAATTTTACCTTGGAACTAGATAGTCATTTTTAAAACATCAGATAACATGCCCTTTTTAAAAATCTCTTGTGTTTGGTGCTGTTCTGTAGTTTCTCCTCAGTCGTCAGAAGACAGTTTGTCTTCTCAGTCGTCACAGACAATCGATGGAGTCTGAACCACTCCAACTAATACTAATAAAGTTTGGTTTGCTGGCAGCACAGCTCCCGATTTGAATTGTAAATAGTGACAGCTGTAGGGCATTTAGCTCTGAAAGGGAGACTGTCTCACTGTTACATAAGCAGCATGGGTGTGTTTGTTGAACTGAACAGGATGGGCAGGAGAGGAACGCTCAGAGCCATTGCTGAGCTATTCTTCTTACACACATCTTTGAGGTATTGAGAGGCTGTGTTTCTGTGTGGTGTAGATTGCTGAGAGGGAGAGGGAGAGGGAGAGAAAGTGGGAAGGGGGCAGGCAGGCTGACTCTGACTGAGACTGACTCACTTTTCTTTGAGTCAGGTTTCTACAGTCCATGTAGTTGCTTCTCCATCTTTGGCTTAATGGGGTGTGTAGTTACCAGGATGACAGTGGCTCCCAGTATCTTTAAGATGTTATTTTATCTTTTTTATGTATGTGTGCCTGTATGTCTGTCTGCATACCATGTGTGCAGTGGCCACAGAGGCCAGAAGAAAGCGTTGACTGTCCTGGAACTAGAGTCACAGATGGTTGTGAGCTGCCATGTGTTGCTGGAAATAGAGGCTGGGACCTCTAGAAGGGCACCCAGGACTCACCCTGAGCCTTGCCTTCTACCTCGGTGTCTTTGACACCAGGTGGTGAGGTGAGATCTTTACTCCAGGGCTAGCAAGAACAGTTCTGTCAGAGTGAGGGGTGTGGCCATAGATGTCTTCAGACATAGTCTTCCGAGCCTGTCTCCAGGCTCTCAGTGTCCCTCTGAAAGACGCTGAGTTGGGCATGAGTCAGTACCGCCTTTCAGGGAGGCCTCACTTGACCTCCTGACCTGGAACTTAGCTATGCCTCTGCTCGGAGAGGCTGGAAGATGACGGTGCTGGGGGACGTAGAGGACGGATGGCTTGTCAGAGTGAGCTGTGCTGTCCTCCCGACTGACTGCTATGTGTGTCTCTTGTAGAGGAGCTGAAAGAGCACTTGCTAGGGGACAGCGCCATTGACAGGATCTTCACTCTGGGGAACTCGGAGTTTCCTGTCAGCTGGGACAATGAGGTCAAACTTTGGACATTTCTGGAAGATAGAGCCTCACTTCTTTTAAAAACATATAAAACGACAATTGAGGTAATTAGATGAACGAAGATCATGCTTTGTCATGTTTCTAGTCCTTAATTCATTCTGATTCTCAGCAATGTATATGTGACATTCCTTATTTGGTGTCAGTGTTTCACAGTTTATCATGTTGATTTTAATAGCACTTGATAAATTTTACACAGTTAGTACTTTTAAAAACTATCTTTAATTCATGATACCACAAATATAAGCTTTTATTCCACCCCCACCCCCATCCCTCCCTCAGCTCTTTCTCTCTCCTGTGCACCAGCACACAGAGGCTTGTCGTACAGCCAAACCCCCGTCCTGTTTTCAAGACAGAGTGTCACTAAAGTCATCCAGGCCTCATACTTACCACCATGCTGACAGTCTCCTGACTAGCTGAGATTACAGGCTGTCACCAGGCCTAGCTGGAAGACTTGTTTCTCTCTTCTTTTTTAATTTTTAGCCTTTACTCTAGGCCCACATGGGGCTCCCGTCACAGAGATGAACGCAAGTGACGCCCTGCATTCTGTGTTGGCTCCATTTAACTTGGCCTTCGCTCTGTTTCGAGAGTACAGACTTACGGTAACAGGAGCCCTGAGTCAGCGACAGTTTTGACGGAAGTGTTGGGTCATTCGGCGATGTGAAGCCTCAGTTTAAAAGCTGTTAGCACTCTGCTCTCTCAGGCTGAGCTGCTGCTTGATGCTGCTTCGCCAATGTAGAGTTCTTGTCATTAATTTGATGTCTCTCGCCCCCCCAGGAAGATAAGATTGTCCTGAAAAACCCTGACCTCTCTGTCCGTGCCACAATGGCCATCAAATTGCGCTTGGGTGAGAAGGAGATTTTGGAAAAAGCAGTGAAGAGTGCAGCCATGAACCGAGAGTACTACCGCAAACACATGGAGGAGAGGGCGCCACTGCCCAGATACGAGGAGAGTGACCTGGGGCTGTTGGAGGGTGGTGTGGGGGACTCCAGGCTCCCTCTGGTCCTGAGAAAGCTGGAGGAGGAGGCAGGCGTACAGGAGTCTCTGAGCCTCACAGAGACTGTCAGCAAAGTCAAGGCTGCCGAGAATGGGCTCCTCAACGGGGAAAGCTTGATCCCTAATGGGACCAGGTCTGAAAATGAAAGCTTAAGCCCAGAAGAGAGTGAAAACACGACAGGAGACACGGAAGAGTCTTCAGGAAGCATGGGTGCGGTGAAGGAGCGGCTCTGAGATGCTCACGGATCCAGTTGAGCAGAGGTTGCAGACAGCCCACCACATCACCGTGCTCCTTGTTAACATTTTTCTTTTCGCAGAGAGGAAAATATGTTTTGCTGCTTTATATAAAGTGATTTTTAAGTTATTATAAAGATCTAGCTTCCCTTATTGATTAAGATTGCCATCTTGCTTCTGGGCGGAACAAGGTAGTGAGGAGCAGCAGAGGGGAGGAGGCGCCCTTGAGAGACTGCAGACCAGCTGTGGGCAGCGCCGCTCTCCTCGCTCCACTCCACAGTGAGCGCTGGCGCTGCTCCTGCCGAGGGAGTGGATGGTGGAGGTGAGGCCCAGCGAAAAGAAAGCTGGGCGAGGTGGTTACAGAACAGAGTCTGGGCAAAAGCTTTTATTTTTTTCCTTAACAAGAATATCCCCAGTACCAAAAGAAAAGGGAAGGTGGCAACCTGATTTTTAATGGCTTAAAATGTTGATGATGATCCTAATTATATAAACACACACATATATCTAGTAATTTCTAAGGATTTGTTTACTTTTTGTGTTCTGTTTTGCTGTATTAAAAACTTGTCCTTTACCTTAAATCAAAGTAGGCCTCGCGTCCTCCTGGGTTTTCACGCTGGCTTTGTGTCAGAGAGGTGCACTGGCTCCAGTGATGGCAGTGGAGTGCCGTAGACACTGCAGCCGTGGCTCACGCACGGTGTCGGGATAGGCGGCCCCCTGGATTTCTGGTTTCACAACAAGCTAGAGATTTTCAAAGCTACCCTTTTGAGTAAAACCCCTTATTAAAAGAAAAAACATGACTGGTGTTTTTGTTTGTTCCTTTTCTTGGGGAGTAGCGCAGGCCCTGAGTTGATCCTTTAGCAGAGCATCTCACATGCTCCCTGACCACTGGGGAACACTGCCATGTCCCTGGCTGTGCTGGTCACACATACAGAGACTACATGGGAGTTTGCCTGGTGCCCAGAGGCCTACAGAGGCGCTGCCCCTTTCTTAGCCTCCAGCAGTGCTCCAGGGGGATTTGAGGTTACCAGGAGTAGATGGAGGGAGATAAAGGCTGGCTTTCATGGGAAGTGGGGTTTGAGGCAGTGTCCCTTTGGAGGGGTGGGTAAAAGTCATCTGCCTCCAGAGCCTCGAGTTTCTAGTCTACTGATTTGTTTATAGTTTCCCTTGGTCGCATATCCATATCATCACTGGTATCCAGACTGTCAAAGACAGGGTTCATTTTGGAAACCGCCGTGTGAGTGATTTTCCCTAGTTTGATAAGGACTGTGGAGATAAAGGTAGCTGTGTAGCAGCCCTGCTTCCGTTCAGAGAAGGCAAGGCCCTGCAGATGATCTGCTTGGCTCTCTGCTCTGGGTTCAGATGGGCAGCACATTGGGTGGGGTCTTGAGTACCACAGACAGACTGGACACTAGTGTAGGCTTGTGCGAGGCTGGGGCCATCTGTAATTCTGGCTGCTACTGTGCCAGGACATGTGAGACCAAGTCTTTTGTCAGCCTCATTCCAGGGACAGCTTACCAGAATGCTACCTGGCATGTGGAGTTTGCATACTGACCTGTGCTGTGCTCAGTTAATGCTGCGGAAAGAGTGAGTTTTGCATTAATCTGCCTTTAGGACAGGTTTTCACTGCACTGAAGGTCGGGCCTTGTGCACACACATGCAATCCCAGGGTAGAAAGGCCATCGTGCACGGGACACTTACAAACTATCTGCTGGGGAGTTCGAGTAAGATAGAGCTGCTTGAGCCAAGATTCCAGTCTCTACGGACACCTTTGGTAGAGACACAGTGACACCCATTTCTGGGGCCCCGGAGTCTTTCTGTCAGTTACTTTTCCATCACAAAGTCTGCGTCATTGGCCCACAAAGTGACTGTAGTGTGCTATCCGAAGGCAGAACCGATGTTGAGCAGTGCTGCTCTCCAGAGCCCTTGGCTTCCCCACAGGACTCTGATGGTGGGAGATTCAGGTGGTCTGCCCATTCATGGCAGAGTGCTACTCACATGGGACCCCAGTGTCCCTCCCACTCAGAGGTGGAGAGAAAGTGATCAATTCGGTGATGTTGGAGAACCCTCATTGCCGTAGACATGGCAATGGGCCTTCCTCTCTCCTGCGTCACAGTAAAGTTTTCTTTCTCCCTGGAACCTTGGGACAAGAGGCTGCTGAGGCCAGTCTTGGAAGTGCCATCTGTAAACAGCAGGAGAGTCACTGGCCTGCAAAGTATCCAGTTTTCCCTGGAAACTGACCATTGATTGTTTTCCTCAAAAAGTTTCTAAATCAGGCCCACAAGGTGCACACTCAGTTGTTTGAAGAGAGATGGGACGCTCTATCTATCTTATCTATCTATCTATCTATCTATCTATCTATCTATCTATCTATCTATCATCTATCTATCTTTCATCCATCTATCTATCTATCTATCTATCTATCTATCATCTATCTATCATCTATCTATCTATGATCTATCTATCTATCTTTCATCCATCTATCTATCTATCTTATCTATCTATCTATCTACTATCATGTTGTTGAATAAATATTCACTTAAAATGAGGAATTCGGGGTGGAGATGAAGCTTCTCCGTAGGCAGAGTATTTGCCTAGTGTGCACAAAACCCAGGGTCCAATCCTTTGTGCTGCGTAAACAATTTGGTGTCAACATTTATAATTCCAGCACTGAGGGTGTGCACACAGGAAGAGCCCTGGGCTGCGTAAGACACTGTCTCTAATTAAAAATAAGTAAATGAAACCACCAAGGGCACTGGAGATATGGCTGGGTGGGTATAGTGTTTGTTGCACACACATGTGAGCCTGGATTTGGATCCCCAGTACCCACTGTGAGAAAGGTGGGGGTGGATACGGGGATCTTGAGATCTGCTTAAAGTCTCCCCAGAGACTGCTCTTCTGATGACCCGGTCCCCTTTGCCATACGTTAGCATTCTTTCTACCCTTGGAGCCCTCCACCTTCCACTCAAGCCCAGACCTCCCCAGGGTACTGCTTGGACTCAGACATTTACAAGGTGTCTGCATTTGAGTCTGGAAGCAGAACTGTTGCCTAGGAAAGCAGGTAGACCTGAAGCAAAATGCTGACCCCTACCTTCACTGTGCCTACGACCCAGAGCAAGTGTCTTGATGCCCAGGGCACGATTTATATTCATTCCCTCTTTCTCTTCTCTCATTCTCCCATTTTGGAAAAAAAAAAAAAGTTTTGTTATGATAGCCCAGGCCTGAAACTCCTGATCCTCCTGCTTCAGCCTCCTGATTTCTAAGACTATGGTCCACGCCCCTACTCCTGAGTAAGAGGTTTGGATGTCTTGACTACAGAGTGAAACGGACATAGGAGGTTATTGGGAGGGTGCCACGGGTATAGTAGGATTCAGCTCCCCGGGGCTGTGGAAGGAATGATGGGATAGCATGATAGGGTAGGACAGGGCTCTCTGGGGGGTAGAGAACTCCCACCAGATTCCAACACATGGCCGTGACTCAAGGCTGCTGTCATACACACCCTGAGCATTGAAAACACTATTTTATACATATTAATGTCACTGTGAACTCAACTTTCACATCTTAAAGATAGCTCAAAATAAGCCCCAAGTGTCGGCGGAAATGACAACTGACTCAAGTCACAGCGAGAGATGGCAGTTAGAGCCGCATGCACCCCAGTCGGACAGGTCTAGAAGTAATAACCACAGCTGGCACTGAGCATCCTCAAGTGAGTCCTAAGAGGTGAAAGATGGGAACCTGTTATTCCTGAGGAAAAAAAAATCACCAAGTTTATTCCGTTCTGGTCACTGATGTTTGTTGTTAGTCCAGTGATTTGAGTCTGACACCAGATAGACTGACTGCTGGGTACACGCAGCCAGAGATTCAGTCCTGACAAACCAAACAGCACAGCCCCCTCAGCCCTACCCAGGGCTCAGCACATGCTGACACACAGCCTACACCAGCACACTTTGAACCGGCAATTCAGGAAATCCCGTGAGTGGATGACCTACAGTTTTGACTTCCTTCCTGGTTTCTGTGACCAGTTTTGTTTATCTCAAGCTGCTTATGTCAGGTACAACTCACATCTGTTGGTGACCGTTTCCCAGTCTAGAAATACAGTTGAAAAACAGGAGTATACCTACAGCAAACGTAAGAAAGCAGCTCCCACGGGCATTCAGTGGCTCTGCAGGCTGTCTCGGAGGAAGCCAGGGGTTTCTGTAGCAATTAAATGGTCTGATTGGATTCAGGGGGAGTTTTATAATTGCTCACAGGTAGTAATTTATTAGGATGACTGTTTCTCGTGACATGTGTCAAAAAGGTCAAAGTTTATACTTCCTTGGACATTAACCTAATCTTTGAAACTCTAAAAGTTACACTTTTTGGTCATTAATTTTTTTTTTACAAGCAGAGATTTTGACAATTAACCCAGTTAATAAAGGTCAAATTTCAATTTTTTCCAATTTCTGGAGCATTTAACTGCTTCCCTTTTGAAAGTGGGAAGATAGCAGATGATAAATAGTTATTAAGTGAGTAAGGATGTAGCCGTGCTGTCAGCGTGATGATTATGAAGCAACTGACCCTGGAAGAATAGAATCGCTGTGTATCTGATGGGAGGGAAAGGAGATTACATGCCTGGGAAATAGAAAAATTAAGGCCAAATAATGTGCGCTGTGGATAGGATAATGTATGTGGCTGATTACCTCATCTCGGGGTTCTAGCCACTCAGTCATGCAGCCTCCAGCCTTCAGCTCTCCAATCTGCACGTTTCTAAAAGAAGCCATATCTGCGAGCAAGCAGTGAAGTACAAGCTGGGTTAAGAATCAAAATGTCACCTCCGTGCTGCAGCCAGCCCTCACACAGAGCCACACGAGCCAAGAGCAGTGTAGCCAAGTGGTGTGCGAGCTTTCCCTGGGGAGGCAAGAGTACTCCAGAGTTGGCACCTACCACAGACCTAAGAAACTGTCCAATTCAGGTCTAACCAGGTTTTGAACCAACGAGTTTAGTTGGAATTACAGGTAGCTTATGCTTAGCTCCATCACTGTCTGTCCCAGCAACCATTAACAGTCTGTATATTCTTGGGGATGGGTGGGGACTTGTGAGCCCCACCTCCAGAAACCATTAATTGCTGATAAATTCTGAGGAGAGGTGGGACTTTGGAGCCTCTCCCGTCCGTGACAGGAAGTTAACCAGTCCAATCATGTACGGGTTCCCTTTGGGTAATCGCAGCTGTTAACAGTTCAAGAGAGCAGCTGCCGTGTCATGCTTGGAGGCAGGGGTCCACAACACCAAAACACAGTGACCAGAGGTTAAGGAAAAAGGCTGAACAGTAGTAGGAGCCTTACGGTTCTGGCCAGCTCTCTTGCCGTATACCAACATGAACACCCCACACTGGACCTTGGAAGATATGAGGGAAGAGACTCATGGCATGGGAAATGGGCATTCAGAGGCCTCTCAGAACACCTGAGCAATATCAGCCAGTCCTCCATCACTTTGGACCTGTGGGAGGCCCATCTTTGACGGTGTTTCCCATGTTCTGTGTGTGCCCCCTGGTGGCAGTGCTTTCTGGAGAAGAGGACAGCTACTATGTGGTCCTGTGAGAACCCAGGAGAAACCTTGCCACCCCTCCTGAGACCAGGCACCTGCCTCACCCGCCTGAAATCCTGAGGAGGGGGCTTTTGGCTCTCCCTGGGAGGTCTGAAGCCATAGCTGCTGCCGTGTTGGGAGGACAGTCATCTCAACACGTTGTGTTCTGAGCTGAGGAGACAGTAGAAAGCTAGGTCTGGGCTTCAACAGTCGTTCACTCAGTACCAAAGATACACCAAGAGCCCACATGTGTGCCCGCTTCTCTAGGTCTCTGCCTGCTGTGCTGCCTCACGGCACACATCTCATTTTGCAGTTGACATCCCAGGCCTGCCTGCCTCTCTCCTAGACTGTGGCTAGCCCAGCCACGTCCACACTATTCTGTCCATACAATAAATGACCAGGAAACGCTAAGCAAGACACCCAGTTCCTCTAACTCAGCCACAAGAGCTTGAGCGTACTGAATTTTTTTTTTTTTAAAAAAAAGGTCATTAAACACATGCAATTTGGGGAGTTGTCAGAACGATGACTTTGATTATAGTGCTTAATTTCTGACAATTTTGCCAACTTCTGCCAGCAATGGGAGTGTGGGTGCCCTGGTGGATAGGGACACGGAAGGACTACGTACTTTTAAGAAGTATCAGTTACAGAGCTGGGAAGATGGCTTAGTGGATAAAGTGCTTGCTTTGAGAGCGTGAGGACCCGAGTTTGATCATCAGAAGCCATGTTTAAAAGCCAAGCATGAAACTGGCAAGTTGGCTTAGTAGGGTAAAGGCTCTTGCAGTCAAACCTAATAATCTGAGTTCAGACCCCTGTAGTTATCCCCAGGCTTCCACACGTGTGCCTGGGCATGTACCCCCGACTCCAGATAAACAAAACCACCCTGCTCTTTAAAGGTGGAAAGTCTAGCATGGTTGAGTATGCTTGTTGTGGGGAGGCTGCCTCACCCGCCTGAGGCTTACTCACTGGCTAACCAGCCTAGATGAATTGGTGAGCTCCAGACCACTGAGAGACCCTGTCTCAAAATAAGCGATACATTTGCGCAATTCATGTACATACCTTCATGTATCAGATACACTGTACATATACACGAAATGAAGGGAGGGTAAATTATCAGATATGAAGTCAGGTAACCCTGACATGATTCAGTTCTCAGAAGTCCTGTTAGAAAGTCCTCACGGACCCGCCGCCACGTGCTGCAAAAGTCACCTGCACAGGGCGTTTAGGAGCTGGAGGAGAGGGTGTGTGTGGCATCTGCTGGGCCCAAAATAGACCCTACAGGCTGCAAACCAGTGTTACATCTGACACACCTGACGCTTGGAACCCACCTCAAGGCAATGTTAAAACAAACTGTCTTGCCAGCAAAGCGTTGGGAAAGTGATTTTAACCTTGTTTCTTTTCACCGCCGGCCTGGGATCTGACCCATAGTGTGTAGGTATGTCTTCCTGCTTCCTCCTCATACCTGTCTCCCTCCCTCAGTTTGTCCTGTACTCATGTAAGCCGAGCTCGCCTTAGTTGATAGAATTAGGGATGGCCTAGGGCACTCAAGTCAAGCTAGCCCAGCTGACTTGTTTTCCAAGCAGGCTGGGTGATCCTCAGATACTTCAGAGCTCAGCTGCTGTGCAGCTGAAACTCAGGTGGTCAGTCAGTCCAACACCTTTCCCTGAGGAGGCGTCTGGACAGTTTTTCTATCTGTGACTGCCAGCGCCTCTGTGCTTCCTAACTTTGCGCCGTCAGGATACTTCCAGCACGGAGTGCCTTATATCCTCCAAACCCCACCCTCCAGGGAAGGTGTTCTGAGGAGGAGGAGGTCGAAAGACCCAGGCGTTGGGGTTATCAACTGGCCATCTCAGCATGCCTGACTGTGAAAGGTGCTAGGGCAAGCCGCAGGCTGGTTGGAAGGACTCTGGGGCAAGATGAAGATATTCCTAATGGCCAAACCAGGGCCCTCATGCTAGAAGATAAATATAGTTTGGCTTATGGTGTCCAGGAGAAAAATAAATCCAGGTCTACATCAGGGCAAGTCAAAGATTATCAGTTTGATAAATGAGAGGAGAGATGGTTGTCCCTTGCAGTGGGTTCTAATTGTTATGTCCGAGGTGGGAAGGAAGCAGGGAAGCCACTAGGGAAATACCACAGTGACAATTGCTGCCATCAAGATCCACGGAGGGGTGTCAATACTTGTGGGAAAATGTCTAAAGAAACAGGATTCACAAGGTCTCGGGCATAACCTCACCCCTGCACCCCCCTCCCGAAATAATTACAAAAGAGAGGCTGTGACTTCATTGTGGAGAAGCCAGGCAGACATCAAGCAACCAGGGCCAATATCTCCAGTGACTTGAGATTGACATTCTTAATCTCACATGAGATGTCAAAGACACCGTGTTGTCTCTGGGGATTATGGCCAACCTCAGTTCCGTCTTGAGGAGGACACATCAGACCAGCCTAAAATGAAGGACACTGGACAGGGTAACTCTTGAATGCCAGCACCTGGAAACCAAGGCAGAGAGCAAGAAACTGTCAGCTGGGAGGGGACAGTCAAAGCCAGATGTCCTGAAGGAGGTTCTGAATAGGGAAAGGCATTAACAAGACATCTTGGCGAAATCTGAACAGGAATGGGCTCTGTATCTGAGTGGAGACAGTCTTACCTCCTGTTTCCTGCCATCCCTGTGTGCTGATGGCCTGGGGGCACAGGAGGGGTCAATCTGGGAGAAACTGAGTCAGGAACCAGACACCATTGTGTTTCTGTGGCTCTGTAAAGTTTGCTCAAAATCAACACCCTACAACGCCTTGCGTCCCGGCCAGGCCAGCCTGGGATTGGATTCTTGTCCTACCTTTCTCTCTCCTTTCACTTGCTGGACAAGGCAGGGATAAAGGCAGAGCTCGGGACACAGCCCAAGGCCACAGGGCTGCACGCTGCAGAACACTGGGAACTGCCAGGCGGCTTGGGGAGTTTTACGGTTTCCTTTTGAAAAGTGCAGGGACAACTGCAGGCCAATCTGCTGCACCACAGAAGGGTTCAAGCGTTGCGTTTGATTTTCAGATAAAATACAGAGAGACTGGTAGATCACACAAGAGAAAAGGGACTGGGGGGCTTCTGAGGCAAAACTCAGCCAATAGCAACACACGGGTTGCGGCTGCCTCTTCAGCTGCCTCTTCAGCCTGAGCTGAGCTGAACACAGCTCTGTGTGTGCATGGGTTGGCTCCCCCACTGCTGGCCACTGTTGACCACCCTGCCCACTGACCCAGCATGCTTTGCTTGTCCTGCTGCCCCACCTGCCTTTGCTTGCCGCCACCCACTTAGGGAACCTCTCCTCCACCATGCTGCATGCTTGAGCCCTTCCCCATGTGAGCCTACCATGCTTCCGCTATAGCCCTGATCTGACAGAGATGCCGTCTCCCTCTGACTCTGCCCTTTGTGGTGGGCGGAGACGGGAAGAAGAAATGATGAGGTGGATCTCTCGGGGCTGTTCTGCATGTTGCGTGCTACAAAAGCAAGTGAGGCAGAACACTTGCGTGTTATGGTATAACGAGACCTTCAAGGTGTCTCTCACCGTGACACTGGGAGGGTCCATGATTTTCCACACAGGCCCTGCCTCAGAGGGGGTGGAGTTCCAGGGGTTCTAAGTGCAGAGAAGGAACAAGCAGGAGAGACAAGGAAACAAGGTGACAGCAGCCACCCTTCCGGTGGAGGGGGAGAGGAGGCCCGCTGGTGGGTATTTTGGATGGCTGACCTGAGGAGGTGACATGGGGCTGAGAGGAATGGCTGAGGCAGGCTCTTGGGGTGGAAAGGGACATGTGTCCGTGACAGAAAGGCTACCCTCCAGGAGCTGAGTAGACAAAAGAGTGGAGTGGATACCAGGATGATGAACGGGGTTCTGGGTCAAAGTCAGGTAAATGGGTGGAACCTGGCTCCCAGGGAGGACACAGGGTTGGAAGAAGTCAGTCACCTGTGGCGGGACTGGAGATCCGGACCACAAGGTGTGGGAACAGCAGAGCTGAGGGCCTTCCTGGGTCACAGTGTGGTAGGTATAGCACCTGGGCCAGATGCCATGAGCTAAGAGGTCCTGAGAGCCCATGATAAGATGGCCTCTTCTCTCCCTCCTTGCTTCCTTCCGTCCCTCCCTCCTTCCCTCCCTCTCTCCCTCCCTTCCTTCCTTGCTTCCCCCCCCTCCCTTTTTGAAACATAATCTTATTTGTAGCCCAGTCTGGCCTTGAACTCATGGCCATCCTCCTGCCTCAGCTTCCAAGTGCTGAAATTACAAGATTAACCCACCATGCCCGGCTGAACCTCACTTCTTGAGAGGCTGGGCCCAGGCCAGGAGAATGGGAATCAGCAGTCACCCTAGCTGGCCGTGGACACAGAGCCAGGGACCTGACTGGCTCCGAGGCTAGGGAACCTTTGAGCTCCCTGAATGGCCACTGTGCTGTCTCTCTCCCAGCGTCGCCGCAGTAACTTCAGCTCTGCATCCCCTTGCTGCTCGGTGTCCTTGGACAGAGTCAAAAGTCAGTCCATTCCTCAAGCCATCCCAAGTCTGACACTGCTGAGGTCAGAGGAGGACTCCACAGTTCAGAGGTATCTCAGGTGTCAACCTCTTGCAGGAGTTGCTGGAGATCAGCTTGTCATTCAGGGCGGAGTGGGAGGAACCCCAGGAGGGGACATGGCTGTCAGGGATGGGGAGCCTGGACAGTCATTACAAGGGTTGTAGTGACCATGCCACACAGAGAATACTGCCAGATTGCCCTGGAAGAAGCTCTGAGGAGGAAGAAGAGGGCTAGTTTTTCTAGGACTAACAAGCCAAACTCATCATTATGAGCGAGGAGACATGGGGGTGCTGCCCGCTAAGCAAGCAGCACACAGGGAGGGCCTGCAGGTATGGGGGTGCCAGGCTGTACAGTGACCATGAGCTGACAGTGATGCCAAATGGCTACTATAGACTGCTGCCCTTGAACTTGTGGTAATCCTCCTGCCTCAGCCGTCAAGTGATGTGATTATAGCAGAGAAAATGAGGTTAATGGCTTGGGTATGGGATCATGAAGGGTCTGTGTGCCAGGGCTCTCAGATGGAGGAAGGCACGGAGGACCCGTGAGGCGGGAGAGGGTCTGACAGAGAGGCAAGGACTCCAGGTCCAGTCTTTGAGTGAGGGCGTCAGGTCTTAGGTGAGGGCGCTGGAAATGAGAAAATGCAGAGGCTGGAAGAGATGACCAGTGAGAGGCCGTGCTGGGTCACCAGAGGGACACGGTCAAGTTGTGTTTGTGGGCCACCGGCCAGAGATGGTGAGCAAGAGTCAGGGAGGGAAGAGCTCCCTGCTGCCTGGCAGATGGCTTGCTTTAGGGGTGGCTTCAGGGAACAGAACTCAGACATTCGAAGCTGCTTTTGGAGAGGCTCTTGTCACCACCAAGGGTGCCACTGGAGGCTCGCCGGGAGACACCCATGGTGAGAAGTCCCCAAGAAATGAAGTCCTCACCTTTCCTGAGAGGCAGAGAGCTGCGAGCCCTGCTGCACGGAAACACTCTGATTTCTGGTAATGACCAGGCAGAGCTACGGAGCAGAGTCTGCCGAAAGGTCATTTATCCAAGAGAAGAAAATTACTCCTTTTCCTGGGGGCTGTCATCTTTTGCTTTAATTAATATCAAGCACGTACACTTCTGGCAGTGGCTTCATGTGCTTCTGGTGGACTTCCTGTGACATTTTTAGTTAAAAAAAAAAAAGTGAATTCTTGCAGACTAACATGAGTCTCTGGGTACCCATCAGCCCCTTCTTCAATGCCCAGGAGACTGCAGTGGACAAATGCTGGCCAGGTGCAGAGCAGATTCAGGACAGGCTTGGGTGGAGACTTCCATGACTTGTGTGCTGCCTTGCTCATTCATTCATTCATTCATTCATTCATTCATTCATTCATTCATTCATCTATCTTCTGGGAAAGCCACACAGAAGACTGAGACCATCTGCTATATTCGTTTTCTTATTCTTGTGACCCAACTGAAGCAACCTAGGCAAAGATTCATTTTGTCTCCTGGTGTTAGAGGGGACACCATGCCCACTTGGGCAGACCATCATGGTGGCAGGAGCATTGTGGAAGAGGCTTTTCCTTATTTCTTGATATTCAGGAAACAGAGAGAGGGAGACGGGAAAGGGCCAGGCACAGGAGACCTACAGACTCCCACAGAGGGATCCATGGCCTCTGTGCAGATTTAGCTCCCAACACCTCCCCTGCGTAGCACCCCAGGGGCCAGGGAGAAGGCTCAGCAAATGAAGACAATGGCTACAAACATTGGTGACCCGAGTTCAATCCCCAGAGCTGACATAAAGGTGAAATGAGAGAACCAACTTCACAAGGTTGTTCTCTGTCCTCCACATATGCCCACTAATAAATAAATAAACTGACAAGATTAGCATCTGCGACTGGAGACCTCAGCATTTTTTTAATTCACGAGGCTGTGGGAAGTACATAATTATCTGACGAGGGCGTGAGGGTCCCTGTATCCTGAGATCTTTGTCCAGAAACTGTGTTGGGATAGAGCCTATTTCACAAGTCAGTTTTCCGAGTTACAACAGATTGTTTTGTGGTGCAGTTAACAGAGCAGGGAGACAGGAGCAATCAGAGTGGGCTGTAGCCTGTGTGCCTGGTTGGCGCTAATCTTGAGGTGACCTGGCTCAAGTCCAGTTTTGTGGTTTGAGGTCTTCCAACCCAGCAAAGCTCACCAGCTTGCATTTCCCCTCACCCCCTACTCTTTCTTGGATCCCTGAGGCACATCTGCCGTTCTATGGCTGTCCATACCAGAGGGCTCTGGGAAGCAGGAAGCAGGATCAGGACTGGTAACTCTCCAAAAGGAAAGAGTGTGTGAACCAGGGTTCTGGGCACGGCTGCTGCAAGATGCTGGGTATGACCCAGGTGTGACTCCACAGGTGTGACCCAACAGGTGTGATCCTTTAGGTGTGATCCCACAGGTGTGACTTCACAGGTGTGACCTCTCAGGTGTGACTCCACAGGTGTGACCCCTCAGGTGTGATCCTTCAGGTGTGATCCACAGGTGTGACTGCACAGGTGTGACCCCACAGATGTGACCCCTCAGGTGTGACTTCACAGGTGGACCCCTCAGGTGTGACCCCTCAGGCGTGATCCTTCAGGTGTGATCCCACAGGTGTGACTGCACAGGTGTGACTTCACAGATGTGACCCCTCAGGTGTCTCCTGATGTGACTCCTCTGGTGTCTACGCTCCCACAGACCATGGAGTTTGTTCATTTTATTCTTCTCAGGTGAACTCTGGTGCCAGATTTTGGCCAGTCACAGAGCAGACAGCTGCTGGAGGAGCTAAGGAATGTGTGCACTCTCAGGACCAATGTGTCCCTAATGGGTAGCTTAACTCTGCTATGCCCAACCTCCCCTTGTAAGGCCCTTCCACAGCATGATGGCACCAGGCCGGTACTTCACTGATGCAAATAAACCCACCACAGTGGAGTGGAGAACCCGTTTTCCCTGTATGTGTTCCAAAACTTGATGTTGGCACATTTAAATTTTTTTGCCAATCTGATGGAAAGAAATGTCAAATTAATTTGCATTTCCTTTCTTTTCCACTAATAAATTGAGTATTTTTCAGTATGTGAGTTAACCCTTCAGGGTTCCCATTTTCTAATCTTCCTGTTGAAGAAGTTATAAATGTGACTGTTAATTCTCTCTTCATTATGTATGCTGTCTGGGTATTTATTATGTCCTAAATGTCTATTACACATACATGAGTAAATGTATGTGTGTTGTAATTTTTTCTGTATTTTCACTGACTTCTCTTTTAACTTTCTTCAGACAATTTTTTTTCTTTTTCATTTTTTCAAGACTATGTAGCCCAGGGTAGCCTTGAACTCATTACCCTTTTGGCTTCCTTAACTTAGCCTTCTAAATTCTGGGGTGACAGATATATGCCAACACATCTGATACCATACAAATGTTTCCTTCTGGAAATAAATTTATGAGAAGAGAAGGAGGAGGAGGAAGAGGAGGAGGAGAAGGAGAAGGAGAAGGAAGGAAGGGATAATTTATTTGCTCAATAAACCCATTCCAAACTCTTCAAGGTCATGAACATATTTGTCTAGTCTGTCTTCTATTATTCAGTTCAAGAAATTCTTCTTTAATTTTTGTTAATGATGTGAAAGGGGGAATTTTACTTTATTGTTCTCCAGGTAATAAACTTCCCAATCCTTTTTGAATAATCCCCTTTTCTCCTCCCTGCTTGGAAATGTCATCTCTATTCACATACAAGATTCTAGTGTATACATGTGTCTTTTTAAAAAATCATCTGTTTTTGTCCTGAGATATATTTATCTATTCGTGTGCTAATATCACATTATATTTATTAAAATTACTTTATAATATGCTTTGACATCTTGTCGGGCAAATTTTCCTTCTTTTTTTTTTTTTTTTTTTTTTCCAAGCTGTCTTGGCCAGCCTTGAAAGTTGCTCTTCCTTCTGGGTATTGCAAGAAGCTTGTCAAATCCCGTTAAAAATCTCCTTTGGGTTTCGTTTGGGCCCATGTGGAATTTACGGATTTACTGGGGGTTAAAATGTTAATCTTAGCATGGTGTCATGACCCAGGGAATGTTTTGATGAATCACTAGCTGGGTCTCTGAAGAAGGCAGAATCTATGCTGCCTTCTTGGTGATACTGCCACTGCCACTGGGACCAACTGATTTGTTGTTGTTGTTCCTTCTCCTCCTCTTCCTCCTCCTGCTCCTCCTCCCCTTCCTCCTCCTCTTGCTCCTCCTTCTGCTGCCCTCCTCCCCCTCCTCCTGCTCCTCCTCCCCTCCCCTTCTCCTCCCCCTCCTCCCCTTCCTCTTCTTCCTCCTCCTCCTCCTCCTGCTCCTCCTGCTCATTCTCCTCCTTCTGCTCCCCCTCCTTCTTCTTCTCCTTCTTCTCCTTCTTCTCCCCTCTTCCTCCTTCTCTCCCCTTCCTTCTCCCCTCCTTCTCCTCCTCCTCTCCTCCTCCTCCTCCTCTCCTCCTTCCTCCTCCTCCTCCTCCTCCTCCTCCTCCTCCTCCTCTTCTTCCTCCCCCCCTTCTTCTTCCTCCTCCTTCTCCTCCTCCCCCTCCTCCTTCTCCTCCTCTCCCTGCCCTTCCTCCTCCTCCTTGTCTTCCTCTTCTTCTTCTTCTTCTTCTTCTTCTTCTTCTTCTTCTTCTTCTTCTTCTTCTTCTTCTTCTTCTTCTTCTTCTTCTTCTTCTTCTTCTTCTTCCTCCTCCTCCTCCTCCCCTTCCCCCTCTTCCTCCTTCTCCTCCTCCCCTTCTCTTCCTCCTCTTCCTCTTCCTCCTCCTCCTCCTTCTCCTCCTTCTCCTCCTCCTCCCTTCTCCTCCTCCTCCTGCTGCTCCTCCTCCTCCCACTTCTCCTCACAGAGTCCCATCAGCATTGGACAGAATGACTGGCTCATGGTGGGATAAGAAATCAGTCGAGTGGGTTGGGGATTTAGCTCAGTGGTAGAGCGCTTGCCTAGGAAGCGCAAGGCCCTGGGTTCGATCCCCAGCTCCGAAAAAAAGAACCAAAAAGAAAAAAAAAAAAAATCTAAAAAAAAAAAAAAAAAAAAGAAATCAGTCGAGTAATCACACAGAAAACAAAGCTACAAAGTGCCTTTTGCGCCTCAGGCCTGGGACCGAAGGCTTTGTGACATCAGGGCAGTGAGAACAGGGGTGAGGGGTGTGGGGGTGATGGAGGATGAAGAGGAGGAAGAAGAGGAGGATGTCAGGGAGGGGTCAGTGGGCACTGACATTTACAGTCTGGACACTCTCCTACCAGCTCAGCCTCTCACATTACTGCCAGACTGTATCTTCAGTTTACAGACTTGGAACTGGGGCTCAGGCAGCTCGTGTAGAGCCTCAGCCAGCAAGCTGTGGTGTTGGGGCTGGGACCTGGATTTCCGTGAGTCCCATCCTGCCTTTTCCTCTCCACGGCAGGAGAGTTCAGTATCACAGAGGTTGTGTGTTTCTGTGGGGGGGGGTGGTGACCATCTTAGTTTGCTTTCTGTTGCTATGACAGACACTCTGAGCAAAAGCTGCTCGGGGAGGAAAGGAGTTGTTTCGGCTTACACATCCCGCTCACACTCCATCACTGAGGGAAGTTGGAGCGGGAATTCGGGGCAGACACCTGGAGGCAGGAGCTGAAGCAGAGGCCATGGAGGGGTGCTGCTTACTGACTTGCTCCCCATGGCCTGCTCAGCCTGCTTTGTTGTAGAACCCAGGACCCTCTGCCCAGGGGTGGCGCTGCTCACACTGGGCCCTCCCCCATCAGTCACTGATGAAGAGAATGCTTTGCAGATTTGCCTACATGCCAATCCGATGGAGGCCTTTTCTCAGTCGAGGTTTCCTCTCCCCGATCTGGCCTAGCTCGTGTTGAGTTGATGAAAAGTAACAAGAAGACGATCTCCCAACCCTGCTGGCCAAGGTTAGATGGGTTTCCATCCCTTCCACCAGCCACCTCCCCGGCTCAGTTGGAATGGACTCTGCCTCTTTCAAAGCAGCCGAAGCCACGGAGCTGGCCTCCCGTCTCTGCAATTCTTCTGCAGCCTCGGTTGGTTCGGATGAATGGGGAACTTGCATTATTCAAGCCCATGGAATATTCAGGCTGCTGGGCAGAGGAACAGGTCTGTCAGCACTGGCGAGCTCCCTCCCAAAATGGCCCCATGGGTTGGGGAAGCCTCGGGCTCAGAAAGGCAGCCCGTACCTCAGGCTGGGACAGATGTAGCATTCTGTCCTGACCCAGGAGGGGGCTCTACTATCTCCGCCCCCTGATGGATGTCTCCATTTAGGGAATGCATTATTGAGTACAAGGCGTCTTTCCAGCCAAACTCTTGGACAAAATAGCCCAGCTGTGTCCCTACTGGTAAGGGCCCCAAGTGCCTGCGAATCGACTTTGAGCACACTGGGCCTGTAAAAGCTTTTTGTAGCCATGGACAACCCCTACAGGGACTTCGCTTCCGGGAGGAAAATCTGGGATTTAGGACACCCTGATTTTAACACTATCATTACCCAGGTGGTTGCAAACATGTCAGACCCCTCAGGTTGACAGCCTTGGCCTTCAGTGGTTTTGAATGTCACTTGATTCCCTGCAAGACGTAAAATACTAGATTCCACAAATAGGGGACAGGTTGCCCTTAAAGCTTTACCCCCCTGATCCCTAGGGAATGGCTCTCAGGGGCCAGAGACATAGTCTAGAATTCCAGAATCTCAGCTCCAGGATCCAGGTGGATAGTTCTGGAAGCAGGGAGGTGGTTCTAGAGCTCGGCACTCCCAGTCTGGAAGGAGGACATAACTTATAAGTAAATCACTCTGCCCACCTCCCATTGGGACATAGCCTGTGATGGTTCCCTTTTATTGACAGCTTGATCAGATTTGGAGTCCCCTTGGAAACAGACAGGTCTAACTGAGGAGCAGCGGAGACTCGATCCTGAATATTCAGAACCATCCCATCGGGTGGATCTAGACTGGATGAACAACAGGAAAGCGGAGGACGTGAGAGGAGCAGCAATGTTCACCTCTCTCTGCTTCCTGGCTGCCCAGGTGCTGTGGCGGACACTACACATTCCTGCCAAGATGTCGTCTTCACCAGGGAGGATTGTGTCCCCTCAAACCTGGAGTCTGAGCAACTCCTCCCCTCTCTAAGTTGCCCTTTGTCACAGTGGTGAGAAGGGACGGTGACACAGAGACCACCTAGGAGAACACAGTTGATGGCCGAGTATCCTGGTGGGAAGAGTGAAGCAGGGAGGGCCCTTGCTTTGTCCTTGAAGGTTCAGATAGAGAGAGAGAGAGAGAGAGAGAGAGAGAGAGAGAGAGAGAGAGAGAGAGAGATGGTGGGAGGGTCTCTGAACCATGTGACCAGCTGGGTGTTCTGCCCTCAGGGGTCATCACTGCTCCTGCCCTTGTGACCTGGTTAGAGGGTGCCGATAGCTCGTCCCCTCCCTTGGCATTATCTGCTGCCCCTGGAAATCAGCAGAACACCATGTGCCCAGGAAAGCCTCTGCTCACTGTTCTCAGCTGTCTACCCAGCTCTGGGAGGCTTGAGGCATGGTGGCTGTGGACTGAGCTCAAGTCTGCCTGTGTGTGACTTCCCTGTGGTCCTTCCTCTTCACTGATGGTAAAACTGAGGCCAAGGTCCTTGGTCTGGGCCAAGGTTTTCACATGCCAGACCCATTTGAATTTAGGGCTGGGTAGTCCTTTGCAGGAGAGCACTCTGTGGCCTATAGGACACTCAGGAGCATGTCTGACGTTTTTTTCAAGATCTCCGCATCTTGCTATATGTCCCCCGGTGAGAGGGGACAAATGTTCCCTCCATCTGTGAGGTACTAGTGTAGAACGAATTCCTGTATCTTGTATTGGTTTCTGAGAAGCGGTTGTGGTAGCTGTGAGTCTGGTCTCTTTTTTCTACCACCTGTTAGAGTCCATAAATTAACAACTGGGCTTTTCCTCATCACAGACAAAGAAACTCAGGCCTGGAACACTGACAGGGTATAGTTGTTGGTGGTCCCACTGTCAGTCAGAGGGAGAACTAGGGTTCAGGGCTCTCCCAACTCTACCACTCCCTGTCTGCCAAGCTCCTGAATGCTAGCCATCAATCAACAAACAACAGAACTTATCAATCTACGTCTGAAGACTGCCCTCTCCTAGACGTTGGGAAAACACCGGTCAATAAAACACCTGGCCAGCTGGGAAGTCAGATCAATGGATAAAGCACCTGACAGAGAAACATGAGGACCGGAGTTCAGCTCCTCAGAGGCCACGTAAAGCTGGACATGGGTGGGGTGTCCACATCCCAGGTGTTCACACAGAAAGATGGCAGGAGAACGCAAGAGAGCTCTCAGAGTTTGTGTGTCAGGTAAGCTGGCATAGGCAGCCATGGACAGACAAGGGACATGGCCTGAAGCAAGATGAAAAGTCAGGAGACAACACCCAAAGATGTATGTGACCTCCACACAGGAGCTGTAGCACGCAGGCTCTCCCTCTCGAGCCCACACACAGGCATACACACACACCCATACACGTACATGGTATACACACCTTACATCTACATATACAAGTTAATTACAAAACACCTGAGGAACTCTGTTCTCATGAAGCTGAGATTCCAGTAGCAGGGGAGTGTGTGTGTGTGTGTGTGTGTGTGTGTGTGTGTGTGTGTGTGTGTGTGTGTGAGTGAGAGGAGAGAGAGAGAGAGAGAGAGAGAGAGAGAGAGAGAGAGAGAGAGAGATCAAAATGCAAGTGGGAATCACAGTTGGAGGCTGAGAAGATCCCAGAGCTGTTCCAGAGACCTCTCCTCAGTGGGTTGGTGACTCAGCTCTCAAAAGCATCTCTACTAATAAAATCAGTTTGCCTCTGTCCATCTTGTCACCTGGAATAAGTGTGGTCCACGGCAACACTAGCTCCTGGCCTCTCCTCCAGCTCATGGACGCCCAACCTTCCGGAAGAGCAGAGCTACATCTCTGGGCAGGCCACCCTCGGGCACTTCCCCATCATCTCATACACATCTAGCTGCTGGTGGGTGCCCAGCTGCACAGATCCGGACCTCCATAAATGATGCATCGGCCATCCCTCCTACATGGGAGCGCTGGAGAAGTTACAACTCCATTATCTGACACTGTGCAGGAAGCCCAGCTGTTTCTTCTGCGCTGGCCTCTCCTGGGACAGGCTGGAAGGGACAGGCTTAGCCATGGGAGGACGGTGAAACATTCCACTTCTCTGGTCCATAATGCACAGTGCTTGTCACTCCCTGGCACAGAGAAGTCGTCTGCCCACAGCAGGTACGGCTGTGGGGCCTCCATAGCTGGTCCAGCATTTGAAAGCACAGATGGAGAATAACCAGGCCTGGGAGGGTGGGGCGGGAGTGAGAAGGGTTGTCCTTTGCCATACACTGTGGATGTCTGGGTGGGTGATCGAAGGCTCCCTCCCTGGGTCCCCTTCGTTTTGCTCTCCTCTCTCCTCCACTGGTGTACCCCAGAGTCCCACGAGTGTGGTGGCCGGCCCCACCTTCTGAATGAAAGCAGAAGCAATTCATCTGATTCTAAGGGTAAAGTCAGCTGTTGGGGGACCAAGTTCTCTTGAGCCAGCACTCTGGCTGTGGAGCCTCAGGGCAGGGTGGACCTCTGCCTTGGACAGTCCCACTCCTTTCTCCCCAGTCAGGTCAGACACTTAAAAAGCAGAGCCCCTGTGGGCAGGGCCAAGCTGGTGGTGGAGTCAAAGACTATATAATAGGTCGACTATGGAGCCAATCAGAGCCCCTTGGTGGTGAGTTGCCAGTGTCCATGGACCACTGGCTTTTCATTCAGCGTTCCCCCTTCTGTCCCCTCCTGATAGCTGGCCTCTCGGTGTATGGACCTGTCTCCCCGACTTGCCAGCAACTTGTGGTACCTTTTCAGTGTCCTGGGGCTGA
This sequence comes from Rattus rattus, assembly GCF_011064425.1. Taxonomy (NCBI): domain Eukaryota; kingdom Metazoa; phylum Chordata; class Mammalia; order Rodentia; family Muridae; genus Rattus; species Rattus rattus. The sequence goes on along the minus strand of NC_046160.1, from coordinate 125,765,459 downwards.
ACTTTCAGCTTCTGCTGACATTCTTGATGTGAGGACTCAGGAGGTCCTGGACCACGGTGTCAGTTGATGACTAGAAGCTTACGGACAGAAAGCTGTGTGTAAACTTGCTGCAGTGTCACTCCTAGTGACTTCCACAGCTCCGGAGACAGACTACTGAAGTCATGTGCTGCACACCCCAAAGATACCGTGTATGTTAGTATGTCTAAACCAGCCAGGGGTGTAAAATTCAAACTTAAGGACAAAGGCTGCCTTAAGCAAACACCAGGTGGAATTAAGAAAAACACCCTGTTTCAGGAAATGAGCTAACCGCTCTTAGCAGGGGTCCTTCACCACCCCCTTTGTGTGCCAAGGATATTTCCCCACCAAGGACCTCCAATGAATTCAAAGGACAATAGGCGGCCACCAATGAATTTAAAAAGTAATAGGGCCCACCAATGAGAAATAACCAACTCATGCTGCAACTTAAAGCCTATACCCTGAAAAAGTACAAAGGGTGTGGGCCTTTGCTCTTCCGGGTCACCTCTGTCCCGAGTACAGGGTCACCCCAGCACGCTGGATCATTAAAGCTCTTCCTTATTGCATCGACCTCCATCTCTGTGTTTTTGTGAGTGGGACCTCCCGGCTGATCGGGTCCTACAGGGCTTCTCAGTTGGGGGTGTTTCTGCTGGTCTCTAGAGCCATTCAATCACAGGCCTGGGTCACCCAGCTGAGGCCACTGCAGACCAAACTCCCACCTTTTCCCAGCAGGAGCTCCCTCTAGTCTGGGGTGAGATCTAAGGCCTGGCCCTTTCTCCTATTCCTAGCTTCCCTGGTTGGCTGTCATCAGAATGCCGGCTGGGTGTGTACTGAGGAAGTGTTGGGAGCCTAACTTACGGTCGACAGCGGTGGTTGAGCTGTGGGGTCTCAGTCAAGAACCGTCGGTGGGTCAAGACTCAAGCCCATGTCTGGAGCCCATTTCTATGAATGGATGAGAGTCCATTAAAGAAAGGGCCTGAAGCATGCAAAGGCCATGGCGGTGAACTTCCTCTTTGTAAAGCGGGGAAACCGAGGCCTAATGAGGATGCATCTGGAGCTTCTACCTGACTTCTTGTCCCAGCTCCTGGCTGCGCACCTGCCCTCTCTCAATGTTGAAGGATGAAGCTGAGGGGCACTCGCTCCCTCCTGTGGGGATTACTCTCGCAGGAGCAGACTTACTCACCATCCTAGCACTGCTTCTCAGCTCCCAGTCTTCAGGTCGCTCCCTCAGATGCAAGGTCCACTGCAGACGAGACTTTGTGTTTATTCACGGTGGGTGCTGGGCTTTAAGGGGTGCTGGGCTTTAAGGGCTGCACGCTGGCGGAATTGCAGATCAGGTATGAAGATTTCCTCAACTGTTACACGGCCGTGTAAGCGACTGAGGCTGAGTGAGCACAGAGATGAGTTGGAGGCCCTCTTCCCGTCTGTGAGGAGAGTGCGGGTGACTGCTGCTGTCTTCCTGTTTAGAAAGTACAGTCGTGAGGAAGTATGGCTGAGTGACCTCTTTGTTTAGTGGAGGGTTGGCTGCCCCTTCTAGGTCAGAGCATTAACAGACAGCGCGAGACTCGGTGTCATGGTCCCCTTGATGACCATGGTAGAAGCATGGATCAATATGTATGCTGTGGCTACTTGTGTGATGCAGGGTTTCTAAAAGAGCAGAAAAGTTTGTGTGTATGTACACATATGTGTGTATGAGTGCACATGTGTGTGCATGTATGTGTGCATAAGTGCACATGTGTATGTGTGTACATGCATGTGTGCATGTGTATATTGAGATTGCACGTGTGCGTATGTGTATGTGTGTATACACGTATGTGTGCACATGTATATTTGCATGCATGTATGAGAGAGTGTGTGTGTGTGTGTGTGTGTGTGTGTGTACGTATGTGTGCGTGCACGTCTTTGTGCTGGCTTATACTGTAGACTGGTTAATTCAACAGTGCCATATACACATTGGAGAAGTAACGAAAAGGTCCTTGCTCAGGCCAGGAAACCCCGCAGTCCTAATATGCACAATGATACGGAAGCTCCTTGGGAGTTACTAGTGTTGAGATGTGTTCTGCAGAGCGGCCCAAAAGCTAACTCTCACATGGGGTGGGTGGGGGAGGCAGGTGCACACGTGGTGCCTTGCTCCAATCATGCCCTCCGTCTCCCACCCTACGTCACTGGCCCACAGTCATTCCTCTCTGGACATGCCCTGACAAGTCTCAATAGTCTCTTAGTCCAGTCAGATTGACAACCCAGGCCATCACACCACCCCAGGCCCAGAAAGACAGGGCTGTGTTACTGTGGCACACGGCAGCCCATCCTGACTGATGCTGATGCAGCCCATCCTGACCGATGCTGTCACCATGGCATCTGGGAGTCAGAGAGCAGGAGGAGTCCCCACTCCTCCCAGTTACTGGGGACTTCTCTTTGCAGACGCCAGAGATACTGTCTTGGGACAATGGAGATCTTTTTCTCCAGCTCTTTCCCGGGTTGGCTCTGCCACAAGGAAGCAAAAAAAAAAAAAAAAAAAAAAGAACCAGACATGAAGTCATCACTTGTTTGCGGCAAGAAAGCGAGAAAGAAAGGCACGGCAGTATTGTGTTTGCCCTATTAAGGATCATTTTCTCATTACAATTTCCCCTCCTAATTGCTAATTTTTCCAGCTTCTCCCCAAAGCCATTCTACTTCCGTTTTGTCCCCCCTCCCCCACAAGGGCTGGTGCTTCGAGAAACTGCCACAGATGGGCCAAAGAGAAACACACATGCTTGTTTTTAATTTACTTGGAATCCTCTTCTTGCTTGGTGCTACTGGGTCGGGCAGCTGCCAGGCTCTCTTCTGGCCACGTGACCGGGGTCTCAGCCCTTAAGGCTGGCCCTGTAGAGAGAGGTGGCAGCCCCAGTCTCTGCATCATTCCCAAGCGACTGACTTCTGAGCCTTGGGGACGTGTGGTCCTGAGGGTTGGCCCATGGACACTGTCCTTGACTGCACTCTGAGGCTGATCAGTGGTACCAGCCAGGCCTCTGCTGCCCCCGCATGGGGAGGGAAAATCAGAGAGCTGAGGCACGTGGACTAAGCCTGTTCCCATAGGCACAGCAGCAGGGCTCTGTCCAGGAGTCTGTGTGTCTGTCCGTGTGTTCCTGTGTCTGGTCCAAAGGCTCCTTCTGCCCAGACTAGTGTGGAGTCCATCAGAAGTGACAGAAGTCTGTCCATATCTCTGCCCTGGTTTCTGTGTGTGTGTGTGTGTGTGTGTGTGTGTGTGTGTGTGTGTGTGTGTGTGTGTGTGTGTGTGTGTGTGTATGTGTGTGAGGTGTGTGAATGCATGTGTGTGGTGTGTGTATGCATGTGTGTGACTGTGTGTGTATACATGTGTGTGTGAGTGTGTGTATGCATGTGTGAGTGTGTGTGTGTGTGTTTTCCACGGTGGTCATAGGCTAGAGCTCCTACCATGTGGGACCCAGGGGCGGAATTCATGTTGTCAGGTTTGATGGCACACATCTTTACCCACTGAGCCATCTTGCCAGTCCTCCATTTTGTTTTTTTCCATGCAAGGTCTCTCACTGAATTCGAAGCTCACGGAATCATCTAGAACCATGAGCCAGAGAGGCCCAGAGATCCCCCTGTCTCTGTCTTGCAGTGCCGGCACCACAGGTGCACCCCACTGCATCCAGCTCTTTTACGTGGGTGCCGGGGCTTGAACTGGGGTCTGTGTATTTACAGGGCGAACGCTTTCTGTCCCTCCCCTGAGAAGGTCTGTAGCAGATGTCTCTCTCCTATAGTTTGTGCTTCCTGAAACCCAACCGCTGTTTAGTCCCTGTTGTGAACCCGAAGTATCTTTATAGGGTATCTAGCAGTGGAGATGAAAAAGATTAAAGTCGTCTGAGTATGGCCTGTGATTGGATCTGAAGCTCCACTTAGTTTGTTTTGTTTGTTTTTTGTTTGTTTGTCTGTTTGTTGAGACAGGGTTTTGCTCTGTAGCCCTGGCTGCCTGGCCTTGAACTCACAGAGATCCTCTTTCTGCCTGCCAAGTGCTGGGACTAAGGATGTGCACCATCTTATGTGTGCCCAGCAGATCTGAGGCTTTCCAAGAAGAGGGAGAGAAGTCGTACTTGTCTACTCATAACAGTAATCCCAACATTTGGGAGGCGGAGGCAGGAGGATTGCCACAAGTTCAAGATCAGCCGGGACTACGGGTTCAAACAGACCAAACCCAGAAAAGGAGGGGAAACCCAACGAGACATCTGAGCACGCTCCACTTCTCACCCAGGATGCTCTCAGCTGCCTCCAGCAAGCATCCCCCACCGGGGGTCCCCCTAGACCCTGAACCCCAACCATGGATGGGAATGAACCTCTTTTCTTCAGACTCGGCCTATGCTACTGTGGTCATAGCAACAGCAAATGTCCTGATCCACCAGTGATGGCTGGTCCTCGGGGTGCACTTCTCATCCCCTGTCAGAGGGTGTGCAAACTGGCGGTGTCTGCAGCCTGATGTCTGGGACTGTAGACACCGGATTCTCTCACTCACGGTCTGGAGGTGCTGTGAGACAGTGAGGACAGGAAATTTTGATGAGGCTTTGAGCTGAAGCAGCCTGCAAGCCCCGTCCTGGCAAAGGGAAAGCTGAGTGGTGTAGAACGGTTGTGTTGGCTCCGCCCACTGATGGCTGTGCTTCCCCCCCACCCCACCCTCCCCTCCAAGCCTCAGGCTCTGTCTTGCCACATAGGCCACACACCTCCATGTCTCTTTGGCTGATGGGGACTACGACAAAAGTGTCAAGCTCAGCTTCATGTCTGACCACCAGAGGACGTTAGCCTTCGCATACAGATTTTTAGGACTGCAGAAAGCCACACAGCTCGCACTGACCAAGAATGTTTAGCAACTTCGATGTCTTTTTAACTGACCTGGAAAACCTACATCAGGAGAAGGGAGGGCTCTAGTTTGCCTCCTGGGATGGTTAGGAGTTGACATAACCTAGAGTCACCTGGGAAGTGGGACTCACAATGAGAAAAATGCCCCCACCGGGTTGGCATGTAGACAAGTCTGCAGAGCACTTTCCTGGTTAATGACAACTGTGGGAGGGCCCAGGGCACTGTGGGCGGTGCCACCCCTGGACAGATGGCCCTGGGGTGTATAAGACCAGGTTGAGCAAGTCAAGGGGAGCAAGCCAGTAAGCACTGCTCCTCCAGGGCCTCTGCCTCAGCTCCTGCCTTGAGTTCCTGCCCTGGCTTCTCTCCATGATGGACTTTAAGCTTTAAGATGAAGCAAACCCTTTCCTCTCCAAGTTGCTTTTGGTCATAGTGTCTTATCACAGTATTAGCAAGCAAACGAGAACACCTTAGGCCAGGCAGACTTCAATCACAGAGTTAAGGCTGGAGGATCTTACTTCTTTCCCTCCCTGCCTCCTGCCCCTTGAGGGGAGGGGGCAAGGTTTTATGTAGCTTAAGCTGATCTTGACCTTACATCAAAGTTGAGGATGACCCTGAATTCCTGACCTTCCTAACTTACACTTCAGGCCTGTAACACCAGGTTTCCCTCCATCTTCCCTCCCCCCCTCTTTCCCTTCCCTTCTGGTCTTTTTCCTTTTCCTTCCTTCCAGGGTCTTGCTCTGTAACCTAGAATTCTGCCTGTAAAGAACCAGGGTTACAGACATTATCACCATGCTTTGCCAGTGCCTATGCTGATATTATTATTATTATTATTATTATTATTATTATTATTATTATTATTTTATTAATGAACCTTCTGCTGGGCAACAGAGCTGTACACCTTTAAATCAGGAGGCAGAAGCAGGCAGATCTATGAGTTCAAGGCTAGCCTGGTCTACAGAGTTCTGGTCAGCCAGGGCTATGCAGAAAAACCCTGTCTAAACAAAACAAAACAATTCAAAACCAAGCAACACTAACACTAACAACAACAACAACAACAACAACAACAACAACAACAACAGTACCCCCCAAAAGACAAAATAAAAAACAAAATTTTTGGGGGGAGTGGGGGAGAACTTCATATATTAGCCTTACATCTCTATGATTCTTCTCCCAAATTCATGATCTCTCTCTCTTATTATTCTTATTATTGCTGTACACACATATGTATACATGCACATATATGCACACATATGCACACACATACACATACACACACACATACACCCACCCACACACACACACACATGCATACACACATACATACACACACATGCATACACACACATACACATACACACACACACACATATACACACACATACACACACACACCCCCACATACATACACACATATATACACACACATACACACACACACATATATACACACACACACACACACACATATATACACACACATACACACACGCATACACACATACATACACACACATACACACACACACACACACACACCTACTGAGTTTGTTTAGCTTTGCTTATATGTTCATGTGTCCAAGGCTGACCACTTAGGATTGGACAACCTCTGTGGCAACTGAGCCCTGTTGGAAATGAATGGACCCCTCTCTTTGCAGGCACTGACCACCAGTAGTTCTTCACGACTCTGGGCTTGCTCAGGAAGTCATGTTGCTTTGGGTTGGTGGAGTGTCTCTATTCTTCACAGACAACTTGAGAGCATTGCTGGATAGACAGCTCTGTTTGGGGGAGGCTTCACGAGTCAGGAGTCTGCTGAGTCATGGCCTGACTTCCGACTTGTGCATCAAGGTCACCTCCACCAGTCAGCAGTAGGGACCTCCAAAGTTGGCTTCGAGGAGCCCTACATCTAGGAAGCTCTAGGTTATCATTAATACATGGGCAAGAGGAAGCTCAGGCCACAGAGTCCACCTAGGGTACCACTGCCTCTCACTTTCCTGGCTGTCCGTTTCCTTCGATGGGCTAATGGTGCCTGTCATTTCCTTGGCGACTCTGTCTTTAGTAGGCTCCACGAACCTGAGACCTGCTCCACCCAGCTCTGTTCCTGAAGACTCAAGGCCAGAGCCCAGGACCTCAGGGACCTGAGGGGATACAAGAAATGAACAAAGGACAATTCTCCAGAGTTGGGGTGTTTCTTGACTGGTCTTCATGGCGTTCCAATGATCACACCGCTACTATTAGTCAACTCCCTGAGAGGTGAGGACTCCTGGCTTGTAGTTAGAAAATTGGAGCTTGCTGTCTGAAGCTGTGCACGTGGTGTGGAAGCTCCCAGTCACACGTACTTATTTAAATGAAAGCTAATTTAAGTGAACTAAAATGTGGATCTGGGCTTTCCCAGTTCTTCCCTTGGATTAGTTACAATCAGGGGTTCTGTGGGCAGCAGTGGCCAGCGGCTTCTGTTTTGGCCCTCAAGTGGGGGATGTTTTAGACCATGCAGCCCGATGTGCCAGCGTGTGCTGTAGGAAGTATCGTTGCATGGTCACATGGGCAGAGGAGAACCCATAGTCATATCCTTCTGACTTCCGGTCCAGAGGGCTTTCCTGGATAGTGTCAGGTGCCCGAGGGAGGAGGGAAGCCCGCATTCCTCTTCTCTGGGCCAAGTTTGGCCAACGGTGGACTTTCTATGGCTGCTGGACCTAGCTAGGTCTGTGCCTCAGTGCGTCAGTTCCACCCCAGTTACCATCCACAGAACTTCCAACCCCGGATGCTCACGTAGCACTGCTGGCCTTGTGTCCTCTGTGGCAAGTTCACTGTTAGTGTTCCTCTGCCCCTGGGACTCAGCCCCGGATTTACCTATTTGCCCACTCTGAGTGGAGAGCGAGGTGAGAAGGGAGGGTTTTATGCTGGTTCACAGCTCGACACGGCTGATAACACGCCTACCAGCAGCAGCAAGCAGGGAGACAGAGACCGCTCAGCTCACTTGACTAGGTAGGAGATAACATCCACAGTTGATCTGGAACGCTCTATGTGGACCAGGCTGGCCTCAAACTCATAAAGATCTACCTGCTTCTGCCTCTTAAGTTCTGGGATGAGAGGTGTGTTCCACCACACCCTGTGGGGCTTTCTTTTTATGCGGTCCAGGACATCAGCCCATCAAACAGTGACACCGACACTGAGGGTGGACCTCCCCACCTCAGTTAATCCCATCTAGAAAGTTCCTCACAGACCTGACAAGCCCAGAGTTTTCCTTCCGGTTGATTCTAGAGCCTGTCAGGCTGACAGCAGTAGCCGTGAGTACTCACCCTCCTGTTGTCTGGATGGGGGAGGAAGGCCAGACTCAGCTCTGCCCCCTCAGGATAGGGAGTTCTGATTCTCTCACAGGAGCAGGACGGACTGTCACTTCCACACACTTAGTGGGTGTAGTAGGCTTGCAGGGAGGCTCAGCTGCTTCTGAAATAAACTGGAAAGCCATGGCTCTTGTCCATGTAATTCATTTTACGGATGTTGCCTTAGACTGAATGCCCATGTCTGACATATACTGACTTCTCTTCTCAAATGAGAATACGTGTGTGTGTGTGTGTGTGTGTGTGTGTGTGTGTGTGTGTATGTGTGTGATGTGTGTGCATGTGGTGTAAGTATCTGTGTGCATGCATGCATGTATTTATCTCTCTGTGTGCATATGATGTGTATGTGTGTGGTGTGTGTATGTGTGGTATGTATGTGTGTGTGTGATGTGTATGTGTGCATGCATGTGTATGGCTCTGTGTGTATGTGGTATGTATGTGTGTGATGTGTGTGCATGTGCTGTGTGTGTGTGTGCATGCATGCATGTATGTGTCTCTCTATGTGCATATGATGTGTGTGTGATGTGTGTGTATGTGGTGTGTGTATGTGTGTGTGTGCATGCATATATGTGTCTCTTTGTGTGCATGTGATGATGTATGTGTGTGTGAGATGTGTGTGTGTATGCATGTGTGCAATGTGTGTGTATGTATGTGTGCATGTGGTGTGTATATGTGTGTGTGCATGCATGTATATGTCTCTCTGTGTGTACGTGTGGTGTGTGTGTGTGCTTTTGGTAGGTGACCCATCCTGAAAGCAGAGGTCTCATTTGTGAATTAACACCCTTGTGGAAGATCCATTCAACTTTCTTTCTTTTTCTTAATATTAAATTCACTTATTAATACTATTTTATCTTATGGTATGGAAAAAGTAAACCAGTAAGTAAAAGAAGATGTAGAAGGATATAGTTACAGACTTTGCCTTAGCAAAGACAGATTTATATACACAGAGGTCAAGATGGCTGGGTGAAGACAGAACCTGCCCTCACTGGGCTCTAACTTTACGGGGTCTGGGTCTTTGGCTTCTCGCTTTTGCCATGGAGGGAGGTCAGTGCTGTTGGTGGCAGGCCCCACAGTCTAAAGTGTCTTGATGGAACCCTGAACACGCTAAGGCACCATAAGGCTTGGTGATGGCAGGGCCTTTGTCCAAGTTCTGTTCCCTACCTCAGGGTCTCAGGAAGGTCTTCTAAGAAAATCTCTCTCCTCTCAACCTCAATACCCTCTGTGAGTGATCCTCTCCTCCTTGGGGCTGTGCTGAGCCCGTCTGGATGAGAAAGAGTGTGAGAATATGCTCCTGAGAGATATGGGAGTCTCCACCTGGCTAGGAGGCAGACACAGGTCAGCTGACTGCTCAGCACCCACTTAAAATATTCCCTTCTGCGCTACCCTCCCCCCATCTTGGCCTTTAGTCCTCGTGTGACCCCTGAGTTTCCGCTGCCTGGCTTTCTGCCTCCAAGGCCTTTCCCCTTGCTGTCCCCACCCCCTCCACACATGAGTTCATTTTCTTCACCTCTCTCCTCTGTCCAACATCTGTATGGAGCCCCGCCCACTCCATACATCCACAGATACCCTGTTCTTCCTGTCTCAACTCTCGTCGCCTGTCTCAGTCAATTTAGAGTATGTCACCCTCTGCTCTCAGCGTGCTGATGTGTGTGCAGTGATACTGTCGTCCTGCACGGTCAGCAGTAGCGTGGGTCAGCAGTGAGTGGGGCTGCTGTGGGTACAAGGGAAGTACATAGTCTGGACGGACAGCTGGACTGTGGAGATACTGATGATGCCTTGGGGTGTTTCTCCTACCCTTGCCTGCCCTTCTTCCTTGGCTGGCAACATTGTTTCTTTACAGACCCCTCTCCTTTCTTCACCGGCTGCGGCTGGGAACGCATGTGCAGCTCCTGAGGGCTTTGCTGGGCTACATGCAATAGTTGCTTCCTGTGACTCAATCACCAGAGGCCAGAGGCTGTGTGCCCCAGAACAGGTGGCTCCAGGACTGACTACGGAGAGGAGAAAGGACTTCCAGGGATAGAGGATGAGTCAGGGCTTCAGTTACAGGAAGGCCAAGAATACCAGGGCATTTCTCACTTCTTCTACATGCAAATGCTGTACGGGCTTCCTGTCTAGGGATGCTGAGGGTGGGAGGGAGGCTCAGAGTGGCGGGGGGGGGGGGGATGGCCGGGGGAGGGGAATGTGTGGATTGCGAGGACTGGTTTCAGGGAGTCTTTTGGATAATAGATAAGTACCAGAGGTGTCTTTGCCTGCAGCCCATGGTGACACTTCTGAATGTAAAGATGACGTATTCACTTACAGTTACCCAGCTACTGACAACCAGCTAGGAGCTGTGGGGCACTCGGAGTCCAGCGTGACGCTCCATTCCTCACCATGAGGAGACATTATTCTTAGCTCCCTTCCTGTACAGACCAGTAAAATGCAGCACAGAGAAGCTAGGTTACTTTCCCAACTTCGCGTGCCTAGTGGGTGGCCCACTCCAGGTTCACACCAGGCCTCGGTGGCCTCCGGACCCTAACCCTGAAGACAGCACAGTACGGGCCTTTCCGAACGTCAAGAAAGCCACTGTGTGAAGGAAGGCTGAGCCTCTCCTTCATGTTTCTAGTGCCCTGGAGTTTTCTCTGCCTCCGTATGTTAAAAAGAAAGAAAACAATGTAACGACGACAACACAGAGAAACTTAGATCATTTTGGAAAAAAAAATACAAAAAAAAGTCTGACTTATGTGAAATTTAATTTAATTTATTTTTATACCAGCAGCTGTCAGTTCAAAGAACAACAACAAAGTAACCATCTGCGCTTAATTTCATCAATCCACTGTCGATGGTCACGTGAGCAGGGCTTTTGGACTGAGGCAGAGCACGTGGCCTTGTCTCAGCCCACCTCCCCACCCCCTAGGTCTTCTGTCCAGGCAGGAAGGAGAGCTGGTGGGCAGATTTAGGGGTGGAGAGACTTGGCACCGGGGAGGAAAAGCAGGTGGTTGCTCAGACAGTAACCCCCAATCCTTCCCTTTGTTTGGTCTCACTGTGCCATTGTGGGTGAGCATCTGAGCCCAGTTGCACAGGTGGGGTAACTGCATCTCAAAGGTTCCTTCGTCTAAGCAGACAGAATCAGACCCTGGGTTTGTTCAATTCCTAAATATACATTCTTATGACACACTGTATGTGGACCTTTCGGAGTGCCCCTGAGCTTGAAGCTATGGCAAAAAAAAAAAAAAAAAAAAAAAAAAAAAAAAAAAAAGAAGGAAGAAAAGGTCGGTGGGGTCAGAGGGTTTGTGTATCTGGGAGCCTGAAGGATCAGGGAGAGCCAACTGAGGTTTGTGCTGGGCACAACTGCAATCCCAGCATGGGGAGGTTTCAATGGGACCATTAGGAGTTCAACTCTACCTTTGTCTACATAGTAAGCTTAAGATCAGCCTGCGTGAGACCCTGTCTCAAACTCAGCAAAGCAACCAGAGAGAGAGAGAGAGAGAGAGAGAGAGAGAGAGAGAGAGAGAGAGAGAGAGAGCGCAGCTTAAGAGGGATGGGATGAGTGCAGCTTTCCCACAGGGTGATACTCATTCTCTAGCTGAGCTGCACACAGGTTACTGCTTACCTCCAAGTGGGAAGGGGTGGCCTTGGCCACCTGAGGCTAGCACTACTTTTGGGGCTTCCTTTCCAAATGCATCTCCATGGTAGATAGTTCTTGAGCCCGGTGGCCGCTGCCTTCCTTTCTAACCTACATGCCTAGACCCAAGATTCACTCCACACAGAGGGAACTTGACTACCATGAACGACGTCCCCCTTAAACAATGCCCAGTCTTCCCAGAGGTCTGGAGCTCTGACAAACCTGGGAAACCTGGTCCCAAAGGAAAGGCCTCACCTTCAGGGCTAACCTCAGAACACCGGAACTTAGCTATGTCTCATGGCGTACTAAGACATGAACTTCCAAAGGCGTACACAAGGTCAGCTTTGGGATTGTCCCGGAGTGGAGGTCTTAACTACCTTCTGCCCCTTCCCAAGGTGCAGCCTCTGATTTTGCCTGTTCTGTATGACCAGCTTGTCACCAACCACAGTAGTTTGCCCTCTCTGAAGTACACTACGGTTCTGAAGTCCTCCAGGGGTTGTTGTCTTAGATTCAGGGAACAGACACAAGGTTTGCGAGGACCCAGTTCTACGGCAGTACTGGGGAGGGTATGACCTGGGCAGAGCCTTCCTCACCTTTAGTAAAAGACAACTTTCAACACCAAGGAGTCTCTGGGGGGTGGGGGTGGGGGGTGCCTGGCAAATCCTGGCTCTGTTTACTGTGGAGTGAAGAGAAGTAAGAGTGAGAGAGTCAGAAATACAGATCAAGAGAGTTACATTTTTCGATTTGCCATATTAAAGAGAAGGGGGGGATGCTTGCCAATTGGCTTGTCACTTTCTCATTAAATAACAGATGGTGGCTGAGTCATTGCTCCACCAGCCGGGACGCTGCTGGTCTGCTGGCTCCCTTGCTGGGGCCCAGCCACTCAGGACGAGGGGGACTGTGGGGGGCAGAGGAGGAGGAAGCCTCACTCCTACCCCCTCCTCCCAACCTCCTCTTCCTCTCCCCAACGAGCCAGCTCTGAAATCCTGAATAACCTACCAACTCTTTTTATTGTTCCCTTAACAAATGGTCTCCAAGAGTCCCCATGTGCCCTGGGCTGGGGACATCCCATGCATGTACCACAAAGGTCAGGCCCAATCAGTTTGCTAATAGGCAAGAAGACAGTCCACGAGGTCATGAGGTCATGAGGTCATGAGGTCAGTGTTATTGATTAGGGGGTCCAAGGCCTCAGGTGAACGAGAACAGGCTCAATGCAGACTTCGGGCTAGGACTTTTTCCCTCTAGGGACCCCCGAGACAAGCCGCCCTGGAAGATGGCTGAGTGGTTTGCTGTGAGACCTCTTTCTCTTTCTTTCTTCTTCACACTCTGCTTCCAATAACCCTTCCCCCACACCCCTCAGCATAAACCTGTAGGCCCCTACCTGTCAAGCCCAGGTAAGTCAAGACCCTCTTTCCAGGAGCTGAGGTCCAACAGTGGTGACTTTGTGGCCAGTAGGTAGTTGGTCTGTTGTCTCTGTGTTGCTACTTTTGGGTCCCAGAATAGAGACCCAGTGCTGTGGACATGTCCTGTGGACTCTGTGCATTACATTCTGTCCCCATGGAACTTATTACTTACAGATGCTCACCCTAAGGTACTGGCTAATGCCTGAGTGTTCTCTGGGCATGAATTCATGATTTTGGTGAGGGAAGGGTCATTACGATGAGTGCTGGTGACTTCAAATGAGCTCTCTCTCTCTCTCTCTCTCTGTATGTTAAGCATGCACAGGTACAGATATGGTTACAATTTTGGATATTATCCTTTGTTTTTTGTTTGCTTTTTGAGATGAGGTTTCCCTGTATAGCCTTGGCTGTCCTGGAACTTGCGCTGTAGCTGGCTGTGAACTTAAGAGACTCACCTGCGGGGTTGGGGATTTAGCTCAGTGGTAGAGCGCTTGCCTAGAAAGCGCAAGGCCCTGGGTTTGGTCCCCAGCTCCGAAAAATAGAAAAAAAAAAAAGAGAGACTCGCCTGCCTGGTCCCCTGAGCACTGAGATTGAAAGTGTGCACCACCACCGCCACCGGACTGTGGATATTATTCTTAGAAACACCATCTTTGAAACAGGGTCTCTCATGGGTTTCAATGATCAGTATTTAGATTGGTTGGCCTGTGAGGTCCAGGGATCCTCCTGTCTTAGCTTCTCCGAGGCTGAGATTACAAGTCTGTGTCAGGACTGTTGACAATTTCATGTGGGGTCCTCGTGCTCATGAGGGAGTGTTTTATGCATTGGAATGTCTCTCCCCAGCCTGAATGATGTCCTTTTTAAGGAGTAATGAGGACCATCTAGATTCTCGACGCACTCCCCTGACTCCCTTCGGGTATGTCCCAGGCTCATTTTGGACTTATGCCTGAAAGCTGAGGGGTCTCATCTCTTCAGGACACAAGGCTCTGGAGCTCTGAGACCCGAAAGCTTCTGCCCTGGCCTCTGACTGGGTGCAATAGAATACCACACTATGATTCTGTCGGCCAGGCAGCCCCCTTACCAAGCATGGCATAGACTCTAGGGTCTGAAGACCCGCCTGGGCTCTAATCCGTCAGAAGTTTATGCTTTATGGAAGTAATGAAGCTGGTGGTTGGTTTTAATACTCAACTTTACACAACCTGGAATCACTGAGGAAGAGTGTTATAAGGGACTGCCTAGATCAAGTTGGCCTGTGGGGGGCCAACCATCTTATTTACATTCATTGATGTCTAAAATTGGGCTGTACCATTCCCTTGGTTTGGCTCCCAGATTATATAAATATAGAGGAAGTGAGCTGAGGACCAGCGTGCACCATTCCTCTCCCTGCTCTCAACTGTGGCTGTGGTGTGACCAGCCGCTTCACGTTCCTGCCTTGACTCCCCTGCTATGGCGGACGATGCCTGGAACTGTGAGCTGAAATAAGCCCTTTCCCAACGAGCCGCTTTTTGCCAGGGTGTTTTTTTATCCCAGCAGTAGAAATGGAGCTGAGACAGAAACCATGATTTTTGTCTGTCTGTCTGTCTGTCTGTCTGTCTGTCTGTCTGTCTGTCTGTCTCTATCTATCTATCTATCTATCTATCTATCTATCTATCTATCTATCTATCTGAAATTTAGAAATTATTTACCGGGGCTGGAAAGAGATGGTTCAGTTGTTAAGAGTGTGCACTATTCTTACAAAAGACTCATTTGATGCTAGCACCCACACTGGGATCCTCCCAATTGCCTACAAGTCCAGCTCCAGGTGATCGGACAGCATGCTGGCCTTCAAGGGAACTGCACTCACATGCATAAACAGGCACACACACATACATACACACACACACATGCACACACACACATGCACACATGCACACACACATACACACACATGCACACATGCACACATGCACACATGCACACACATTTAAAATTTAAAGAAAAGTCCTTAGTTATACATGTATCATAGTGTGCAGTCCGTGTGTGGCGGTCAGAGGACACTTTATGGAGTCTGTTGCCTCCATTCACCTGTGTACAGGTCCTGGGGGTTGAATTTAGGCCATCGGGCTTGTGTAGCGAGCGTTTTTACTTGCTGATCCATTTTACGGGCCAGGTGCCATGGCCGTTTACATACCAACTCCTCCATCAATGCTTGGTCTGAGACCCCACGCTGGGTTCTTTTGTACACAGCATGGGGGTCTGCTCTACCTCTCACCTCCTCCCAGTCTTCTCTACCTGAGCTCAGAAGTCCACGAGGTCAGGTCCACAAGGAGGCCTGCAGAGCTGGTCAGAGGGTCTCTGCCCAGGTCATAGTGACCAGAGAAGGACTGGTGAGTATCTGGGTCACTGGCTCCCTCCTGAGGGTGGATGCCCAGACCTGGGGACACAGCTGTTACCTCTTTTTCATGGCAGTGCTCTGGCTCCTGCCCTCCAAGAATTCATGGTGAGCTGTGTCTGGTGCTGCCTGTCCTCAACTGGAAATGGGCAGTAGTCTTCAAGCCCACCGGCCCCAGAGTTCCCGTCTGACCTGAAACTCCAGGCTGTCTGCCCTGACCTTTTCCACTCCTCTTGTCTGCAGGATGAATTATGAAATTCTTTGCATTTCTTTGTGTGTGTGTGTGTGTGTGTGTGTGTGTGTGTGTGTGTGTGTGTGTGTGCGCAGAACATCTGGTCTGGTTGATCTAAACCCCTGATGAATGGGCGCCCAGGTCTCTTCCTGTCTATGCTGCCTGGCCTGTACTTCCCACCTGTTTGAAATTAATATTCCTGAGTATAAATTGTGATGTGTCCTGTGGCTGTGCCATGACCTAACTTTCCTCCAGACAACCTCACTGTGCGAGCAGGCCAGTGGACAGGGTGGATGAGAGCCCCGATGGCTCTGGATGCTGAGTGGGTCCCGTGATCTCAGCTGACCACCCTCTGGCATCCCATCATCCTCCTGCAAACCTGATGCTTCCCAGACACTTTGGACTTAGCACATCAGGAAAGTCACCCCCACTCTCCTGCTTGCTTGGCTTTCTAAGATGGTCTCCAATATCACTTAAGTCAGCACAGAGCATCCCTACCCCCGTACACACCTTAACTGCCTGGACTTGCCCCCTGGACTGATCCAGAGTCTTCCCTCTTGCGTCTACCCCACCCCCACTCATGCTCGCCAAGCTGTTGAAAGGACTCTTTGATTCCTGTGTCTCTGGATGCCTCCCCCAGCCGTGCTGCAGATGGCTGCAAGAGTCATCTTCCCGGGGCACAAATCTAATAATCCCTCCCTCTGGCTGCCCTTTGTCCTAGGGACGGAACCTTTGCTTGGAGACTGCTCACCAAGCCCTCCCAGATGGGGGCAGTCCTCTGCCCTGCCTGCTTCCTGCTTGGCTCCCCACCCTAGGGAGCCACTCTCCCTATTCTCCTTTGGAATGCCCTACCTGCCCTCTTGGGTTTCGATGACTTCAGGGACCCCTCCCAGGCAGGAGCCCTTCTTTCCTTATCCATGTCTGGGATGGTAGCCCTCCCACTACAGGTTATATGTGAACACGATGCACCACAGAACCCTTGTGTGGACCTGTTCCAGCCTACTGGGTCACAAAGGGTTCCCGGCTTCAGTGTGTCCGCGCCGTATACACTACCTACCCAACAGTATCACTGCTGGATGATACGGGAGGGCCAGGAGCAGGTGATCTTACTCTGATGTGTTTTTGGGTTGTCTGTGTGGTAGTCCGCGCTTGTTTGTAAGGCCTATGTCATCACCCAGGACCATCACATGTCACAGCAGGAGTGACAGTGCGCTTAGCTACGTGGAAAATGATACACAAATTCACACTCTCAGACACACACATACAGATGCACATACAGACACACAGCGACACACATAACACACAGACACAGCAACACATACATACACATATATACACACAGACACACACAGATATCACACATGTACACACACATTTACACACAGATACACACACAGACAGACATATATACACAGATACACACACATACACACACTTTCACACACACACATACACACACTTTCACACACACACATACACACAGAGGCATACACTTTCACACACAGACACACATGTACACACAAACACACACACACAGAGGCACACACTTTCACACACAGACACACACATGTACACATAGACACATACACATACACAGACACACACACACAGAGGCATACAGTTTTACACACAGACACACACATACATATAGATACACAGAGACACAGACATACACACACACACACACTCACACACTTTCACACACAGACATAGACACACACACAGAGGCACACACACAGACACACACAGACACACACACAGACATACACACATATATATACATACACAGAGACACAGACATGCACACACACACACACTCACTTATACACAGACACACATGTACACACAAACACACATACACACAGACACACACACATACACAGATACACACACAGAGGCACACACTTTTACACACAGACACACACACAGACACACACATATACATACACAGACACACACACATACACACACACCCACGCACACACGCACACATGCGTGCACAGTATCTATTGGGATTTCTTCATCTAGCTGTACAGATTCCATTTTGATTATAGCAACAGCTATCGTTACCCTAAACCAAGGGTCAGCAAACCACACCCAGCCCACGCCTGCCTTTATAGATCAGGTTGTACTGGAGTGGACACATCTCTGCATCCACATGTTGTCCATGGCTGCTGTCACCCTGGAATGGCAGAGCTGAGTAGCTGTGACAGGGACTTGCGACCCACAAAGCTGAAGGATTTACTTGATCGGAGATGTTTATCAGAGGAAGCTTTGAAGGAAACACTGCTTCCTGTGGTAGCTGTGGCTGGGGTTCTGTTCCTATGGACCAGCGATCTCACGGCGGCATGGTATAAAACCTCAGGTCGAAGAGAACGGCTTCCAGACACACTGCAGACTGCTGCGTGGCCTGGTGACCAGTTGTTGTATAACATAGGTGTCTGGGTAGATGACCATTGCTAGCTTGATTAGATTAAGACGCACCTTGATAGGGTGAGCGCTAATGAAACACACCTTTGGGCGTATCTTTGCGGGCATTTGGTAAAAGAATTTAACTGAGTGAGGAAGACAGGCCCTGAATGTGGCTGACACTGTCCCGTGGGTTGGGGTCCTGGACTGACTAAGAAAGGAAAAGAAGAAGCCAGCCGAGCGGCAGCATCTCTTTCTCTCTGCTCGCCGTTCTGCTGAGATGTGAGACAGCAGCTTCGCTCTGCCACAGCTACAGAGCTGCCCCTGGTCATGCCCAGCAGCCCGTGGATGAGGAAACCATGGTGGACCCCATGGAAAGCCACATGGCCGTACCGAATGTCACAAGACTCTGAACATTTCCAGTGTGTTCTGCAGAGTCTCATCCCCTCCTGTGCCTCAGAGAACAGGGTGACATTAAATGCACCAGGTAAAGGGGGGATGGATAAAAATGGACAGATGGCTTTGGACAGTGTGACTTCCCGCCCACCTAAGGTGCTTCCCGGGGCAGGAAAACTGAACTGTATAAACAAATGCACTAAAGTCAAGGTGAGCCACACAGATGCCCGCTTGGAGACAGCTCTTCAGTAGACCCAGTCAGATTAAACGCACGTGAGGTAGCTAACCCTGAAGTATTTACCTTTACTCCAAATGCCACAAGGCTGTAATCTCCTCCTCCCCCAACCCCAGCACCACCATGGAGTTAGAGGGGAAACGTTACAGACTCCCCGTGCCCAGGGCAGGTTCTGCAACCAGGGTACCCAGGAAAGCAGAGCTCCGCCTACCACCCTCTTAGGGCCTTTAAAGCCCGGGTAACATCATGTCTGGCACATGTCGATGATGACGATGTCTGAGCTGCAAAGAAGCATCCTTCAGGGGGCTGACTTTCCCTCGTAGGGTGAGGAACCGAGGCACAGAGGAAGGTGCAGCCCAGATCCTAGGAGCCTGTCTCTCGATTCTCCGTGCAGTTACCTAAATACAATGCCCATGTGGGCCCAGGGTTCAGGGCCTGGCACTTGGCAGAGTGCTGTGTTTGGAAGGCTGAGGTCAGGGTTGGGGATTTGGCTCAGTGGCAGAGCGCTTGCCTAGGAAGCGAAGGCCCTGGGTCTGGTCCCCAGCCCCGGAAAAAAAAATCTAAAAAAAAAAAAAAAAAAAAAAAAAAAAAAGATGTGAGCGCTTGCCTAGGAAGGCTGAGGTCACAGCCAGGGAAGCCAAAGTCCCCTTCCATACCTTTGGTTTGCTGGTGAGGAAGCACAGGCCCAGAAGGTAGAGACTTGGAGTCTTGGACCCAGCTTAGATGCCCCATAACACATGTCACATGCTGCTCTTCGTCCCTGCCCCACTGTCCTCTTATGTCCCCAACAGGCTTGTCAGAGCAGGACAGAGCGGCCGGCGGAGACCCTACTAGCCCACAAGTAGATGGAGATGGACTCTTCGAACACTAGACTTGCCTGGTGTCCAGGCAACCGTTGTTGGATCCTTTCCATGGATCCACACACGCCCAGCTCCATCATTGGCCTCCAGAGCAGACGCGGAGGACTTGAGAATGCTCTGCCTGGCTCTCTGCTTCAGGCAAACGGGGTCACCTTGAATCATGCCAGGTAATCCTCCAGTCTCAGTCACGAGACTTCCTCTTGCCCCTGGGCTAGGGGCTTATCTTGTTTGTATTCCTGCAACTGCTCTTTGGGTGAACTGAAGAGCTTCAGAGTTAGGCAGGCCGGGTATGAGGGTTACTGGGAGCCTCTCCATGGGTCCTGCCTCCTCCGGGACTGTGATGGTTTGTGTATGCTCAGCCCAGGGAGTGGCACTATTAGAAGGTGTGACCCTGTTGGAGTAGGTGTGACCCTGTTGGAGTGGGTGTGTCATTGTGTGTAGGGGCTTTAAGACCTTCATCCTAGCTGCCTGGAAGCCAGTTTTCTGCTAGCAGCCTTCAGATGAAGATGTAGAACTCTCAGCTCCTCCTGTGCCATTCCTGCCTGGTCGCCGCCATGTTCCCATCTTGACGATGATGGACTGAACCTCTGAACCTGTAAGCCAGCCCCAATTAAATATTGTCCTTTATAAGAGTTGCCTTGGTCACGGTGTCTGTTCATATTAGTAAAACCCCCAAACAGGGACAGATCTTTCTGGTTCAACCACAGTGGAAATCTGTCCCCGACCTGTCACTCAGAGTGGATCCATGTTTGCCTGTATTGAGTCTCTGTGGTCTCCCTTATGCTCCGTGCACACATGGAGCCTCCAAGGGTCCTAGGCTCTGTACCTCAGGGCACTGTCCCTTTCTGTGTCTCAGGAAGATCACGCCACAGGCCTGCTGCAATCGCTGCTCCTCACGTTCTGCTCAGAACCCCCCAGTACAAAGGGGTTGAGGCCACACAGACCTCGTCCAACATGCACACCTACAACTGTTGCTGTCTTCGATAGCCAGTCAGGATGTGTACTCGACACACATCTCTTTCTGTTTAAATCAAACAGGCTCATAGCTCCTCTTTCCTGAGGGTCCCTGAGTAACGTACCCTTCCCTTCCCAAAGTTTCTGGTCATGAGCAAAGAGCTCGAGGTGTGGACTTTATCAAAGCCCAGAGGTTGATCTTCATGGGTGGGTCTCGGTCACGCTCCCTGAGGCAGCCATTCTAGAAGGTTGGTCCTACAGCCCAATCACTGGCACTCATAAGGACATCTTTTTAGATTTTCCTTTATAAAACTGCTTTTGAAAGTTATTTTTCATTGTGGGTGTGCACGGATTGGTGCAGAGGCCATGGACATTGGATCCCCGTGGAGCCGGAGTTACAGACGGTTGTGAGCCACCTGATGTGGTTGCTGGGAATCGAACTCAGATCCGCTGGAAGAGCAGTGCATGCTCTTAACCACAGAGCCATCTCTCCAAGCCATAGATTTTCTTCCTTTTTGGAACAGAGTGGCTGCATCAGGAAGTGCCCCGAGAAACTCAGGGGTGTCGGTCAAGGCCTGCTCTTCTTCCTCATGTCCCCCATCAGAAGTCCCAGGGGGCATCTCTTGCCAGCTGAGCTTCTAAGGGACTGTCATATATTTCCCTCGCAACCAACGAAGAACATGAAAAAAATGCTCTGTGGCACCTCCAGGAAGTCCTCTCTAAAAAGCAGGGATGCCTTCTTTTAACCCTTTCTCTTTCCTGCCACTGGGAGTATGAATGTGACAGTTGGAACCGTAGCAGAGTATTGAGGGCACATGTGCCGTGAGTAACGGTGACTCAGTAAGGTAGAAAGAGCCCAGGTCCTGATGGCCCCAGGTCCTTCATATTGAAGCCCCGTATTTAATACTTCCCCACTAATGTCACATGCTAGAGTAAAACATTTCCTTCATATTTGAGATGTGTTACATTGGGAATTCAATCCTGGGTAGCTGTACTCCATCCTAGCTTACACACCATGCAAGCTGGAAAATGTATTTCCGCAATAGTGCACACACACACACACACACACACACACACACACACACACGTGTGTGTGTGTGTGTGTGTGTTTGTACATGGGCTCACATACCTGCCACAGGGAACACATGGAAGTCAGAGGTCAACAACTTGTGGAAGCGTTTTGTTGTTGTTTCTTTTATTGTGTAGGTTCTGGGGATCAAACTCTGGTCATAAGGCTTGACAGCAAGCGCCTATACCCACTGACCCAAGCTAGTTCGTTTCCAGAGAAGGGCATCGCAGGCTTCATGGTTCCCTCTCCAGTGGCAGCTGGAAAACCTGTGTTCTCTGAGGCACATGCAGATCCCTGTGTGGCTACAATCTGCTAATCCATCTGCTTTTCATAGGAAGGAGAAGTGGTTTACATGGCAGTGACAGAAACTCAAAGCTGGATTGGAGGGGCTTTCCCAGAGCGACAGGGGCATGGGGCACTGAGAGGGCACCGAGAGGAGACCCACATGCGCTCGAATGCATGGTACTCAGGAGACCCTGTCTACTACCATAAGCATGAGAACCTGACAGGGCATGGCTTGCCCAGGGAACCAACAATGAAGGTCTGCCCAACTCCACATTGTGTCTTTTAGTGGAGGAAGAACCAGCTAGAACCACATATCCAAGATTCTCCCTACCCCAAAGTATCCAAGGTCATCACAACCTTTCTCCCCTCAACCCCTGCCCCTATAAAGCACACTCATTATGGACAGATTCACATGCTGAGGTGAAATATGGAAACTGTATTAGCCATGGGGTTGGGGGGACATGTGTTTAAAAAGCCCTCCCCGAGAGCAAAGACGGAAAGGAATGGCAGACGGATACAGTGTTAGAAGGCAGCGCAGGAAGCAGAAATGGGGGCTCAGGTTCTCTTGAAGTGTGTGTGCCTGACAGAAATATGTACTGAGGCCTGGAGAGGTGGACCAGTGGTTAATAACACTTGATGCTCTTGCAGGAGACCCAAGTTAGGTACCTAAAGCCCACATCGTCCGCTTATAACCATCTGTAACTCCAGCTCTGAGGGGCAGGGAGCCCTCTTCTGGCCTCTGTGAGCGCTGCACTCACATGCCCATACCTGTACTCAGGTACACAGGGACACACACAATTAAAATAAGTGAGTTTAAAGAAATCATACTGGGCAAGTTCAAATGAAAAAAATTTTTTTGAATGTACTTTAACTAGATTTCAACCCAAGGCAGAAACAAACTCAAATTTTCTAGACATATTAGGAGTGGCAGGAATTCACGCAGAGTTTAATACAATAAGTGAAAGGAAGTCAGTCTGACAGCACACCTTATTTCTAAGTATCAATGATGCTGACCAGGAGCGTGGGTACAATAGGTCTTAAAAATCACACTGAATCGGGGCTGGAGAGATGGCTTAGCGGTTAAGAGAACTGACAGTTCTAGAGGTCGCAAGTTCAATTCTCAGCAACCACATGGTGGCTCACAACCATCTGTAATGAGGTCTGATGCCCTCTTCTGGTGTCTGAAGAGAGTGACAGTGTATTCATATAAATAATAAATATATAAATCTTTAAAAACATCGCACTGAAACACACACACACACACACACTGCAACTTACAGGTCATACTTCCTCATTAAATTAAACCACAAGTTACAAAATTACAAAACTCCCCTTCCTGACTGTTGGGACATGGTACACTGTAACTTTAATTTTTTTTCAAATCTTATTTTTAATGATGGTTCTTAATCTCTTTAACCTCCCTTGTAGCCCACCACCCACCAGAGATAGTGGAAAAGAAAGGATACGGCAGAAGTAGACCCGTTTAGAAAGGTTCTTTGGAGCAACTCCCATCTGTGTTGTCTGGAAATGGGCAGTTCAGTTCACAGGTCAGCAGCAGCAGCTCGATCCACTCACAAACGCTTGCTTCATGGATGCACCAGCCGTCCAGTTCAGAAGAGTCTGGTTAGCAGCAGTGGTGGCACCACCCAGCAGAGACAGCCAGGCCTTAGCCTTGGCTCCAGTCAGCAGGAGGGACCAGGAGGGACGCCAGGAGAAGTTCTCTGCTGTGCCTCTCTCAGGGAAGTGAAGATCATCGAAGACGCTAGACCTACAAGTGCTGCACAGCTAGCTGTACCAGCAAGCCAAGCTCTGAATCCATCATTCTCTAGAGTCCTATTTACGCCCTCCGAATGTCATGTGTCCTCCATGTGCCTAGCCTCAGCATGGGTCTAGCCTCAGCATGGGTCTAGCCTCAGCATGTGCATTGAATCAGCCCAAGTCTGGAAGCGGCGAGAAACTGCAGCACGCCACCAGGAGTTTTTGGGCACGTTTCTTTCTATGGAGACCCAACAAGTGCAGCTCAACTACACAATGTAAGGCGGACCAATACATGCGTGTCGTTAGCAAAGAATCCTTCATCACGTGTCCTTTCACGTGCTTGCTTTCTCCTGTGTCTGCTTCAGCGAAACATTCCGTCAAGAGTCTGCCTTAGCCTTTCACACCCATGTCCGCTTTCATATGCTTGCCCCAGCAAAACGCCATACAACTCAAAGAACCCTTTACGTTTCCACTTCCGGACAGCATGCAGTTTACCGAGAATTTGTAAAGCAAAATGAAAACACTGAGTAGTGAACGAGGGAAGCTATTCTTCAAGGCAGCCATGATATTACATGCTTCGTCAGAAAAGAGAGCTAAGACATGCATTATTTAAAGGTTTGCCTCAGTAATTTAGAAGACGAGGAGACAATGCCCTAAGTATACGTGACAGACGACACTTGACACATGCCAATTGATTCAAACGCCACAGAAGCGTCAATAACCCGACTCCAGTTAACTGGTGATTTGCTTTCGTTTCCCTGAAACTGCGTATCGTATGCCCTGTGCTGGCTTTGAACTCCTGACCCTGTCGCCTCCACCTCCCAAGTATTAGGGTCATGTGCCTCGGCCACCATGTCTGGCTTGTGACTCCAGTTAAATAAATACATCGACGTATATCGATAGTGCCACAAAAGGAATGTAATCGCGGGGAGTTTGTTTGTGAAACTGCCATTATTCTGAAAATTCCAAATGAAAGGGTCAATTATATGAAGCTCCGAGACTACCAAAAGTGATGATTTCTGTTCATTTTTGTTTTGTTTTGTTTCTGGGTTTTTTTTTTTTAATTTTTAACTCCCCCCCATCTTTATTAAATTGGGTATTTCTTATTTACATTTCAAATGTTATTCCCTTTCTGGTTTCCATGCCAACATCCCCCTAGCCCCTCTCACTCCCCTTCTGTATGGGTGTTTCCTTCCCCATTCTCCCTCCATTACCACCCTCCCCCACAACAATCACGTTCACTGGGGGTTCAGTCTTGCAGGACCAAGGGCTTCCCCTTCCACTGGTGCCCTTACTAGGCTATTCATTGCTACCTATGAGGTTGGAGCCCAGGGTCAGTCCATGTATAGTCTTTGGGTAGTGGCTTAGTCCCTGGAAGCTCTGGTTGCTTGGCATTGTTGTTCATATGGGGTCTTGAGCCCCTTTAAGCTCTTCCAGTCCTTTCTCTGATTCCTTCAATGGGGGTCCCGTTCTCAGTTCAGTGGTTTGCTGCTGGCATTCGCTTATGTATTTGCCGTATTCTGGCTGTGTCTCTCTTGTCAGTCTGCACTTCATTGCTTCATCCATCTTATCTAGTTTGGTGGCTGTATATGTATGGGCCACTTGTTTCTGGGTTTTAAGATCAGGTCTCACTATGCTGCCCTGGCTGACCTTGAGCTCACAGAGGTCTGCCTGGCTCTGCCTCCTGATGGCGGTCCACCCTACCATGCCCAGCGTTTTCTATTTATGTTTTAGGCTAGTGTAAAGTACTAGGTTTCCTCACAACATCTTTATACACGTGATATTATATTTTGCAAAGCACCGGTACCCTTTGCTGAGGTACGGTATCCACCATTTTCCTCTCCCATACACCTCCCCAACTTCTACTGACAAAAATTATAGACATTATAAAATTATAGAAACATTAAAAATTCCATTAAAAGAATCCACAAACTTTCGAAAGAGCTAGCAAGATGGTTCAGTGTGTAAAGGTGCTTGCTTACCAAAGTTGAAGACCTGAGTTGCACGTTGTGGAAGGAGAGAGAACTGGTTTCCTAGAGTGACCTCTGACCTCCTCTGTACTGCACCCACACATGTGTAGACAGACAGACAGACACACACACACATTAAACAAATACATGTAAAACTTACAAAAGAAGCTTGCTGGCCAGGGGGCCATAGTATAAATCACGTAGTAAAGGCACACATGTACGCACACACATGTGCGTTCACACACACACACACACACACACACACACACACCTTTTTAGCTCTATGTAGTTATATAAATTCAAGCATATACACCTGAGTCCAGATATCAAACGCTCATGGCAAAGCTGAGTACAGGAGGAACTATCTGTAATCCCAGGGGAGGGGGGGGTTGGAGGGTGTGTGTGTGTGTGTGTGTGTGTGTGTGTGTCTGTCTGTCTGTCTGTCTGTCTGCTCTGTGCATGTATCTGCTGTGTGTGTGAGTGTCTCTGTGTGTCTACCTGCTGTGTGTGTTTTTTTCTACTGTGTGTGTTCGTGTGTGTATTGTGTGTTTGCCTGCTGTGTGTGTTTGTATGTATTGTGTGTGTGTATCTGTTGTGTGTTTGTGTGTGTCTGCTGTGTGTATATGCATGCTCTGTGTGTGTGTGATGTGTGTGATGTGTGTGTGTGTGAGAGAGAGAGAAACACAGAGAGACAGAGATAGAGAAAGAGACAGAGACTGGGACTCTCCTGTCAGCCGCTCGCACACCCTCACACATGTACACACGATGTCAGATGCACAGTTCCATCCCCCGAGATGTGGACGAAGTGTGCGAAGTGTCCTCTTCACTGGACTGGTTCCTACTCCATGTATGAAATTCTCGGTCCTGTCCTCAGGACTGCATGTAATCAATAGGTTGCTCCCCTCCCCCACTTTGTCCCATCTTCTCTCCCACTGTCTCCTTCCCGCTAATATTTAAATATGGTAAGAATTTAACTTCCTTGGTCCCCATGTCGGCCATCCCCAGTCGGTCATCCCGAGGCTCCGTCTCTCTCCCGCCTTTTACAGCTGGGTTTGAGCTTTTACCCTTCTTCAGGCTCCGCAAGCTGACCTGCTTCTTGTCCAGCCTACTTTATTACTTCTGAGTCTCAACCCACACTAAGTGACGTCCCCTTCTCCGGGATCAAAGCTCCGTTCTGTGAGCTTGCAGAACATGGGCAAGCGTGAGGGTTCTGGGCTGCATGACCTTTGCTAACCCAGATGTTTCCAACCACAGACTCTGTGAAGCAGGCCAGTGTGCTTTCCTGCCTGGGTCCTCCGTCAGGGAGCAGTCTTACTTGGTGAGCAGCCTGCTCCTGCTGGTGACAAGGGGACTAAGGCTTTTCCTTGTGCTGTGTCTGGTTTTAAGGACAAACACTAATCCCTCTTGCCACGGTGAAATTTTCCTATCCTACCAAGCAAACATGGGTCCTTTACAAAGCCCAGAGCCCTGTGACCTGCTCACCACCACCTCACCTTACGGGAGCACTACCTCACCTTATGGGAGCACAAGATGGAGCACAAGCTCGGAGGTTTTCGGCGTCAGACATGCACCTCACAGAGGTGGAAACAGTAGCGGCGAGACCAGAGCACAGCTCTTCTAGGGCTCGGTCGTGCCACTTCCGCTCACACGGCTCCTGTGGGGTCGTCTCTGCTACAATGACTTCACGCACCTGGGGTAGGGGGCGTCTGCAAGCAGATGCTTTCCTCAGATCGGAGGCTCTGAAAGTCTGTGTTTTCCACATTTAACTCTCTTCCTTCCCCGTCTGGAGTGTTTCCAGCTTTGTATTCGGGGGTCCTGCCAAGAACCTTTCAAATGTTCCCCAAGAAAAGGCCAGACCTGCTCAGTGGGCTCTGCGGCTGGCCAGATCCCACCCTCTAACATGCTGCGTAGAAATAAAACACGGAGGTGACAAGCAGCTTGGAGGAGTTGAAATGTCAGCGCAACACCCTGAGTCTCCTGTGCATGGAACTCGCAGCTGGTAAAGGTTGCCCAGAAAGCAAACTGTGAGATGGGAGCGAGGGGGGTTCCTCGTCTGGGTGCGCCGAGCCAGGGGATCCAGTAGAAAGGGTTTCCGTGCCAGGAGCCCACCTGACTCAGGCAAGCCTGCACCAAGTGCCAGGAGACTTGTTCTGCTTCTCCACAGAGTTCCAACCTGGCCAAGTCCCTGGTACGTTCTGGAAGCTCTTTCCTCACCTCTGAGGGGCCTTCCTGGTAGCCCCCTGTCTGTCTTCCGCCTTACGGTGGCAGAATCCCTTTGCTTCTGACTACCAGCTCTACAAGTGTGAAGGTGGCCTGACTCTCTCTCTCCAGGGCCTTGCTGGAGGCTGGCACAGGAGTGGCTCCTTCATTACTTGTCCAGTGTGCAAATACGGCTTCCAGGAGTCCTGCATTCTGACGGGGGCCAAGCCTGTGTGTCCTTCCCTACCGCCCCCTGGCGACTGTCTTTGTCTAGGCACAACATGGGTGGGTACCAGGGCTCATCTCAAAGGTGGTGCCAGTCAAAGCCCCCTTGCTCCCTAGGGCATTGTGGACGCCACTCCATCTCCTCTTGGATTTGATGTCCTAAGTTTTCAGCCTTGGCCTGAAGACTCTTACACCATCAGGCTTGGACTCTGCCCGCCTCGCAAAAAAAACATAACCACGAGCCCATGTTTACTGTGTGCGTGTACATGTGTGTGTGCGTGTGCGTGTGCATGTGCATAAGCATAACCTGTCTGTTATTCATACAGGCCACCTGCAGATGTTTGCATCAAGAGTTGTCCTGGCAGGCAGGAGAAGGCTTTACCACCTTGATACCTACTTGTATCTTGTATTTAAGGCATGGCGACTGGGTCTGACGACTGGAGAAGCAACCTCACCCTCGGCACTGAAGCGCTGTGTGAACCATGAGAGAACCCACTGGCATGGAAGGAGTCACTCCCTCCATGTTCATCCTCTTGGTGACCGAAATGTGTGTGGGCTCTTCAGGTCAGATGGCGGGTGTGAGCCTCTGCCCTTCTCGAGCCTCCGACAGTCTCTCCATGATGGCAGAGACTCGGTACGTTCTTCAAGCACTGTGACGGCCTTGTGCTTGGCTGTTTACAGGTTGCTCTCCTGAATACGGCACCAAATTATGAGGAACTTTCCCTGGAGTTCCACGCCCCCTGAACTTCCCTACCCGAGGAGAGGTGGAGAAATGAATGCCCAGTGGCCGAGAGTGGCACGTCCAGGGTCTGATGGAGGTTTAAACCTAGGTGGGTCCAGCCACAAGGAGCCAGTGAGGCCCAGTAAGCACGTGGCAAGCTAAGCCAGGAGGCAGAGGGCCTGGAGGAGGGCAGAGGAGCCGGGAGACAGGGTTTCCTCATAGGCCGAGGGAGACATGGGCGGGTTTTGATCTGGAGGGTTCTAGGGCTAGACAGTGAGACAGTGAGACAGTGAGACAGTGAGAGAGGTCAGTGTACCCCCGCCTCAGGGCTGGAGGAAAGTCTTCCTAGCCTGTCAACTGCTTTAGTACCTCTTGAGGAAGGTGCCAACAGCTCCATTCTTCAGATGAAGAAACTGAGGCACAGAGAGGGGTGGGGTATTTGCATGAATTACCATTCGCTGTAATATTGTATGGTTGATAAGCTCAGCGCTGGGGCCCGATGGCTGGGGTCTGTGCAGTTCAGGAGTGGAAGTTCGGGATCCTGGGCTCAGGTCTCCTGCCACATCAGCCAGCTTTCTGGCCCCACTGTGTCTCCGCATATCAACTAGGGTAGGGGTAGGCATGTAAGCCTGAGTGACTGACATTCAATGTCCAGGCGGGCCTGCTGTTGTTACATGTATTTGATACCAGAGCCCCCTCTCCTCCCGGGCAACTTGCTGGTGTTCTTTTCGGTGAGCACGTTCCTTACCAGTTTCTTACCCCAAATCGCATGCATTTGCTAAGACGGCTGTGCTACCTTGTTGCTTCTGTGCTGCATGACAGGTGTCTAGGGAGTAGACATTGTCATGGTGCAGGGTCAGGAGTCCCTGATGGAGTCAGGCTAGCTCCTTCTGGGCCTCTCAGGGAGGATCTGCTTGAACCTCTGTCTGGTCCTGGGCTTCTGTCTGTCTTCCTCTGAGATTGGCTTATGGGTGCCCCACTCCATTCCTACTCCCATCTCTATGTGGCGTGTTCCCTGTAGGCTGCCTGTGTCTAGATGCTCCCCTTTGGAAGGACACCATCACGTTGGGTGAGACACACCCTGAGGAGACCCAGTGACCTCATCTTAACTTGTTTACCTTCGAGAACCCTAGCCTAGCTCGTCCTTGGCCGTGAGCACTCAGTGGATGGTGTCGGGGGATGACACAGCAAGGCACATGTTTGAGACACAGCGGAGAAGGGGACAGAGACGTATGCATGATTGTGTCCATCCAGTTCTGGGCCCTCATGGCTGCTGGCCTGCACACAATAGGTGTCCATAGCCTCTTTGCTGCCTCAGTGAGTGCAGAGCAGAAGGTACTGAGAAGGTATGCGGAAGTCTGCTCAAGAAGCGAAGCCACTTAGAGAGACAGGAAGGAATTTCCCGCCCACCTCCGGAGACTCCATCTTTTAAATGTTGAAAGATCAAATTTCTGGAATCCACCTCCTCCATCTCCTCGGACCAGCTCTTGATCAGGCCTGGAGAGGGAGCAGGCACCAGCAACGTGTTGCAGCTTGTCAGAGGGCTTAACCGGGCAGCCTGGATTCCAGACACTGCCCCGGCCGGCTCTGTGTGTGCTCAGCCCCCATGTAGAATCAGCCCCGTCATCCCTCTGTTCTTGTCTCAACACGGAAGGGCGGTTCCTTTGAAATTGCTGTCTGGCTTCCTGGAGCCACTTGGCGAACAGCTACAGGTGTTGTCATCACTGCCGTGGACAGGTAGAGTTCCAGTGTGATCCAGAGCAGGACAGATGTAGCTTTTAGGGATACAGACCTGCAGCTGTGTCCCCTTTGCATGGGCCACCCTATCTTGCACTTTGCTGTAAGCAATATGTCGGGAGCTTTTCAAGGTGTGTGTGTGTGTGTGTGTGTGTGTATGGTGTGTGTGTGTGGGTCTTTATGTGTGTATGTGTGTGTGTGTTTGTGTGTATTTGTGTATGTGTATGTGTGTGTGTTTGTGGATATGTGTTTGTGTGTGTGTGTTTGTGTGTGTGTGTGTGTTTTGTGTGTGTGTGTGTGTGTGTGTGTGTTTTCAGTGTGTGTGTGTGTGTGTGTGTGTGTGTGTGTGTATGTGTGTGTGTGTGTGTGTGTGTGTGTGTGTGTTTGTGTGTGTGTGTGTGTGTGTGTGTGTGTGTGTGTGTGTGTGTGTGTGTGTGTGTGTGTGTGTGTGTGTGTGTGTGTGTGTGTGTATGTGTGTGTGTGTTTGTGTGTGTGTGTGTGTGTGTGTGTGGGGTGTGTGTGTAGTGTGGGGCATCCTATAACTGGCCCATAGAGTTCTCCAGCTGATTCCACAGCTCTAGCACAACTCTGTCTCTGACAAGTAATTTTTCCCTCATGGTGAGCCTCAGTTTCCACATATGTGATATCAGGCTTAGAGGTTCTGTCACAATGATTCCGATGTGAAGTTTAGGGCTTGGTTGATCTTGACTGCTGTCGGGGAGTGTCTGAGGAAATTTAAACTCTGTTTGCATGGAAAAATCGGTCACTTCAGCAGCAAGATGACATTGAACCTCACAGCAGGTGCAAATAATTGACCACGCACGGGTTTGCTCTGGTCTGGTAAGGGTCTGCTTCGTACGGGGCAGACAACCAGACGGGTGCGTGTCTCCATCTTGGATTCATCTCCTTGCTTGTTGAAGACCAAATCTCTCTTCACAGTGCGGCCACCACTGAATCAGCATCCCCGAGCACCAGCGTCTGTGAGCGATCCGTGTCGGGGAACGCTGTTCTCAGCTTCTTTTGTAGGAAACCTCGGCTGCTACTGAACAAAGAGACAGACGCTTCTTCTGGGGCTCACTCCATCCTAGCTGAGCCTCTCCTGCTCACCACAGCGTCAGCGAGACCGTTTGCTGAGTTCTGAGAGGAGGCTGAGCTTTATACTGGCAGACAGGACCCTGGCCATTGTGGGAAGGAGGCTGAAGGTGAAGTGGGTTTTTGTGTCTCACGGTAACCTTCCGCAGATGGGTATTACCTCAGCATCTCCTGCTTTGTCCGGGACACTTGTCGCTCACAGCTACTCGGGTCATAGGTTAGGCCGCTGTAGCCTCTGGGGGCTGAGGGGCTTGCCAGTTTCCCAGCCAGAGTTATATTTCCTTCTGGGTGCTTGTGCAGTTGGCTTATCCTCTGAAGGTTCATGTGCTCCTGGCTTATAATATCTTGCTCTGGGAGCTACATGGAAACACGGAGGAGAAAGGCAGAGCAGCCCAGACTTGTCGGGAAACGTGCCACAAGCATCAGGCTAAGATGTGGCTGGATCTCGCGCAGTTAACGTGGCCTGTCTGAATAGCAGGGAGAACAGCAGAGGGATGGGGTCCAGGGAGGAGGATGGGGAAGAGAAGCCTTGAGGAAATTCTGACGGGAAGCCCCCTGAGCCTGGCACCCACAGCGGAGCACACGCAAGGGATCTGTGCAGAGAGGAAGCACGTCAGGAAGCTAGGCCCCGCTCCTAGTCTCTTTTTAAGCTTCCAGTCTGGAGGAATCCAGGGGAATGGGAGACAAAGAGGTGGTAAGAAGAGGAGAGGAAGCCAGCGGTGGGGAGAGTTAAACACACGCAACCGTTACACAGAGGGTTTGAAGCGGAATCTTGGTCATCCTTCACATGGCATTGGGATTGAATTGGGTGTCTGGATGAAGGTCTGGGCACTGTCAACATCCCCAACACACCCAGGGCACCGAGAACCTCATGTAGGCTGGAGCAACGTTTCAGACAAGAAAGGAAGGTCATCAAGTCAAGGGCAGCGTTGTGCTGGGATGCTGGGCTGTCCCAGGGTGGCTAGGTGTCTCTGGGTGAGGCTAACATTTAGATGAGTAAGTTGACCAAGAACAGGCAGTCTGTTCCACACCACATGGGCCTCTTTTCCAATCCATTGAAGGCCTGAATAGGTGAGAAAGACTGCAGACAGCATCGGGGATGCTTGCCTCATGGAGGTTGAGCTGCGTTTTGCCTCTTGTTGGCTCTGGTGCTGCCTGGAGGCCCAGACTCTTTGCAGATCTCTCAGTTGAGGAGGGTCTTGGTTGTTGCATAGCTCTTTTTGCTGTGAGCACTACTGGCATGTGGCTTCTGGTTTCCCCGGGAGCCCTGACCAACACAGTGCTGCAGGCACAGAATCGAGGCTCCCAGCAGCCATAAGCCGTTCCCTGGGGCTGGAACCCGAGTGCAGTCTGGGCCGTGGAGGGTCTGGCAGGACCCAGCTCAGGCCTTCCTCAGGAGCCGTTCACCGGTCTGTACGGATGTTGAGTGGCCCTTAGAGCTGGGGCTAGAAGGGAGCAGACGATCTTTCTGAAGGGAGGATTTTTCTGTGTCCCGGGGCGGGAGAGATGGCTGAGAGGTTAAGAGCACCTGCTGCTCTTGTAGAGGTCTGGGGAGGGGGAAGAAGAAGGAGGAAGAGGGAGGGGGAGAAGAGGAGGAGGAGGGAGAGGAAGGGGAGGGGGGGGAGAGAGGAGGGGATTGGTTCCTAGCACTCAGGATGGCGACTCACAACCAGCCAGGATCCAATACCCTCTCTGGCCTCCATAGGCACTGCTTATATTAAGGTGTATAATTAAGGTGTATACACACACACACACACACACACAGGCAAACACACATGTAAGATAAAACTAAAGAAATCTCTCAAAAAACAATATTCTTTACTTCTTCTCAAGTGGCACGAATGCTATTTTTAGTTGTTTATTTATTTACTATTTTTATGTGCCCTGCCGGTTTTGCCTGCACGAGTGTAGAGCTCCTGGAGCTGGAGTTACAGACAGTGGTGAGCTGCCACGTGGGTCCTGGGATTTGAACCCGGCTCCTCTGAACCCCGATGTCTCTCCAGCCCCACAAATGCTATTTTTTTTCTTTTTCTTTTTTCCGGAGCTGGGGACCGAACCCAGGGCCTTGCGCTTCCTAGGCAAGCGCTCTACCACTGAGCTAAATCCCCAACCCCACAAATGCTATTTTTAAATGCAATGAATGTGCCTGTAGTGGGTTGGTCTGATGCTGCCTGTATTCTAATCATAAATACTGGTTCCTCAAAACAAGACGACCCCCCTCCCCTCCAGTATGTCCTCACATACTCAAGTGATACCAAGTGGACCTTCCCCCCCAGTTTAACTGGTCAATAAAAGGCTAGAGCCAGTGATCGGGGGAGAAAGGTGGGATTGGAGGTTTGAGAGAAGGGGTTTCAGGTAAAGAGAGAAGAGGAGGAGACTGAGGAGGGAGAAGCCACCATGGATCAGAACCGTGTGGCCAGGAGAAATAGCAAGTAACAAGGGCTGTAGGCAATAAGTCAGTATAGCTCGCGTTCTGCCCAATCTAGGAATATGGCTTATAAATAAAATATCTGGCTTGTGAAATTCTAACTACATGTGCCATTGTAAGGCTCCTGTGAACCCACTCCTTCTACGCCATCTTGCTTTGTTCTTGAATTCTCATAGGTTATCTTTATATACTGGACTCCTCTCTTACCCACAGGGCGTGCATAGCCTGCAGGAGAAGTGTGTCAAGGTATTCCTCAGAGGCCTAAAACCAGTGAGAGTTCCAGGCCGTATGTGCACCGTGTTTTTCTTCACTGTTTTATAAATCAGGCACAGTAAGAGATGAGCATTAACTAATAAGATAGGACAGTTTTAATAATAGGATATAATAAAACTGATTTGAAACTTACGAGTTATTTTTGGAATTCTCCAATTAATATTTTCAGACCAGAGTTGACCTTTTTTATATTAGCTCCTTTCTCACGGATGTGACAAAATATCTGAGTGTTTAGGCTGGTTTCGGAGACGTCGTGGTCCTGTAGTGGGGCAGAACATCACAGAGGTGGGATTGCTTGGAGGAAGAAGAGCTTCTTTACCTCACAGTGGCCAAGAAGCAGAGAGACAGGAAGAGGCAGGGCCAATGATATGCCATTCAAAGGCCTAGCTTCCTTCAGCTACATCCTACCTTCTAAATTTCCCACCGTCTGCCAAAATAGCTTCATCAGCTGGAGAACAAGCCTTCAACGAGAGACCGTGGCGTCCCTTCGCATCTCACCCATGATGCCTTAGGAATCTGCAAGTGCGGCAGGATCCTCAGTTAAAGGGGGGGGGGTCCACCGTGTAATAGACTCAATGAAGATCCGCCAGACACCAGATCGAAGATGGTGGTATCTCCCTTCTACTGTATCATTTGTTCTTCCTTATCCAGGTGTCCCCACTCCTAAATCTCATGTGTGAATAAAAAGACAATGATTAAATCTCACCCTAAGTATTTGAAAAGTTATGTTGTTTGCTTTAGTTCTTAGTGTCATGAATGTCTCATCACTTCCCCGGGAGCCACGTGGATCAACCTTGGCTGGTTTGCTGCAGAGGGAAGTACAGAGGCCAGGACAGACAGAGGCCAAGACAGACAGAGGCCAGGACAGGCAGACAGACAGAGGCTAGGGTAGACAGAGACCAGGGCAGACAGAGGTCAGGGCAGACAGCAGGTGGTTTGGGCTGTGAGGCCCTGTGTGTGTGATTCTGAGCTATACTCTGTGAGCTTCTGAACAGTTGGCTCAGGTCAGCTGCAGTGGGACACGGTGGGACCGCCATTCAAGAAGAAAACACCGGAGTGTGGCTGGTTTAGAGCCAAGGTGTGAGGGGTACTCAGGGAATCATTCCACATTTATTGCGTGTCTGTGTGCACGAATGTGTGTGTGTGTGTGTGTGTGTGTGTGTGTGTGTGTAAGTGTATACACATGTGTACATGTGTGTATGCCATGTTGTACACTACAAACTTATATAAAATTATTACTTGTCAGCTAAAACTAATCTTTTTGGATACAAGGTCTCACCCTGTAGCAGGCCCGGAACTTGCTGTATAACTCAGGTCGGTCTTGGACGCCTGCTGTTCCCCTCCCTGCCTTAGTCTCCTGAGCCACCATGCCTGGCTAAAAATGATACATTTATCAATACTTGTTGATTAGACAAATGCCCTTCCTCTATAAGTCTACACTGAAGAACTCGGAGGGTACAGTGGTCTCCCCTGGAAGGCAGAAGGAGAAAGAAGCTGGAGGGGTCACAATGGAGTTAAGAACAAATTACCCAATGGCTGTTTTCTTTCCCAGTAAGGAAAAAAGAGAAATTTCTTTCTCATTTCCAGAAGGTGAAGGAACTCCACAGCATTAGGGGAACAGGACAGAGGGCCCTGAGGGCTCCTTAGCACCTGCCCTGCTCCTCCCTGGCCCTGGACACCCTTCCTCCCACGGCTGCTGGATCCTGGGCTACCCATGCCATTGGGCCCCAAAATGGCTGCTGCTCTGTCCTCCACAGTATTTGAGGAAGGCTTGCTGGGTCCAGCTCTGTCTATCTTACTGGAGTGTTAGGCTCTCTCAGCCTCACCTCTCAGCACCTGCAGCCCCTGTGCTCAGTCCCATGTTTGTCTCATAAGGACCAGGAGGTGCCTGTTCCTCACACAAATACAGCCTGACCCCAGGTCCTTAGTTAGCCTCCAGGTAGACAATAACAACAGAAGCTAAGCTAACATCTTTTCTGCGTTAAGCGCTCTGTGAGTATCACTTCCTCTAGTCTGTGGATGTAGCTCAGTGAGTAGAGTGCTCTCCTAGCAGGCATGGAGTTCCAGGTTCAAACCCCAGCACTGCATAAAACTGTGGCACATACCTGTAGTCATAGAACTTGGCATCCCAGGATGATCAGGAAATCAACATAGTCCTCCACGACACAGCCAGTTCAAGGCCAGCCTGAACTGTTCAGGCTCCTGCCGCAGAAGCAAAACAAGCTGGCTAGATTGCTCAGTGGGTAAAGGTGTTACCAAAGTTGACCTGACGTCAATCCTTGGACCGGCATGGTGGAAGGAAAGAACTGACTCCTGGGGGTGGGAAATGAGCAAAGAAACACGAATCTTTACTCGTTCCTATTTCAGAGGTTGCATCTGAGACTCGGGGGTTAAATCATGCGTCACAAGGGGAGATGGGATTCAAACTAAGGTCTGGCCAACTCTGGGTTCTTAGTCATGAGCCGTGGAAGCGTGTCAGGGTTGAACGCAGCAGGGATGGTGGATGTACTGCCTGCCCCAATACAGCCGCTCTGTCCTCTCAAGCTGGGCCACTGGAGCCATGGGAATGGGCCCATGGCTTCTGGATTAATGTAAACCTTGCTGGATGGGGGGCTCCCAACATGTTCTGCCAAAGAGGACACTGACTCTTAGCTCCAACCTCCAGGTCCCCCCGTGGTTCAAAGAAGGCTGGAGGTCAGCACTGGCTCGGATGATTTTACGGATGATTTTACGGATGATTTTACGGATGACTTGTCTGTGTTGGGTGAGAGGAACGTGACCCAGTTGGGCAGAAGCACCAGGTACGCTGGGTCTGGGCCAGAGTGAGGCCGGCCCACACATGTGGGTTCCGGTACTGACTGTGGGCACAGGAGTCTCGGCAGGGGGAAGCTTGGGGGGTTGTGGATACGACAAGAGTCACAGGATTGGTCAGGAGGCCCTGGTCAAGGTAAGGACAGGAAGTAGACTGGGGACACCAGCCAGATGAAGCTGGTCTAGCTGTATCCCTTAATGAGCCAGCTCACAGGGCAAGGACAAGGCAGCAGGCCCTTAGCTCAGGGTGGCCGGCTCCTCACAGGTCTGCCTTCAAATGCCCCCAGGGGGCTGGAATCAGGAAAGGATGTGTCTGCGTGAAGAGGAGACTGTCCCTTCACATGAGTCCCTGAAACCAGGATGCAAACTCCTCAAGCAAGAAAATGCCCCCTGAGCCTTGGAAGGAGCAGAGAAGCGCGGAGTCCTGGGGAGGTTGCCAAACCCCAAGTTTGCTCCTTAGGCAAAGGCTGGAGAGGAGAGGAGAGCAGTTAACATATGGAGAAGTCAGCATCCTTCTCCCGTTGCCGGGAGATGCAGCTCTGGTTGTGGAAGCCTGGAGGCAGCCTGTTCTTCCTACCTCCTTCCCTTCCCGTCCATAGCTGCCTGTCTCTAGGATTCAGCTCTGGGTAGGCTCCAATGAGGAATAGTGGGTACATACAGGCCTTCAGGGAGGTATGGGGTGAAAGATCAGATGGTGGCAGGGGGATGTGGCCTGACAGAGAGTGTTGGCTTTCAGGAACGATCAAGGAGGGCTCCTGGGAGGTGGTGGCAGGTGAGGTCAACTGGAATCTGGTGGGATCGATGGGTCGACGGAGGTGGGCTTCCGAGGTGTGTACACACAGGGACTTGGAGCTCAGAAGCACGAGGTGTGTTTTGCTCTGCTCTCTTAGGGTTGGTAGCCAGGTGAGATAAGATCCAGGCCCAGGGCACATACAGATACTTTGGTTCTGGAAGGAGCCTCCTTGGTCACCAAGCCAGGATGACCGAAGGGGAGATGCTGGGGAAATGTGGTCCATTAACCCAGAGCCTCATTTTGGGGAGGAGGTCCTGGGGCTAAGGAGAAAGAGCTTCAAAGGATGACAATGGCCTCTGTAGCCAGGGTCTGGGCTAGAGGGAGTCAGAGAGGATCACTCTCCAGATGCTTCCCCACTAGAGCATTTCAGACCACCTTCCCTAGCCTCTCAGCAGGCTTGAAAGGGGTGTGCGAGCACGCCCACAGAGCTGTGTGCACGCACGTCTGTGTTCAGCCACAGCAAGCTGCTGGGAGGTGAGTACAGCCTATCCTGGAGACGCGTGCCCAAACTTTGGAATCAAGTCAGCAGGAGCTGTCCTGGCTTCAGCCCTGTGTCCAGGACTTAGTGGTGTGCTTGGGTGTGGCAACCCACCGAACATCCACAGGTTTGCAGGATTGGCAGGCAGACATCAATGCCATTCTGGCTGGGCAGGCCAGGTGTCCTGGACTGGCAATGGCCACTAGCTTTTTCCTCTGGAGACCAGGCTGGCCTCAGGCTCACAGAAGTCCTCCTGCCTCTGCCTCCCAAGTGCTGGGATTTGGCGCTCACCACTATACCCAGCTTGGCTCTTTTCTTTAGAGGAGGAGACCCAGGCAGGCCGGTGTAACCCTGTACAAGTAGCCTGGCATCTGGCAGGAAAGGGTTCTAGGGAGTGCAAGGATCTTCACAGAGGACTGGTTAGGGGCTCACATCCCTGCACTTTGACCTGGAATAAGAGTGTGGCCTCTGGGTGAACCCTGGCATGGTGGAGCCCTCGGCAAAGTCACCAGGAAGTCCCTGGAAGGAATCACTTATCAGTCATCTGGCTTCAGGGGCCAAGGCTGTCCTCCTTTGGACACTGACATGAAGGGTCAGGGTTTGGGGGAATTGGGACAGAGCAGGTCCGGAAGCAGAGGCCACATAGGTGGGAGGAGGTGAGAACTGAACTCAGGGGTGTTTTCTCACTTCTACAAGCCTGTACACTGGCTAAAGTCCCTGTGGTCAGTTACCTGGCCCAGGCTCTGACCTCTCTGCAGTCTCTGTTCCTGGGGGGAGGGGTGCTTTGCTCTGTGGGCACACTGCAGGCCACACTGCGGCCGACCTGAGATCTCACTCTTGCCTTGACTTTCTTGTGTCCTTTAAAAGCCTCCTGAACCCTTGAGGCACTCAGTGGTCGTCTTAGCCCATTCTATTCAGCTGGTCAGGTGAGCCCACCTAGGTGCATTCTCAGGGCCTCTGTGCCCACCCCAGTCCTATTGTGCCAACCACCAGCTCTCTGCATGATGGCTCTGTGCCAGGGATCACCAGCCGCCACTCTGTTACCAAAGCCCAGGGTTTATAAGCTTAAGTGGCGCCCCCTTGTGGCGAGAGCTCACATGTAATCGATGGACTCCACTCCACCCACACAGGGTTGAAGGGAGGTTTCCGTGAACTTCACAGTGGGGTCTGAAGGGTAGCAACTTTACGCTGATTTCAGACTTCAGGTGTTCACCTCGGTTTCACTTCCGCTGTGGTGCCACAACAAACATCCGTCAACTGTCTTTCCACAGACTGAGACTTACTAGCATGCTGCTTTGACCTTCTGTTAAAAAAAAAATCACAGCCCCCCCCACATTATAAAACCAGACTCCAAAGAGTTTATTACTAAAGAAATGCTTTCCAGGGGTTCCCTCTTAATCCACACTTGGTCCGTGGGGCCTGAGAGGACTCGGGCCCACAGTTTGTAGGTGAGACACATAGCCAGACACACATTTTATTTTGTGTTTTGCTTTTGTTTTTCCAAGACAGGGTTTCTCTGTGTAGCCCCGACTGCCCTGAGACTCTCTTTGTAGACTGGGCTAGCCCTGGACTCAGAGATCGCCTGCTTCTACATCCAAGGGCTGGGATTAAAGGAGTACACCACTACAGCCAGATTCCAGACACAAAATTCAACACATACTCTGTTCTGAATGCTGATTCTCTCTGCCCTCAGTCCGGAGATTTTAGGAGAAAGCCAGGATTCCGAGGAATGCAGAGTTATACTGTGAGAGGTGAGTTCAAGGTGAGGATGAAGCCAGAGGTCGGCCCTGAGGTGCATGCTGTAGGTGCACAGTAAGTGTTTAAATGGGGATTGAGGCTGTTGAAAAGAGTAGCCCATACCCCATCTTTAGACTTCAAGGCACCTCTGCCTGGTCCCCTGTTCACTTTGCCTTAATGGCTCTGCTGTGTTCCTGTTCTGGTTGCCCTGGTAATAACTGTACTTCTCTAGGATCTGCGTATTAATTAATTAGCACAGGACAATGGCTGCAAATGTGTCTCTAAAGAGTGCA
Source organism: Rattus rattus (assembly GCF_011064425.1). Classification (NCBI taxonomy): domain Eukaryota; kingdom Metazoa; phylum Chordata; class Mammalia; order Rodentia; family Muridae; genus Rattus; species Rattus rattus. The sequence continues at coordinate 125,724,928 of NC_046160.1, read as the reverse complement.
CAGAGAAGGTGAGGATTGGGGGGTCAGTGTGGTATTTCTAGGTCACTCATTGATCCCGTTCCCTCAGATTTTCAAACCTTGCTCTAGACACCTGGAGCTGAGCCTTCTGGCCTGTGGTAGGTTTGTTGACCCTTCCTGTCTGGGCTGGGCTCAAACCCAAATGACCTTGTCTCTGCCTTCACAGGTCACATCTCTCCTTCCCCCTGAGTCATAGCTCTTACCTAGGTCTCAGCTTCACCATGGACTCCACATGCCTGAGCGGCAGGTACCCTCCAGAGCTCTCATGGTGATGCCTGTGACTACAGGAACCAATCCTGGATGGCACAGAGGGCTCCTGTCCGCCTCCCCCCTTTCTCTCAGGTAGCTTCTTCAGGCAGAGATGCACAATGACTCCTTCATCACTGCCTGTCTGCATCTCGCTCTCTCTGTCCTCCCTGGGATCTGAAAACCCACAGAGAAGTCTTGCCAGAGAGGACAGCTCAGTTTTGTCCCTGTGAACTGTCATGGCGCAGGCTGGAGGGAGGCTGCACCTCTTCCTGTAGACGTACTCATGGGTCCTGTCCTTGTTGGTGGAGAGATTGGGGCTGGGGTAATGGGGTCTCAGCCTTTCCATTTCCCTGAGGGAGCTCTAGCAGTCAGGGCTACCCAATGAACAGAGAGAATAGCAACTTAACTAAAAACACACTGATTTAAATAAAAAAGCATAGCAACTTCGCTATCTCATCTCTTTTTCGTAAGTTATTTTTTTAAAGTTGTGGGTCTGTGTACATGTCTCTTTGTGTGTGTGTGTGTGTGTGTGTGTGTGTGTGTGTGTGTGTGTGCACAGAAGTGTAGGTGTTCCCAGAGCCTAAAAGGCAGTTATAAGCTGTCTAATATGGGTCTTGGGAACCGAGGGCCTCTGAAGACATAGTCAAAGCTCTAAACTCCTGGGCCACCTTCCAGCCCAGCAGGGTGGCATTGCAATCAAGCACACACCACACAAAGATCAGATAGCGGCCACACGGGCATCTGTCACCTCTGTGTTGGGGGATATGTTTAAAAGTTCCCAAGGCAGCTAGTTAGAATTAAACAACTCATCGTCAGTCACAGAGGCCCTACTGTGCCACAAATGTGAAGGAGTCCTGCACTTTCTAAGTCCACCTTCTGGCTACCCTCTTCCTCCTCCCTGCTCCTCCTGGCCTCTGGTAATCACCACCTCGTTCTCTGCACCGGTGGGATCAATTTTCCCTTCCACTTACAGGTGAGAGCAGGCTGTGTTTGCATTTTTCTGTCTGGCTTATTTCTCTTAGCACCACATCTTCTGGTTCTATCCACGTAGCTGCAAGACAGTCTTCCATTCCTTTTTTATGGCTGAATAATATTCCACCGTGTATGCGTACCACATTTTTTTTCTGCATGCATCTGTCAATGGATACTTAGGTCGCTTTTCTACTGGGGACACTGAATAGAGCTGGGGTGAGTTTGGATGAAGATGTCTCCCCCCCTCCCCCGTCCCCACGTTGATTTCATTTCCTTTGGTTACATACCCAGGAGTGGACGGAGGGCTGGATCATAAGACCAATGGTTCTGTTTCTTTGCTTTTGAAGACCTGTCCTACTGTTTTTCATAATGGCTATGCTAATTTATTTCCACCAACAGTGCATGGGCGTTCTTTCTCCGCACCGTCTTACTGAGGTCCGAGTGGGTTTAAAGGAGCCACCAGGGATGTTGCTATAGTTAGGGGCCAGGGATACCAAGTGGCAGGAACTGTGACCCCTCCCTCAGCAGAGGGATGTAAGGTGGGGACGAGAAGGAAGTCTCCTGGTTGAAGCTGTTGTCACAGGAGTACATGAATGACTCCCCTTCTGAGAGAGCAGAAAAGAAACGGCAGACTCTTCCCCACTCCCCATCTGCAGGGACCTGCCAATGGCTCAGAGATAAGGCCAAGCTGCTAAGTCGATATAGTCCTGACTGGGTCCTGGATTCCAGCACCACAAGGGGAGAGTAGGCTATGAGGCAGAAGCAGTCATGGAAGCTGCCCCAAGTTACTCTGGCCCAGGCTGTTGATCCTAGGGTGTCAAGAGAGGCTCTGGAGGGTTGGCTCAACCCGAGGATCTTCCGACCCTTTTAAAAGTCAGGTGTAGTGGCTTAATGTTTGTAGTCCCAACCCTGGGGCGGCAGAGACGGGTCCTGGGGCACAGAGGGGGAAGTTTGCTGGCCATCCAGCCTAGACCAATCAAAAAAGAGTGACTGAGGAGGAAACTGGGTACAGACCTCTTGCCTTCATATGCATGTTCATGTGTAGCTACCCCCCAAACATGCAAGCACATGTGAACGCATGCACACAAGAGAGAAGCCGCTTTTCATGTCTATGGCATTCCCATGTATTGCAGAGAGACTCTGGAGAGGGGCCTCATGGTGGCTTTAAGGCCTCTTGTCCTCAGCTATTGACTGTTAAGAATGTTGGGTAGATTTCAGAGCGCACCAGGGGTCAGGGGTTATAGGTCCGCACTGGGTATTATAGGGGCATTCCTGTGGTGCCCGGACATGGGAAACTTCACCTGACAGGGTTTTTGCTAGGATCGCCGTGGGTCGTTAGCCATCTTCCCCTGCTTCATGCCTCAAACCAGTTTGGGTACTGCCAAGGCCACATAGATGCACAGAGCCTAGTCCAGCCATGATTAACCCTTTAAATTATGACTAAGACAGTGTAATCGACCTTCCCGGATCCTCGTCTGTGTGGGAGTGGGCTGTGGGTTCTCTCGGCCCCTGTTCAGGGGCAGCTGGCTCCCCGGAAACTTTCCAGGGTCCTGCCACCAAACAGCTGCAGGCCCTGTAGCCTCCTAACCCGTGGCAGGAAAGCCAGGCTCACTGCCTCTCTGACCCAGGCGTCCCAGTGCCCTGTGGCTCTGTTCCATTGTGTGACCAGCGCAGCTGTCGTTTCTGGAGGCCACTGGTGGGCTCTGGGTGATCATTTACAGATCAGGAGGGGGAGATAAGGGCCGTGTGGCTCACTGTTTGCATGTCCCTTATGCTCATAAAGCGATGGTACCGCACGGTCACATTCCCTGCTGGCCCCCCTTTCCTGACTGTCTTTTATTGTCCAGTCTTATCTCTCCCTCCCCAGGCCTCACCCTGTGCAGAGCCCCAGGACCTAACCCTCTTCAACTGCTGCTGGATTCTTTGTGACCTTCTGCCCCAGGTGTGGAAGGAGACCTTATCAGCAGGGGTGGGAAGACTCGGCAGGCCCAGCCCTGGGTGGTCAGAGAGGGGACACCGTGTAAGCAAAGCTAAGACAGGAGAAAGGCCAGCACTGTGCAACAGGGTTTATAAGGACTCCTATTCTAGGCTAACAACATCCCTGTCAACCTCTGGTGTACCTCGCCCCTCGACAAGCTCTTGCCGCTTGGGGAGTGGGATGGGGTCAGATTGGTTCTTCTTGCCTTTCTTGTGCACAGTGGCCTCTCTTGTTAGGCAAGGAGACGGAAATGTGAGCCTCTACGTGACTAGGGACCCCTGAGAGACTCTCGGGTTTCTGTCTTTGTATCTTAAAATGGATTCAGATCCTTGGTGCTGTGTTCAAACCTCCTTAGGATGGGAAGGGAACAGTCGCTGCAAGCTGGAGAGCTGCCCGGGAGTGTTTGCGTCGAAAGCATGAATACCTGAATCCAGATCCCCACGCAGAGGCGGCATCTACAGTCTCAGAGCTGGGAGTGTGGAGGCAGGAGGATCTTAGGTTCAATGCACAGCCACTGTAGCTGAACCAGTGACCTCCAGGTTCAACGAGAGACCCTGTCTGTCTGTCCGTCCATCTGTCTGTCCATCCATCCATCTGTCCATCTGTCTGTCTGTCCATCCATCCACCCACCCACCCACCCATCCATCCATCCATCTATGATGAGAGCCAGGCGTTGGTGGCACATAGCTTTAACCCCAGCACTCAGAGGAAGGGGCAGGTGGATCTCTGTGAGTTCGAGGCCAGCCTGCTGGTCTAATAGAATGCGTTCCAGTGCAGCCAAGGCTACATACATAGAGAAACCTTGTCTCAAACAACCAACCCCTGCACCCCTACCTCCAAAAAAAGATGGAGAGTGGTTGAGAACTGAAAAAGTAGATACCACTGACCTCTTGCCCCCACCCTACCCTACTCCATGGATGGATGACAATTCTCCTCAGTTTCAGAGAGAGGAAGTCATAGGACACGAACTCACACCTACAAATCCGAGGTTTGAGCCACAATCCCTAACCGTACAGCCACCACGGTCGACTTTTGTACTTCCATACATAATCCAGGGGAAAGAGAGCAATCTGGGTCTCACAGACGCTTGGCTGCAGAACTTGGGGTAACCATTGGGCAAATCCATCTCTCTGTGTCTCCATTTCCTGTTTGCAAAACGGGGCTTGTGAAGCCCCCTACCCAGGTCCTAAGAGAACTGAAGCGAGGGATGTCCTGGCTACAAACGAATGCTCCCTGAGTGGTAGTGGCTGGCAGATGATACTGAGAAAAGTCACCCGTGTGCCCATCGTCCAAGTAAGAAAACTGAGGGTACAGAAGGGCAGGCACATGGTGAGCTGCACCAGCTTAGCCTGGGGGCATATCTGATGCCTCACGAATCCTTTCCTCTCCCTAATGGGCTGCTCCTACAGTAGGTCCAGCCTCAACTCCAGACCCAGCTATGGCCGGCGAGTGAGGCAACAGCTCACCCCTTTTGAACTTGCAGCATAAAGCTAGCATCTGGGTGTCCCGCATCTCATGACTCCATAGAGTAGAGAGACAGTGGGTCTTGAGTTCTTGCTCTAAGTGTTCGGACCCCCTTTATGGACTTTGGGGCATCAATAAGGCTTGGGGAAGATGGGGTGCCTGCTGGTTCCTCCAGTCTTGAGTCACTCTCCTGTGGGCCCAACCCATGTTTGTTTAGTCTTTCTGGGTTTCAGCCCTTTGACCAGTGAAGGTTAAAGATTATTGAGGCAGCTGACAATAAAGTGCCCGGCATGCTGGCCTTTGCACCCCCATTAGCGGCAGCGGGATCGCCTTCTACACAACGGCCAGAAAGGCGAAAGTGCCAGGGTGTGGGCAGGCACGCCTTGGGCATTAATATTGAAGGACAGTCGCTTTTGCTTGGCAGTTGGACCAAGTTTCTCTTTATCTGTAGCTGGGCCACAATGTGTCATTGTTCTCCGTCTCAAAGGCCACCGTGCAGCCCCAGAGTGGACCTGGTGTGGACTCCACCTGCTAGAGTAAACATGCACTCGAGGTGGCCGTGGGCCAGGGGGACAAGAACGTTTCCTTCTCCTGGAAGAGTTGCTTTCCTTCCAAGTGGGCTGGGAACCAGGGGCCCCATGGTCTCACCAGTCCCCCGTCTGCACTGCAGCCCCTCAACCAAGCAGGTGGCTCTCAGACAACCTGGGCCCCAGGACAGTGTCAAAGGCTTTGTGCCCTGGACCCGGGGGCAGCTGGGGGCCCTCTTCTCAGAAGAATGCTTTTCTGGGGCCTTGGAGACAAAGCTAAGGGATTGAAAGGAAGCTAATGATACTGAAATATAGTTATCAACATATTTCAAAGCGGATTCGAGTCAACCTAGGTGGGTCTTTATGGACGCCATAAACAATCTGGCCACAGATCTGCTGACAGGTACAGCCTCTCGGGGCTGACGAGTGGAAACCAGCTTACAAGGTTTCTGCTGCAGACTCAGGAACCAATGCTCTTCTGGAGGATTCTTGTGCAGCGTGCTTATGTTTGTTTGTTTATTTATTTGGAAGCAACAATCGTTGCTCAAGAAGTCGCAAGAGCAGCATAGAAACATTACTTCTCCTTGACCAGCTTTTCCCGTAGCCAAAACCACTCTCAAAAAGCAGGCCCTCCATCGCCACATCTCTCGTTCCTATTCTCACATACCCGGGTGGGGGCGGGGGTTTCACAGCTCCCATTTTACAAACAGGAAGCTGGGACACATGGAGATGGGCTTGCTTTTCTTTTGGTTTTTTTTTTTCTACTAGTGATCCTTTTCACACTGGAAATAGAAAAAACATTGACATTAATTTATTTATCTATTTGGGTGGGGCACAAGTGTCAGGGTGCACGTTTGGAGATCAGAGAATAATGGGCGGGAGTCAGTTCTCTTCGTCCATCGTGTGTGTTCCTGGGTATTGAACTCAAGTCCTTGGGTTTGGTGGCAAGCACCTTTACTCCTGAGCCATCTCACTGGCCCTCACCCAGTGTGTGATTTTATGTGTGATTCCTCATGTACAGGTGTTGGAAATAGATACATCGGCCACACGCTAACCAATAATAAACCGCAAAGACATTTAATTTAAAATAGTTCTGTGGTACACAGATCACCTTATCATTTATTAAACATTAGAGCAAATTCGCATATTAATTAGATGGGCGTGCTTGCTCATGTTCCGTCGACACTTAAATCTTGGAGGAACATTTGACATTTTTGGGATGCAGAAGATCGCCAGCATTTCCAGAGGTGACTGATATTTTGATATTATAATTGTTCGTGTTGAGGACGCTGCTTCAAATGAATAAGCAAGGCTTATGTGTTGACTTAAGTGAGAAATGTTCCCTATACGGCCAGCAGGGGGCGCTGTATTTTTTTTTGAGAAAGTACACCCTTGGGGGCGGGCTTTGAGAGTAAAAAACTTGTCTATTTCGGGTTTGTTCTCTGCCCTTGTTCTTACCCCATATCTGCTGCTTGCTGCTACAGTTCCCTCTTATGGTGGATTCTTATCTTCTGGGAACCATAAGCCCAAATAAATGTTCTTATGTAAACTGCCCTGGTCATGACATTTTTGTCACAGCAGCAGAGAAGTAACTGATACAGTATCCAACAAGAAAAGCGTGTTTAGGATCATTTTAGAAGCTGCTGTAAATTCTATCCAATCCTAAACCAAAGCTCATTTAAGGATATATTTTAAAACGGAACTCAAGTCAGCGACCCAAACAGTTAATTTTTAAAACAAAACATTGTAACATAGACTACTCCAAAAAGGTAACAATTTGATACATCCTGAGGACCTACATGCTGAACAGGAAATATTAGAAGTCTTTTTTTTTTTTTTTTTACTGTAATTAACTATTATGTTATGTGCTGAAAGCCGCATTAGCGCCAAAAGTGCTACAATTCATGGAGTTCAATAGGGCTGCAGCTGTGGCTTGGTGGTAGAACGCTTGCTTGGTAGTCACAAGGTCCTAGGTTCAAGCCCCAGTATTGCAAAACAAACAAGCAAAAAAAAACAAACAGGAAAGTAACTCACGGCAGTCTTTAAACTGATCTACATCGTCACCAGCAGTGTTAGATGTTGGTGTTGTGTGGTGTGTGAGTGTGTGCAGTGTCGCGTGAGCGCACTGTGCGCTCAGAACGAAACTGCAGTGAAACTACACCAGCCGGAAGCGGTTTCCTTAGGCATCCGTTTTTGAATTAATTTTCATTTGCTGGCACTTTCTGAAACCTTCTACTATTGCCAGTCTTTTTGGGACCTCCTTATACCCACTGTGGTGGTTTGAATAAGAATGGCCCTCATAGGCTCATATATTTGAGTTCTTAATCAACAGGGAGTGGCGCTGTTTAAAATGATTAGGAGCTGTGACTTGTTGGAGGAAATGTGTCAGTGGGGCTGGGCTTGGTGCTCAACCCCCACCCCCCGACCCCAGTTGCCTACAGATCGGGATGGAGAACTCTCAGCTCCTTCTCCAGCGCCCGTGTCTGCCTGCATGCTGCCATGCTCCCACCAACAATGGACTGAACCATCTCAACCGTAAGCCACTGTCCTGGCTGATCTCTCTCTGTGTGTGTGTGTGTGTGTGTGTGTGTGTGTGTCAATTTGGCACAAGCTAGAGTCATCAGAGAGGAAGCAGCCCCGGTTGAGAAAAATGCCTCCCTGTGACCCAGCTGTTCTCCATCAATGATCAATGGGGGAGGGCCCAGCCCAGCCCATTGTGGAAGATTTGGGTTCTATAAGAAAGCAGGCCGAGCAAGCCATGAGGAGCAAGCCAGTAAGCAGCATCCCTCCATGGCCTCTGCATCAGTTCCTGACTCCAGGATCCTGCCCTGTTTGAGTTCCTGTCCTGACTTCCTTCAGTGGTGACCAGCAATGTGGAAGTGTAAGCCAAACAAACCCCTTTCTCTCCAACTTGCTTTTTGGATATCATGTCTCATTGCAGCCACCCTGATTAAGACAGCCACCCCCAAGCAATTTTTTTTTTTAAAATAAGAGTTGTTGTGTTTATGGTGCCTCTTCACAGTGACTTGGTAATGTGACCTCGGACGGGGTCATGGCCTGAAGTTTAAGAAGCCGGGAACCAGACAAGAGGGACTTCCCACTTCTTGCACATGCTCCCCTTTTTGTACGCCTTTGTGGGCAAGTCTATGCCAGCGTGGCACACGTGCAGAGTCTCCGACCCCTTGTGTTACCAAGAGGTTGTCCCCCTCTGTTCCAGGCTCCTGCTGATTGCTTCAGATCTCCCTCCTGCCTCAGCCTCCTCACCCCCTGATCTGTTTTACCTCCTGGGCTAAATGAATGTGTACCCCATGCTCTGACCAAGTACGATGCCATGGTCATAGAGGTTGGCTAATGCTCCCCAGGGACCAGCAGTCAACCGCAGAGACAGGCCACTCATATCTAGGCCTTCTGCCCAGCCCCATTCGGGGATTCATAATCTTGGGCTCCATGGGAGACTTCACTGTTTTCTGCTCCATCGCCTGGTAGCCAGAGGATCTGGCCAGAAGTCATGGCAATGACCAGCTAAGAGAAAGGCAGGTGAAGATGGGGCCTGAGGCCCTCGTGGAGGGGGATCATTAGCTGAAGCCACTATTTAGTCTACACTGATTGAATAACGATGAGTGAATGGGTAGAGACTCATGGTGCTGCTGTGTAGACAACTCCTGGGTTAGCTAGGATGGGTCTGATTTCATATAATATACCACAGGGTAGGGTCCAGGGCACAGATCAGTGCGTGTGGACTTGGGAACTTGAATGACAGAGCATCCTTTCTGTCCATCTTTGGTTTTGTTTGAGACAGGGTCCCAGGATGACCTAGAATTTGCTACATGACCCACACTGACTTCGAACTCCTGGCCTTGCTGCTACAGTCTCCTGAGTTCCGGGATTACAGGTGTGCTGTTTCACTGTGTCTGGCCTCCCTCCAGCCTCATCCATCCATCCATCCATCCATCCATCCATCCATCCATCCATCCTCTACCTATCCTCCAATCCACCTACCCATCCCTCTATCCCTTCATCATCTCATTCATTCAACGGTCCATCCATCAACCCACCCCTCTCTCTCTCTACCCATGCACCATCTGCCACCCACTCACCCATTCACTTATCCATTTATCCATCCTTCTATCCACCCACCCACCCATCCATTCACTCACCCACCCATCCATCCAACTGTCCACCCAATGTTTGCCAAATTGCCTGCAGTGTGTGCTAGGAATTGAACATACACTGATGGTCAACCCAGTCTCTGCGTCTGGCTTCCGCTGTTGTCACCAGTTCCTAAAGAGAATGCAGAACACCTCAACTGGGCATCCACCTTCTTCCCACTACCTCCCCCACCCCCCCACCCCCCACCCCCAGCTATCCTGGGAGTTTGCTAGAAGTTCATTTTGGCCTTGCACTCCTGGCAACACTGTGAGTCAAGCACACAGGCAATGGGGGGCAGGAAAACGTTTGCTCAAGGCTGAAAACATGACTGTGAGCACCCTCTCTGTCCAGGAAGTAAGAACCGATTCCGGCTGTTCGTGGGGCAGGAAGGGAGGATGTGGACACCTCGTGGGACCTGCCCAATGTGGCATTGTGGAGCCCGGAGCACAGAGCTTGTAAGTGTGAGGTAGAAGGCCATGTCCCCTCTCCTGGGCCAGCCAGGAAACCCAACTGTGTTGACACCTGGTGCAGCCTGGAAGGCAAAGTGAAAGCCCCTTGGAGAAACTGCAGCCGAGGGCAAAGAGCCTTGCTTGAGGAGTCCTAAGGAATGCATTTCAAGCAGGTGGATAATGACCCCAGATGCAAGGTCTGAGGTTTGTGAAGAGCATCCAGGGCCTGGAGAGATGGCTCAGCGGTTAAGAGCACTGACTGCCCTTCCAGAGGTCCTGAGTTCAAATCCCAGCAACCACATGGTGGCTCACAACCATCTGTAATGGGATCCGATGCCCTCTTCTGGTGTGTCCGAAGATAGCTACAGTTCTGAAAAGAGCTACAGTGTATTTATATATAATAAATAAGTCGAGAGAGAGAGAGAGAGAGAGAGAGAGAGAGAGAGAGAGAGAGAGAGAGAGAGAGAGAGAGAGAGCGCCGACTGTGTGTTATTATGAGAGGGGGGGATGGAAGTCCCTGGTGTGTGTATGTTCAGTGGGCGCATGCTAGGGATAGTGCTGAAGATGGTCGCGTTGACAGTGGCGGACACCGTGGCTTGCAGGATGGCTCTACAGAGAAGCATTTTATCAACAAAATTAGGTTGATCTCTGGCTATCAGCTAAGGGGATCTGAGGCAAGAGGGGAGAGGATCGTGTTTGTGGAGTGATTGCAAGTTGAGTTAGATAATGCATATTAAACACCGAGGGGGCGGGGCGGGGCACACTCGGGAATTTGCATCTCAATGTTATCAGATAAATCCTGAAGGCCAGTCGCCAAACTAGCTGTGCGTGGAACACCGGCTGCATACTAGACACTAAGCCACGGAAGGGGGAGAGATGGTTTATTCTGGCTCACATTTCAAGGGTACCATCCCTCAGGGGGAGGAGTCATGGCAAAAGGAGATTGAAGGGCCATATTGAACCCCACAACCAGGAAGCAGAAAGGGATAGATGCCCGCCACTTGTCTCCACTAACACAGTTTGGGATGATGGCTAGAGAGTGTGCTTCCTACAGTGGGCGTGTCCGCCTTCAGTGGGCGTGTCCGCCTTCAGTGGGCGTGTCCGCCTTCAGTGGGCGTGTCCGCCTTCAGTGGGCGTGTCCGCCTTCAGGGGGCGTGTCTGCCCTTGAACACAACTAAGATCCTCACCTACTCAGGCTGAGACTTCTGTTTTCCACTTGGTTCTAGGGTTGGCCAAGCTGACAGATAACATTAACAGTCACATCTAATGCGTCTGACACCCAGGACAGATCAGCTTTAACCCTTTGCCTCAACTCAGTAAAGCTATTTTTCTGTAACACTCATGCAACAGACAATATTAATTACTGTTTTTCTTCATTATTCGGCTCAAAAAAAAAATAAATGCAAGAGGAAAACCATCTCAGTTCCATGAAGTTATTTTATGTAACAATCGTGCAGCCATCAATATTATCATTTTCTTAATTATTTCCTTCAAAAAATAAACGCTAAAGGAAAATGAATACCAACTGTATTTACATTCAACAGCATTATTTCATGAACTGAAAATTATAATTTTCAAACAGATATACTATATAAACCTCAAGTTTTTAATTGCGAACAATTTCTAACTATTCTGAACTTGCCTTCTAGATTAGCCCACATATGGGAGTTTATTCATAGGTATTGGTTACAAACATTTTGTATCTGGATCTTTCATCTAAGATACAATATTTGTCAAAGAATAAGTAATAGAAATATGATATATGACATAATTGGTCAGATTATAAAATCTTAACCAGAGAGCACACACCTAATGCTAGCAAAACTTGTCCTTCTTAAAAACTAACTTTGTTATTTAAAAAATCATAATTAATTAGACTCAAAATGAAGTAGGCCCCAAAGACTATACAACTCAGTGAAAAATGCTGTGGGATTTTTTTTTTTCTAAGTACGTCACTGGCATTATGACAGCTGATTCACAGTATTAAGAAAAATAGTGTCAACTTTTAATTGGTCTTAACTGTCTTGAATAAGCTATTGACAAGTACCCAGGGACATCCTCCTCTTATAAGCCGTCCTTGATACAGGGTGACCTGTCACTCGATTGGAAACTTCTGATGGAAATTTCCACCCTGGTCAAGGAACTCCTACTTAAAAAAAATATTTTATTTATTCATTGACGATTTCATAATATAATCAATGTGTCTTGATCATATCCATCCTAATTTTCCCTTGTACTCACCCAGGCACCTGCAATATGTCCCCTTCTCCAGACTCCTTCCCACCCCTCTTTTCTGGTAACACACTGAGTCCAGTCAGTGTTGCTGGAATGCTGACTGTTCTCGTCTTGATCTTGCACGGTTACCGTACCTGTAGTGAGTCCATGAGTCCAACAACCTTGTCCTGCCCAGAAGAAAACATTTTCCAGCATTTCTCCCCATCCCCCAGTTCCTACATTCTTTTCTGTTCTTCTATTCTTGACTCTAACGCCAGAGCCACAGGGTTGAAGCTGTCGAGTTCTGCTGCTTGCAGGAGCTAGAACATGCCCCCCTTGTTCTATTATCACTAGCTTTCTGTTTTCCAACTCCTTCCCTGAATAAACATGGCTGTCCTGGATCTTGCTGTGTAGATTGACCTTGAACTCAGAGATCTGCATGCCTGTCTCCTGGAATTAAGTGTGCGTACCACCATACCTGGATTTAAGCTTTTCTTCACCTAGAACTTGCTCTGTCCTAGGCTGGTCTTGAACTCAGAGATCTCCCTGACTTATCTCCTTGGATTAAAGGTCTGTACCACCATGCCTGGATCAAAATTTAACTGGGTAGGATCTTGCCCCAAAGTCCCACTCCTTTAATCTGCTATCTCCTAGAACACAGGATTCAGCTCTATTTCTTCCAGGTGCCCCTTTTAACACTCATACCATATAGTTTTTCCTTTCTCAGCTTGCTACTCTTGTTTAAAATGCTTTCTTCATGAGACTTAACCAGAGAACAAAGTCTATGATGGGCATTTCTGAGACTTCCTTTGTCAAGGCAATTAATCTGATCCTCTTCACCTTAGCCTCAGGTACACTCTTCAGACAAGGGCAAAAAAAAAAAAAAATTGCCACATACTGAACTTCTACTCTGAAACCTCTTAAGCCAGGTCAGCACAGTTCAAATTACTCCTAGCACAAAGTCTTCCATATTCCTACTAGGACAGCTCATTAAGCCCCACTTAAAGCATTCCACTGCTTCCCAAATCCAAAGTTGCAAAATCCACATTCTTCCAGACAAAAGCATGGTCAGACCTATCACAGCAATACCCCACTCCTGGTACCAACTTCTGTCTTAGTTAGGGTTTTATTGCTATGACCATGGCAAGTCTTATAAAGGACAATATTTAATTGGGGCTGGCTTACAGGTTCAGAGGTTCAGTCCATTATCATCAAGGTGGGAGCAGGGCAGCCTCCAGACAGGCATGGTGCAGGAGGAGCTGAGAGTTCTACATCTTCATCTGAAGGCTGCTAGTGGAACACTGGCTTCCACGCAGCAAGGGCTAGGATAATCCCTGAGCCTTGGGCAGGATTGAAATGGGGGAGGGAGGTTAATCAATGGTGTTCCCTGAGCCTCCGGTACGGTTGAGGTGACAGTTTGATATAGATGTTCCATTTATGGCTGTACCCCCAACACTAGCTTATTCTCAACTCTTGGACTAGTTGTGAGTCTCTGCATGAACTGCAGTGCCATCTCTGTACTAGAAGCATCTCTGCCAAGACAACTCCCACTTTTGATGTTCAATTTGTTATATCTTGTTGCTTCATTCCAAGCTATTAACCTAATATCCATTTCTATCTATCCATTGGTTTAAAATATATTATCTGTTAAATGTGTAATAAATACATTGTTTTAACTCTCTCTCCTCTCTCTCTCTCTCTCTCTCTCTCTCTCTCTCTCTCTCTCTCTCTCTCTCTCACAGAGAGAGAGAGAATTTTCCCCTTAAAGTGCATTAATAAATTTTCAAATGAGTGTGTATGTGGAGATGTAGAGTAGATGTCCCAGCATGCAAAGGTATAGTCACGTGCTTGGGAAGCAGAAGCAGGACAGGAGCCATCACCCCCAGGACAGCCTCAGCTGCATAGGTGAGGGGAAGAGAAAGGACAGCTCCATCCGGGATGCCGGCTGATTGGTGGTTATTTTACTCTTTGAATTTAAAGTTATCCCACGGGGACGAACTCTGGGGCTGTATAAATACCCCTTTGCCCCTTAGAACTTGACCCATTAGTTCGAGCATCTCTTGGTGGCTTCTGCCCAAATCGATCATCATTATTTTGGTACTTTTTCTAAGTTGATCATTTTTTTTAACTTTTATTACTTGAATTTATAGTTTGTCAATAACAGTGTGGAAACATCTAGTTCCCTTACTTTATTCTATGGGTTGTGAACACTAATTCTATTCTGATACTCAAATTGTCTCCAGTTAGCCAATAAAAGCCTCTGTGGTCTGGTTCTTGTTCTCTGACATGCCTTCTCCTTCCCTTCTCCTTCTCCTTCTCCTTCTCCTTCTCCTTCTCCTTCTCCTTCTCCTTCTCCTTCTCCTCCCTTCTCCTCCTCCTCCTCCTCCTTCTCCTTCTCCTTCTCCTTCTCCCCTCCTTCTCCCTCCTTTCCCCTCCCCTCTCCCCTCTCCTCTCCCCTCCCCTCCCTCTCCTCTCCCCCCTCCCTCCACCCCCCCCTCTCCCCCCTCCCTCCCCCCCTCCCTCTCCCTCCCTCCTCTCCCTCCCCTCCCCCTCTCCCTCTCTTCTTCTCCTTCTCCTTCTCCTTCTTCCTTCTTCCTTCTTCCCTCTTCTTCCTTCTTCCTCTTCTTCCTCCCTCTTCTTCCTCTTCCCTCTTCTTCCTTTCTTTCCTCTTCCTCTTCCTCTTCTTCCCCTTCTTCTTCTTCTTCTTCTTCTTCTTCTTCTTCTTCTTCTTCTTCTTCTTCTTCTTCTTCTTCTTCTTCCCTCTTCTTCTTCTTCTTCTTCTTCTTCTTCTTCTTCTTCTTCTTCTTCTTCTTCTTCTTCTTCTTCTTCTTCTTCTTCTTCTTCTTCTTCTCTTCTTCTTCTTCTTCTTCTTCTTCTTCTTCTTCTTCCTTCTTCTTCTTCTTCTTCTTCTTCTCCTCCTCCTCCTCCTCCTTCTCTTCCTCCTTCCTCCCCCTCCTCCTCCTCCTCCTTCCCTTCTCCTCCCCTCCTCCCCTCCTCCTGTCATCCTCCTAGCATTTGTCTACTTTTAGCCCCCACAAATGTTCTAAGCTCATCTGGATTGTCTTCATTCCAGCCCTGGATTAGTTATCAGTTCCTTGGTGGTTATAACCAGGATCTTGTTTGCGCATGTACCCATTGCTGCTAGGCTCAGGAGCCAAAGTCATGTACACACATAAGCAAAAGCACTGTCACCTACCTGTTCATCTATCATCTATCAACCAGCTTCCTATCTATCACCTGCCTATTCATCTTCTGTCTGTCTGTCTGTCTGTCTGTCTGTCTATCCTTTTCTGGTGTCTTTCCCTCCCTCCACTCTTCCCTCCCTCCCTCATCCCTCTCTCAGTCCCTCTGTTCCTCCATCCATCCACCCCTTCCTCCCTCCCTCCCTCCCTCCTTCTGTATTGAAATATGCAACGTCACATTGACATATCTGATTCCCAGAAACATCACGTGGACATCTCTCACTCTTCCTCCCCTTTTTGCTTTTGCAGCTTCCTTCTCAACAGCGACAGCCCTGGCTTCCGTTCTCACAGCACGTTTGTGTGTTTGATCTTAAGATGTACAGAGTAGTTTCGGAATTGCTAATCAATTTTTCTGCAAAAAAGACAAGCCAGTTAGCTAGAATTTAGTATGTGTCTAGAGCTTTTGGTCTATTTTCTGAGGGTGTGTAACTCAAGCGTTGTGTTCAAATGTTACTGGGTTTCCCCTTTGGTGGGCTCTAGCACTTGTTTGAATCTAGCTTTGTGCTGAAGACGACTTTAGGACCCCCGCATCCCACTCCTGCTTTTCAATTTCCCTTTCTTTTCCAGGCATGCCGGATGGGAGCTTGGTCAAGATCACACAAAGTACAATAAGGTACAACAAGAAGTGTTAATTGCACAGCATTGCCTTCCACCTCCCCCAAAGACTGGGGGACTGTGCTGCTGTTTCTTCAAACCCATGCCAGAGCACAAGGCTCTTTACCTCAGATGGCGGCTGTACTTGGAGACACAGCTTGTGTGTCTCTGTGTGGGTGCATATGTATGTGCAGGCCAGAGAGCAACCCAGGCTATTGTCTCCAGCTGCTGCTGTCCATCTCACTGATTGATTGATTGATTGTTTATTTTTGAGGTACTATTTCTCACTGGCCTGGAGCTCCCATAATTAGGCAGGGTGGCTGGCCAGCGAGGCCCAGGCATCCACCTGTCTCCACCTCTCCAGTGCTTGTAGACACATATCAGCACACTTGGCTATCTTATATGAAGTCACGGGAGTGAGCCTTCATCTAAATGGTGGGTATCTGTCACCTATCCGTTCATCTGTCTATACATCTATCTATCTGTCATCTATCAACACCTATCTGTCACCTGCCTGTGCATCTTCTGTCTGTCTATTGTAAGAGAAGGTGCCGTGTAGGCTCAAGGACAAGGCCCCAGAGAAACCAGCTCTGCTGACGCCTTGACCTTGCACTAAAATTGTAAGAAGGAATGGTCTGTTGGCCACCATTGCATCTGTGGTTCCCTTTTGTAGCAGAGGGAACGGACTAGCAAGAAACCAACACACCAATCCTCACTGTACCTTCTTGCTTCTCTTTGTTCAAATAAGCAGATGTAAGTAGTGTGTGTGTGTGTGTGTGTGTGTGTGTGTAGTTTGTGGGGGGAGGGCACAGCGCCATGTGTGTACATGCGTGGATGTGTGGGCCACAGTGCACTGTAGCAGGGAATACTCTTTGATGTCAGTGCTTGTCTTCTGTGTGTGTGTGTGTGTGTGTGTGTGTGTGTGTGTGTGTGTGTGTGTGTGTGTGTGTGTGCCACAGTGCACTGTGGCAGAGAATACCCTCTGATGTCAGTATTTGCCCTCCATCTTGTTGAAACAAGATATCTTTGATGATTGCTGCTGCATACAGGAGGATAGCTGGACCACAAGTTTCCAGAGATTCTCTTGTCCCCATTCCCCCATCTCCTCTTAGTAACACTGGGCTACAGATGCATACTACCCAGCCATCTGCGTGCTATCCTGCCCAGCCTACTACACCCAGGGATTCAACGTATTCAAGCTTGCATAGCCCGTGGTTTATCCGATGAGGCGTCTCTCCAGTGTAAGGGTGTATTTTCATTCTTTTTTCTTACCCTTAGTGCAGCACTCTGTGGACACTCTCACACTTTTCACTCAGCCCTCTATTCCGGAAGCTTTTCCCACATGGGCATCCTATGCCGAGTGCTCCGTCAGCACGGTGGCGCAAACCCCGCTTGCTCATGACTGTCATCACAGGATTTGGTCTTCTAATCCCTTGTTGAGGACTCGCTCATCTGGGTACGTGAGAGTTGAAGTCCCTTAGTTTTCTCTCCTGGCAATGCCCTCATTAGGTTTCGGTCACAGTTACCTCCCACAAAATAAGTTCTGTACCGTTTCCTCTTTTCCAGAAACGTGTGTGGAATTGGTGCTTCCTCAAGTATTTAAAGAAAGCCACAGGTTAAGCCTTTGGCGATGACTTCTTTAGGGTGTGGTCAGGCGGGTAGAGAGAGGGGAGGTCAGGAGCCATTAATTGAGTCTTTAACAGACACGACCGTAGATTTTTTTTCTTCTGTTTCATCTTGTGTCAGTTTTGATAAATGACACTTCAAGGAATTTTTACCTTTCATCTAAGCTGTTGGAGTTTCTGGGACAAAGGAGACCAGGGACAGGATATAGTAGGTGCAAAGGCCCGGAGGCACACGCTGAAGCATGGAGAGTAATGGAGGAGCCAGCAGGCTGTGATGGGGTCAGAGCTCCTACGTAGATTACTGTCTGGGCTTTGCCTAGTACTTGGAGTGATACGGTAAGTCATTAGAACAGTATCGTGATCTGCATCATAACCTGAACCTTGACGGCCTCTTGAGAATAGATGCAGGGACGGAAACAGAGAGAGTAGGTGGGAAGCCTCTGGGTCCAGGAAGGTGGTAAGAACTGGCCGTGCTGCAGAAGGGCTGTAAAGGCAGGGGTAGGTTAGATGCTGGCTGAAGGGGCAAGAGAAAGGCCAGGGATGATGCTCGAGGTTTGGTTTGAACAATGACCACCAAGTTAGGGAACATCATGTGTCAGGGGAGCAGATTTGGGGACGTGTCCTAGTTTGCTTTCCGTTGCTGTGATGCAGCATCACGAGTAACGACGGAGGAGTTCATTTGACTCACATGTCCTGATTGTAGTTCATCGTGAAGAGACATCAAGGCAGAAACTAAAGCAGACGCCATGGAGGGGTGCTGCTCACTGGCTTGCCCGCTCACACAGATTGCTCAGCCTGCTTCTTATACCACCGAGGGCCACGGTGGCTTGGGCCATCCCACCTCATTAAAAGAAAATGCCCCTACAGACTTGCCTGCATGCCAATCGTATGGAAGCAATTCCTTCACTGAGGGTCCCCCTCTCCCAGATAGGTCTGCGTTTGTGTGAAGTTGTCAGAAACCAACCAGCACAAGAGTGTTTAGAACTCAGTCTCCGGTTCAGAGTGAAGAGCAGCAGGACCTTAGTCAGAGAGTGGGATTTATGGAGGCTTGGCTGGAGGGTAGGGCATTAGACAAGGTTGGAGATGGCTCTCAAAGCTGTGGTGCTGTTATGTGCAAAGAGGGAGTGTGAACTGAGGGGTCCAACCAATCTCCAAGATCCCCAGGGACTGCCATATGGCCGATGCCAATGTATAGTGTCTAACACTAGCCACGAGCTCTTCAGAGCCTGTAGCCTGGCTGGTCACTGAGCTTCCAAGGTGGCCCCATGTCCCCTAGAGATAGTTCCTGCCTTCTAGCAGGGGCCTCAACACCTTAGAGTGTTTTCTAATTTTCTCTCATGCTTGACGTCAAAGAGACATTTAGCATGCATGAGAGCATGGTAAAGTAGCTGAGACCAGCCCTTATGATGCCATGTGTCACATAGCAGGCCCTTTTCCACCTTGAGGTCCCACTATGCATCAGTGAGACTGCGGCTCCTCTGCCATCGGGATGACTACTTCTCTCATGAGCAAGTCCTTAGATTCCTTGAGAGTTCTGTGGTCTTCCAGCAGGAAGATTCCTTGTCTGGAACCAGTTTGCCCCCTTAGGTCTTGAGTACGAAGCCCAAGGCCATGATGAAGGCGGATAGTAGCAGAGAACTTGGAAGTTGTTATGGAATATTGTGACCCTTTCTCTCTGTATATTAGAATTCCTATATGATGGTCTTTGGAGGGGGCGACTTGGTCATGGAAGTTGTGAAAGCTCACATGTTGTCTTAGGGTTTCTATTGCTGCGAGGAGACACCATGATCAAGGCAACTCTTATAAAAGACAACACTTAAGTGGGGCTGGCTTATGGGTTCTGAGGTTCATCATGGAGGGAAGCATGGCAGCGTCCAGGCGGGGATGGCACTGAGAATTTCACATCTTGTTCTGAAGGCAAACAGGAGAAGACTGGCTTCCAGAAAGCTAGGTGAAGGGTTTCAAAGCCCACCCTCAAAGCGACACACTTCCTCCAATAGGGCCACACCTACTCCAACAAGGCCACGCCTCTTAAGAGTGCCAAACACATGCAAACCACCAAATATGTCAACTTGACAGAATCTAGAATCACCTAGGAGACAAGCTTAGTGCATACCTATTAGGGATCACCTAGATTAGATTAGTCTCTGGGCATCTCTGAGAGGAATTATCTAGATGGCGTTCGCTGAACAGCACCACACCCTGGGCTAAGACCCTGGACTGAATAAAATGGAGCCAACGAGCTAACCACTAGCATCGCCTCTGTCAGCTTTCTGACACTGGACACGGGTGACGATCTACGTCATGGTTAAGCTGCCCTGTCTTGTCCACCATGATGGACTACACTCTTACACTGTGAGCCGAAAGAAACCCTCCCTGTGTTTTGTCAAGTATTTTGTTACAGCAACGAACACAGCAATGACTGTCCTGCTGTCTTCCCATTGCTGAAGATTCCTTAGACAGACATTCAGTCAGCAAGCCCCTGGACCTGCTGGAGACTCCATCGTGGTCTTCCTTGGCTCCAAACTGTGAGGAATAAGTGTCTCCCCTTCCCCTCTTTAATGATCAAAGAGTCTCCATAGGCTCCACCCATTTCACTACCCAGTGTCATCCTGGGTCACCCAAGACCCACCTCCAAGCCTTTGTCAGCTTGACTAGAAACAGATTCCTATCCTTCCCCAAACATGGTTCCCGTTTGTTGCTTGACGGCCTAAGACAGAGTAAGAAAAATTTGGGGTGGGGTAGTGGGTAGAGATACTGACACCGGCTTGGAAATGAAGGCCTGAAGTCGTGCACTGCTCTGGCAAAAATCATTCTGCCACCCACGGCCTCTAACTCCCTCTTGAGGTATGTGGACTGCCTTATCTCCCGGCCCTCTCCTGGCCCTTTCCAGCTTAGAATTTCTGTTCCAAATCCACCCATCAAACACTATTTTGAGGCCGTTGAAGGGAAACCTGGGCATCATTAATCATCTCCCACCTGACTGACGGGTTTAATGGACAAGCTTCAGGATTAGAGGGCCCCCTTCCGAGAGCCACGTCTCATAGGGGGCGAGGTCACCTTTCAGCCGCTCACGTGTGTTTGCTTCCGGTGGCAGATGGCACTGGAAAGAAAGCAGCTTCTAGACCAAGACGTCTCTGCCTCCAGGAAGGCCCCAACCTTCTCCTGTGGGGTGGGGCCAGTTCAGTGAGAGTGTGGTAAAGAAATCAGTCACAGTTGGTAAATAGAAGAGGGTAGGAAGAGAAACTCAACAGCCCAGAAAGCAAAGCCTCAACACGGTGATGAAGCTTGACCCTTCTCTCTTTCCTTTACCCATGACCTTGGCCTCGGCTGACTCCTGGAGGCTCCTTGTACCTTTCAGTTCACTGTGAATAGTTCAGCACATTCCCAGGGCAAGACCTAGGCACAGCTCTCTGATACGCACCTGCCTGCACGCATTTCCCAGTTTCTTTTGCGGTTACATTGGGTCATGAGACCCAATAGGTTATGAACATGAGGTAGGTGCCATTTCTGGACTTAAGAAGTTACAGGAGTCTTGGCAGGACCAAGGGCTTCCCCTTCCACTGGTGCTCTTACTAGGCTATTCATTGCTACCTATGAGGTTGGAGCCCAGGGTCAGTCCATGTACAGTCTTTGGGTAGTGGCTTAGTCCCTGGAAGCTCTGGTTGGTTGGCATTGTTGTTCATATAGGGTCTCGAGCCCCTTCAAGCCCCCAGTGAACGTGATTGTTGTGGGGAGGGTGGTAATGGGGGGAGGGTGGGGAGGGGAACACCCACAGAGAAGTGGGGGAGAGATTAGGAGGATGTTGGCTGGGAAACCGGGAAAGGGAATAAGAATCAAAATGTAAATAAGAAATACCCAAGTTAATAAAGATGAAAAAAAAATAAATAAAGAAAAAAATACTTTAGCTGAGATTTGATATCTTCCTTGGTAAATGTGCATATACATGTTAAGAAAAATACTAAGTAGCTGTGTTATTTTTTAAAAATTTATGTGTATTTAAAAAATTTTTTTAAATGTGTATGAGTGTTTGCCTGAAAAAAAAAAGTTACAGGAGTGACTTCTCCGAGTCCTTCCTGTGTCTGGAGATCATCAGATGTAGCAAGCTGAGCAAGAGGGCTGCAGAAAGCCCAAGGTGTGAGCAAAGGTCAGAATTGTCCTGGCATGAGCCTTTGGGATACAGGGCTTGTTTGTTTTAGCAGCACAGCTTGGCTCATCCTGACCAACCAAGGCAGACAGAATAAGGACCGGTGTCTTGCTGGCTGTGCTCCCTTGGTAAGCTTCACCATCTTGGTCCCTGTGTTGTGTAGGGGGACACTGCTGAGCTAATAGTGTTAGGTGCTGGGGAAGCAGATGTTACATGTGCTGCCAGTCAGTGCCCAGTGTACTGTGGGGAGCAGTCTCCACCCTGCACTCTACTCCCTGTGAAGGTCGCAGCTTGACCCCTAAGTTAGAACAGCCTGCCGCGTATGGTCAAAGTGGCACCAGGTTGTGGCTGAGTGTGAACCTGGCACTTCTCAGAAGTGTCAACCCTCCATTTGCTTGCTACAGAGGCAGAGCCAACCAGCAGAGCTCCTGCCTGGGTGGGCACCAGGATGAGGCTGTACAGGGCAGCAGAAAGACAGAGAGATGTCTTTCAGTCCTTCTCCCTGCAGGAGCCGGGTTGGAGGGCCATGTGCAGAAATGTTAAAATTGAAACAATTCTTCGTCAAAGTCAAAGTAGGTCAGGCTTTAACCAAAGCCAGCGTGTGCGACTCAGGGGTGCTGTGAAGAAAAACTTCCAGCCCTGGAGACCTTTCAGTATCTATAATGAAGGGTCTTAACCCGTGGGTTGCGAACCTTTGGAGAGGTTAAATGACCCTTTCACGGGGGGTCACTTATCAGATACGCTGTATATCAGATATTTACATTATAGTTCATAACCATAACAAAGTTATGTTTATGATTTAGCAATGGAGATAATTTTATGGAACTCCACAACAGGAGGAACTGTATCAGTCTCAGGCAGCATCAGGAAGGTTGAGAACCATTGGGCTCTACGGTGAAAATGAAACCCAGCCGGCCTCACACAGCGAGCTGACACCTCGGCGGCTGCAGAGGGCCAGAGCTGAACGTGTCTTACTTTGGGATCAGCTTCAGGTTGATGCTGGTTATGTGGTCACAGGGAAGGTGTGATTTGAGGGCCACAGTGATATCCTCCAGCCCCCAATATTTCCTGTACTGAACTGTTACCTAAACCAGATCCTGTGGCGGTAACTGGTGCCTGAACTAGGCTGTGTGAAGACCAGAGGCCACTGTGGGGTTCTGGATGGGACATCAGGATAAGCCTGCACGGCTCGGCCCAGGGGGTCTTCCGTTCATTGCTTTCAGAAACCGGGCAGTTCTCCGCAATGTTCTCGTTCAGCTGCACCACACAGGGAAAACTCCCTCCATGTCAGCCTGCTTTCCAAGACCTCTGGCCTCAGGCTGGGCTCCTGTGCAGCTGGGTTCCCATGTCAGGATGACAGCGTAGGGTGGTGAGGGGGTAGATGTCAAATGCCCTTGACGGTGTTTCAGAGAGGATTAACAAATGTGGGCCGGGGCCCTGATGGAATAGGAGAGGAGGAGGGGGAGAAGCCAGGAGCAAGCACAGGCACCCTTGCTCTCTCTGCATCTGGGTTGCCATGAGGAATGTGCCTCTGCTTCTTTGTGATGGACTGAAGGAAGCCCAGGTCACTCTGAACCACAGTGAGAGCCCTTTCCTTTAGGGTCTGCCACGGCACCGCGAGAGTCTGTAACATGGACTCTCGGGAGGGCACAATGGAGTTCATGACAGAGCGTGATGCAGAGTGAACGACGAGATGCCTGGGAGCAGAGAGCTCAGGCAGAGTAAGAGCCACGTGTTCCTTCAGAAGCTGCTGTGTACCGTGCTATGTGGGACGGGACAGCCTCCCACCCCACTGCCAGGCCATCAACAGCTTTGCTGAGGCCAGCTTGTCTGCCCTAGTGAGGGGGCACAAGGTACTTTTACTGGACACCCTCCCTCCCTCCCTCCCTCCTTCCTTCCTTCCTTCCTTCCTTCCTCTCTTTTCTTCCCATCCTCCCTCTGTCCTTCCTTCTCCTTCCTTCCTTCCTTCCTTCCTTCCTTCCTTCCCTTCCTTCCTTCCTTCCTTCCTTCCCATTTTCTTCCCATCCCCTTCTGTCCTTCCTTCCTTCCTTCCTTCCTTCCCTCCTTCCTTCCTTCCTTCTCTCTTTCCTTCCTGTCTGCTTGTTCACTGCTGTGCTGAGGCCAAGCTGAGTTCTGATGAGATGGCTAAGACAGCATAGTTCCTGTCTCCATGGAGCTGAGTCACGCAGACATGTTGGTGAACAGGACACATTGATCTCAGAGGTGACAGATTTGGATCTAGAACTCCTATCGGATGGACTTTGGGTAAAATGGGAGAGAGAAAAATATCAAACCTCCTGCCTTCTACTGCGCTGTTTGTTTTATTTGAGACCCCTGGTCTGAGGGCTGTTTGGACATTGGTGTCCACGGGAGGTGGGGGTGGGTACGGGTTAGGGAGCTCTGGGTACTCTGAAGAGGGTGAGGGTTTGTTCCAGTCTTGTGGGAGTTGAGGACATGAGGGCCTCTGGAGAAGGCTCAGAGATAGGAGCAGAACTTGTGCCTCGCTTCCAGGAGGTTCTTCTGCAGGAGCCATCCTGTAGCCTTCCGGGTTCCAGAAGGCTCTGGAGTGAATGCATAATTAGGCCCTCTGTAATTACCAGTTTGGATCTGCCTAGGACACTCAGGCTCCCACCCCCTAATTTACCTTATAAATTTATTCTGCTAAAAAAGTTGAAAATGTCAGTCTTCTGCGAGCACTGCATAAATGAATTATCTTCCCTGATGACAGAAGGTGGGAAGGAGGAGGAGGAGAAGGCTTGAGAGGACATTCCTCACTTTGAGCTTGGCCCAGCAGAGAGCCCAGCGAGGCTCTGTCTCTGCAGGAAGAGGACAAGGCTGCTAGGTTCTGCCACTGTTCCCGGGAGGGCATTCAAGCCAGCTGGACTCTCTGAGGACAGCTTTGGGGACGTTTCCTACTAGGGGTTAGTAGATGTTTACCGCTCTCGTGGTAGAGACTCCGTCGGAGGTTTCCCCCTGGATTATTCAGCCTTTGACACTAAGCAGATGGGCTGTGACGGCTCGTACGTGCACCCTTCAAAATTCGTGCTGAGTTGTCTTCCTCGTTATGTGACCCTAAAATGTACTCGAATTATCACAAATAGGCTAGTACCTTAAAGGGGGCCGGGGGAACTCTTGTTGCTTGGTTTTGTCGTGTGAGTCTTTGTCCTTCTTGGCAGACACAGTCCCATCCAGAAAATCCTCACTGGGCCTTGACCTTTGACCCTCCAGAGCTGTATGAGTTGCCAGCTCCCCGTATTTGCTGTAGCGACGCAGACGGGCCAGGACGAGCTGCCTTGTCAATACTAATGGAGTATATCCACAGAGCCTCCTTCTGGATGAAAACGTTGAGATGTGTACCTTGGATTGAACAGAATGTAAATTGCTGTAAAATTGAACACTGGACACCGGCCTCCATAGTCTTGTGTATGGTTCCTTAAATGCTTGCACTGTGCTGTGTCCATGCCGGGGGTGGGGTGGGGGTGGGGGCTTCGGCATAGTCACCTGAGGGACTCCTGCCCGAGGCTGGGGCCTGACACAGGAGGACCTGGGATACATAGGAGGCTCCTTACCCCCAGGTCTTGGGGACATCCAAACTCACCACAGCGAGGACGTGGACACCGCATTGGTGCCTATCTCTCCCATCTTACAAAGCTGTGGGCAGAACAAACTCAAGCTAAGAGGCAAAGGGGCTTTGCACGCTTTCAAACTCTTTCCCAACATCAGGAGGTTGCCTGACTGACATTTCTCCAGCAGAACCTTCTGTTGGGGCCCCACGTTCTCCGAGTCTGTTTCCTCGGTTCCCTTCTGTCTGAGACAAGGCCTCAGGCCCTCTCCTCCTTCGCTCCCAGCCACTTCCTCCCTGCTTGTTTCCTGGCCAAGGCCGTGACTTTACTACCCTACCCCTGCCGACCTGTTCTGTTAACCAGGAACTGGTTCAGGGCTGGTTCACCTTTGAACTCTGCGTTTCTCTCCATTGTGTCCTGATTCACCCCTGAGTATTTGGTACCCTTATTCTAGCCCCGGGCTTAGTGATGTCTCTGGTACCTGCTTCTTGCTTGTACGATGGTTACAATGGGGTCTGGGGGGAGGACAGGGTCATGCTTACATGGCCACAGGCCTGGAGGATTTGGGTTCTGTCTCTGGCAACCTGAGTTTAGCATCCCCTGTGTAATGGGGGAGGTGGGGGCGGGGTTAGTCTCTCTCTTCCTAGAATGAATGAATGAATGTAAAACCCTGACAAACATTTTTAGACACAGTGTCCCTGTGCCCCTGTGGGCGGCCTTGGTAAGAGGAACACAGGCCACATGTACGTTCCAGGGGCTAGAGTGTCCCCAGTCTACATAGCTGCCATTGTCCTTCATCTGATGTCATGGGAGTGATGTATGGAGTATAGGTTTGTTTGAACTAGAACCTGTGTACCAGCTAATTACTTCTCCGTCACAGTGTGCTGGCCAAGCTGTGTCCAAGGAGAAGCCACAGGGCCTCTGTCATGTAGCTCCTGTGCTTTGGAGGGGCACAGGACTGTCGGCTCAAAAGTGTGCTGAGGCCCGGTGACACCGAGACCCTAAATCAGCGACAGCCATGCATCTCCTCAGCAAGTGGGGGCACCTTTTCCTACCCATGTCTGCCCCTCTGCCTCCTGGGAGTATAGCGGGAGGCAGGGCCTACGAGCTACAAAACGCCAGGCAGTAAGGAGACCTCAAGGCTGGTAGGAGGAGAGTGCCTACAGGTCTGGCCATCACTGCAGAAATCTAGCTTTAGACTCAGTTTCCATTTTTCATTCAGTAGAAGCCCTTGATGGGCACCGAGGTGGTGGCAGGGGCTAATTGCACAGAGCCTGGGGCGAATGCAGATGCTGTAATTCCTGTCACCTCCTAACAGCTCGGTGGGAGCTTCTGATGAATAGTGTGTGGCGTTCAGAGGCCGTGTGCATCAGCCGCATGTGTCACCGGCAGAGGTCTGGCAGGGCACCAGAGCGGTGGGGGAACACAGGGCCACCTTGCCAAGTCTTTAATTAAAGGAGGAAATATGTCAGAACCTACTCGGCCACTGTCCAACCTAACAGGCCCTTCCTGGTGTCAGTGAATGCTGCTGTCAGAGACTGGATGGCGTGCTGGAGAGACGGCTCGGCTCCGTGCTTAAGGTTATTTGCTTCTCTTGACGAGGGCTCAGATTCAGTTCCCAGCACCCAAACGGTGGCTCACAATCACCCATGACGTCAGCCTCAGGGGATCTGATGCCCCTTTCTGACCGTTGTGACACGGGCCACTTACATGGTATACACACATACAGGCAGGCAGGCCAAACGCCCTTCTGCAAAAGATAATAAGCAAGCAGATGAATCTAAGTTTTAGAATAAGGACTTGATGGGGGTCAGCCATGCCTCTGTGCCTGCTCCTTGAGGGGAAGAGAGAGAGTGCGGATCTGGACATGTCAGGGGTGAAAAGTGGCCACCCGGAGAGGTCTTCCGGTCTCGGAGGGGGGGCTCCCTAGAGTCCCCTCCGCCATGGAAGTTTGAGGGTCTCGCCTCTATGCATCTCTTGCTTGGGAACGGTAACCTTCACAGAGCAGGAGGGGCCTGGGATTGAGACAACTCAATAAAGTCACAATAAAACATCCGAAGCCTTCCATTCTCTCTCACTTCTTTAACTCAATTTATTTTTCATTTTGTGGACAGAGATTTAGTCCGGGTATTAGTTTATGATTTTTTTTTTACTGAAGGAATTACTCAACACACACACATATAAAAAGGAAATATTATTTTTATCATTTATTTTGTACCATGTATACCATAGGAGGAGCAAACAGTGAAATCACTTCAGTACTGCTGTTTTTCATTACGAAGTTATTACATATAGAAATTACTCCAAATTATCTGAAATGAATGGAAATTATGAGGTTTAAATTCCCCAGGTTACTGCAGGCACAGCTCTGGAAATTTATTTTGTCATCTTGCTGAACATAATTGCTACAACAAAATTTCTCCCATTTTACAACTGCGGTATAACTTATTTATACCGCCGTAGCAGTAATTTTACATCAATAAGTTGCACGGGAAGGAATACACAGGTGGTAATTGAAAACAATAATTTGTGCCGAGGTCCAGGTGGGATGGTTGGCTCAGGAAAAAAAAAAAAAAGGCTCCAGTTACTGTCGGCAACAGCTTCGAGTCACCCATAGCCTCTCCTCATCCCCTTAGTGAACGTGGGTGAGCCATCCAAACGCCTTCCGACAATGTTCTCTGGGGCTGGGGTGGTGAGTCACGCTTGTCCTCTCGACACCGAGGCTGGTGCACTCCATTCTGAAAACGAGGGGTGGGATTCGGGTGTCGCCGAGCCCCGAGGGGCGCGTCCCACACTGCCTCTTTGCCAGCTCCCGTCTTCTTCCTCTGGTTTCCAACTTTCCTCTGGGTTGGGTGCACTTAGGTACCCGGAGCTAATTAAGGTGTGTGATAGATTTCAATTGGAGTGCGAGCTCTTGCCAGAAACATTGACAATTCGGTCCCCCAAGCACGGCGCGCAGTGTTCAATCCACTAATGCTTTATACATTACTGTCTTCCTTCCCAGCCGGAATGTGTGGTCTGGGTACAATACCGAACCGGTCCCCAAACAGGCTCCAGTCTTCTGTTCTCTAATTGTCCCTGTTAAGCAGATAGAAATAATGAAACTGCAGATGCCTGTGCCGAATCCCAGCAGCTGACGAAGCTACCATCTACATCCGGGGGGGGTCCAAATGCAGATTTTAACAATTGACCATAAATCTGCCCAGTTTAGACTCCAGATCCTCAGGGTGAGCTGGACACAGGCCGGAAATGGGTCCCTTCTGTTCCTGTTGGTGCTCCCTGACCCACTTGTGGGAGAAAGCGAGCACAAGGCAGGGAGGGGGGGTGGTTGTTGCAAGTTCAGGCGGGGAATATTATAATCGCATCTATATTTTAGAAGCCATTGTTGTTTCAAAGATCCCGAAGGCTTAAGATCACAGGGAAATCTTTTTTTTTTTTTTTTTTAAAGACGCAGATTAAACTAATATCAGAATGTACAACGTTCTGTATGTACCAATTCTCCCTTGGGGACATTCATCGTCTTTTGTTGTGGTAAATTGTCTGCTTCATAAATGGTACCCAAAGTGCATCTTCAAGCCAACGCACATTTTGTTTTATTTCATATTACATTTTACTTTCTTATTTTTTGATTCGGAGTCTCGGGCCTCCCAGGCTGACCTTGGGCTGGTCGAGCGCCTTGAGGGTCACCCGGACACCTGATACTTCTGCCTCTGCTTCCCAGCAATGCGTGTTTGAAAAGGAAACAACGGAAAACTTCCACACCCCCCCCAGCAACTGTCCTGTCAAGCAGGGGTTTGCTAGTGGGCTTAGAGTCCCAACCCTCCCCTCTTAAATGGAAGGGAAGCCGTTCTCTAGGATGCAAGCTATCTTTGTTGAATTCACTCGAAAGCATGCGTGTGGCTGTTTCTAAAACGGCGGAACAACAGATGAGCTCTTCCTTTTCCTTTCCCAGCTCTGGAAGGCACAACCGAAGCAAGGTGTCGGCTGGCTGGCTTTTCTTTCTCTTTCTTCCTTTTTTTTTTTTTTTTTTTTTTTTTTTTTGAGCGCCCCCCCCAGTGTTCTCATTAGCTGCGCCTTTTCGCCTTTCGGGAGGGATGCTAGCCTGACTGACTCATGCTCCTTCCTTCCCAAGGCCTCCTTCCCCCTCACTTCCCTTGTAGTACATCACAGCACAGATAGGAGTTTTCACAGCCTGGGCCTTGGGGGTGGGGGCAGCTCTCGATTGAATCAAACTTGTCTACAACTGGAGCTTAACGTTTCCTGAAACTTCCTCCTTCTCATACTGCTTAAGGATACAAACTAATTAATCCTCACAGCCTCATCAAACCTCCTTGGGAAGGTGATCCTCACGGTTACCTCCATCCCCGGCCCTCCCCCCCATCACCAGGCACCTCCTTGTCGCCCTGGTTCTCAGCCACAGCCCTGACAGCCAGAGCTGGAACTGAAAATCCCCTTGCGAATCCTGGTGCTTTCCTCGAATGAACCATCTTCTGAATCCCCGCACACCCTTGCCTCTGCTCTAAATAGGGCTGGCTGCTTGTCACCAGACCACTGAACCCAGGCTCCGGTATGGGTGCCATGTGCCAGCGTGTCTGAAGTAGAAATGTCACCACCTTCAGGGAAATGGCCCCCTCTGCGTTTTTCTTTTTTTTTCTTTCTTTTTTTTTTTCTTTTTTTCGGAGCTGGGGACCGAACCCAGGGCCTTGCGCTTGCTAGGCAAGTGCTCTACCGCTGAGCTAAATCCCCAACCCCCCCTCTGCGTTTTTAAGTCACAACAGACACACTGAGACCCAGAAGAGCAGCAGCAGCAGCAGCAGCAGCAGCAGAGAGAGAGAGAGAGAGAGAGAGAGAGAGAGAGAGAGAGAGAGAGAGAGAGATCCTGTGCATGACACACACGTGTAGAGGTAGCTATTCCTCCCCACTCTGACCCCTGTCTGTGAGAGATGAGAGTGCAAGCTTGGTGATACTCTCTCCCAACCGGGTGATGGCTTCCTTACCCAATTTGAATTGATGACTCAACTAAAGAATTAAAATTAGCCAAGCAGCAAGAAAATTCCAAACGAGGCGACAGAGCTGTAGAAATAGTTCCAGATCCCTTAGTACCGAGCCACTCAGTGTCACTTCAGATCACAGGGGCAGAGTTAGGAGCATTTCAGTGTGGACGTGCGTCCTTTTTCACATATAGGGTGATGGGCATGCCTTGGTTTTGGTTTTTAATATTTTTAAAGGAAAATAAGGCACGAATCGGATTGTTGAAACTGGTTTGGTCTTCTAGGCTGCAGACTTAAAGAAAGCAGGCAGGGTTACCTCTGTCCCACTCCCCCGCCCCCAAGCCTATTCCAGTCTACTTCAAGTAGTTAAATGATTGTTAAAATCCTCTAGGGTACGAAGCCCAAATATTTCTTTTTTTGGGGGGTTGGAGGGGAAAAAGAGGAAAGAAAAGACGTAATGACTCATGTTTAACAAAAGCCTGGATCTTAATTTCAACAAGAACAGACTGAAGAAAGGTGAGAGGCAAGCTTTGGGGTCCTGCTTCGCCTTTAGGTGCTAAGGCCTAAACCCTCTGTTATCCCTGTTATCCAGAAAAACCTTCCCTTCAACAAGGAAGTACATGCAATTCTAGAAGGCGTTCAGGGACACCTACCAGGACTCTCCTGACCACTAAGGAGTCTGAATTTGATCTCTGGAGCTTTTAAACCAGAGCGGGGGAGATGGTTCAGCCAGCAGAGGCCTTTGCAGAGAAGCCTGAGGACCGGACTCGGATCTCTGGGGCCCTACCCACAGGCAGAGGGAGAGCGCTGAGTCCATGATCCACACACACACGTCTTAAATATGATAATTAATTAGAAAGGATTTCAAACCACGAGGAAGAAAGCCATCAAGAGCATCTTGGGCGCCTTCTTAATGTGTATAGGACTTGCTTGAGGTTTCTGTTCTCAAAAAGAGGAGGTGCGGATGCTCTGATCATAGCGTTCACTGAATTTTCCGAGCCTTCACAGTCAATAAGGTTTGGAGCCTGGAAGAAGAGAAAGCAGCAGGCAGAGTGTACTTCTGAGTTTGCTCCACACTTGTGAAAATGACAAGATTCGCCTTCTCTTTGCACAGTTTTTTTTTCTTTTTCTTTTTTTTTAAAGCACCAGAAATGAAACCCAAAAGTAATTTGGTAAGCTGTGTTGTTGGGACTTCAGGCAGCTCCAAAGTTATCTGTCTACATTGCAGAGGGAGGATCCTTGTTACGGAGAGAATAACAAAAACAAGTGCAATGTCGGGTTTTTTTCCTGCAAGGACTCCAGGGCTTCCCCCCCACCCCCCCACGCTTATCTAGATCCAACCAAATTTTCCTAAAGACATCAGATAAAATGTAGCAGCTCAGAAGGCAAAGACAACATTACAGACTCTTCCACAGGTCCCAGTCTGCGCCTAAGGATAGAAAGTCCTTCAAGGAATTTTAAGCAAAAAGCCTGACGAGGGCCTGCTCAGTCTGCCCTCACCGTGGGTGTCGCGCAAAGCCCATGCGGGGATTTAGGACCCCACACAAGCTGATAAAAATGCACTTTGATTCGGTGAAGTGAATTTTAATTTCTGAACGATTTCTCTGTAAAGGACGACTCTCCTATCCTTAAAGGGATGCAGGCTGCGGGGATTCACCCTGGGAAGGCAGTGTGAAGCCCGGGAAGAAATAGTGAAGTGTTGTGACATTCATATTCATTCTCTCTCTCTCTCTCTCTCTCTCTCTCTCTCTCTCTCTCTCTCTCTCTCTCTCTCTCTCTCTCTCTCTCTCTCATTTCTATCTGATTATGGACTGAGCCAAGAGCACACAGTAGGCTCTAGCAGGTGCAGGAGAAATGATACTACGGTTTTTATGATGCAAGGGGTTCAGGCCCACGTTTGTACCTTCACTCTTTTGGGTAGCCACCTGCATACACACACACACACACACACACACACACACACACACAGAGAGAGAGACAGAGAGAGAGAAGACACACACACACGAACTTTATTCTAAACAAGGCTGTCTGAGGGTGTTTTGGACACACCTGCCTGGCCCGAGGTCCGAGCGAGCAAAGGCTAGTAGTGATTTCCAGCCCAGTACCACCGAGAGCAGAGAGAGAGCCAGAGCTGGCCCCCTGGAGCCAGCAGCCTAAGTAAGACAGGGTCGAGCAAGAGGTCAAGGTCGGCCGAAAGGCAGCTATTGATCTGGTTGGGAACGCGAGACACGGAGCGCCGCAAGACTAAAGGGGGAGCTGTGAGACCAGACATTAACAGCTTTCAGCGCAAACCATGCCGTGCCAGACGGGCAGAGGGAAAAGGAGGAGACTGGAGTGGCAGCTGGGATCGCTAGCTGCCTGCGCCCGCCCGGGCGCCTCTTGGGAGAGGAGGAGGCGCAGGCCGGGCAGGGCGGCCTCTTGCTGGCGGCCTCGAGGTGGAGCGCGCAGCGGCGACAGCGACAGCTCCGGCCCTGCACCGGCCATCATCGCGCGCGCCTTCCCACCTTCTGGGTAGCGCGCGGTCCGGGGAGGACCTGCTAGGGTCAGTCCAGACTGCAACGCCACTTCCCGCTGCCCTGTCCTTGGTCCCACCCGTGCTCAAACAGGCAGCTGACTCTGGGGCCCCTAAGCTCCCTGTTTTCAGAGAGAGAGAGAGAGAGAGAGAGAGAGAGAGAGAGAGAGAGAGAGAGAGAGATCCTCTTCCTCCTCCCTCACTCCCTCACCCCGGGCCTCTGACTCGCTCCCCCTTCCTTGTAGCTATCTCCCCCAGAAGGTGAGGGACACGTGTTTGAATTTCGCGCCCATGGTGGCAGGCTGTCCCGGGCAGGGTGCAGCGTTTTAAGTGCAGACTTGCCCCTGATGTGCTGTGTGTTTTTGGGCAAAGTCATATCCCTCTCTGGCCTTCCCATCTGCGAGTCTGCGAGACAGAAGGCTAGATGATCTTTCAAATTGTAGCGGGGGTGTGCGGATAAGGCCAGTTTATGGGTTTCTTGGGAGGTTTATTAAAGGGTGAGTGTGGGCTATATTTTTTTTCCTACTCCGGCCACTTTCTTGGAATTTTTATTTTTCCTGTGAGGCGGGCTGGGTTGAGAGGAGACGCTTTCAGACCTAGCACCACGTGGAGGGATGCCTATGTGTGTGTGGTGGTGGTGGGCAGCAGCATGCGGCCTGCCCGGCCTACGGAAGGAGGTGCAAACCCGCCCCCGCCCAGCATCCTCACAGCTCAGCCTTGCCTCGGTCTGTGGACCCTGCAGTCCCTGAGCGCTGGAAACTGCAAACCAGGGCACAACGTAGAGTGATTGTTTTGGGTGAAGTGGGAAGGGAAGACAGATCCTTCTGTCCTTGCTCCTAACACTGCGCTGCTTCCTTGGTGCCACGGCCCCACCCATGGCTTTCAGGATGAACAAAAAGCCCAGGTGCCCCCTGAGGAACAGGCCCCGGGAGAGGCAGCTCGCCTGGAGGCCTTGCAGCCTCACCAATCCCTGGGCTGAAGCCCGGCCGCCGGGCCTGGGGCGGGGTGGCGGGGTGAGGGTGGTGCAGCCAGGCTCACCGCAAAGCTCAGCCCCAGCCAGGCCCCGACCCGCCCTGGCCGCCGGGGAAGGGCGAGGGGTCCAGCCTACTGGCGCGCCCAGCGCGGGAGGCCAGGTTATCCAGTAGACCCAGCTGGTCTCCTGGAGCAGAGCGCCGGGAGGGGGCGGTGCATTCGGGACTGCAGCCTGGCCTTGTCCCCGGGCCACGGGCAGGCCCCCACAACTCCCCTTGTCCTCGCCGGCTGGAGATCAAACGGTTGACAAGGCGGCTCTGTCCTTCCCGGTCGGACAAGCAATTTCAAGTCCGATCCCGGGCGGTGGAGGAGGGGGACGACTTCCAGGTTGCAGAGATTTCACGGAGGGAATTGGGGGGCGCCTCTCTGAGGCACCCTCCTTTCCGACCGCTGGCCACGCCCACTTCTGGGTCCGAGAGTCCCAGACTTCTCCCACGTGGAGTGACCCCCACCCCGTCCCTCTAGCGCGTGCTTCCCAAGGAGACTAGGGTGTGGGGGCGGGGCAACGCTTGACCCCCTAGGAGTTAATGGGGCCCAAAAAGGCGAAGAACCCTTCTGGAATGGAATTCAAACAAAACGCAACCCCCCAACTGTGCCCCCTTAGTATATTTTACTTTGTTGTTTAAGACGACCAACCGCCCCCCCTCCGGTTTATATGGAGACACTTTTTGGAAGTTTCTATAAAATACCCCCCTCCCCAAATAAGTAAAACCAACTGTAACTACTTTTCCAGGGAGTGAAGTAAAACAATTGTATCTGTCGCCTCAGTCTCCCCCCCCCCATTTCCAGCCCTCCTTCTTGAGTGGGTGGGTTTAGACTTACTTGGACTCAGTGTACCTCAGTTACTCACACAGCACTCCGCCCCCTTTCTCAGGGAGTCCGGCTCCCGGGGGAGGAAGAGTGAGTGGGGACAAGATTTTATTTTATTTACTCCCCCCACCCCCACTTTTGCGAAGCCGGTGCTCGGTGATAAGACCAGCTCACAAAAACAGTAGTTTGCACGTGTGGCCGGCCTGGGTTGCGGGTGTGCGCACTGGCGAGTGTGTGTGAGTGCGCGCGCGCGTGTCTCGGTGTGTGCTTTCTTGTTCTCTTACAGGGTACAATGTTAAAAAGCCACCGCTAGTCGCCCCCAGTGCTCCGACTCTCTGGGTCTTTTTGTCTCTAGAGCAGATTAAACGTCACGTCCGCACTTGAACTTGAATTTTATCCCATTGTACAGAGGCAGCCCCAGCCACAGAGAGACCGAGAGCTCCCGGAGAACCCGGACTCCGCCATCTTCACGTTGCAATCTATAGCTCCCGTCCACGCCCGCACCGACCCGGGCGCATTGGGCGAGCCGCCCCGCAGTCCCGCTCCCCCTGGGCCCGCGGCGCCGGGCAGCGCTGGGGAGCGCACGCGGGGACCCGCAGCCCCTCCGGCCGGCGCCAGCCTGCCAGGTGACCCGGGAAGGAGCCGCTCCCGGAGTCCCCCAGAGCCTCGGAGGGGTCAGCCTCCGAGAAAGAAAAAAAGCAGGCAGCGCGCAGAAAACCCAGAAAGAACCGAACCAAGGCAGTTTTTCATTGCTTTCGGGTTTTTTGAGGGGGCGGGGTGAGGGGGTACGAGACAAGTCCCCAAGTTTTCTTTGCCTTTTTTTTTTTTTTTTTTTTTTGAAATTTGTTTGCATTTTCCTCCCCTCCCCTTGGGTGGAAGTGCGCGTTCCACCTACCAGACCCCGAAAGAAAAGTGTCAGAGGCCGGTGCAAAACCCGGCGTAACTTCAAGAAGACATTTACAAGTCTAAGAGGCCAAGCACTTTGAAGAAGTGTGAGAGATATTTTTCCTCCAAAAGAATATATTTTTAAAGAAACCGGCCAGCCCGCGGCGAGCAACAGCAGCTTTATAATTTATTTTAGCCTTTCTCTATTTTAGAGCAAGCCATCTTCCTGGCTTTTTCTTTTTTCTTTTTGCAAAAACAAAAACAAAAACACAGCCCAGAAGAAAGAGCAAAATAAAGACGAAGAAGAAGAAGAGGAGGAGGAAGAGAGGAAGGGCAGAGGCACCAACCCGGGCGGAGGAGGAGGCGCGGCGGCGGCGGCGGCGGCTCAGACCCCCTCCCCGGCCCGCATCTGTGCAGCTTTCCGGGCGATGCCAGAATAGATGCCGGGGCAATGTCCCGCCGCAAACAGGGCAACCCGCAGCACTTGTCCCAGAGGGAACTCATCACGCGTAAGTGTCCGCCGCACGCGCGAGGGGCCGGCGGCTGGGGCTCCGGGCGCCCGGGGCTGGGGACACCAAACCGGGCTCAGAGGCCGAGCGTGGGGCTCTGGGAAAGTTTCTCTGCAGCCGGGGGCAGCCGCCGCGGGCCCCGGGCCGGGGAGGGGGTGCGCGGGCTTGCAGGCGGCTGTGCGCGCCGAGCCGGGCTGGACGCTCGGCCCTCCAAGCGGCGTGTGTGGCGGCGGCGGCGCTGGTGGCGGGGTTTGGAGAGGAGGGGGAGGGGGCCGGGGAGCGGAGGGGGAGGGGGAACCGGGAAAAGTTGGCGAGCGCGTGGGTCCGCGCTCGGAGAAGCGGGCGGACGGAGCCCCGAGTGAGCCCTGGACCCGAGGACCCGCAGGGTAAAGGGGTAGCCGCGGGCTTCGGGTTCCCGGTCGCTGCGCCCCGCCAGGCAGGGCGCCGACCGCGCCGCTGCTAGGATTCCGAAGCCGCCGTCCCCTCCCCTCCTCTCGCTATTTGCAAAAGAATCCAGCTGCGCAGCTGTTTGCTGGGCTGGAGCACCCCCTCCTCATTTCCCCACCTCCGTCTCCTGGGACGGCCTTGTCTTCTTTCCCCCCCAACTCAAAAAAAAAAAAAAAAGGTGTGGGGGGAGGTTTTGGGTTGGTGAAAAAAAAAATCCCCGCCACGAGTTAAAAAAAAGAGTCATGAGTGGGAAAAGAGGGATGCTCTTGTAACAGTAAAAATGAAGAGGAGAAAAAAAAAAGGAAGGGGAGAAAATACCTATCCTCCTCTTATCCATCTCTCTATCTCTGTATCTTTCATCTTCCCCATCTAAATAAACAAGGCAGGTCGCGGTGCAAATCCGCCGGATTTCAAGCCAGTGGCGGGGCTGGCAAAGTCAGGCAGCAGGGCAGACACTCAGCGGCTTCCAACGCCCCAGCTGGGTTCATTTAGAAAAGAAAACGCCGGCGCGAGCCGCGCAGGTACACGGTTCTCCCGGAACCCGCCGGGTCCCCGCGCTGCCACCAGCGAGGTCGGCTTGCAGAGCTCTGGGACGCCCTGGCCGCAGCCAGCGCCAGTCTCTCCCCGCGGGGTTTTTTTTTTTTTTTCTTTCTCTTTTGGTTGCGGTTGCTTTTTATTTATTAAAATTTTTATTGCAATAGAAATAAAATTTCCTCTGGGTGCCATCGAGACCTCAGGCAGGTTGTAATCTTGCAATTCTTCCCTCACCTCACTGCGTTGGGGCCGGGCTCCCCGCGCTGGAGCTGGAGAAGCCTGTGAATGACGGGCCGCCGCTGAGGACTGGCTGCCCTGCAGTCGAGAGCCGAATATTTATGTTATATTTTAAAGAATTTAAATAAATAAATAAATATATAAAGGGGCTCTCCCCTCCCCTCCAACCCAGCACAGGAGCCATCTGCTCGAAGCTATTGCTGTTCCCATCTCTCCTTTGTTACCGCAGACACGTTAGTAAGAATTCGTGCGTTTATTATTATTATTATTATTATTATTATTATTATTATTATTATCTCGGGGGGCATATATATTAAAGTGAGGTTCTTGGGAGAGGGATGTCTCTTACGGGTAGAAGGGAAGGGAAGTCTTTAATTTTTTCAATGTTGTAATGTCAAAGGAGACTTGCTGGTTGCATTTAAAACAAAATGTTTTGCAGCCAAATTTGAGCCTGGTCTCATCAAGATCCTTTTGACCACTTGACATTTATTTTCTTCCTTTAGCACGCTGCAGCCATGGGTTATTTTACAGTCCACTTCCTACCTTTAGGTGAAGTGGTTGTTAAAACATCCACACTTCCAGACCCTAATTTGTCCAAGAGGCGGTTTGCTGCCACCCCCATCCCCTGTATAATTGCAAGAATTGTTTTTGGGGGGGGGAGTCTGTGGGAAGGGGGAGAAGCTGGTAGCCCCTGACACTGGGTCATTTGCAGTATTAGGGGAAAGGCAGATAGATTTGCTGTCCTTCTCTGGGCATCCCTGGGACATCCTGAGCAAGCTCTGACCAGAGAGACGGGTGGCAGCTGGGCCTGGGGGGTGAGGGGTGCTTCATGTGACATCCTTCCATGCATTTGGTTCTCTGTCTCACCCTTGCTCTGAGCAGCTGGGAAAAGCCAGCTGATGCTTCTGCAGAGGCAGAGAAGGCAAGAGTGCTGGAGAGAA
Organism: Rattus rattus; assembly: GCF_011064425.1. Lineage (NCBI taxonomy): Eukaryota > Metazoa > Chordata > Mammalia > Rodentia > Muridae > Rattus > Rattus rattus. The sequence goes on along the minus strand of NC_046160.1, from coordinate 125,686,839 downwards.
AAGGGGGCAGCAGGCCAGGCTGCTGAGCAGTTCTACCTGCCTTCTGGGGACCCTGGGAGCCTGGGCATTGTTTCAGGGGGTTAAGCAGGGAGAGCGGTTCAAAAGGTGTTCAGAAAAGCAGCTGGCTTTTCTGTCCGTGCAGTATCACCCCAGAGGTAGCAAGACCGGGATGCAGGAGATACAGTGTAGCCTGGGGATTGTGACTAGCTATGAAGCATGGGATACAGGAGCTCTGGTTGCAAAAGGCCTGGGCAGCCGAGCAGGTGTTGTCTCAGCCCCTATAGACACTCACTCCCATGTGAGATTTCAGATCTGAAGGAAACCATCTAAAACGTGGCCGATCTTTTTTTTTTTTTTTTTTTTTTTTCAGTTGGGTGGCAGCCTTGGGTCTGTGGGGCAGCAGCTTAAGGTTCTTCGGTGATGATGCAACTTCGAATCACTGATAGTCCAGGAAACCAGAAAGGCCCCAAAATAGCATCCATGATCTTGGTGTATGTGCCGGGAGTAGGGGAAGGGCTTCTTCCTAGTGTGTTCAGGTTACTGTAGGCAGGATGGATAGGAAAAGGACTGAGGCAGCTAAGGGGGTGGGAGACAGCTGCAATAGAAGACCTGGGCTTCTGGTTTGTTTCAAAATGTTTGACCCAGATGGATGCGGCTTTTCAAAAGGGAGGGCAGGCACAGACATTAGTAAAAACAAACACAAAATAGCCTGGGGGGGGTGATGGTAGAAGGGAGGTAAGGGAAGAAGCAGCCGCTGGCCAGGAAGAGGGAAGGGCCTTGTACCAGCTATGCCAAGCAGGGTCAGGCAAAGGAAATGTATTCTGAGAGCCGTGGAAAAACTCAAAGGTTTTCTGAAGAACCGTGGAGGCAAAATTGAGTGGTGAATTATATAGGCCCTTAATGAGGCCAACTTTCCAATAAGCCACCAACAGGTTCCCAAGGAAGGATAGCAATTCTGTATATGCATTCGTGATTTTGCCCAACAGCTAGAGACCCAAGATTTGCCACAGAAGTTAGGCTGGTTGTATTAATTCCATGCTAACCTCTTCAGATTGGGTTTTGTGGTTGTTGTATGTTTTAAGGCCGCTACGTTCACAATTGTCTGAACCCTAGGGTACAGTTATACCTCTAATGGTCCACTTACCTTACTAAACTGCGTCTCTGATAAATTTCATAAGGCAAGGGCCTTTCTCTCTCTCTCTCTCTCTCTCTCTCTCTCTCTCTCTCTCTCTCTCTCTCTTTCCTTTTCTTTTTCTTTTTCTTTTTCTCTTTTTTTGGTAGCCGGGTAGAGGCGGTGAAGTTTGTCTGCTGTTTGCACAGAAGGGAACCCCGTGTCATTAGAAGTCTGGTTTGTCAGCCGCTCGGATTCCACAGGAGAATAAAAACGTGTTCGTCAAAGGTGTTATGCCAGGTTGATTTTATTCATTTGTAATTCACACCCGAGAGAAAGCAGTCCCGAGCCCATTTTAACAACCCCTCATATTTTTAGAGGAGATTTTTTTCTTCTCTTATTTGAAGATTTTTGTATATATACTTGCTTCCTGTCTGGAGGGGGGAGCCCGCTATCTGCAGTGGGCCCTGGCTTTGGCGAAATTTGTCTAGTCTTCAGAATGTTTCATAACAGAAAAAATAATAATAAAAAAAAAAAGGTCAGCTGTTTAGTCTTGGGGTGAATGCAGTTGCTCCTGGGGACCCGGCCTTAGAGACTTGGAGAGATTAGATGGTTAGATGCACTTTTCAGCTCACCACCAAAGGACCCAAAAGCTCTTCGTTGGCCAGAGGGAAGATGCATTTGACAGTAATCTCGGGTGAAATGGACCCACGTAACATCAGTCTGCTTACAGACTCCAGCTTCCCACAGCAGCTAGGAGATCTTGAACGCCCTAGTCAGACTTGACTCTTGATAGATCTTCCTCACCTTTATGCAGCCATTTTTCACCTCCGGTCTTCATCGTCTTGCACTCTCTGTTGCTTGTTGTGATAAAACACTTTCCAAAGTAAACTTTCAGTGGAATTTGCTTTTGGTTAAGGGTAAAAGCCTGGTGCTCCAAGCCTCGCCTAACGCCTCTCGTCAGCTAGGGGGCGCTCGGTGCCCGTGTCATGGCTGCGGTGCCTCGGCGGCTATGCCTGGGAACCCGCGTCCATCAGCACATCGGCCGCGGCGGCTGCAACGGGAGCCGCTGCAGTTTGTGTCGCTGCAAAATGTCTTAAGCGTGAAGTTGTAATATTGATTTTCCTGTAGAGATTTGTGCAGGACAAAAATGAGAATATAAGTTTGAGAAATCTATTTTCAAGCCATTGCTATGGATTCGTAAGCCCTTACCTGGCAGGTGGGGAGGCCTTTTTTCTGTTCCTCCGATTTCCTTTTCTTTTTTAACAATTAAAATTGTTACTCCTGGAGGAGTGTTTTTCTCCCCCTTCGTCTGTCCGTGGTCTGGACATTCTGAACACCTTGTTTTGTTGGTTAAGCATTCACTGTCCACCTAGGGAGTCTGGGAAGAGTGGTCCCCGGTTTAGAGGTGGCCCCATCTTAGCGCATGTTCCCTGGAGGTGGGGGGATCACTGTGGATTGCTGCTTAAGGGAGTCGTGGACCCAAGACAACTTGATGGATGGCAGTCCTTTCAGCTCCGATTTGATAACGGTCTCAATACGGTCTATTCCACAGCGAGCCCACAGAACCAAGCGAGCAGGCACTCTTTCCCATACAGCACAATTCAAATAGTGCTGGTGAGTTTGTTTGCAAGCGGCGTGTGCTTGCCGGGGGTGATGGGGGGGCAGCGTCCCTTTCACCCCAGAGAGTTCCCTTCGTAGATGGCATGTCACGAAGTTCCGTCTCTCCCCAAACAAGTGCTTCGGTGCTGTGTGCGTTGATTGCGGGCTTTCTAGGTCTATGATGTCTTAGCTTTCGAGTTCATGAGATCTGCAGACAGCGCAGTGAACTGGAGTGGTGTGCGTGAGTTTGGCGGATGGGCTGGAGAGCTTGCCCTGACACAGGAAAATGCTTTATTCTAACCTGAAAGAGAAATAAATTAGGTCAGACAAAAGCCTTAGCTGTCATCAGCTGGAGGAAGAGGGCCAGCCATTTATCTGATGATGTCTCTACTTCATCTAATGTTTGAGTCTGGCCAGTTGCAAGCAGGCCATGCAGGAAAACACAGGGTAACTGTGAAATGAAATGTTGCACCTCTCAGTCTTGGGTCTGGGCAAACGGCTTATGGCCTACAGAGAACTGTTTATTTATTTATTTATTTTTTATTGTTGTTGTTTGTTTGCTTTGTTTGTTTTTAATTCAGTTTATAGGAACCCCCAATCATTTGCTTTGGAATTTGGGGACCTTCCCATACTGTGATTACTCACCAACACAGACATTCAATTCGTGAAAAAAAAATTATAAGGGGTGATGGGACAGGCGGCTAGATGCTTTCCTGTGAGAACTTCTCTCTTTCACGAAGGAAGGAGTCTTTGGCTGCCCGGTTGGGCCTTTCTTTTAGCTTAAACTCTCCATGGATTTTGGTCCCCAGGTTAATGCTGGTGTCACATCTGGGGAGGATAGGTGAGAAATAAACCGTTTTGGGAGGGCTGTGCCCTGCACCACATGATCATGATCAAGGTATTGATGCTGACTGAACGTCCTGTCCTGAGGACTTCATTAGCTGTAGGGAGGGTAGCTTCTGCTTGGTCGGGAGGAGACAGAAGATGGTGGTCCTGGGTCATACAGCTGTTCCTACTGATCCTGCCTGGGGGGTGTCTTCTGTGCCCTGCCCTCGGTCGGTCAGGGAGCAGATTTCCCCCAATCTCATAAATCTGCGTTCCCGTCCTAGGGAACTAAATACAGCCCTGTGAGATTTGCCCATGTTTCTCTTCCCCATGATGCCTATAGTTTGTAGACTGCCGCCCTTGAGTGTTTGGTTTTCCCAGGATGTGCCTAAAAATGGCCTGAAGGAAGCTGTCAGGTGGACACAGCCCCCCTCAGGAGCTTGTGAGAGAGACGAGCAGCAGCCAGCCTCTTGTCTATTGAGCAGGGCTGTGTTCAGGGGACTCTGGATTTTGACATATGCACGTCTTTTGTGTGGTTGCTGAAATTTCTCGTTCCTCTCTCTCTCTCTCTCTCTCTCTCTCTCTCTCTCTCTCTCTCTCTCTCTCTCTCTCTCTCTGGCAGCTGATAATTTGCTTGGGTGTGGAATTAGCCAGCTCCGAGCTATTTACTGCAGCGAAATGCCAGACCACACAAAATTAAGTAACTTCAAAGTAAAAAAGAGGGCAAAAAAAAAAAAAAAATCCTCTGTTTTGCTATAACTTTTTACGACCTTGTTCTACTGAATTGCTAAACTACAAATACATTTGTGAACCGCTTTAAGGGGCCTTCTAGAACAGCGTGCAGAGAGGCTCTAGGAAGCCGAGTGCCAGGATTCCCTCCACTAAGAAGTGCTCAGACACAGGCTCTGCTACAAACGAGAGAGGACCAAGTTGGAGTCCTATTTAAATTTCCACCCTGGAGAGGACATGTGGGAAGAAGCGCTTGCCCTTGTGGGCTTCTTGCCGTCTCTGAGTATCCGGATGCCCCTGGAGATAGCTTGTGCACCCATGGAAACTCTCCCCCCTGTATCTTTGAGAACCCAAAACGTTAAACAAAACAAATGCTCTCATTTGGCCACAGAGAACGCTCTTCTGTCAGGCCATTGCCAGGCCCACCTTGGCTCTGAAGATGGGAAGCATTTGCACTTTCATGGGGAAATGTGTTTAGAAGGTCTTCTGCCGTTGGTGGGGTCCCCCTCCCCCCTTTAAAGGCAGCTGTTATCAAAGCGTAAGTGGAGTCATTCTCATCTGTCCTGGGTGTAGATTTTCAGCTTTTGGTATGGTGAGGGTCAATGGAAATACCTGAGTATAAATTACCTTTTCCCTTCCTTAGTCGCTTAGTTTTGAGGGGTTCTGGCCTCCTGAACCGTGTTTTTGTGCAGTGGGAGAGAGAGGCTTGGACTAATTAATCCTGCAGAGCATTTTAGGTGATGTTGAGAGGCAGTTCTTAATCAGTCTGACTTCCCCCAAGGTGAAGCTGTTACAGGACAAGCTGTGCAGATGGGGGTCCCCAGCCCCCATCACTGGATTTTCCTACCTAGAGTCTGTCAACCAAGGCTGTATAAGTGAGGTTTGCCCTGTAGCCAGGGCCTCTTTGCGGCTCAGAAACTCCCTACTACCTTCCAGGAAGGCTGACTAGGCTCCATCATGCCCCTCCTTGATCATACCAGGTCCGATCTTGGTCAGTTCCCCAGAGGAGAAACCCACTCTCTCCTCACGTTCTGCGCTGGCTGATTCCTCTCAGTCTTTATCTCACTTGTCAGAAGTGGGGGAAGTTTCAGATTGGGTATGGCGGTGCACACCTTTAATCCTAGCACTTGGGAGGGAGAGACAGGTGGATCTCTGAGTTCAAGGCCACCCTGGTCTACAGAGCTAGCTCCAGGGTAGCTAGGGCTACCCAGAGAGACCCTGTCTTGGAAAACAAACAAACAAGTAAACAAATGGACGAACAAAAAAGGTGAAAATATCAATTTGAGTTGCGTGCACACATAAAGCAGGCAGGGTGGCAACCTGGTGTGTATGTGTCCCTATTCCTCCAGGGAGGTGGCTTTTGGAGGTCTTATGGGGATGCAGGGAAGTGACACCTGGGACTTGTAGGACTTCTAAATCCACTGAGGGGCAGGGTAGAGGGAGTGGAATAGAATGCACAGGTCCTGTACTGGACCTTGTTATTTAGGTGGGGACCTAACCCTTGGCAGTCTCAGAGGGACATTCCTCTCAGCATGTGCCTCATTCTGCCTTCCATCCTCTCCTCTCTGGGCATTTCATTATTCCCTCAGTTGGAGAACTTCATAAAAACCTCTCGTCGTCACAGCGCCTTGCGTCATCTAGCCGTAGATCATTTTCTTCCCCGAGAATTGACTCTTGCTTTCTCCCACCCAGCCTTCCCCTCCCTGTGTCGGTTATTTTCCCTTGGATCTAATAAATTAAACATTGATGGGAGAATGTGCTGTGCTCTGCCCGGCCGGCGCGTGTGTAGGTGGTGTTACTGTTGCTGTGTCTCTTGGTGTCTCGGCCCCTCCTGAGTGTCCACCCAGAATAGAATGAGAGGCTCCCTTTGCAGAAGGTTGGTGAGCCCGGGCTAGCTGGCCAAGGCTCTAGCTTCCTGGGTATCCAGCGTTAAGTCCCCAGTCAGAGGAGGCAGAACTCGGTGGATGCTTAGCGGGTGCTGGACACTTCTTGTAAACATCCATATGCATTGTGATGGGGGCTGTGAGGCTGGCAGCATACCTGTCCCCCCACCCACCCCCGACCCTCCCTTACTGTCTCCACATACCTTATTGAAACAGTACTTACTGTGGGTCAGCCATTAAGGGTAGAGATTTGGAACTGAGCAGAAGCAAAGGGGGACAGGAGCTCATGTCTGCAGCAATGTGCTTGCAGGAGTGTGTGTGTGTGTGTGTGTGTGTGTGTGTGTGTGGTCTGTCTGTGTGTATCTGCAGCAATGTGCATGCAGGACTCTGTGTGTGTGTGTGTGTGTGTGTGTGTGTGTGTGTATCTGCAGCAATGTGCATGCAGGACTCTATGTGTGTGTGTGTGTGTGTGTGTGTGTGTGTGTGTGTGTGTGTGTGTGGTCTGTCTGTGTGTATCTGCAGCAATGTGCATGCAGGACTCTCTGTGTGTGTGTGTGTGTGTAGCAGTGCACACACCTCATGGCTTGAAGACAGCGGATCTCTTGGCTGGAATTCCCTGAGGGGCAGGTGCCCAACAGTTGTTGGTCTAGGGCAGGCAGGGTCCTAGGATCTGTGTGCACATAGGGGACTTTCAGGCTACGTAAGGCCTTCTGAGCCCTGATGGAGGTTTGGTGGCTGCTTGGCTGGGCCAGTGTGAACAGCTCCTTTCCATTTCTGTCTTCTGTCCCAAATTCCTTCCCAGCGGAGCCGAGACGAGGGAAGTTTGCCTTCAGATCAAGGGTTCCCCTTCCACTTAACAGCAATGACTATTATTACTAGTGAAGCCTGATTTCATTGCCTCTAAATGCGTTTACCAGCTGGGAGGAGGTCCAGCCTTGTAAATAAAATGTGGTTTTGTTATAAAAGAAAATCCTCTCTCTCTCTCTCTCTCTCTCTCTCTCTCTCTCTCTCTCTCTCTCTCTCTCTCTCTCTGTGTACAAATATATATATATATGTATATATATATATATATATGTATTTGCTCACGTGTCTTAAATTTAATATTGAAAACCCTCTCCAATCCTGTGGAATCTTACATTTGAGCGAGTTGCCGCTGCCTCCGTCCATTCATTTTCCTCTTAATGAGTCAAACATTTTAGCAACGGCTGTTCCTACTCGGCTCGTGGTGCATTGAGAGTAGTAATGGTGTGCAGGCTGCCTAACGCTTGGGGCTTTTCAAGGAAGCACATATCTTTCCAGGGGAATGCTTTACTTTTTAAGGCTGAGTTTGCAGGATGAGGTTGAGGTGGGGCTGGGGGGACTGGTTTCTAAACTTCGAGGTTGGAATGGCTGCTTTCATCTGTCTCTTCTCTCTGTGTAGCATTTGGGACTCTCTGCCCGTGTAAGCAGAGGCTAAGTCCTCCAAGGTGATTCGGAGCTGGGGGATACAAGTGTCTGGGCCAGAGACCTACGTTTTCAGTACAGGGCAGTCGAGCAGGGTTCCCAGAGGACCAGCCTCCTTTTTCTCAGGACTTGGCCAATAGGTTCTGTTCCCTTTTCTTTCTTCCGTTATAGATACAGTTCTTAGCATGTGTGTGCATGTGTGTGTGCACACACACTCACACACACACACAGACACACAGACACACACACACACACACACACACACTGCACACACACTACATACCCAGCCCATATCCGCTGTCAGAGGAAATGAAACCACAGCGTTTGCTGTGTCTCTGAGAGCTTCTGCCCGGGCTTTCAGGCCCAGTCAGCTGCCTGGTCCATTCACTCTAACCCAGAAGTTGGGGTTCAGTGGCACTCTCCTGCCTGAATGATGGGGTGGGGGTCGACCTTGCCACCTCCCTCAGGAGAGAATCATTAGCAACAGGCCAGAGTTCAGAGACTTAGGCTGGGGGTGGGAGAGGAAACCCCACTCTTTGGCGTTAACAGGGCAAGCCTGCTGTCACAGGCAAGCATTTTGCTTTTGACATTGAAAGCAGGAGGGGAGGTGGGTTTTACCTTTCTCCTGGTTTCTTTTCCTCCTAACTCCTTTAGTAGTAGAAGCCCAGATCTAAGTTCTGAGCCTGTGCTGGCACGGCCTGTCTGTCTGTCTGCCTGCCTGCCCTCCTGGAGGGCTTTGGCTACTCCAGGTTAGCTTACCTGTATGGGGGAAGAACTCAGAACGGCTGTGTAATAAACAGGATTGGAGACCTTCACACCCAATGACTGGGGGTGGGGGGCTCACAGGGCTTGCTGCATGAGGGTAGTGAAAAGACAGACTGACAGAGAGAGGATAGACAGACAGACATACAACCGGATATGACAGAGGAAAGAGTGCTGGTTTGGAGTCTTGGTCGAAGGAGGAGTGGAGAGGGAAGGATACTGTGGTCGGCTACAGTATATGACCTTTCCTAATGTTTATACTGGGCTGTGCTTCTTGGGAGTTAGAGCGTTGCCTTGAAATTTCATGGCCTGAACCCTCCTCGCTGAGAGGATGGGGCTCCTAATATGGGAACTGTCCAGGTGGGCGTGACTGAAAAAGTTAATAATAATGATAATTAGTAATAATAATATCGAAGGTGGACTCAATTAAAAGGCAAAAAGACTCCCTTTTCCATGGAGAGCAGCGTTGGGTTGGAGGTATGGGTTTATTGTTTTTAATCAGAGTCTGTAAGGGCCAGCTGCACTGCCAGGCGTGCTCGAGGTGGGCACTGAAGCCCTCTGGGGGGAGCACCTCCCCCTGCTTAGTTTGAATCCTCAATTTCAATTTCATTTTGCCACCCCCCCCTTTGTTTTGCTTTTCAGTTTATTTCCTTTGTCCTTTTTTTTTTTTTTTTTTCTGACCGAACAATATTTTGACCCCCTCCTCCTCTTTATCAGTCAGTGTTCCTTTTCCGTGTGCTGGGCACAATTCATCCTTGTATTTCTAAGGGACTCTTTGCGCAGCCCTCTCCTTTGGCTCTGGAATTATGTCTATGTAATTGGTAATTAAAGGTGCAAGCTTTTCAATATAAACAGTATTGCTCAATGTTAGATTATTAAAGGGAAAGGAGGCACCAAATAATTACCTTTTACGTCCTGACAAACGGTTTACGGGAATCCAGTCTCTCCCTCGAACCTTCAGCTCGAAGGCTGTGATTACATTTTAACCATGGCGGGGGTAGCTTTTCATAAGATAAATTGGTAAATTAATTACGTAGCATTGTCTTCGAGCTCCTTTTTAAGTAAACTCCGATTTCTTTCTCAAGTGTAGTTAATGGTTTCTGGGCGGCGTGGTGAGGACGTTACCATTACCTGTCTGTCTTTCTCTCTCTTTCTTTCTTTCTTTCTTTCTTTCTTTCTTTCTTTCTTTCTTTCTTTCTTTCTTTCTTTCTTTCTTTCCCCTGGCTTGTTGTTATTAATGATCTACAGACAACAGATTTAGGATTTGCACACACACACGCTCTCAGGGTGTTTCTGAATTGCCGTGTTTCCCCGTGCGTGTCTTCTACATTTAATTCACAGAGGGCCCTGCCTGCCTCCCGGTAACCACGGGCAGAGACTCAAGGCGTGATTCCCATTGGTGATACCTGTTCTTCTCCCTGCCCGGCTCTAGCTGTCCATTCTACATCGCCTGCCTCAGGTTCTGCATTCAGTCTTGCACAGGGACTCACCTAGGCCCCAAGCAAGCTTCTATTGAGAGAACATGGAACGGTGACTTCACGTAGCACTGGAGATGTCACAGACTATTTTCCTTTTCCAGTTTTCCAGTTTGGCACTGGCTCATTAATAACCTCACTGCCACGGAATGTCTCCCCCTTTTCCCCACCCCCTCCAGTTCCTCTGTGCCAATCACTACCCGGTCCTGATTGCTGGACAGCTTAGACACTATCTCTCTCCTCAGCGTCGGACCTGTGGCTGTCCCCAGCTCCAATGGAGACCTGGCCACTTGTCTTCAAGGCTGACACTGAAGCATCCCAGACAGAGCGCCCAGACCCTGAGGGGAGCACAGAGCTCCCCTGCCCACTTGCTCTGATTTATTATGGCGCTTTGCCGTGCCTTCCCAAGATCCCTTGAGGGAGTGGCTGATTTTTGAAGCATTTATTAGCTTCAAAATATTTAGGTCCCGTGCCCCCTTTCCAGAGAAAAAATAACATAAACAACAAAAGGAAGTGTAGTGACTGCTGAAGAAATCTTAAAACTTCCAGCCCGTCGAAAGTGTAGGTTTGAGAGCTGCCAAGAAGTGATTTTTTTTTTTTTTTTTTGCAGTCTGAAGAGGCCGTTTTCTTTCTCGGAATGAAAAGAAAGGATGGCGGGGAGCTATGTGCAGTGAGAATTTTACGAGGGTCTGGAGGTCTGAGCAGGAGCGCAGGGTGCCCGGGGAAGCCTCCAGTTTGCTTTCCCCCTCCGTGTCCCCGAGCACCTGTGCTTCTTTCTCTGGGCAGGACTGGCGTTCCAACGCCTGTCTGGGTCTCTCCAGTTTGGTGCCTGGCCAGGACTCAGGTAGAAGAATGTGAGTAGGAAGCTCATGAATGGGGAGGCCCTGAACGTGAATGAAAGCTGCTGAAGGGAAGGCACGGCTCCAGCTGGAGCGGGGCTTGGGGCATAGCGGTTCCTTCCTCCTCGGCCAGGCCACCCGTTGGAATAACGTGGGACAACTTAGAGAATGCTGCTAGGCTTCCCAAATCAGTGACCAGGAGCGCGAAGCTCCCTGAGTGACGCCCAGATACCCAGAAGTGCGAGAGAGAGTTGTCTCCAGTCGATGTTGCGGGCAACAGGCGGGCTGTGCGTGCGGCATGCGTGTGCACACACACGTGTGTCGGGAGAAGTTGGCAGGGCACGTTCTAGGGAGCCCAAAATCGGTGCCGTTATGCTGACCTCGTGGCTGTGGTGGCATGGTGAGCTCCAGTCCTGGGGGGATGTGGGGAGCCACAGAGGCTGGCAGCAGAGGGGCTCGTTTCTCACTGGGAAAGGGTGGAAGGAACTAACTAGTCTGTGACCACCTAAGCCCATCTTTGTCTTCTCTGTCCCTTCCCTGTCTCCTTTCTGTCTCCAGCAGAGGCTGACCATGTGGAGGCTGCTATCCTCGAGGAAGATGAGGGTCTGGAGATAGAAGAGCCTAGCAGCCTGGGGCTGATGGTGGGCGGCCCCGACCCTGACCTACTCACCTGTGGCCAGTGTCAGATGAACTTCCCGCTGGGGGACATCCTGGTTTTTATAGAGCACAAGAAGAAACAGTGTGGGGGCCTGGGCTCCTGCTACGACAAGGTACTGGACAAGGGAAGCCCTCCGCCTTCCTCTCGCTCTGAGCTCAGGAGAGTGTCTGAACCAGTGGAGATCGGGATCCAGGTCACCCCCGATGAAGATGACCATCTACTGTCACCCACGAAAGGCATCTGTCCCAAGCAGGAGAACATTGCAGGTACGATGTTTGCTTACCTGGTGGCGGCTGAAGCTACCTCCCCAGCTGGTCCCACTCCCTGACCTCGAAGTACTGATCCCCAGGAGGTCCAGAGCTTTTCAAAATGGCCTCTGGGTCACCGTCTGGGGCTTCCCCTTTCTGGCGACTCCCCGGGGGAGACAGCTGAGGAAGGCCTGGCTGTTGTGTGTTGGCTACTTTGCTTTTGCTGAGGAAACTCCATCTTGTGCTTAATCCAGAAGTGGCCTGGAGCGCAAGGTGGAAATTTGGAGGTTGGCTCGGTCCTCTCTTTGTTGGTGATCCTGGCTCAGTCCTTGGCACTGCAGCCAGGCTCGGTTTGGGCTCTGTTATTTCCAACCTGGAAGCGGTGGTTTCCTCGTCGCTAAGATGGAGTTCAGGAGACCCCTCCCCCCTCCCCTCGTATCGACTGCCGTAAGGACGCAGGTGACTCTGAGTGTGGCAGTACCTGCGAGGCACTTATGGATGGCACTGTCTACCCTCCTCTCTTTGGACTCAGTTTCCCCTGTTGTGAAAGAAAGGGGGTAGGCCCTCTTTTTCATGAGCCTGTTCCCCATTTTTACCTGACCCTCAGGTTGTGGGAAATCTGTCTGAGTTCTAATCCCTCAGGGAAGCAGCGGGCATTCTTTTTTGGTACACTGTTTGGTTCTACCTGGACAACTATTCTGTCTACCTGAAGAACACATGTGGAGCCTCTGCCCCGAGTACCACCAGTGCCCCTCAGTGGGACGTTCCCACCTGGTGACTTTGCTGTATGTCCTTCCTGGCTATACCACGACATGCTAGAGTCTCCCAGGCGGTGTGCAAACCAAAGCCTCTCCTTCTGGGGAATGTGAGAGCCTCCCTCTGCTGTGCTCCCCTAATGAGACAGCAAGACGAGCTTGCTTTTAGAATTCATGCAGATGAGGGTTCGAGGCTTGCCTTTTGACTGTGGGCCTTATTTTCCTCTTTGGTCAACGGGGAGTGGATAATCCTAGCAGGTCTTGTGTGATGATGGAGAGAGAGGGGCTCCAGAAGAGCTTTGGCAGGAGACCGTCTCTTGTGGGGGCGTCCCTCCGGCTGTGCAGCATTTTCAAATAGGCAGGCAGATGGAGAGATGTGAAGCCAGTCCCCGTGGTGTTTGGGTCATGAAGCTCTCAGGACATGGGAGTGGGGGGTGGGGTGGGGGGAGATTGCATGGTATCCTCTTAGGAGGTGGTACAGAGTATGGACCAGGACCTCGAGTCACCTAGAGTCACTCAGAGTCACTGCAAGGCCAGCTCCACCACACGCCACGTTTGGGCTCCAGTTTATCCTCCTGTACACTGGGAGAAACTGGACAATCTGAAACCCCCTACAGGCACAGGAGGGGCAGTAGGGAAAATCTGTGGGCCAGCTTGGCCTCGGCTTGACTTTCTGGTCCTAGTGGGAATCAGGCATGAAAATACCAGCATAGCTAGGCCTGGGGCAGGCAGACAAGGTCTGCACAACACCTCCACCTTTAAGGCAAAAAGGGTGCTGGTCCCTTGTCTGTGTTGCCAGACATTCCGCTTGGGATGGATTTCAGAAGTGTGGGGATGCCTGGCGTCTGCAGTGCACAGCAGCCTTTGAGGGGTAGCTAGTCCCTACTTGACTTTCATCCACTGACCCAGCCTCAAAATCTTCATTTTATGTTGAAGGTCTTTCCCAATGAGAGCCTACGGATCACTGTGGGGAAGTTTGCTTAAGAAAGCGACGAAATGTGATTTTTCAAAAGGCGGTTAATCTCCTCGCAGCTTCGTCCTTATCCCTCAGCTTCCCCTGTACACCCCCCCTCCCCCTGTTTCCTCCCCTCATACTGTTAATGGCCCACAGTATTTTTATTTTATGCGTGGCGGGAGATATCCTTGGTCTGTCTGTCCAGTGGCGATGCAAGAGGAGCAAGAGGAGGGGTGGGTTTCTTCATTCTAGAAGAAACTATGATGTAAAATAAGCCTTTTAGAAGTCTAAAGAGATGTGTCTGCTCCAAGCATTTGAAATGTTATTCTAATCAAAGGCACAAAGCATTCTGCACGCCGTGTCACCGGCCACTGACCATTCCTCCTCCTCTTAAAACCCATCCTACCCTTCCTCTCCACCCTGGAGTCTCCTGGTCCTTCCCTACTCGGGTACCAACTTTTCTTCTTCTTCTTTCTTTCTTTTTCTTTTTTTTGTTTAATAGAAAGAAAAGATTAAAGAATAAAACATCAGTGGCTCAAATGTATAACGTAATTTAATATGGCGAGAGCATTAATTATTTTAGCTTAATTGAATTCTGAGGACCCTGCAGTCCTTGTAGCTTGGTAGACAAGGCCTGTTTATTATTTCTCTGTAGATTAACAGTAAAGGAAACCCAGATAACTTTCAGTTATTTATTGTAAAATAAATGTTGTCAATTCATGTGTAAAGCAAGCTGCTCAGAGATAATTGAGCCTTTATATTTTAAGAGGGGGAGCTAGGAATCACGGACTCTTCTCCCCCCAGGCTTCCGGAAATCCTTACAGATGCTTGCTGTCCAGGCCCCCCTGGCACGCTGGCCTCCATGGGACCCCTGCTCCTGCCTCCCGGCTGTGGCTTCAGGGTCCCTTCCCAGTTGCTCCAGGCCTTGCTGCCATCTCCACTGGCCTTGCCGGTCCCTGCCAGTGGCCGGTGAGCAGGTGGCTGCTGATTCTTGGGACTCTGCTCCTAGCTGGCCATTGTGGCTGAGTCCACGGTGGGGTGGCTGTGGCAGTGACATGTTCTGAAGCCTGCCGCCTTCACTTTGTTCCAGCAGCCTTCCTTTCCTCTCAGCCAGACACTTCTAGAAGCAGGGCCCCAGAGACGGAGGGAGGTGTTGTTCTGTAAGTAGGTGAGATTCCCCCTGTCCTTAACTGCGTCTCCAAGGTGAGAGCTGAGTTGGGACTTGACCAGTCATCCAGTCAGAGTGTGGACTCTGTCCCTACGCTTTCCTTGGCGAGGTCTTTCTGGAGATAGTCATAGTTTGTGAACTTTCCGTTGTTTTAAACGACAGAGCGGTGGTTCTCTCCTAATGCTGCAACCCTTTAATACAGTCCCTCACATTGTGGTGACCCCGGCTGTGAAATCATTTTGGTTGCTACTTCATAGCTGTACTTTTGCCACTGTTGTGTAAAGTAACTGTGTTTCCCTGGTGTTCTCAGGCGATCCCTGTGGAAAGATTGTAGACCCCAAGGAGGTTGTGACCCACAGTTTGAGAAGCACCGTGGTAGAGGATTAGGAATGTATGGAAAAGATTTTTATAAAGCTCAGCTTCTAGAGGACATTCATTCATTCATTTATTCACTGAACACCTATGCTGTTTCCCTGGGGAGGAATTCATTCATTCATTCATTCATTCACTGAACACCTATGCCGTTTCCCTGGGGAGGACACTCATTCATTCATTCATTCATTCATCCATCCATCCATTCACTGAACACCTATGCTGTTTCCCTGGGGAGGACATTCATTCATTCACTGAACACCTATGCTGTTTCCCTGGGGAGGACATTCATTCATTCATTCATCCATCCATTCACTGAACACCTATGCTGTTTCCCTGGGGAGGGTGTCTCTCACAGGGAATGTTATCCTTGATGTTGGCTGTTGGTGGGACCTTCTTGCTGCTCCCCTGCTACGGAAGAGGAGGTTCCTGGTAGCTGGTTTCAAGGCTTGCCTAGGGACGGGGTGATTAGAATTAAAGCTCATGGCTGGAGACTCAAGAATGTAAGGGGTGCCTATGATGACACCCGCTCATGGAGGTGCTGTGTGTGTCCCTCGTGACTCCTTCCTGTGGCCTCTCCCTGCCTCTGTTAGGAACTCCGCTCAGGCACTAGGTCCGCTCTCCTAAACTGACCTGGGTCAGGGATGAGGAGATAACAGCATTTGCTGAGGGATTGTCTAGGGGAGTGACAGAGGACGGGGTTCACTCGTCTGGGGTCTGAGGCTGGGTGGGAAAGGCAGGACATAAAGCTGCTCTACTCAGGCAGCTCCTCATCTGTGAGTGCAGCCAAGGATGACTGCAGCCTTCACGTGGCTTCCTGGTGAAGGGGAGAGCACCGGCATGGTGCACACGTGCAGTGCACATATTGCCCCCCACCCCACCCACACAACCCCAATCGCCTGAGGTCTTCCTTCCACCATAGCAATCCTTAGGTCTTCCACCATAGTAATCTGCCTTCCAGCCCTACACTTTTTCTTTGCTTTAGGAATGGCTCCCCGAGAGAGCTGTGACAGCATCAACTGGGTTCTGAGACTCACACACCAGATACAATGGCAGGGGGGAGACGGGTGAGGGTTCTCATCCACCCCTCTGTCTAGTGTCACGTTGTGACACTCATGCAGCACCTCACCCTGCAAAGGGGATGGGGGCCATGGTGTCCCCTGGGCTGAATCCAGGCACCTTTCTGGTCTGAGGGTGAATCACTATTTTCCCAGCCTCAGTTTCCTCCTGCGCCTGCTCTTTAGCGTCCTGCAGAGGATGGAGTGATATAGCACATAGGGCAGGTCAAGTCAGAGACAGACTGGGGTGGGGTGGGGGAGCACAGGGGAGCGTGGGCCAGGCTTAGCAGTAATGGGAATCCTACTCTCTCAGTCTTGGAGCGGAGTCCGGCTCTCACGTGGATTCTTCGTTCTCCTTAGAAATTCCTTAGATGGCCTCCAAAGGAAATTTGCTTTTTCCTGTTATCACCTTGTCCACACCCAAAAGGAGGCCCAGCAGGGAAGAGTCTGCTGTCTCAGCTGTCTTCCTTCTCTCTCAATGAAGAAAAAAACAGAATAAAAAGAGGACATGGCTGATCCCAAGGGGCTTATTATAGATATGAGAGAGAAAACACGCAGAGATAGAGACATCTGGGAGAGTCTAGAGAGAACCTGACTAGACCAAGGCAGGCTATGAAGAGAGAGAGGGACCATCAACCAAGAAGGGCAGCCTGGGCCAAGAGACTGGCATAGCCAGTATTTTGGGGCCAGAGAAGCCGGGGGAGGAGAAGGCCCAGTCCAGACCCTGGATAGGAGAAGTTTAGGGTAAGGCGATACAAGCCAGCAGAACCCTATAACGGTAGGGACTGAGGGATGCTGGGAGAACCTGGCGTCCAGAGTCTACTTTGATAGGTTGCAGGCATCTCAGCCAGTTGTCCTGGGTTTGAGACCTAACGCTCCGCTAACCTCAGATGTCAGGTTTCCGAAATATGAGATTTAGGGTAGTAGTGACAGGAGGTGGCAGACCCCCAGTTTGGAGGCGACAGGTGGCTATCACTGTGCTGTGTGTGCCTGATGCCCATGTGTGTCTTCGTTAGAAGCCCGAGCAGGGGCCCAGGATGAGCCTGGATAGCCCTTGTATAGACAGGGCTTGGTTCATGGTCTCAGAAACTCACTGCCCTGGAGTTTCTGAACGGGGTCCTGGTGAGCCCCACAATTTACACGCTGCTCTGAGGATACTCTGCTGCAGGCTGTACAGAAAACTCATCGTGAAAAACGAAGACGTTACTTGGGATATTCGGGAAAGAAAATATAAGTGGCTTGTGCTGGGAACTGGAGATAACCCCACTTGCAGGACGCCTCAGAACGCTTGCATTTGATCTGTGTGGAGTTTGTTATTTCCCTTCCAAATTAAGACGGGCTAAATCCATGTATGCCGTGGAGTGGATTATCTCTTTCTTACTGTTAAATAGGGACAACTAATTATTAGTTCTGTCTGCTCATACTCTTCCCGTCCGAGGGACAGAACCCAGGGTGAAGGTTGGGGGTTGGGTGCTGGTGGCCTGACTTCGGGGCTCCGGATGGGATGTCTACTGGGTGGTCCAGACAGAGGTCATGGCCTGGCTCTTCTCCTCCGTGTGCTTTCTGGGTTCCCTGGCTTAAATGTCCAACCTCCGAGGAGATATAGCTAATCCTATACTGAATTGGGCTTTGAACAGTTCTGTGAGACATTGAAGGACTTGCCACAGGCATACATCAAAGGGGATGAGACCCGGTTGGCCTGGCTCGCCTGGGTAGATGTCTTTAGGGAGAGGGAAGTCTGTCTTTTGGCTGGCAGACCTGGTAGGCAGCAGACAGTACCTCTGTACTCCATCTGGGGTGACATTTGAATCCCATGCCGAAGTCTGGATGTAGCCAAAATTCCTCAGGCCCCTAAAACTTGACCCTTG
Organism: Rattus rattus; assembly: GCF_011064425.1. Lineage (NCBI taxonomy): Eukaryota > Metazoa > Chordata > Mammalia > Rodentia > Muridae > Rattus > Rattus rattus. Next base: position 125,669,088 of record NC_046160.1, on the reverse strand, counting down.
CCTGTGAAGGCTTTGGAGAGAGACAGGTGGCAGCTGAGGGAGCTGTGAGGTGTGAATTTCCATGGGACTAGGCTGGAAATGTTTTTTTTTTTTTTTTTTTTTGCTTGTTTGTTTGTTTGAACTTTATTCATGACAACATTTTATTTCTGTTTTATACTCATTGTTGAAGTTATTTTCCGCCCCACAAATCATTTGTTTTATTTTGTGGAACTGAGGGTTTGAGCAAATCTAGACGCCTCCGGGAGTCTCGGCCCCCCTGTACCACTGGATGATCTGCGCCGCCTTCCGGGATGGACGGTTTACTGTGAATTTTATTTGATACTGCATGTCTGTACACCCAGCCCCTAGACCAGGAGCTGTTGTTTCAGGACCAGAGGTGACACTGGGAGAGCAGGCAGGGCTACCACAGGCTTGGTCGTTTGTCTGAACTTAGCTCTTGTGATCCCGAGTCAGGACAGACTGCCCCCGGGGCCACTTGTCTCCCACGAAGGGTCCCATTTCACCTGTGACAGCTCGTGAGCTGTAAGAACCAGAGCTGTGACAGGCACAGCCTCAGTTCTGAGCAGCGGTCCAACATTTTACTGGATTGTGCAAGCATCGGGCTGTTAGAAGGGTAGTCCCCCCTCCCCCTTTAGGTGGGCATCTTTGTCTGCTGGATGGCCCGTGCATACTGGCCCAGTCTTAGAGAAGCGTTTGAGGAAGGAAGAGAGGGAAGAGAGAAAGAGAAACTTGGCTGTAGGGAGAATTTAATCCCACTCAGTCTGTTATTGTTTTTGTTTGTCTGTCTGTCAGTAGTTAGCAGTTGACTAGAGTATGATTCTATCTATCTATCTATCTATCTATCTATCTATCTGTCTGTCTGTCTGTCTGTCTGTCTGTCTGTCTGTCTGTCTATTTATCTGTCTATCTATCTATCTATTGATAGTATGTGATAGGGTTTGTTGATGGCAGTGTTGTTAGTCTTATACAAAACTGATGTGTGTGTGTGTGTGTGTGTGTGTGTGTGTGTTTGCCCATGACTGTGCAAACAGGACAGCCTGGCCACTCCTCCCGTCCCCCTGGGTTATCTTTCCACTGAAGGTTGAGGCTACTGTTGCTGGATTTTTAATTTAACGCATGCCTGTCGAGTGTGTGCTGTGTAGCACTATTTCCAAGGACCTTGTAAAGATTAAGCCTCCATTAAATCCTGTAAACATGTGCAGCAGGAGTTAACTGGAACCCCCCTCTACCTAGGACGGGGGAAGCAAGCAGAGATGCGGTCCTCCTTGACTCTTGGTTCTGCGTGTTATCTCTGTCCTCTAAACACTGTAACTCAGCCACTGCTTTCGTTTTTGCAGGAGAGGCAGCATAGCCAGGGTAGGGCCTAAGTCTGTGGGTGGTTCACTGAAGCCTGGCTTCTGATCCCTGCCCCGGAAGGAGTCCTCACTGGGTCATCTTCTCCTGCGGGACCCAGTGGGTCTTAACTAAGTTAGGTAACAGACAGGCTTTTTGCTCCTAGCTGGGCCATGGGTGCTGTCTACTGGAGGCCGTTCAGAGAGGAAGTGGGGCCTGGAGGACAGTGGCCTCACCTGTTCTATACTTATCAGTGGTTATGTGTCCACTGCTGCCTGTGTTGCCCCAACTGATCAGAACCATCAGGTGAGGTCCAGGGAGAGGAGGGTCAAACTGATGGCAGGGATCTGAGACCTGGAAGGAGTATTCTTGTTGTGTGACCTTGATTAGGCCCATTCCCTCTCTGGCCCCCCACCTTCTAAGCTAAAATGTGAGAAGGGGTGTTAGTATTATATGGGGGGGGTGGTGTTTCATAAACAGAGTCTTGGATCCCCAGTCCTGGGGAGGGAAAGGTTAGACCTCCTGGTAAGCCTCAGACCTGGGGTGGCATCTGTGGCTTCCCACGCAGAATACCTGGACCTGGACCCTACACTCCTGGATTAGACCCATGGTAAACTATTTAGATGTGCCTCCCAGCCAGGGCAAACCTCCAGTCTAAAACAGCCATACCTAAGGATTTGTCAACAGAGCTGTCATCTGGAGGCTAGAGCCAGGGGCCGGTTTCCATGACTTTCAGGTTGTCAGCATGACCTTACAGGGACAGGGCAACTGCAGGTGTAGGGATCAACCCTTAAATGCAGAGCCATTTAAATGACTGTAGCCCCAGTGCCTGGGTTACACCCCAGTGATGACACACTAGTTAGCGACCAGGAAGAATAAACCTGGTTTCCCTCGAACTGTCTGAGTGGTTTCCTTTCAGCTTTTCCAAGACAGACCAGATTTCTATAGAGGGTAGGGGTCCAGTTAGAGATGGCCCTTGAGGTTATGGACCTCATAACCTCACCCTGAGTTTAGGGTGCTGGGAAGGGTCTGGATCCTTCTCCCTTAAAAAGAAATAGAAGTGGCCCTCCCTTAACTCTTTCCCACCTCATAGCTGGAAAGCCAGTCGCAGGGTCCTAGACCAGAGCTGAGTTCTTTCTTCGGAGTCGGAGCTGGGTCTGCCCCACCCCCACCCGAGTTCAAAGCGAGCCAATTAAGGGACCCAAACAGTGCGGTCTTCCCTGCATCATTGGCTTGTAAAACTTTCCCTGCAAACCAGGCGACTTTATTCGCTGGGAAGGGGGAAAATGGCATGTAATTTTCCTGACCTGGCCTTTGCTTTGGGGAAAAAAGTGATTTTCGTAAACAGAGTCTGTCGAATCGCAAAGGAGGTCGGGGTCTGTATACTGCAGTGCAGGGGTCTGGAAAGTGGCCCTTGGTTGTGGTAGTGGTCCCAAAGATTTCGGGGTGCTTTTGAGGCCTAAGAGGGTCATTTGGGGTGGGGATGGACATCAAAATCTTCTCCATTCTGACCTTGAACCTCCTCAGGCTCTTGCCACAAGGCACCACTAACGCAATTTCCCTTGCGCCTGGAACCTGCAGCTTGAGAGACTCATCTCCTTTCCCGCCTCTGGCCGCAGCAGCCCTTCCCCCACCCGGCCTCTGGTCCTTCCTAGACTCCAAGAAGAGGGGACTGGGACTGTGCTCCTTGGCTTGATCCACGTGGTATGCATCTTCAGACTGTCGTCTTGGAGGGCACTTGGAAGTTTGGGTCCACTGACACCAGATCACTCAGCAGGAGAACACAATGGCCTCCCTTGGAGCCGGCTGCGCAGTGCTCTAGACGGGCACACGGCACACCTACACCTTGGTGTCTACACCCGGGCCTCCCTGGCTGCTGGTGACCGTCCCCCGGCCCTGCTGAGTTGGCTGGGGACCTCCGCTGAGCAGCTTTCTTTCGGGCCTTGGGACTCTCCAGGTCCTCCTCCGGCCATTCCTGCTCGCCCTCCTCGCCGTGCACGTTGATTGCACCCTGGGCGGGAGGAGAGCGGGTCCGGGGCCATGCATAATTCCCGGGCTTAATGGAGCAGCTGCCCGCGCCGGGCGGGAGCAGGCACAGCTGACCCTGTAGCCGTCTGGCCTCGCGGGGCAGGCGCGTTCCTTTCTTCCTTGTCCGCTTCGGCCCAGGTCGGAGGAAGGGGTGGGGGCTGGGCGAGCCTAAAGGCCACTCCTAGGGGGAGGATTCGTCCTTCGAGCTTCCATTCTTGCAACTTTTTGCTTTGGGTTTGGGGGATGGGGTAGGGGGCCATTGAGTCGTAGCCGCTCGGACCCGCTCCTGCAGGAGTTGCAGTGCGGGTTTCCACAGAGCGCGCCAAAGTCCTAGACTTTTTTTTTCCTTCTTCTTTTATGTGCCCCTTGCTCCACCCCCACCTCCACTCCGGCACCTTGGCGGCCCCTAGTCCAGCCGCAGTCCAGCAAGCACACCGCTGGCTCAATGCCAGCCCCTTTCCCGGGCTGCAGGAGAGGGATGGAGGCGGGGACCAAGGTCAAGGGCGGGAAGGCCGCCCGCCTTGGGGCCCTTTGTGCACTGGCTGCCCTTCCCCCACCGCTCGCCCTCCTCTGCCCACCGTGCGGGCGCCAAGTCGAGTGACCCCTGGCCAGAGGGATTGTATTTCAGAAGCTCCTGGAAGCTGCCAGTGGCCTCTTCCCCGAAAGCCGTCACCGGGAGGGGCAGACCTCACAGCCCTTGTGACTTTTGTCCTGGCTCCTGGGGCCGCCCGGGGAACCCCCCCTCACCTTTGCCGCTATCGCTCAGATGGGATCTTAAGCTCACCTTGGCCTAAGGATCCAGGTGAGACCGGAAGACAGGGGCCTAAGTTCCCTCCTGCAAGCTTGAGTTCCTGCGGGGCAGGCTTTCCCCACAGTGGGAGAGCAGGACCTGCTGTTTCAGAGGGGAATCTTGGGGCTGTGACCTGGAAACACTCGGGGACAAAAGTTTTCTCAATTGTGCTGTAATGGAACCCGTCACCGGATTCGGGGGAGGGAAGGCATGGAATTATTAGGAATGGAGTTAGCCCCCTCCTCAACCTTTGCTACTTCTCTTATCAAACCCCTAGAGAGAATTTGTATGCAAATGCCACCTAGCTAGATAAATTCCGGTCCTTTATCTTAAAAATCCGGCCTCACAGTTGAAGCTCTCCAGGAGCTGGAAAACAGTGGTGAAACATTTCTTCGGAGCTGGTACTCAAAAAAACGTGTTGCTTGCCTGTGGAAGATGAGGCGGTTACCTTACCTGAGACGTCGTTTGCAACATAGGATTGGTCCCAATTCTCTGCTCTCTATTACTCAGAAATAAGTCTGAGGTAGACTGAATCAATTCGTTCATGTGTACTTAAGGTTTGGGCTTGACTGGGCTGCGCCTTCTGCCCTCTCTGGGTCCTGTGTCAACAATGCCTTCCTGGCATTTTGAGAGAAAGTTGATCCTCAAAAGGGGGAAAAAACGCAACAAAAAAACAAAACGCACAAGTTTAGCTAATCCAAACTTGGAGCAACTGGCTTTTCTGGTGGAGTCTGAAGGTACTTGTCAATTTATTTGTTGAAAAGCCTTGGGGAGCAGTAAGTCGTTCCCTGGAACGGAAACCCGCCAATCCTGGATAGGAAGGGTTTCTCTCTGCCCGAACTTGCTCCTGGATTTCTCAGACGTCCATTTATGACAGTTCCAACAAGACAGAAACTGTCTTTGGATATCTGTAAATATGGTTAAAGATCACAACCGTGCCTTCAGAATGGGCCGAGAGGAAAAGACCAGTTCTGTGTCTGATTAATATTTATGTACCTGGGTTCCTTTACAGAATGAAAGATGAAACGCTGTGTGTGTGTGTGTGTGTGTGTGTGTGTGTGTGTGTTTGTACACACATATCCCAGCTCTTCACAGTCAAGGGAGATGAGCATTCGGTGTCTCTGGAGGCTGTGTGTGAGAGGAGGGCTCACTGTTCATGCTTAATGGCCACCACCTCAAGGAGAAGGCCAGTTTAGCACTAGTCCTTTCCTCACTGATAATTTTAAAAATTATACATGGCCCCATTCCCTGCCCCCCACGATTTGAGTTAAGGCTTAAGACTTCTCAGTGGAAGGTTTTCTTCTAGGGCTGGACTCCCCCTCAGCCCCAGGTGCCATCCTCCGGGGTAAGGGCGTGTGGATCCTTCACGACTCGGTGCTTGTCAGAGTGACAAAGTGCTGGCCGGCTGTGTGGGGCTGAGCCCTGAGCTGTGTCCTCGGGGCACAGGTGGCTTTGCCTGGGCCTGGCTTTGTTCAGGAGCGGTGTGTGGGAGGTGTGCATGGAAATGGGGCTCTGGGTCAGCTGCATCTCCTGGCCATTCAGCCACTGGGGTGGGTAGCAGCGGAAGAAGCCTCCCAGAAGCATCTTCCCGTTGGCTGCTCGGAGAAATCTCCATGTTCTTGTAGGGTTTCCTACCACGCTGCTCCCCTTGACGGCACCTGAACCCCGCTTAGGCATTTGATAAATATTTGTTGCTTTTGGAGCATCAGGTGCCGCCTCAGGGCTTAGGCACTGGGGGTGGAGATTGGATCCTTGGCACACAGCCTGGGCTGTCCAGGGCCAGCCAGTCCCTCATCTGTAGAATGGGGATGCGTCTTTTTTTTTTTTTTTTTTTTTTTTTTTTTGTTTTTTAATCTACCAGTCCGCATCTATAGAGGAGCACAAGCCAGTGGAGAGAAGCGGCTGATTTCATAGGCGTCACACCATTGGGAGAAACTGTTATTGTTTGGGCCCTGGGGGCGGGGTGACTAATTTGCAAAGAGGAAAGGGATCCTATAGCTGCTTGTATAGGGTGTTGTTTTTAATGCAAAGAGGAAGCATTTAGGGGAGAGGCTTACGGCGGCATACCACAAGGAAACGCCCTTCCCCCCCTCCATTCGCTTCAGAGGCCCTTCTCTCTAGCTCCCCACCCCCAGCTTCTTATTTTTTGGGGGGAACGTGATGTGATTCATTAACTTAAAGCCCATTGGTGTTGTTGTAACCCTTGACCTGAACACAGGAGAACGTGTCCTCTCCCCTTTTGGTGGATGCTGGGTTCTGGCCGTGGAAGGTCAGGGAGCAATTTGGGGGTGAGGGTGTATGTTTGGGTGGGTGGGGGGATGGGATACACACTTGGGGGAAATGTATACAGCAGGCAGCCTTTAAATGCGTAGCCTTGCGCCCGTGCAGGTGAAAAGGAACTCGGATCTCGATTTCCTTTCTCTGCCTCCTCAAAGCTCTCAGAAATTAGCATCTGTACCCATCGAGCACGCAGCTGGCGGCTATGAAATGGTACCTTCCTTCACGAGGGAGAAGCAGACTTCCAGTGGCCTGCAGGGGGCCAGCACTTTACCTTTTTTGTTGTTGGCATTTTTTTTTTTTAAACCTCAAAGAGGCTTGTTTTCTTTTCCCTCTGCAAATACTGGGTGACCTGAATTCGAGTTCTAGTAATAATGATAACCTCTTGCTGGACCCAAAGCCTCCAGGCTCGTCCTGGCCTTTAGGTATACGGATACTGACCTTGCTGTGTATCTGAAGTGTTTGTCAGCTTGGCCTTGGGTTTGGGATGGTGTGTGTGTCTGTGTGTGTGTGTGTGTGCGTGTGTGTGTGCACCCTCAGAGCCCCCGTCCCACCCTCTGAACTGGGGGTGGGTGGCGGGATGGCAGAAAGGCTAGGTTTGAATTGTAGGGCAGGCTTGTAGCCAGGTGTGTGGCACCTGTAATTGAATTCAGACCTGAGTGAGTTCCTTGTGGGCATTTGAGGATGTGCGAGGGAGGTATCGAGGCTCACGGCTCTCGGTGGCCGCATCTGGGCTGGAAACATCACGGGACTCTATGGAGGCCAAATGGTGTGCGAGCAGCAGACCTCCTAGAAGCCCGTGCACTTCTGTCTGCAGGAGCAGGATCTTTCGTCAGTGGCAGCTCCTTAATTAACCCGCAGATTAGGGCTGCCTTCTCTTGACAAGCACGTATATTTTGGGGTATAATACTCTCGTTCCCCTCAAACCCCAACCGGAACCGCTCAGGAGCCTCCCCAGGGAGCCAGGGACTCTTCTCCCCCTCTCGTCTTCTCAGCTTTACCCTTCCTGTTCCCTCCTACCCACCCTTCCCTTAAACCCAAGTGGGCTTGTAGCTGAGTGGAGGACCGGCGTGTTACACACAGCTAAATAAATCATGTTTACGCTTGGCGTTCTTGGTAGTGAAAAAGCTGTTGGCTGTTTCCACTTCCTTATTTCTCAGCATTTGCTTCCTACCTGCTTTTGAGCCCATGCCCAGAAATAGTAGTTTTGTCAAATGAGGGGAGAATGCCAGCCAGCTTTTCCTCCTGCCAAGGAAGCTGCTGGATTTTGCAAAACAGAGTGACTTTTTTTTTTTTTTTTTTTTTTTAGTGACACTGATTTTTTCCCCCTCAAAGAAATCAGGGTGTAGAATAAGGGGTATTTAAAATGCACATGGAGAAAGGGAGGAGAAGAAAAAGCTTCCTAGCCACTTCTACTCAGGGCTTGTAGCAGGCAAGGTTAGAAAAGAGAGGTCTGGGTTTTTGTGTTGTTCTATTCTCCCAGGGCAGCAGGCACCCGGAGGAGGTGCAGAGGCCGATCTGAGCCGGGAGAGCTGAGTCAAACTCCTGGTTTTTTTTTTTTTTTTTTTTTTTTTTTTTCCTCCCAGGACTCCATTTTCTCAGATTGGGAGATACAGTGCAATGATATTTTTTTTCCCCCTTTCTTTCCTTTTGTTCAGTTTTGGGTCTGTTTGGTTCCGGAGGCTTCCAGAATGGCACTTGCTGCATTCTTCCTCTGAGGTACCAGTTAGGAATGTCACCCTGGGCCGGGGCGGGAGCTAGTCAGCACGCGGCTGGCAGTCACTGCTTCTGTACTGCGTGAGCTACGCAGGCCTCCCGCCTCTGCCTTTCACCCATGAGGTTGTTTGGGGGGCACGTGAAAAAAAGTCACTTTCGTGATGGGTCCTGTCTGCCAGGCAGAGGGCTTCCTGGGTAATCGAAGCCAAGCACAGGCTTGTGGGTTTTAAAAAAAAATGTAAAGGAACGATTTCAAAAACAAGTAAATGGCAGAGAAGCAGTCCACTCCTGGGGGAAGGTGAGACTGGTTTTTCTCTGGAAGGTCCTTGCAGCGATTCTGTCTATATGGTCAGGCACGTCAGCCGTGCTGTAAAGATGGTCAGGAAAAAAAAATTACGATAAAATCAAAGTGGGCATGCTACGCTCTTCCACGATTTCTAATGGAAACAGTTTGCAGTAAAGATGATATTTCCATTGAGACCGCACTGCCAGCACCTTTAATTACATTAAATAGCGGTATAGACCTCAGCTGAATGCAAACCCCCGGTACGTCTGCCGCCCTGAGCTTGCTAGATCGACTCGTAAGCACCCGTGCTGCCAGGGTTAATGGGACGACCACACCTTTATTAAATTAATCCCTCGAAGTGTTAATTTTTACATATTTTGTTGTGCACGGACCCCACATGACCTCTGGTGTGCTAGGAGATGAAAATAAATTCACGTTAAAAAAATTTAAAAAGGTGGCTGTCAGACTGCTTGGTCCCCCTTAAAAGGAAATGGGTGGTTTTTTTTTCTTTCACTTTTTGAAATTTTTATTTATTTATTTATTGCCATCACATGCTACTAGGCTGGAAAGCAGGCTCACGAGATGTGTATTAAATACCATCCACGTACAGAAAAGTGAGGTAAAGGGACGACTTGGTTGAGAGTAATTACAGGCCTGCTCAGTTCTTTAGTCAGTGACATTTCAGACCTAGCTCAGAAACAGGGAGACAGAAAGAGCCTGCCCTTATGTGAGGCAAAGCATCCGACCCCACATTCCGTGTCCGTTCAAAAGAGGTGCAGAGAGATGACAGTATGGGGGTCAGTTGGGTCTAGAGGGGAGCTGGACTAAAAAAATTAGGGTCGGGGAGATCGATTGCTTATAACTGACGCGTGCAACACAAACAGACCACGCCGGGAAGGGCGAGCGGGGATTCTCTTTATGGCTGATTATTCTCCCCCTTTGGACTTTCTCTTTACCAAGTTTACTTCTATTCCATCTGAAACAAGAAACCCTGTCACCCCAGAGGCTGGGAGTTCACTTCTGTCCTGGTGGAGTTTTAGGGTCCGGTCTGTAGAACGGTGTCTGTGCTGACTTGCCTCACCCGGCAGCCCCACTGTGTGCACCTTCAGTGCGCTCCATGCTCTGGGCCAGAGTCACCGTGCTAAACCCATGCGGGTCCTTTCTTTCGTTCCTCTTTTCCACTTGCACTCTTTCCTTTCAGACTTGCGTCTCCCCTCTCCTTATTCTCCGTGTTTTCCCCAAGCAGAAGCTAAGGTTGGAGCTCCTGGCGCCTCCTAATCGCAATGAACTCTAATCCTGAACTCGGCGGCTTCTAAACCTGTTTTGTGCAGGATCAGATTTTTGACGAGGGGAAAGTTCAGTGTTTTCGGGTCATTGGTGTCAGGCCCAGTGGCTGCTGTCAGGGAGGATAACGGAGTCCTTAGTTGGAAACTCCCAGGAGGCCCCAAATCTGACAATTCATTCCCTGCCTTATTTCCCTCTGGTCACGTGACTTGTTTTCACTATGGATTTCCCTGAGACTCCACCCCTTGAGCTGTAAAGGAAAGAAAGGCGGTGGGGGGGGCATATAAGGAGGGCAGGAGCGAGCTTGTCCTTGGAGTCTGGTCTTGAGTTTTATTTGTGAAAGGGCTGAAGGGTCCTGACCTGTAACTGTCAGGCTCTTCTGTCTTGGAGGGCACACAGCGTACGGAGCTGTTGGCTTCCATTGGTAGGCGGCATCTTCATGGGCTCTGAGCCCGTGCACACATGTGGTAAACTGTGCGAGTTTCTGTGTGAAGTTTCTGAAGTACTTGACTGACTAGGATTGGAGGGCGGGATCCGATAAGGGCAGGAGCACAGCAGTTTAACTAAAAGGCCTAAGGTGGGGAAACAGGAGCTTCCTTTCCTAGCCATTGGCTATTTTTATAGGTAAGATAAGAGACCCTGTCAGCCCCAGCTTTGTCCTGGCCCCTGTAGACTCCTTAAGCCTTAACCTGTCCATGTTTCTGACACAAATGTATGTGCATGTGTCTGGTGAGAGCTGGCGTCCTTAGCTTCTCTCTATCTGTCACAGATGTGCTTACCCATGTTTCTCTTAACTAGTTAAATGCATGGCCTCCTACTCCCGTGTCCCTAGGCCATGTCATTCCCAGAATCCTGGACCCTAGTTTGGTGGGCTAAGCCTGCCAAGATGACAGTTGAGGACCGCTATTTACCGCTCTGCACGCAGCAGCCTGAAGCTTTAGTGGCAGGTGAATTGAACTTGCGTTCCAGCCGTTCTAAGAGCTCCAGGCTCCCTCAAGAGAGGCAAAAGAAGAGGTTCTGGTTTCCAGTGTCCTCAGCAGGTGCTCACCTGGGGGTTGGAATCATGACGCTCTAAGGACTGACTGTCCAGCTCCCCTACCTCGCCCTGGGTAGATCTGAGGAGATGCTTCAGGGTCATCTGACACCTTAGTGACATGTGGACTGTCCTCCCTCTCCGCCTGGGGAGCCTTTGGAAGCTGTTGGAAGATTCTGGAACAGGTGGCGTAGCCTCACCTGTCTTTGGCTTTGGGTACGGAAAGGGGATCTACTCGCCCCAGGGGATTTCAGCAGCTCCTCCTCTTGAGGAGGATAGGAGTTGGCAGTCACTGAAACAAACGCTCCTGGACCTTGGGAAGCGGTGCTGCTGTAGATCAGCTTTGATTGCTGCATGCGCCTGCCAGAGAGGATGGTCTCTTTTCCAACACTGGCAGGAGGCGGAACTCAGGTTCTGGCGTGTTGTCGGAGGGCACCACCCTGCCTCTGCGTCCCTTAGCCCTTCCCTGGCATGCCTGTCAGGGAGTGAAAACTGTGATGGTCCTTGGCAGGTACAGGGACGCCAGATGAGGGAGGAGCTTGGGGGAAGGCAGCCTGGCTCAGGATCCAGAAGATGGGATGTTTTCTCCTAGGCTGCCCCTGAGCCTTTTCACGCCGGCTGCAGGAGAGATGTCCAGCTGCGCGCATGGGGCCGTGAGTGGTGTCCCCGTGTGGTCATTTCAGGAAGAGGTAGTAACAGTCATGTCAGGCTCCGTCCTGCCTGTGGTCCTTTGGGCTGTGGCCGGACCTTTTTTTCCCTGTTGCGGACACCCACAGAGGCCTTTTCTGAGTCCAGTCATAAGCAGTGGATGATGGAGAAGTAAGGCAATCTCTTTCATCTGCATCCAACATTCGGTCACCCCCAGCCACCTGTAAGGTCACCGACCCTTGAGCGGGCAGTCCAGAGAAAGGGCATTGTGGGTTTGGATGTTTGGTGTCTCCCGTGTGAAGACCTGGGAGGAACTCTTAAACACATCTGTGAGACCCCATTTTCCTCTTGTGGCAAAGGACACATTCCCCAGTGAGGACTGGAGATTCCACGATGGCCACTGAATGCTGCACGGCGTCCTGCTCAGACTGAGGATCTAGAAGTGAGAGTTGGGAGTTGGGGAGCCCTCAACCTCCTCACAGTTTTCTAGGTCAGGCAGTTGCCATCGGGCCGTGAGCTCTGCTAGCCTTCCCCTGGCTTGCTTTCTAGCTCTGCCTTGGAGGTCTGGCCTGGCTTTTAGGTCTTCATGGCAATAGTTAAGATTCATTAGAGTGGTAGATGGTCTCTCTTGCTTTTTTAATTATCATTGCATTTTATTTCTTACCGATGAAAGAACAAAAGAATCTACTTGTTGAGCTTTGCTCCCCAAGACCTGGGTCGCAAGGACAGTGAGTGACAGAGAGGTTTTTTAGGAAACCTTTCTGTTCCTCCTGACTCGACTGCCCCCCCACCCCCACACACAAATGGAGTGGGAGAGAGGCTAGTGATGCCAGGCCCAGACCTTGTCTGGGGAGTTACCCAGGCCCATCTCCATTAAGGTGGCACCCCACCCCTTTGAAATAGGCAATTGCCAAAATGGATGTCATTGGCTGCTAATTAGGTGAATTTTAACTGCAGGATCATTTTACCGGCTAATACCGTTATTATGTGCTTCCTTGCGAACCCGTGGCGCGGCCGTTACAGTGTGAGCTCAGCCCCAGCAGACATGGAGCAGGGTTGGTTGTTGAGGTTCTTCTGCGTGGCTGCTGGCTTCCTCCACTCCCACTTTCTGTGTTCACACCAGGGCCAGTGAGAGCAGACCCTGAGGTGCCCAGGCCGTGCGCGCCAGTGCCCCTCCTCTCCACGTGGCACGGTCCCCCAAGCTTTGGGCCTCTGGACCTGCCCAGTACCTGCATGTTATGGTTTGAACCTATCTACGTGGTACCACCGCAGGGAATCGCGCTCTGAGCAGGTTCTGGCTTTTCAAGTCTAATCTGCCTTCACCTCCATCTTCTCTCTCTCTCTACCAAACCGGAAAAAGAATCTTAATTTCCTGTCGAGCTGGGAGGAGGCGGGCTACAGTCAGGATAATGATTCTTAAATATGAGCAATGCGTCTGGTTACATGTTATTTTTCCTCTACCCTCTTAATACACGGCACTTTTTTTTTTCTTTATCGTCCTTAAGACAAAGTAGCTGGCAAAATATTTAAGTGATCAGAAACAAATGTTTTTATTTGCCTGCGTGCGAATTGGGTTATCTGCCTATCTTGTTTACGAAATTCGGGGCTGCCATCCTGCACAGTATGCTCGCCTCTCGAATCTTCCCCAGTCCCTATTTCCATATTTTCTGCGTGCTTGTTCTGTGTTAATCACTTGGCAAGCGCTTATTTGAATATTAAAAATTTCTTTAATCATCAAACGCAGGAGCACAGTCTCATGAATATTCATATTCTCCCCCCCTCCTCAGACTGGATTCTAGTTCATTACCCTGCAGTAAAAGCCAAACAGCCATCAATCGCTCTCATTACTGGCTCTGGCGTTTTGATTGGCTGCCTGCTGCCCATAGACCTTTTTTTTTCTTTTTTTTTTTTTTTAAATTTCCCTTCTCCTATGAGCTGTCTTATACCTGCCAACAACTTAAAAAAAAAAAATCAACAATGCAAGAATAAATTTCTCTGGCTGAAAACAACTTAGTGAACTTGTCAAACAGCCCTTGTAGCTTGCTGGGCCCTCCCAGGACCCTGGGACCACAAATCTCCCTCCTCAGTCCTTCTGGTCCACCCTAGTCTCACCAAAAAACAAAACAAAACAAAACAAAAAAAACACCCCAACAAAACAAAACAGCCCCAAAACAGGGGAAAAGAGGGGGGTAGAGAAGAGATAGAATTAAATAAATAAATAAAAAAAAGAGAAACTTGAGCTCAGAGAGATGAATATTTGTCAAGAGAGTTGACGTAAGTTTCATTTGCATAATGACTTTGTACTTCTGCATTAATAAAATTTGCATATGAAGCCATGTTAATTACTCCTGATCATGCTTTTTGCATTCATGCATAGTAATTTTCTCCGACTTGTGAGAATTAATGTCTTGGCACGAGGGGGGGGGAAGGGGCGCGGGGACTGTCAGGTTCCCTCGCCAGAGTCCCTCGCTCACACGCGCTGGCGTGGCTGTCTGTCTCCTTCTTTGATCTCTGACTCATTTTTGAACTATCAGTAGGAGTTCTCGCCTTAAAAAAAATATATCCGTTGAAAGGCACCAGTAGGGAGAAAAATAGACTTCTGTACGGTGTGTGCCAGGGTGCCTCTTGGGCCAGGAACACGGGATCTGCCACCTCCCGGCTGCAGAGTGGCAGCCCCAGGATGCTGCACCAGGAAGGCTGCACGGGAGGGCTTGGTTCCCTCAACAGGGGCTGGGCGGTTCCAGGCATTTTTTGTGTCTACACGCTCCTGATGGTGGGCGTGTTGCTGCTTAGTGCGCATGTGCAGGGCATGGAGCCCAGCATCTGCAGGGACTGCTCGAAAAGGAGGTGGGCTTCAGGCTCCCTCCAAGTGCCTCACCCTAGGAAGGCATCAACAGTGATCTTGTCCTCTGTTTGGACTTCAGCCATCATACCCGAGGCCGGTTTTGGAGACTTTTTGGATATTCCTTCGTACGAGGCTCAACAACCAAGAAGTCAGTCTGACCTTGACTTCGGAGCCTCGTTTTCACGTTTTTTTTTTTTTTTTGAGAGGGGCAATATATCCCCGCCCCATAGGAATGTTTTATGCTTGCATAGCAAAATACACGTATCATTTTATTTATTTCTTTCGCCCTAATTAAAATGTACTTTTATGATAAAAATCGAGGCAGCCAGGGTTTCATTAATCCGCTCGAGATCCTACAAGAAGCTGCGATGGTGCCTGCATCCTTCCCCCAAGTACCTTGATACATATGGGTCTGTTTGGACTGGCTTAGACTGCGAAAGGACCCCCCCCCCCAGAGAGCTTTTTAAAGAAGTGTTCTGAAGAGGCTTATAGGGTGTCTTCTCTGCTGGAGCAGGCTCTGTGCTGTGAGGAGACCTGGGGAGGAGAGGATAGACAGTCCCAGGTCTGGAAACAAATGACCATTGTGAGTAAGGATGGTAGTGGCCACATTTACTAGGTGGCTGGCTCTGGCTGCGCAGTGCCCCGACAGACCCCCGGGGCTGGCATCTCTGCGAGCTACCTCAGGAGCTGTCTGTTTTAGCTCCAAGGCCAGCATCCCTTCCAGTGGAAGGCAGAGGTTGGGAGGCACCGGCCGTCCTCACCTTGGATTCCCTTGTACATGGAGATGCGCATATTGTGAAACTTTTAGTTCGTTCCATTTGGGGCTTTGGATTTATGTGCAATGTGGTGTAGCCGTCACTACTGTTTAATTGGTCACGCCCTCCGAAGACCACATAACCCATTAGTTCTCCACCGCCCCCCAGCCCCTGGTAATTACTACTCGGGTTTCCTGATATTTGGCTGCCCGAGAGCTCACCGTGGCGTTATAGCATGGTGGCTTCTCATTCAGCTTTTGCGGGAGCTGGATCCAGGTCCCACTGTGTGCAAAGCTCAGACGGAGGTCAGCAGTGCCTAGAAGGGGACTTCTAGTGGGACGGAGGTTGCTATAGGGACCCCACACCCTCCTGCCCTTGGAGCAGGTAGACATTAGTGAGGCTATCATACCTGATGAGGGCCTGTGGCCACCTGTCTAGCCAGTGTTACCACCTGGTATGGGTGTGTGGCTTCATCTGACAGACCCTGGTTCAGCCCCAGGGACCTCCTTTCAGAAGGCTGTGGAGTCAACGCTATGCTATTTCCCTTTTGCTCCTTGGCCATTCTTTCTGTCAGCGTCGACTCTGAGGAGCTCCCGTGGGCATTCTCAGCCGTTATCCGTGGTGCTGGCTGAGTTATGGCCCTTTGTAGAGCCAGAAGCCTTTTCCTTTCACTAATGGATGGGCTGAGGTCCAGGCTTCTCTGTTTTCTTCCATCCCCATGTGGCCCTTGGCTTCAGGATACCGGGTACCCTGGTCACTTTACTCCAAAGCAACCATAGCGGTAGGAACGGGCTTTGCGCATGTCCCAGAGTGCTTTCTCTTGGGTCTCAGTTTCTCCCTGTGGAGCGGGAGGTGGTCCTCTCTGTTCCTAATGGTGCCTATCTTACCCTTGGTGCAAATTCACTGCGATGGCTTTCAGTGACCCTAACTCTCTGGTTTAAAAGGAGGACCCTCCCCCCCACAGGGACTCACGGCCATTCGTGGACAGGGTCAAGTACAGTGTCTTGATGCAGAGGGCTTTGAGGCAAACACTGGCCTTCCATGGGAGCCAGGTAAGTCTGGCCTCAGATCGTACTTGCTTGAGGCCATAGGAAAACTCTGGTTTTTCTGCTCTTGGCCCTTTGGGGGTTGTGTGCCAGGGCAGAGACAACTGTGCCTTGTATATCACTGCCTCAGCAGGGCCCGGCAGTGTCAATGCTGGACGTAGGCCTCTTGGCTAGACATCTCAGTACTCGAGCTCCAAGCTGGGCCCCTTCTCAAGTGCCCCAAGTACCTGGATCCTGTATTCACACGATCCTGTATTTACATGTAAGACATGGGATTTCGAGGCGGCTCGAAACTGCTGAGGTTGCTGATTCCTACAGTTCTGGCCTCTGTTGGGCTCTGTACAATGGGCGTCCTACATCCTCATGTTCAGGGGCGTGGTAGAGACCCGATCTGGGAAGACCGACAGGCTCCCCGCTCTCCGAGGGCTTGTGTGGTTCTGTGGTGGCTACAGGGTAGGCAGATCCCACCTGTGCAGATCTGCAGGTGTCAGGAAGCGAAGCTCTGGCCTCCCCTGAAGAGCTGGTGAGGCTTAGCTGTCCAGCATCTTGTTGGTGTTTTGGGTTTGGTTTTCTTTTTTTTTTTTTTTTTTCTTTCGTCTCTCTGATGCTTCTCTGCTCAATTATTTACTCAGGGAATTTGGGCTTCTTCACTTGTGGTTTTGGCAAGGGCTTCACACAAATGTTTTGCCCTGGTGGTCTCCTAACCAATGTAAGATAAATGGCCAAGTCAAACCCAGGCCTTGCTGGCAGTGGAGGCTCCATGTGGGGCGGGGTGGAGGCAGGGCAGCACCCTCGCCGGCCCTGTTCATTGCTGTCACTGGCTGTCCGATGAGGGAGTGGGGACTCCCAGGGTGAAGACCATGGGCCATGCTAGGTTTTCTTGTGGTAAGGGAGGGGGGGAGGAGCTCAGGGCACCTTGTGAGCTTCTGGGGCTTGGGAGTCTTGCAAGCCCCAGGCAGTCAGCTAGGCAGGAGGCTCATTAGCGCCCAGACTCTTGGAGGTAGACTTGAGGTGGCGCAGGCCTGTCCGGAGAACCTACACCGACATAGTTTCTTGCCGCTTTCAAGGAGGGGTGGCTCATATTTTGAGAGAAGAAACCGTCAAGCGAAGCCCACTCCAGTTCGTTCTGAAAGACTCTTCTAGGGAACCTTAACTGGGAGTGGGGCCCTGACAGGCCTTCTATGCTAGGCTCCCGGCACTAGGGACCCCCAAGACAGGCCCCCTCCAGAAACTATCTGGCAGCTGCAGGTGTAGCCCCTGCTTATAGCCTTTGTGCACCCCTTCTCCCTTGCCCCTGGACCGCAGTTGCCATCCCCGTAGGGCTGGTGTCCTCGGGACCGAACCCTCTCTGAGGCTGCCTTTCTGTAGCCCAGTGACCCTGGCCCCCTCTTGTGCCCCGAGCTCCTTGTACAGTCCAGGGCCCAACTGACCAGTGTTTTCTATTGTTTTTTCTCCAGGGCCGTGCAGGCCTGCCCAGCTGCCATCGATGGCCCCCATAGCTGCCTCCTCTTCCCACCCTCCCACCTCCGTGATTACTTCACCTCTGCGTGCCCTGGGCGTTCTCCCACCCTGTTTCCCGCTGCCTTGCTGTGGTGCACGCCCCATCTCGGGCGACGGGACTCAGGGTGAGGGTCAGATGGAGGCTCCCTTTGGATGCCAGTGTGAGTTGTCAGGTAACAGAGTCGCTGCGGTGGGGGAGGTGGGCTCCCGGGATGGCGGGCTATGCCCTGGGCCGAGCCGGGGACCCAAGGTGGGAACCCAAGGGGGGGTGTGCCCCCCCCCACTTAAAAAGCTTTTTTGGGGGGGATGGCAGCAGAAGTGCCAATGATGTCAACTGAACTGTAAACCTGTGTCTGTTCCCAGGGGTTGAGGTCAAGGGGCCGTCGTCCCCGTATATCCCCCACCCTTAAATTCTGAGAGTCTCACTCCCAGAATGCACCGCCCGACCTCCAAATTTCATCTCTTTGGGCTGTTTAGCTAAAGTTTAATTGGATAACACTTAACATCTGAAGTTTTCCTCTGCCCCTTGCCTCTGCCGCCCTGCCACCCACCCCAGACAAGGGTAGGAGAGGATTCTTGGGTTGTCTGTGTATAGTACTGGAGCCGTTCAAAATGCTGACTTTCTCTTTGGGACAATGTGTTGCCCATTAACTTAGAGGGAAGGAAAAAAAAGTCGTCTCAAAGAGGAGCCTTTAAAAAAAAAAGCTGTGGCCATGGGTAGCAGTGAAACATCGTGGGCGTCTGGGGGCACGGGGCTGTGAAGGTCAGTGGCTCTGGGTGGACCCCGGACTTGTTGGAGGTCAGTGAAACCCCATCACACAAAGGGCATCCCCAGCCAGGTGGCAACACAGCCTACATTGCTCCCCTGCTCTGACTCCCCACAAACAGACTTCTGTGGCTTAGGGTCCCCACAAGGTCGAGGAGAGAAGGCCCTCCCTGTAGCCTCATGGCGAGGCCTGGTTTGCGACACACTGTGGCTTCGGGAGCCAGGATGCTGACACAGACTCACGTGGCGAGCAGCTGTGGCCTGGTTTCCGTGGCCAGGGCCAGGAGAGGAGAAGAGGGTGGCTGTGTGCTGGGGTACATTCAGTTTGTCCTTGCTACACTGCCAGGCACGTTGTAGGCTTTCTCTTGACTCAAGCTGTGAAAGGGAAACTATTTTTATTGGGCAAGTTCCGCTTCTCATTGACGCCGTCTCAGGGACCCCTCTAAGACAAGTAGCCCCCGCTCCAGGGTGAGACCTCCCTGGTCTTCCTGCTAGTGGGGCGTTCTGCAGTACTGGGCCCCATTACTCCTGCTCTGACATGTGTTTGTGTCGTTGGATCTCCCATCCAAGACCGGGAACGCTGGTTCCTTACTGGGCTCAAGTCTTGAGTGTATCAAGCAGAGACCAAAGTCACCCAGGAAGGAGTTGAAACAGCTCACAAGGAAGCTGGCTTCCCTTTCTGGGCAGCCTGCTCCCCTGAGGTAACTGAGGCTCTGTGTAGCTTGGAAGATCCTGTTCACCAAGCTTGGGGCACCGGCTGGGCTGGGCACCTGCCCTGTTCTCTGTCTTCTTGTAACGTATACTGCAACCCTGAAGCCCTGGACCCACTTAGTGGGGGCCGCACTGTCAGAGGTGAGCCTGAGCGTGTATGGTCGGACCTGGTCAAGTTCTGCATGTAGAAACATGATCTCTTTGCCCCACATGCCACCGGGGTAAGCTTCACCTTCGACTGGCCCTCCCTAGGAGCTATCAGATCTGAGTTTCCTTCACTGTGACTGGGCTTCCCTGGTATCTTTTAACAAGTGCTGAGCAGAAGCCTTTCCTGTGCCCATGTGAGTGGGAGGGGCAGAGGCTGGGAGGTCATGGCCAAGCCCCTTCAGAGAATTGGGCTAAGGCCTGGGGATTCATTCAGTTAGCCGCGTGGTCCCTGTCTAGGCCCAGTGGAGGACAGACAAGGTCTGTAGGGCCTGGGCTGCTGGGGAAGTCTGGCACCTGTCTGTGCTCACACAGGCTACTTGCTCTCTTAAGAGTGGCTGTCTGTCCTGAACTAGGCATTTGGTTATGTGTCAGGGTTATTCCCATGTTATAGACGAGCTTCAGAGCCCTGAAGTCTCACAGCTCTTTCATTCGTTGGCTGTCTTCAGGCACATAGCTTGTAGGCCAAGTGCAGACACAGGCAGAGTCAGGTCTGTGGTCCCTTGCCTGCCTTACAGTTCACAGTGTGGTCTCGGGACCTTGTTCTGAGGCTGATGGGAGGGAAGGGAAGAACGCAGAGGAGTGGCTCCCACGTGGTACCTGTTTTACCGGTAGCACAGAGGCCGCCATGGAGTTCAGGGCTCTGGAGCATCCTGTCCACGTGTGGGGATCACAATGAGGGGGGGGAAGCAGTGAGGGCCTGAGCCCTGGGACCTCTCGGAGCCGGCTCCTGAGGGACCTGTTGTCTTTCTCCTTCCTGTTTTTCCGTCCTGTATCCAGTACTGTTCTTCACCATTGTTCTGCCTTGTTAGCGTCGCGGCGTCGGGCGCTACCGCTGTGCTGTGTTTTCTGATAAATTTTGACACATTCAAGTATCCTCTTCCAGTGGGTTTTGTCCCTTTGGTTCTGTTCCTGGCACCGGGCTGTTTGCTGAAGTGTTTTTAGTGCCTGTTTAATTAGTAGCTGTAGAGGAGGCATAAAATCGCCAGGAACCCTAGAGGAAGGAGAGGCCATAAAGACCGAACGCCGTGATACTCACTGCGCTTTGTCCTTTTCCTGATCAGGACGCTTTGAACCCATCTCTTCAAATTAACTCAGGAAGCCTGAGTTTCACACAGGTTAATTGCATGCCCACGAACGCAGTCCGGGTTATTTATAGAAGGCGTGTGATTCCATGGGAGAGAAAACTACCCAGACATGGCCAGGCCCTGCTAAGACCCCCTCGCCCATGCTTCCCAGCAGATGGTTACAACTGGGAGAAGGGACACCGGGGCCTGTTTCTTATGGATTCCACGTGGATCCTTTGTGGTTTCGAGTCAGGTGCTTCTGGCAACTTCCCTCAGCCGTATCAAGGGAGCTGTGCAATCAGAGCCACAGCCAGTTGCCCTGCTCCATGTTACCTAAGGACCAGAGGCCTTGAGCATGTCATTGTCCCTCTATAAGCCTCACCTCCCTTTCCTGTATAAAACCCATAAGTATGTATGTATGTATACATGTGTGTGTGTATATATATATGCATGTATGTATATATGTGTATGCATATATGTATGTAGCTTATATGTATATGTGTGTATGTATATGTATAATGTGTGTATGTATATGTATAATGTGTGTATGTATATATGTACATGCATACATATACATACACACATATACATATACATATATATATATATGTAATATTGCAGAGTAAAGCTCCTCTGGGAGTGTATCTATGGATTGGGGTATTGTGGGTTTGGGCCTGGCTAGGGCCCCAAGGCAGAATCTGAGGGTACTCAAAAGTCAGGTGAAAGTCACTGGGCTCCATCCTGTCCTCAACCCTTTCCTGCTTTGAGGCATCATGATCAAAAGGTGGCCTTCAGAATATACCAGACTGCCTCCGTGAGCGAAGTGTGTAGCTAGGTGTGTGGCCTTACCCAAGTGATTCACTCCTTGTCTTTTCTCTTCCTCCGTTCTCTCATCTGTGAAATGGCCGTAAGGACCGGGCATGCTCTACAGTCGTCTGGAGGATTTTGCATGAGGTCATTTAGGGCAGACACTCAGAACGATGCTCTGAGTGTAACGAGCCCACAGACGTTATGATTCATACGCGCAGGCAGTAGGGGTTTCGCAATCTGATGGCGTTACGTATCTGGCACTGGGTGGGAGCTTCCCTTAAACCGCATCCCCGGTTTCCATGCTTAAAAGCGTTTAGCCTCTTGGCTGGCTCCTTCGTGCACCAGCGTTAGGAGGTGGAACGGGAACTGGGAAACTTCATTGCATATTTAGAAGCTGTAAATGGTCATCAGCCAGAGTGATTAATGCATGCGCTTGGCGAAGTTCAAGGTCTCACGCAAGAACACACAGCATCCAGGCTCGGGGAAGTGGAAGTGTTTGGATTTAATAGAGGGAGTCAGTTGCAGTCATTAGTATATGCTGGAATCACAGGGCAATCTTGTAAAGTTAAATTCAATTTACTTTTCTACTGAAATTGTGCTTGCTGTGTTATTTAACTAGTCTGGGGTTTCTTGGCACAGGTTAAAGGGACAATAAAGATAAAGGAATACCTGTAAGTAAATAGTGGGGTTTAACGGGAGAATCTCTCGTCTTCTCCTCCTTCAATTATATCCCGGTGTTGGTCCTGTGTTGATTTTTATACCCGGAGCCCTCCAATGGGATGCCTCGGATCAGACCACCCTAGCTGTGGAGGCTTGATACAATTAATACAGTCTGTCTGGAAAGTGGTCTTATTTCTGGAAGTTTTATGTTAATGATATGGTCTGCACAGCGCACATTTCATACCAGAATGAAGAGCAAGCTGGAGTTTCTTTCTGCACTGGGTTTGATTAACAGCAGAGGCTCCCTGGGCAGCCGCTCTCCCAGAGGACAGAGGTTGGCAGTCCTCCCTGGTCCTGCCAGGGCACTGCTTGGTGGGTGTGGTGTACTGGGTGCTGGGGGGCGTTTAAGCCTTTGTGGGGAAGAGGGGCCGTGAGGGCGTAGTAGGGAGGTGTGTGTGGAGGTGACAGATGTACGTCTGAGTTCTTCTGCACCATAATGCTTTTGTGGGGGGGAGGGGTGCTTTCCGAGTTCACCGGGTCCCCGTGTCAATGGGGCTGGCTCGGCGGAATTATTAAAAATTTAGAGAGCCCTGGTGGGAACGTAGTGCAGTTGGCAGAGTGCTTGCCTAGCATGTGTGAAGCTCTGGGTTCAGACCCCTAGGCCTACACGGTGTGAAAGCAGGAGTGTGGTGCCAGCCACAAGTTCAAGGTCACCCTCTACTAGACAACAGGTTCATAGGTCAGTCTGGGGTTTATGAGACCCTGTCTAAAAAAAAATAAAAAATAAAAAAAAATCAGTTAGTCGTTAGTCGTTTGTCCCTTTGCAATGTCTACCTAACAAAGACAGCAGTAGTCTCCTCGCCCTGTGACTGACATTGACAGCACGCTGGGCAATTCCTGGAGATTGGTCCCTAATGTTGAGTCTGGTGTTTGTGTCATCTCAGGATGGCTCTACCATAACCCGCTCTCTTTCAGGGCCCGCCCAAGACCTGCGCAGTGTCCTCCCTGACCTGACACGTGCCAGTAGAGAGCTGCCAGCCCCCCTGGAGGCTGACAAGGAGGTCTCCAGAAAACGACCACTTTGTCCACTGTCCACGTAGCGGATCACACTTTTTCAGCGCCAACAGGGGCCAGCGCAGCTGCAGTGGGCTCCGGGGAGGGACTGCAGCTGGCCAGCAGGGTAGGCCTCACCGGGGGTGACTACCTTTAGATGAAAGAGGTCTCGGGAACACAGACCTTATTCCAGATACCATTCCGGCCTCTGCCGGCCTTTCAGAAGGCAGAGCTAAATCAAAGAATTCTGTTCAAATCTGTACAAGATGTTGCTGTTTTTTTTTCTGCCCTGACAGGAGAGGCATTTGGAAGAGCAGTTTCTTTTCTTTCTTTTCTTTCTTCCTTTTTTTTTTTTTTTTTTTATAGCTGTCTTAAAAGGGAGTTTGGCTGTTTAGCACAGCTGGTGCTCATTACGTTCCGGACTGGCAATGAAATAGCATGTGTAATTAATTTTTAATGCCGTGCTGGGTGCACCACTTTCAAGCAGTTAGTGGATGTGAAGGCCCAGCACTGGCTATGGACATCAGAGACCACGGGCCACGGGCTCCTTTCAAGGGGATTTGACATTGGCAGAAGAGGCTGCTCGCCACCTTCCTCGCGGAGGGGAGCTCACCCAGAAATGAGTTTGTTTTGGGCGACCCGAGGGTCAAACCAACCTTACCGAGAGTCTGGATTTAGGGGTCCTGATTGGACGTCTCATCTGACCCCTTTGATATCTAGATGGAGAGACTGAACAGGGCTGGAGGGAGATACCGTAAGACACAAGCGGCTGGCAGAGCCGACTTGACACGATGTCTCTCGGGCTCTGGCCACTAGACTGCACTGCCTGCCCTCTTTTCCTTTTGAAACAGCAGCTTCTGTATCCCAGGCTGACCTTGAACTCCTTTTTATAACAGGGGATCTTCTGATTCTTTTTTTTTTTTTTTTTTTTTTTTCCAGAGCTGGGGACTGAACCCAGGACCTTGTGCTTGCTAGGCAAGTGCTCTACCACTGAGCTAAATCCCCAACCCTGGATCTTCTGATTCTTATAACAGAGGATCTCCGGATCTTCTGATCCTCCTGTCTTAGCTTGGCGAGCTGGGATCTTGGGTCCATACCACTGTGCTATAGCACCGTGTAGCGCTAAGGACTGAGCCCCAGGTTTCGTGTATGCTAGGCAAGCCACTGGTGCGCCATCACCAGCCTGCATCCTGATCGTGTTGAGTTCACGTGGAGAGCTCATGAAGGGCACCTGTTCTTCGAGGTTGATGCTTAAAAGCCAGTTTCTGTGTTGCCGCCAGGTCTGATGTCCGCCCCCCCCCCCGGGACTTGGCAGCAGGTGGCATTTTGACAGCAATGAACCCCAAATAAGTGGTGCCCGGCTTCTCATGAGGTTTCTGACCTCTGCTGTATGCCACTCCCCTAGGCGTGCTCCTGTTCTGAGACTGCCTGCATGGTTGCTGTCCAATCTACCCTGGGAAATTCAGCACGGAGTCTTGTTTGGATTAGCCACTGTGATTCACAGGTGCCAGATCTGGGACCTCCTCGGTCCTGTTTTTCTGTGCCTTTGGGTGTGAACGTGTGACCCCTAGGCTGCCCACTCTTCCTTTCTGTGCCTCAGTTTCTTCACTTGTCATGCAGGGCACAAGTAACCCCCTTTGGGAAGGCACTGAGACACTTCTGTCAGGGTGGGCCAGGGCATGAGGAAACAGGCTGGATGATGCTGGCCACTGGGATGGCCAGTCTGCCCACTCTGTGACAACCCTGACATGGGAGTTTTCTTAGCATTCATGAAAGGGGTGAGGGGTCCTTACTCTCACCGCTTTTAGAACTTGCTGCTGCTAGTCCACAAAACCTATTAGGTGGCAGCTCCACCCCTCACCTGACACCCTATCCTTATCTTTTCTCCAAGAAGAGGTAACCCCTCATCCCACTCTGGTATTCTCCGCTTAGGGAGCCCAGGCCACCCAACCGAGGTCACACAGCTGCTGCACCTGGCTGTCCCCTCCGCCCTCCCATTGGGCTGCAGTGGCTGCTTGTACCTGCTTAGCAGATGCAGACCATGCTGGTGGAAAAGCAGCTGGCACTTAGGCATGGTCCCTGAAAGGTCATCTGGGTTCTTCGTTTCACTGACCACATGTGTGTCTGACCCTGGCCTAGAAATGGGACCCTTGGGTGTGTGAGCAGCGGAGTGTACCAGAGACTCCTGACATAGGAGGTAGGGATGGCTGCCCTTTAATCCTGCTGGGCTGTGGAAGCTTTGTTGGCCTTCGTGATGACTGGACTTAAAGGGGACACGGGGAAGAAGGGTACTGACGAAGAGACAGGAGATCGTGCAAGCCAGTTTTGGCAAATTGCCCTAAAACAGTGTTTTGGGTTTCTGGTGTCTGGGTGGGAATCCGGCCTGCCTTGGTCAGGCTTTGTGCTTCTGCTTCTCCTGTGTTTGTGGTAGGGCCTGCACCCTGAGGAGCTCAGGGCTGATGGGCGTACTGAGGTCTGAGGGGATGCAGGGCAGGTCCAAGCCCAGTACTGTAGGGAGCACAGCTGGCTTTCTTCCTCCGTGTGGAGCCTGTCCCTCTGCGCTGGGGGAGAAACTGAATTTGCTGTTATGGGGTGAACACTGGACGCAACCGTGGCGTGAGGACGTGATGTCGGGATTTCTAAAAGTCACAATTATACACAAGAATTACAGTTTTGACCACCCACCCGCCCTTATTTCTAGAGACTGCACCCAGAGCCTTGGGCTTGTTCAGGTAAATAGAATGGCCCACGTTTTCTAGATCTGGGGCAGGGGCAGAAGGAGGAGGGAGGCTGCCTACTGGAGGTGTTTTACCGCAACTCCGAGTAGTCGAAACCATGGAATCTGGTTTATCTAAGTGAAGACTGGCTAACTGAATCTGAGCAGGAGTGGGGAGAGGCCACAGGGTCCCTCCATGTGAGGTGTTCCAGTCCCCTTTAGCTCTTCGAGGAGCCGTGTTCTGGCCAGTTCTGTGGTCCCCTTGCTGGAAAAGTGTCAGGAAATGGCACATTACCTCAGTGTGCAGTCACAGGGGACAGAGGCAGCATCCTTGATTTCTCTTTGTCACCGGGTCCTTACACCCGACGGTGGGCCCACGGGGACACTGTCAGGCTGTTGTCAGCAATCCCAGTGTGCATGAGGTCCTTGGCTCCGGCCTTCTGAGTTTTGAATCCAGACTCTCCTTGGGGGTTGGCGTCCTGCAGAATGCACACCGACATCTCAGATGTAGCTTGATTGGTATTGAATGGCATGTCCTATGATGGCTTCCCCTTGTCTGGGCGCTGATGACCCTCTTGTCACGTCTACCTGACAGCTCCTGGTAGGAGAGGGGCAAACGTGAATTGGGATGGTCGTACGGGGCCCTGGATCATAAGACCATCTGTGTTTTATCGTTTTTACAGAAGGGGTCAGAGGGCTCAGGTCTTCTCCAAGGAGGTTAATGCGAAACTGAACTTCCTATCTAGAGAAACGGGCAGATGGGATGGATCGGTTCATAAAACTGGACGTTTATTATTGCCTTTCTTAATAAGGTGATGACTGGCTGATGGCGTGAGGCCTGCTCTACTGGGTGGGCGTATGTGTCGGTGACTCGGGGTGAGTTTAGTCTGGACTTAGTTAATTCAGACTTGGTCTCCTTGCTCTGAATTTCCTTGGGTTTTTATTAACAGCTCATTTGTTCTGTATTTAATCATGAAAGAAACCATCGATCTTGATGGCCCACGGTATGCCACAGGCTTTAAGAAAAATTTTTGTGTTTGCGATAGGACCTCACGTAGCCCAGGCTAGCCTTGAACTTGCTGCTGCTATCTCTTTAGTGCTGGGTGTTTGCCCCCATACCCAGTTTCTGTGGTGCTGGGAACCAAACTGAGGGTCTTCTGCATGCTAGGCAAACACTGTATCAACTGAATGATATTCCCTGGTCCCCGGAGAATTGATTGTCACAATGGCTCAAAGGTAAGATCATGAAGTGTGTTTTATTGTGGGTAAATATATATGTAACATTTACAGTTTTGCTAGGCGGTCACTGCTTTTGCTGATGCTGCTAGAACCTTCCGCTTGCTAGGGCACACCGTACCCCTAAGCTACAACCCTAGCCCCGTCTCTGAACCGTTTCCAAGTGTGCACTACAGTGGTGCTAAGCACATGTCTACAATGTGGCCACCACCTCCTTTCACCTCTGGAACTGCCTCCTCTCAAACAACTCTCATTAAACGATAACTCCATTTCCCCTCCCCCAGCTCCTGGAAGCCACCATCCTACATCCTACCAGCTGTTTCTTTGATGGCCACAGCTCCAGGGGCCGTGTGTGTGTGTGTGCGTGTGCGTGTGCGTGTGCGTGTGCGTGTGTGTGTGTGTGTGTGTGTGTGTGTGTGTGCGTGCGCGCGTGCTTGGCTCATCCACGGTGTAGCAGGTGTGGAACTGTCTTTCCATTTTAGGACTGTGTGCTGGTCCTTCGTGCGGCTGGTTCACACTTGCTCTTTCTGTTCTTCCATTCCTCCGTCAGCGGGCATCGGAGCAGCTTCCTTTGCTGTGACCCTGGGTGTGGGCATCATCACGGGATCGCAGGCGACTCTGTGCTTATTGGCCATTATTGCTGTTATTATTAGTTATTATTGATACAGAGGCAGGCCAGCTTGCCCACAGAAGCTGCCCTGGTTTCACCCTTGCTGATTCTGTGTAAGGCTCCAGTTTCTGGGTTTTAGGACTAAGGACATGTTCATCAAGGACATGGGAACTGGCTCAAGGGATGTGGTTAGCGCACGCATGATTTGGGGCCAGACCCCACTGACTCCTTCTTAGCCCTGCTTTGGGTTAATTCTTGGTGAGGGTTCCGGTTCCCTAACTGCCCCTAGGACAGCTTTGTCCACTCAGTTAGCCGGTTTTAAGTAGTCAGCCAAACACACACACACACACACACACACACACACACACACACACACACACACACACACGCTATGAAGATTTGGGGAAGAAACTTGGGCAAGTGAGTGATTTTTCAGTGACTTGGAGGCAGCTTGACAGGAGTACTGTGCTAAGAAGGGAAACCCATGGCCCTCTTTGAGCCTCAGGGATTTCTCTGTCTCATAGGATTCTCTTGCGGCCTTGATCCCTTGACTGGAGGGAGGGTATCTCGTGAGTGGCTTTGGGTCCTTTGTAGATGGGTACCGACCGTCTTTATGAGAATTCTGCATAGGCAACTGCTCAGGGTTGCTCTCTCTGCACCTTATCTCTGGTTCCTTTCGTGAGCGTTGTGACTGCCTGTGGCAAACGAACCCAGACTGGGTGTTGAAGAAGTCACAGATTCAGAGTTGGCCCCCTTCAAAGCAGCAGTTCTCAACCTGTGCGTCCCCATGCCTATGGCGGTCAAGCAACCCTTTCAGAGTTGCCTAAGACCTTCCGAAAACACAGGTATTTACACTATGAGTCACAACAGTACCCAACTACAGTTACAAAGTAGTGACAACAGTAACTTTTAGGGTTGAGGGGGTCAGCACAACCTGAGGAACCTTATCAAAGGCTCTCTGCAGTGTCAGGGGGCTGGGAACCACTGCTGTAGACTGTAGCCTTCCTTGCGTCTTTCAGCTTTCAGGCAACACCAGGAGTCTCTTGGCCCCTGGCCACATCATCTTAATCCTTACCTTTGTGGGCACATAGTACCCGCTGTAGTCTGCTGCCTCCTCTTCTAGACAATGGGCTAAGGGTACACCTAGACCACCCAGGGTGGCCTCTTATCACAATCCTTCATTTTATCCACATGAGGCCACACACAGCTTCCCCCGATTTAGTCATGGGCACGTGTAACATTGTGGGTCTCACGAGCAACCCCACCCCTGCACGTCCCTTGTTGCTGGACTGAAGGCCTCTCCAGGGAAGGAATGTCTAAAGGCTGGGGAAGTTCTCCACACTGTGGTATTCCCCTGCCGGACTCCAGAGTGGTTCCCTGACTAGATGGCCACAGGAATGTCACGTTTCTCAGCTGCCTGACACCTCTGGCCAGTTCTCCTCAGGCTCTGAGGCAAGCCCTGTGGCCACATCTGGCCCCACCAATCCAACCCATGTCAAGAGTACAAAGTGTGTGTGTGTGGGGGGGGGGGGGGGGGTGGGGGGATGGCTTTTCAAAAAGCCTGTAATGGTTATGAGAAAAAAATTAACAAGAGTTGAATAGAAGCTAAAAATAGCTGGACACACATTTGCCTATAATCTATTTTTTTTTTAAAGAAAACATAATTATTTTTGTAAACCAGCTCTGAGAAACCAGGAGTATTTTTAGCCCATGTCTTCTAGGATACTGGGTACCATCCTAGGAAGAGCATCTCAGAGCTCACCGGAGTGTGGTGATGTCAGCATGTCGAGCAGTAGCCCCCCGGGGGGGAGCAGGGTCTGGAGTTCAGGAGCCCTGTCCTCAGCCCTACTTTGCTGAGAGAATGGTTCTTGAGAGTCAACTGTGGCTTCTATGGCTGATGGCAGCTGGGGACATCCTGGTCTCACCTGGACAGGTAGCCATGGCATTGGCTGATTGATAGGCGGCTCAGCTCTGGTTTGGGCGAGGGGGACCTTGTGGTGAGGCTAGCCCTGTCTGCTACCTCAGCAGACCTGCAGGAGAGACTAGGGCTTGAGGAGAAAGTGTTCCAAGCTTTCTTGTCGGGGAGCCAAACATTGCCTCATATCATCTCCCTGTTTTTCCCATTGCCTCTGCCAGGGTCGTTGGGCCTGGCACCATCTCTGTAATAAAAAGCCCTGTGTGTGCGTGCGTGTGTGTGTGTGTGTGTGTGTGTGTGTGTGTGTGTGTGTGTGTGTCAATGCGTGTTTATGTTGGTGTTTGTCGGTGTTTGTAGATGTCCTTGGGGCCCTTCCTACCCTTCTGCCTGGTACCGGATGGCTCTGGTTCAGGTGTGTACCGACACGGCAGGACTGAGCATTGCGTGACCTTGGTGTGAGTGTCTCTGACGATAGATTTTTTTTCCCAGTGCCTGCTGGGGAACTCACTGTACTGAGGCCAAGACATCACGGTCAGTCCAGAGTGTGGCCACCCATGAGCGTACACAGGGAGACCAAAGGCTTTGGTGTGGATGGTTCTCATCCTGGCTCTGTGACGAGCTGTGATTGTGGGTGGGTGACCGATCCTCTTTCCTCGTCTGAGGAAAAAAAAACAAACAAATGGGAATGGTGCCAACCGAATGTCCCAGTCAGCCATGACAACAGGACGCATGCTTGCCGTGGGTTTTACGCTGGCACTCCTTGCCCGTCTCTGAGAGGAAGGCAGTGCCGACAACCCCACTTTACAGATGGGGAAACTGAGGCGGCACAGTGACTCCAGAAAAATGTTCCCGTTGAGTCTTCCCCATTTGTGACACGCTCCCTGCCTCGAGCAGCAGCTGGCCTTGTGTCACTGTTACATCTTATTGTTGTTATAACTATAATTATCATCCCCAAGATCATTACGGCAACCGTTTCCTGGGTGGAGATGTTCCTCCGTCGCTGCCCCAGCCAGCCTTGACTTCTGGCCATGTTCTTCCTTTCTGGGCATCTCCTCCTTCATTTCGGACTCCCGATGCTGCTGGGCCCCAGCCTTTTCCATTTCGGGTTTGCGCGTTTGAGGTCTCAGCCTTTCTGCTCTAATTGAAATAATGAACACAGCTCCCTACCCCCCCAGAATCGGAGCTAAAAGTCAAGTGCAAAGTGACGGTTGCCATTCGCCGACCTCCCCTTTCTTTCCCTCTTAGTACACATCTCTTTACGAAGGGATTGGCTGGATGCAGGCAGCTAATAACATATGGATTTATGAAGCCGGCGAGAGCTGGCTTTATAGGCTCGGATACCTGCCGTCGGCGTCCTGTCTCTTTAAGCCGAGGCTCCGACTCGCCGTGGTATTTTACAGTGCCTGGTTTCATTTATGCTGGAGCCGGACTTACTATGTGAGCGCCGTCCGCATGCTGGAATTAGTCTTAAGCTTGCTTCTGTGGCGTTGCCAAATTCCATGTTTGTGTTTTATTTAGAATTCTTTTCACGGCCAGCCGATTCTGTGCCGGCACACACAGGCACTGTTGCGCCCCATGGAGAAAATAAGCAAGCTTGCGTTTTCTTTGGCAGAGGCCGCGGCCACAATAGACTGTGGTCTCTGAAACATTTTTTAAAAGCTATTTTAACCCATAACAGATGCATAAAGTCGGCTCAGGCATGCCAGTTCTCTTAGTTTTAATTAAAAAATAATTACAGTCTAATGGGATGTTAGTGACACATTTGGATGAATGGTCGGTGACATTATCTGCAACTTATAAATTAGTGCCTCTCCCTTGGCTGGGGCAGGGGCTGGGGGAGATTTGGGGAGGGACATTTGCATATCTGTTCTTAATTGCAGGGTGGGGGCCGAGAGGGTAGATGGGTTGGAGACGTAGGGGCAGGGACAGAGACCTTGGTCGGTGGCTTTGAGACCCAGCTTGTATGACACTGGCATCTGGTAATATCCTTCCAGCTCCATCAGACAGAAAGTCACCTGCAAAGTCCTCGCATATAGAGATGGGGGTGCCTGGGCTACCTTTCTCCTTCAAGATGGCTGGAAATACCATCATGGACCTGCTGGGCCCGAAGGGCCACTGAGAAGGATGAGGGACAGAAAGTAGAACAGAGTATTACCAGGGGAACAGAGGCTTGTGGGAAGCTTGTAGCCCACACAGCCCGGCTTCAGATGTTTTGGAAACCTTGTCATTCATTCGAGTCCCAGGGAAGGGAGGTGGGTTTGAAGCTTATGGGTTCTGGGGTCTCTGCAGATACCAAGCAGGAACGGTCGGGGCAAGTCGTTGCATGACTTCTGGTGATGGGGCAGCTCGTCTAGGAACCTGTGGGCCCAGGTTCCGTGTGCTCCAGATCGTGCGGCCTGTCTCTCTTCAGTCGCTGTGGGGAGCTGTGTCTTCCTACCCTTGGAGATCAGAAAAAGATTCACTTTAGCTGTGTCCGTGTGCTTGGTCGTGCAGTTTGCTCCTCTGGGGACTCTTCCGGGGCCCCTGTGCTTCATTACCAGGCCTCTTTCATAGGCACCACCCAAAGTGTTCTAGAGAGGGGGGACAGGACTTGCCCCAGGCCACTGGGCTGAGCCAGGACCTGCCTGCCTGACTTAACTCCTCACCTTCCCATTGAAAACTGAGCCACACCCTGACAAAGTCTAGAAGACTGGATCAAGGTCTTTATTTTTACTTTCGGGGGTAGGAGGGGTGGGGTTGGGTGCGGGGAGGGGGGGCCACTTCCTGTTGTGCGGGGTCTAAAATGAGTGTTTCTTAGACAATGTTTTCCCGAGCCCAAATTCCTCCCGAGTAAAATTAAGTTCTTCTATTAAAAGCATGAGTCACACCAGCCCAGATGAGAGTGGTTTTGACGTTCCTCGAATTTTTTTGGAAGGGAAACATCACATTCATGCTAATCCTTGCAATTAAACCTCATCGCTGGGTAATCCACCAGACGCTTGGTAACCTAGCCCTCTGCCATCCATGTACGGTGCCTGCCCAGAATTTCTTCCTCTGTTCCGGGCTCATCAGATTCCCCGTGCACAGTCTTGGGTATCTAATTGCCACACATGATTAATGTCTGGTTGATAAGGTTCCATGTCTGCCTGCTCGTGTGAATTCTAAGGAGATGAGAGTCCATTTCTGTCTCAGAACTGGAGTCCTCCTCAAGGGGTTTTCTGCTTAGATGGGGGTGGACCCCAGACATCCCCGATGACCAAGAGAGGGACATATGTAGGCAGAGAGGTGTCCCTGGGGGTGGATTTGGACCTGTTTTGGGGAAATGTAGCCAGGCTTGTGAGGAATTGGATAATATTGTGGCCATGATATCGACTTTCCTGAGCTGTGTGTTTCTCTCACAGGTTCATGCTCAGCTATCGCTAAAGATCATGGTAGGGAGGGTTCCACGGACTCCCCTGTTACTGCCAATATGATCTGTTCCATCTGCCTGTGGACTAACCTGGGTGTTCCTGGTCCCCATGTGTCTAGGTCAAGGTTTGGCTGCAACGGGCTGATCCTGGTTGCTTCTTGAGCCCAGGTCAGATGCAGTCGGGAGTCTATGTGTTGGCTGTGGTGTCTATGGTGTCGGCTGCCTGTTCTAGTCCTGGACCAAGGGCAAGTTGGCATAGTTGGGAACACTGGCCCCTGGAAACGCAGCTGTCAAGTGAACCTGAATTGTGTCTCCCTCTGCAGCTTTGGGTGCAGTCTTTACATCAGGGGCCACATTTTGTTTTTCTGTCTCTCTATTCAGAGAGCTGCTGCAGCTCACCTGCTGCTCCTGTGAACCCCAGGGTAGAAGGAGGTTCTGGTGTCTGGCATTTAGGGGAGACAAGCCAGGGGTGGAGAGGGTGAGTGTGTGGAAGCCAGTGACTTCGATGGGAAAGGCTCTGGGTTTGGAATGGGCTGGAGTGTGGTTTCTGAGTTTGGAATAACACTTCTCTTTGGGATGTGGGGAGCGGGGGGGCGGAGTGGGCAGGGATTCAAGTTCATTTACTTGTATTAAGCTGAAGCTTCCTCTTTTTACAAGCAAGGAGCAAAAGCCCGAGAAAGTGACGAGAAACATAGCCTGGAGGGGCAGTGCGTTTACTCATTAAATCTTCCATAAAATAAATAAGGATTTAGAAGGAAGGGCCCAGCTGCAGGGCGTTCTGGAGGGAGGGGACAAGTCCGTTGTGAACCTCAGAGTGGGAAGGCACCAGCAGGTCAGAACCCTGTGTTCCTGCTCCAGAGACCAGGTGTTGGCCCTGGAAGAAAGAACAACAGGCAGGAGTGTCCAAGAGGGGTATGTGCACACATATACATGCGTGTAAGCATGTGGGTGCATTAGCAGTTTACATGTGAACCTACAACACATGAACATGCCTAGATATGCTTTTATGTACATACATGCACAAGCAGGCATGTATGCATCAGCACATGTATCGAAACATGTAGGTACACGGGTGCACAAGGGTGCTCATGTGCGTGAACATGCAGGTATAGATGCATACCCATGTTCCTATTCACTTGTTAACAGGTGTAGATGCATGTATGTGCTCACATGCATATGTGTCTGCACGCACACACACAAAGTTCATGTGTGCATGCTCAGTCAGATGCAAGTGTAGGAGTGTAGTCTGTCTTTGTGTTTTAAAGTCTTCATGTAGTACAGTGAGTGTGTGTGTATGTGTGTATGTGTGTGTGTGTGTGTGTGTGTGTGTGTGTGTGTGTGTGAGGAATGCCTCCACTTACCTCTGAGGACCTGTTTGAGATGAGCTGCTGTGG
Organism: Rattus rattus; assembly: GCF_011064425.1. Classification (NCBI taxonomy): domain Eukaryota; kingdom Metazoa; phylum Chordata; class Mammalia; order Rodentia; family Muridae; genus Rattus; species Rattus rattus. Next base: position 125,635,018 of record NC_046160.1, on the reverse strand, counting down.
TACTGCAAGAGGGAATCCGGAGCCACAAATGCACAGGAGCAGAGAGAAGTGAGGTGTGGGACCCAGATGCACAGCCCTGCTGTGGTCCAGTGGAGTTCAGATCCTCTGTCGGGAGGATGTCCAAACTCCTTGATGCTCTCACGCCTGAGGCAGAGTGGAGTTGGGAAGCACTAAGGGAGTACATGATGGGCCTTGGCCTGACCCAGCTTTGCCCCTTTGCTTTCCTGTTCCAGCCTCAGTGTCCTTTCCTGCTTAAAGGAGATGATGATGTTCCGTCAGTGTCCACATGTGCAGTGCTCAGGGTAGGGCTGACACGTGACAGGCTCCAGCGAGGCGGGAGTGATTGATCTTGTAGTTAGGTAAATGTGTGTGGGCGAAGGTTTCTTGTCCATCATAATTTAATAGGCCCTCAGCAACCCCGAAGCTGAGGCATGATGGGAAGGTCGGGACCCTGGGCTTGACTAGGTCTGGAAACCCTTTCGTCAAGGGCATTCTTGTGCCCCAGTGGTAAGGCCTACCCTCCCTCTCTCCCTCCAGCCAGAGTGAGGCCCTCCCTAAGCCAACTCTCAGTTTTGTCGGGCTCTTTCCAAACAGGAGCAGGGAGGATCCTTGTCAGGGTTGACTTGAAGCGGTAGGCTTCTCCATCCCCAGCGTAAGCTTCTGAGCCTCCTTTGAGAGCCTCTAGACCCAGACAAAGCTGTTGGGCAACGTACTAGAAGGTTAATGGATGGACTATGAGATCTGGAAATGGTTTCTCCCTGGAGAAGATGTGGACAGTAAGCACGTCTGCAAACAAGATGGCTAGGAGAAAGTTGTATGCTTGCCCGGGGCCCTGAGAGCCCTGTCTAGCCTACCCACCCTCCTCTGGTGGTTTCAGGCATTCCTTTGGACCAGCACAACAGCCTTCCTGTTTTTACAGCCCTGGCCTTGTCTCTTTCTTTCTCTTGAAAGGAGCAGGGTGCTGTTGTCATAGGGTTCTTTTGAGCTTGGTGTACATGTGTAGCACTTGTGTCCAAGTGGCTCCTTCTTGTACCATGGCAGACATTACTAGGTGATCACCACCTTCCCTGACCTGGATAACTCAAGATGAGGGGCAGGCAGGCAGGCAGTAGTAATCGATCATACTGGCCGGGACTTGAAGCCTCTCTTCTGACAGACCTTCCCTGAATGGAGGGAAGGGCTCATTAGACAACGGGCTTCCCTGGTGAGAGCCAGTGTGTGCTGGAGTCAGACCAGGAGAGCCTTGCATGGATCACAGAAAAGAAGGCTTTGACGGAGGTCCCAGACCTTGGATTATAGAGCATGGCGAATCAGCCAGTACCACTCCAGGGATCTCATATTTCACAGTGTTAGGGATGCCAGGGTCCCCTCCAGGTGGCTCTTGGCTGCTTCAGAAGTAGGCACTGGCTCACTGAGGCTGTCTCCCCAGTCCGGGAACAGGCACCCAGGCATCTTGCTGAGATGGTGGCCTGGCGTATTGCCTCTTCTTCCCTTGGAGTCCCATGTGTTCCCGGGTGCTCTGTTGGAACTACATCCAGGGTAGGGCCTATCCTCTTACTGTCCTAATCCTGGCTGTGCCTTGTTCTGTCACATGACCTCTGTGGTCTCTGTGGGTTTCCACCCCAGGGCCGTGGGCCTGTTTTCTAGTCACCCAAGAATTCTCTGCTGATGTCAGCAGAGGCTGTGTGTCAACAAGGAGTCTTAGGGTCCACTAGGAATGTGAATTGAGAGAGAGAGGGAGAGAGGGAGAAAGAACTGGGAACCTCCTTCTACCTCCAGGAGCTCGGTCATTTTCTTTCTCTCCTTCTCTTCAGGTCCTGCTGAGGTGAAGGCCACTTCTATCTTAGAGATGGGTAAACTGAGGCTTAGAAGGCCGAAGCCCTCCTGAGTGAGCCAGCACTGTGGTGCCTGGCCTACTCCCTCCGGCTAGCTTTTCCATAAAGTGTCTCCTCTGACAGGGCACATCAGAGCTTCTTCACACTGCCACCCCTGTGTCCCAGCAGTGCTTACAACATTCTCGTCCTTTGGGGTTTCCAGTCCCTGTGTCCGTCCTGGCTGCCGCCTGTCTTCTGTGAGTTCGTCTTCTAAGCTGAGAGGGCTCGGGACCTTGATCTCAGCATCTCTGACATCAACATTGTTCCTGCCTGAGTTCTTCCTGCTGGTGGGTGGGTAACAAAGAACCTATTTGATGGGAGCTCGGGGCTGGGCCTTCAGCCTCTGGACAAGATGGAGGAGTGGTGGAGCTCCTCACGGAGGTGTATCGGTTCCAGGGGCCGGCTCAGTCTCTGTGCTGCCTTGGTACCCCACAAATCTAGTCAGGCTGCTGGTGACGGCTTGAGTGGATAAGTGTACCTGTTCTCTGCTGGGTGCAGAGTCCTGTTACCTCCATCTGCTATCAAAGCTGTGGTGTTGCTGTGGGGGCCAGGACTCCATCCTCCATTCTGCACCCAGACTGCTGTTCTAGTAGATTTTATAGGTGAACCTTTGGAATCCCATCGGCTGTCATTAGATGGCCAAGCTCTGCTCTTTGGGGTTCCTGGTTAAGCCAGATGCTGTCCAGCAGGCCCACGCCCTTTCTCCTCTCTCCAAGAGCCAGCAGAATGCTATACCTTAGGAAAGCACCCTTGGGCAGCCCCCAGCCCCAGCACACCCGAGGACCTATCCGATCACCTTGTATGGGAGAAAGCCGGGAGCTCTCACGCACACATATCCTTGCTTCATCATCCCCTCTTCTCTCTCTCAGGGTAAGCCTTGGCGTTAAAGGAGGAGCAGTGTGATGGAGAGCTTTCTTTGGGGCCTTCTTACCCAGACGTAAGAAAGACTCTGGGAGCCACGAGAGCGAAGAGTTCATAGCTTCCCCTAACTCTGGGCAGGCTTCTGGGTCTAGAAGAATCGCCCAGGCAAAAGATTGTGTGGAAGGGAAAGAATGAAGGGCCCTGGGCTGAGTGAGTTCCCATAGTGCGTGTGCAGAGGTTGAGTCCGGTGTGGGGAGGCCTGAGAGCCCGGGGCAGCCACTCTGTTCTATTGTGTGAACTAGAATTACGTCTGTAATGAGAGGAATGGGAGTTTCATGCTTTACGAAGCACTAAAATGAGAGGAATAGAGGCGGGTTACAGAAAGATGTGACAGCGGGCGGGGGACATGTTGGCAGACGTCACAACGGGGTTAAGAAAGGATGGGATGGCGAGTAGGGCCAGAATGCATTACATATGTGTCTGAAATTACTGAAATATACACCAGTTATTTTACAAAGGGGAAAGAGGCTGGGGACGATGGCTCAGTGTTTAAGAGCTCGTACAGAGGACCCAGGTTAGATTCCCAGCGCCCGCATGGCAGCTCACAACTGTCCGTAACTCCCGTTCCAGGGAGCACATGTGGTGTGCAGACATACGCCCAGGCAAAACACCCATACATATAACATAAAAATAAATCTTAAAATGGAAGTCAGGGGGGCGGGGCGGGGTGCTGGCTTAGTCAAATGTTTGTGGCACTTGGGCACAGACTTGAGTTCTATCCCCAGCACCCGTGTAAATATCTGTCTTCCCAGTGCAGCAGAACCACTGGGGCGGGATGACCAGTCAGCCTCCTGAACCTGTGCTCCAGGTTCAATGAGAGGCATCTCAAAACATAAGATTGAGTGTTAGAGAGACACATGCACGCACGCACACATGCACACTCGCACGCACACACACGAGCACTACACGAACACACACCCACACCATGCACCACTCGGAAGGGAAGGGAGTGGAAATCACACCATCAAGCGATGGGAAAGGCTGTGTCCCCGTAGCCAGCCCTGCAGGGATGTAGACTTTACCTGGCAGCCATGGCAAAGTGGGAAGCATGGCTGGCCCTGGAGGAAGAGCTTTGCACCAGCTGCAAGTGCCGGAGGTTTTATCCTAGGGTTTTAGATGAGGAAGGAAGGGCCTCTAACTTAGACAAAGATCCGGATAGATCGTACTTCAGGCTCTGTGCCTGGGCTGCTCAACTCCTGACTGTAGTGCGAGAGCCTCTACCCCTCTAACATGGGCATGACCTCTGTAAATCTCTCTGTCTCTGTCTCTGTCTGTCTCTGTCTCTCTCTCTGTCTCTGTCTCTCTCTGTCTCTGTCTCTCTGTTTCTCTGTCTCTGTCTCTCTTCTGTCTCTGTCTTTCTGTCTGTCTGTCTGTCTGCCTCTCTCTCTCTCTCTCTCTCTCTCTCTCTCTCACACACACACACACACACACACACACACACACACACACACACACACACACACACCCTAAAGTGGAAGCCGTGCATCTTTTGTTCTGCACCTTGGGTCTCTGTTTGCTTCTTGCCTAGAGACAGCGAGTATATCTGGGGGTCAATGAAGCAACCGATCCTGGGTGTCACTAGCTGAACCCCATTGGCTTGAGCATCCCTTCCCTAGGTCTCACTCTTTCTGGTGAATGCCAACAGGCCCTCACTGTCTCACCTCAGGATCCTCTGTATAGGGCTACTGTGGTGGCATTTGTCACTGGTGTCTGGCGTGTGCTCTGTGGTGGGGGGACCCGAGCTGCTCTGGGAATAGAGAAGAGGGCTGCTGTTTCCTTTGCTGCAGGGGAGTCCGATTGTAGGGTGGGGGAGATGCTGGTTCTGTCTTCTCTCCTATTTCACATATTTCCACCTTCCTGCCCTCGCTGGATGCCTGGACGAGGTATGGCCACGCCAAGCATCCCTTGGATTGGTGCCATTCCTCCTGGGGACAGGAAGCCTTGAGCTCACGAAAGTCAGTCAGGCAGGAGGGCCTGCACTCCGATGTTCCTTCTCCCTAGGTGCTCCTATGGTCAGCCTGGCTTGACTGAAGTAAAGCCATTGGGTGGAACACAGACTTTAAATGTTCAGTCCGGTCCAACCTCTTGCTATTGCAAAACGACATTCCCACAAACCAGAGCTTTCCCAGGAGTTGAAAAATTGATTTATAAGAAAAGTCACACTCACAAGTTTATTTGTTTGTTTGTTTGTAGACAGGGTTTCTCTATGTAGCCCTGGCTATCCTGGGACTCACTATGTAGATCAGGCTAGCCTTGAACTCAGAGATCTATCTGCCTCTGGCTCCCAAGTGCTGAGATCAAAGGCGTGCCTCGCCACGTCCTACAAACATCTTGTAATGCTTTAAGTTCAGAGGTCTTTGTTTGGGTCGGGCGGCATTCATAACTACCCTTGGGTTATGGTCGAAGGACCTTGGGTTGGATATACCTGCTTGAATGTGGGGATCCCTAGAGTGACAGCAACTCAGTTAGGGGGGTCTTAGGAAGTTGATTGTTAGGGGTTGAGACCCTCTAGAAATGCTACTCTTAAGAACTAGCCCAGGGGTTGGGGATTTAGCTCAGTGGTAGAGCGCTTGCCTAGGAAGCGCAGGGCCCTGGGTTCGATCCCCAGCTCCGAAAAAAGAACAAAAAAAAAAAAAAAAAAAAAAAGAACTAGCCCAGGATAAGAACACAGTCACGACTAGCTTCATGGCTCCCTTGGCCACCAGCAAGGTCCTTGGAGGTTTTCTGGGTTGTCTGGGACCTCCTCTGTCCCTGCGCCAAGAGGATCAGCTGGAAAGTAGTCAGAATATTATCTGTTTGCAGAGGTCACGTGACCAGACCCATGGGCAGGTGATCTGGGGCCTAGCACACCTGTCCAAGCATGCTCTTGTTGAGGGCAGAAGCTATAGCACACAGTGTGAGCTTTATCTAGGCTCTGTATCTGGAAACTGTGCTTGTTTTATGTGGCCATAGGTGGCAAGGTTCTAGGAGTTCCTTATGTCTTTGATATTTTGAATGTGGAATGCTGGCCCTCCTCCCTGGCCATCGTCAGGGACCCACTGGACTTCAGTTCTCTCTAAAACGTTCTTTTAGGTCTTTGCCTGTGTGGTTTCTAGACCCTTGTCAGGTTCTGGCCTGCCTGGACTGTATCTGGCAGTTGAGGGATTTATTCAATACTTTGTGGGCTGGGCAGGTGGTGCTGGGTCACTGTGTTATGCTAACAGAGTGTCCCAGGAGCACCAGCGCGTCATGGTGGGACTGTGCATTCTGTGTGGAGGCCCCCCTTCTTGTGTCTTCCTCTGGTTAGCCCACCTCCCTCGTAGCTATTGGGTTCTGCAGACAGGATGAGCTCAGATGCAGCCAGTCAGAGCGGGAGGTGGCGGTCACAGGATTTCCAGCCTCCCTGCCTGCATTTTCAGACCCTCCTCCCTCAGTCCCCGGCATGGCTAGCCACCTTGGATAACGGCTTTCTGGGTCCAGGACTCTGCCTCTTGCCTGAAGCCCATTGTATGAGAGTCAGCCTTTTCCCCTGACCTGGAAAGCCTTAAAAGATCCACGCTTTAAGGCTGGACAGTGTCTGGAAGCCCCTCGGAAAGGGGGCCTCCATTTGTAGAGCCAAAGGGGGGGAGGCGGTGAGGCTTTCTGGATGCTGCTGACAGTCATGGGCTTGAGATTCTCAAATAGTATTAGTTACGCTGCTTCCTTCCTTCCTTCCTTCCTTCCTTCCTTCCTTCCTTCCATCCATCCATCTTAATGTCTTATAGGTGTCTTCTTTGGGGGCGTCCCCTTTCCTAATACCCTCCCCACCAATTCATTGCCTGACCCTAGGATGCAGTCGGCAGGCATTTGTGTAGTAGCCAATGATGAATGAGCACTGGGTGAGTGGATGAACTGGTGTGCCAGGGTCTTCCCCTGCATCCCCCAGTGCCCAGGGCAGAATGAGCGGGTGCCTGGGAAATGCTTGTTCAATGAATACACCAGCAAAGAACCCAGCTTCCCTGCCTTGGTCCTCAGGGTTCCAGTGTGCACACCCTCTCCCATAACCTCGTCAACCCAAACTTCAAGGAAGGAAACCCGCGGACCCCGCCGTCTCTTCTTGTCCTAGATCCCCATTATCAGCTGCTGGGAAGGCGTCTATGATCCAGGGAGAACTCGTTCTAGACACTTCTCTATCAGGGCTGAGCCTGTGCCCTCTAAGGCTGCAGATACAAGAACAGGGCCTGGGAGGGGGTTCATGAGATAACACATGGCTAAACTCAGCCTCATGCCTTCCCTGGCATCGTAGAGGTTGAAGAAGCTGCTATTTATCCTGTCAGAGCCGGGCGGACATTGGCCAGCGAGGGTGGAGGTGATTGGGAGCTGGCCCTGCATGGAAATGGCTTCTTAGCAGCTGCCCTTTCCCCAGAGCGCTTGAGTGGGAGGGGCTGGCTTGGTGGTGCATTAGAGGCTCTAGGCTGTCTTCTTCCCTAACAGAGCCCAGGGCCAACATGGCGAGACTCAGGCTTGTCTCTAGATAAGCTCTAGGTCTATGATTGCCTTCAAACTTGTTATATACCACATCGGTAGGCTTAGTCACCCTATGCCCGTAAGTGCTAATAGACTTGGGTTCCAGTAGCTAAGAGGCAACCTCTCCCTTCTCCTCAGGCCACTTGAGCTACATGACCTTTGCCCTTCTGACTAGTGAGCCCCTGGTCTTCCCCTGGTGCCCCCTTAGGCTCCCTCCTAGGATGGAGCTGTTAATATTGCTGTCTTCTGGTGTGGGCCTGGTTTTGTTCTGTTCTCTATCTTGAGATATGCTTTGGGAAGATCTCTGAATTACCACCCATAGCTTTCTCTGACGGAAATTCCAGCAGGTAGTCAGCAGAGACCCTGAACCTCCTTTCTGGATGAGTTCACCACAGAGGGAAAAATAACAATAAAACGTTCCCCCGAGTTTCCTCCTTGATGAAAGGGATCACAAGGTGGGATGGTTTGCACTGGTCATCCAGACCATGCTTGCTGTCCCCAAGGAGACACACATCTGGGTGTGCCTAAGAGTGTTTTCAGAGAGGGTTCAGTTAGGAGGGAAGACCTACCTAGAATTTGGGAGCACCGTTCTGTGGGCTGGGACTTTGGAGTGAATGAAACAGGAGACAGGGGCGGAGAGCCACATTCCTCTCTGCTTCCCGACTGAGTGAGACATCTCCACGCTTTTCTACCATGATGGACTGAGTGCCTTTGACCGTGAGCCAAGATAAATTCATCTAACGTGACTTCAATGTCGGGTGTCTTCTCAGTTTGAGGAAAGGATCTCGTGTAAGGCCTAGCCAAGGTCTCTGGAGTGTGTGGTTGAAGCCGTCCCTTCTCCCTGGCATCCACTGGCGACCTTTGTCTGTGTGTAGGTCCTGGCACAGGGAGCAACATGCTGTGCTGGGCAGCCTGAAAGTCAGGGGTCAGCTGAGAGCCAGAGCCTCACACTCATGGGGACAGAGGCCTTTTCCACTCCACAGAGCACTGTGGAGGAGACGCCAGGGCATAGAGTTCAAGGGAGGAGAGTCCTGAGACTTGTCATCAACAGTGATGCTCTTTCTTCTGGTGCCTAGGACAGAATGCAGAGGGGAGGTCCAGCCGACCTACGGGTACCATCTAAAAGCAGACACATTGCTCTGGACTGGGGGGTCCTCAACTTGTGGGTTGTGCCGGAGGTCTCATATCAGATATTCACATTATGATTCGTAACTACCAAGATTACAGTTATGAAGTAACAATGAAATAATTTGGTGGGGGGGGCGGGGTCACCACAACATGAGGGACTGTATTGAAAGATCGCAGTATCGGGAAGGTTGAGAAGCTCTGCTCTGAGGTAAGGGTAGGTTTCTCACCTCCCAGGGAACAATCCTTTAGTCACAACCCAGCTGTTTCCAGCTGTATGGTCTTAGGTTCATCACGTCACCTCTCTGAGCCCTAGAGTTCCTCGTCTCTACCCGGGAAAGAAACACCTCGGATGGACCATGAGGTGGATGGTGGTGCTGGTCCGCTTCGGCTTGGTGCCAGGCTTGAGTCTAGATGTGTGTACCTGGTGTTGGTAGGTTGCTGTTTACTGACCACTGTGATCTCCTGACCTTCTTCAGAGCTGGCCCAGCTCTTGCTTGAGGGTAGATAGACTTTTTGGCACAGACCCCTGGCTGCCTGCCCAAGGGACTAAGTATTCTTTGGCCTTATGTTGGGGATCCTGGGGTGGCATGTGTCCCTTCTGGTCTGCCTTGCCACAGTGTTCTGCCTTCTCCACGCCTACCGGAGCTAGCTGAGCCCATGTCCCTGTATGGTCATGTATGCTCTAGAAGGGGCCTGCATCTTCTATAGCTCCTGCTTCACTATATTTTGGGTCACTAGTATTTGGGTCAACAGTATATTCTGTGCTGGCCTGGAACACCCCAGATTATAGGTCAGTGGAATACAGATCTTACCTTCTGGAATCTTCTGGAAGCTCCAGGCTCTCTGGTTCTTTATGATCTGTTCTATGGTAGGCCAACAACAGCTGTATCAGCCTCTTGCCCTAGGCCAGGGACATGTGTCCCTGAGGGCAGGGAAGGGAGGTTACGGCTTAGGTCTCGAAGCAGGTTTGTAGGGGTCTGGAGCTATGACTGTGACTCTAAACACATGGGCAATGGGATACCATTTCATTGCCTTGGCTGTACGGGGCCTACGTGGAGGCTTCCTTTTCTGTTTCGGGGATATGGGCTCAGACCTTCAGCATGTGTGAAGACTTTCACAGTGTGCTTAGGGTCTTGGGTACAGCTCATGTCCCCTGGGTTGGGCAGTGGGTTCTGGTTTTGGGCACTTAGCAGTATTGAAGAGCTTGGAGCTTCTGAGTAAAGAGGACACTGGGTCCCCTCCTTTGCCCACCAGGGAATCTGTTGTCTCTTTAGCTCTGACCAGACCTGGCCTTCGTTGCCTGGATCAAGGGCTCTTCTCTCGACTATGGGCTCCTACCCACGTCTGGATGTCTGCGTACTCTTGGTGGTGGGCTCTTGGGGTACCACCCACCTGTGCTCTGTGCTGGTTCATAACAGCAGTGCTGTTTTGAAAAGAGCAGAGTCCCTGTCCCTGGTAGAATTCCTTGCCTCCGAAGCTGAGGGATGGAGAAGTCAGGGGGAGCTGTTACACAAGAAATAGACTGTCGTAGCTTGCAATTTGGGGAAGAAGAACTGGCAGGGTTTTTTATTTATTTTTCTTTCCTTCTCAGGCACTTTGTATTATTAAGATACTCTGTCTTATAGGGGATGCTGGATAATTAATCCTGGGGAGAGGTAAAAGCAACAAGCATTTGAAGAATATATTTAAATAATGGAGAAGTTCCTTAGTGTGGACCAGGAAAATCCTTTGGGCTTGTGCTATGAGTAAGAGAAGGGTCCATCTGTGTGTGCTGACATGTGCTTTCCCTTTAGAAAATGGGGTTGTGTACACATAAACACATGTATGATAAATACACGCAGACTCAGACAGACACACACACAGAGATTCAGACAGATATACACATACACACACATACAGATGCACACACAGACACACACACACCACACGCAGACACAGGCAGACAGACAGATTCAGACAGATACACACATACACACATACAGATGCACACACAGACACACACACACCACAGGCAGACACAGGCAGACAGACACAGATTCAGACAGATACACATATATACACATACAGATGCACACACAGATACACATACCACACACACAGACACACACACAGATTCAGATACACACATACAGATGCACACACAGATACAGACACATATGTACACAGACATACACAGATACAGATACAGACACATATGTACACAGACACACACAGATACAGATACAGACACACATATACACAGACACAGACAGACATATATATACACAGACACATACACACACACAGATACAGTCACACATAACATATACACAGACATGCATATACGCACCCAGATACATATATACACAGACACATTCAGATACACATACACACACAGATACAGACAGTCACGCATATACACAGACACACACATATATACAAACATATATACACACATGCATGCACACGCACCCACACAGATACACACACACACACACACACACACACACACACACACACACACACACACACACACACACACACGAGCATGTAGCCAGAACCCTGCTAAGTCTTCTCTCTTTCCAGTAGAAAGGGACCAATTATGTCTTGTGGTTGATTTCCAAAACCCACTTTTGACTGTGCGATTTGGTTGCGCTGGAGAGTACTCCAATCAGCCCCTCAGACATGAGAAGGGAGACTAAAACCCCACCAAATATCTGGGTGAGACTCTCGGCGTCGATATTATTGACAGCAATCATGATTCCGCCGCTGTTGAAACTTCGTCTCTAATTGAACTAGGAAAGGTAAACCCAGATTCAGGGCTCTGCACGCCATAATTGCAATAATTTAATTTAGCTATTTAACCTGTAATTCAGTGGTATTTATTAAGGAGCATGGGAGAAAATGAGGCCATTAGGAGCCGGAGATGAATACATTGAGATGAAAATGAACACTTCTAACTGCCAGTTGACCCTCGGTTTGTAGCAGTTTTTATTAGGCTGGTCACGGTAATTACCAGGACGTGAATCGGGGAGGAAAAGTGAATAATTCAGTAATGAACATTTTTATTCGTTATTTTTATTCGTTTCCAGGAAGTGGAAAGTGTTGGGAAAGGACCAGCCGTGCTCTGTCTGTTTGCTTTTCAAAACATGATTGTTTGTGGGCAAAGCATTGTTTTGTGACTTGGGAGCCCGAGAGAGGTGTCTAGGCATGTCACGGGGGCTAGCTTCTGGAGTGGCGACGTGTCTGGCAGGGACAAGGAGAGTCCACCTCCCCCGGCCCTAGATGAGCAATGTTTTCCCATGGTAATTTGCGGCACGGTGGAAAATTTCTCCTAAGTACTGATCTCTGTTAGGGGAGGCCGGTATCCTTGGAACCTGGGGGAGGGTGTCCCGGACTGTACAGAGATGCTGTGTGACAGGAGCGTTCAGTCCCCTTGTCTAGAGGTGCTACTTCCAGGACACCATGAAGAATGACCGTAGGGGCCCATGGGGACATGCCAACACCTATGGTGTCCCTGTGATAGTGGAAGATGGAAAGGGGTAGATTCCCATAGGGAGAGAACAGGGAAAACAGCCCAGGAGGAGGGAACATTACACAGCGATTAAAAATGGCGGCACCACAGGCATTTCCGGGGATGGTGGACGTGCCAAGAGGGACAAGGATGAATTCAGAGTCTGCCGTGTGACAGGGTAGCTGGTATAGGTCTGACAGCAAAATAATAATAATAATAATAATAATAATAATAATAATAATAATAATAACAACAACAACAACAACAACAACAACAACAACAACAACAAATGCCGGTTCCCTGTTCTAACAGAACTACACTAGCATTTTCGTTTTCTCCCAGATCCCTGTCTGTATCTTTTGTGTATCAAGACAAACTTGACCTTTGAAAAGCAGAAAACTCAGTGACCCCCCAAGCCCCAAAGTTTCAGTGACTTTTGCTGATGGGAAAAGAAAGTTTCTGGCTGGGCACCCTGTGCCAGCAGCCTGTGCCAAGCCTGTGGTTTCATTAGCTCTTGCCTTTCTCTTCCCAGAAAACCATTCCGCCCTTAGACGTAATGGGATGTGCTCAGGATACCAGTGTCAGCGGGCTGTGATTGATCGATTCCCAACAGAGTTCCACACCCCTGTGTCCTGGGAGGCACCTTCTGCTTAGATTGGTGCTATTTGTGTGCCCTTCTGGGGGCTCCAGATGGGGAGGCAGGACCCTCAGACCCCCAGATCCCAGGGTAGGGGACGTGTTGGAGGTGACTGTCTGAGTGAGGGTTGGGTCTCTTCATGCCGCTGGTAAACTGATGGCTTCCCAGGCCCCTCCACTCAGATAGATGTAATAATCCTATTCTGTGCATGGGGCTGGGTGGGGGCGAGGGTGGCTGGGCCTGTCCATGTTACCAGAAGAAGCTAGATAGATATGCAGGTGATCCTCCTCCCCCCCCCTCCCCCCCCCCCCCCCGCTGCCCCCACCCCCGCCCCTCAACGAGGTCTTCATTTCCTTCTGGAATGCCCCTCAACACCTCCTGACACCCAGAGGGGCTAGAGCCTTGTCACATAAAGAAAAAATTACTTTCTTTCCGATTTCCCATCTCTCACACTCACTCATTTTCTTTATTAGGTGCACTATGGATATTAGAGAGAGAGAGAGAATGAGAATTCAAATCGAGGGTCCCTGCTTTGCATAGTAGCTTATACTGACTGGCAGGACGGGCCACTGAGTCTGGAGCATCCAGGGTCCTGCTTGGTACTCGCTGGGTCTCCCACGCTATGCGTCCTCTGCCCAGGAACCTTTTCTTCTCACATACCTTCTCCTTGTTTCTGGCTCTGTCTTCAGCCTTCTGTATAGACAGTGCTTTAGAGCTCAGTGACTGGGAGCAAAGACTGAGTTGTTCACCTAAGGACTCCCTGGACCAGGGAGGCAGAGGGCCGGCCCATGGCGTCTAGCTCTGGTTTGAGGCCTCGGTTCTTCCAACTGTGAACCCAAAGATTAATTTCCAGGTAGTAGGGTAAACCCTGAAGCATAGAGACATTTGAGTGATGTTCCCAGCACACAGTATGGTTCTTTTTAATCTAGCCTAGGTTTCAGCAGCACCCCAGTTCGTATGGTAGGATCTCTTCTCTAAGGGGTGGGGCCTGAACACCCCCAAAACACCCAGCAGGTGAGATACCAAAGTAAGCAGTAGGTGTTGGGTTTCTGGGGTGTCTCCTCCATTCTGAAAAGCATCGTGAGTTTTTTAGAGTTGCAGGTGCACACTCTGACCATTTTCAAGGTTCAGTTTCACTTCTGAGAGCCTCGAGACCCCTTCATATCCTCCCATTTCTCCAGACACCCACATGTACTCTGACAAGGTGGGCATTTCCCTAGGGTACAGTCAGACTTCCAGCTACCTTGAGGGTAGGTAGGCACTGGCCTGTTGCCACAGCTGGGGCCTAGCATGGTCAGGAAAGGAAAGTGAAGGTAGCCCGTGTTCAGTGAGGATGTTCTGGAAACACAACGTCCTGGGCCGGACACTGCAAGCTCTTTAGGTGATGATGTTTGGGGAGAACAGGGAGCTTCCAGTTGCAGATTGGGTCAGCCCCACCTGGTGCAGACGGGGAGGTCGAGGTGTTTAAATGTTGCCCCTGTCCTTCTCTGTAAGACCCGGAAAAGATACTTGCAGCCAGTAGCCACGGTGCAAAGAACACGACCATCTTCCCTTGCTTGTGTGGAGGAACTTGGGAACCTTTCTTCCCCCTGGTTGCCTGGTTACAAGATCATCTGTCATGTGTTCCCGGAGAAGGGTGCTTGGCTGGGGAGATGTGGCAGGCGGCGGGGGTGGAGGGGGGGTGCGCCGGGAGATAGTGTCTGCTGTGGGAATCAATGAGCATCTTCGATCATATCACAACCTCATTTCTATTACCCCGGACAGCCCCACTGCCCAGCTGCCCTCTCAAAGCCTCGACCGCTGGGGCTTTTTTGATGCATGAATGAAGACTGGGAAGTGGGCCAGGACTTGGCTCCTGGGTTTCTCCATCATTTATTAGCTTCTAGTTTTAATTGTTTCTCGACTTCTTTCCAGATTTTTATCTGGGAGGAATTGTCAGTCCTTGCTGTGTGTGGCGCAGACACGCAGAGCGGGGGCCGACCACAAAATTTGAACAGCCTCTCAGTTGATCTCCAGCAGGAATGGCTTGAGTACCTACTGTGTGCTGTGTGCTGATAGGGTTTCAGGGATGAGTGGGGTGGGCTCCTGCCTGTGAGAGACCAGTCTTCCTGGGGGTGCAGACAAAGGGGTAGTATCTGTGTTGTGTTTTGAGTGTTCCTGTGGCAGAGCTCCTGGGATGGGGTGAACTCTGTGGTCTCTGAAAGGTCGCCTTACGTCTTAAGGCTTTGCGCTCTCAGACTGGAAGCTAAAGTGGTTGAAACCTCACGTGGGATTGCTAAAGGCACTCCCCAAGCCTCAGGGGGCTGAATACTGAGGGTGTTAAGCCCAGAGAAGTGTCCTGGGGTAGAGCAGAACCAGGTGGCTGCTGGGAGTGTGGCTTCTTCCTCTGGGCACCAGCAACAGTGGGAGAAGACAGAAGTATGAAAGAATGCCACAGAGGAAGCCGGAGGGATGTTGGGAGCCATCGAAGGCCTTTTCCCCTTCTTCCTATGTGGGTCAGAGTGGAGACGCTGTTGGTGCCGTGGTTGGTTTGCTCAGCAGGACTCGTAATTCAGGGAGCCCAGGCTGGCTCGCTCGGAGAACAGACTTCACACTCGATTTGGCAGACAGAGAACTCCCTTCACTGGAGGAGCAGGACACTAGGGCCCAAGGCCTAGATCGGCCACGGCGGAAGTCATTTTGCATTAGGTAGTATCATTTTCTCCTTTGGTGCCCTCCAGGGAGAGATTTTGAGCCGGGGCCAGCTAGAGTGGGAAGGGTGGGGCTCCATCCCACTAGAAGTCCTGTCAGTGGTGTTCTTAAGTAAGCTCCACTCCTGTGCTTTGGCTCCCCTGCACCCCTTGGGAGCCATGGTAAGATGGGAGCCAGGTGAGCACGGTGGGGTCTCATGCTCACGGCTGCCTCTTAGCATCCTCCTTGGGCTGTTGCTTTGGAAGACAGCATAGCATGCCCCTTGGTTAAAGGCTGGCTCACGAGTACATCCTCCAGACCTGAACATGGCTGCCTCCGTCCCTTCCTCTAGGACTGGCCCCCACATCCTCTTCAAATCTCTCTCTCTCTTTTCCTCCAAGGCTTCTTCATAGACAAGGAGTTTCACAAGGAGGGGCAGACTACGAAGTGAGGTGGTCTTGCCCAGGTCACTGAGCTGTGGTGTCAGATTCTTTACAGATCACATGGGCTGGGGTTCTGAGTGACTCTGTAGGGCAGAAATAGGATGAGGATGTGCTGACCACACCCCAGGCTCCTTCCTGGTGCCACTGTCTGTCCTGCCGTATCAGTAGGGGAACCAGAGAGTAAACCCTGCAGCTAGCCCTAGGCTGAGCCTCTGTAGAGGGGAGACAGATCCCTGGGCATGCAGACTTTTGCTTCTTTTCCACCATGTTTGGGAGAACTGCCGTGAGCCCCAGATGCATTATGGGTCAGGGATATGCTCTGCCCTCACAAAACCCCCATGTTTTGGGGACTGTCAGATTCCCAGGTTGCTTTGAGGCCGTGTGGATGGGCAGAGACCATCCTGCACTCTAGTGCCTGAAGTTGGATCGAGCAACATCAGGACCAATGAAAGGGATGCATCTGAGGGCTGTGAAGGAAGATTTAGAGTGATGGGGGGAAGAGGGAGAAAGGGATGGAAATGACTCGCCCACTGGCTTCTCAGACAGTTGTCTCAGATCCAGTCTGGCTTGGGAGACAAAGCCCTTCTGGAATTCGAACTCAAATTATTTAAAAGAAAACCACCAGGAGTGAGCATGGGATGCCAGCAATTAAGCACTTCCCCGTGGCCCAGCACTTCTGCTAGCAGTGGGCTCTGAGACCTGCGTGCACCCCATTGTCCCCTCCACACCGGACACTTGTTCAGATTGTCCTAGGCTTGGCCACAGGCATTCACTTTACATCTGTGGAAGGGAAGTATTTCTACAGCGTGTAAGTGCACTGGGGGAGGTCGCCCCTCTGCTGCCGGAACCTGAGTTCCAGGCGCATTGTGCCAAGCGGTGGGTTATTATTTCCCCTAGAATAATGTCCTTTTTTTTTTTTTCCTCCCTCTTGCTTTTAACATTCTGCCCTTGGCATCTGTTCCAGGCATTGTGGACGAACGGAGACTGTGTTCTGACAATGGGTTAAAGCAAGCTCTTATTGAAAAGCCTTCTCTACCTAATTATGTTTCCTTCTTCTGGAAGCTATTTTAATTTTTTTTTTATAATCACATGTTAATTGTGTATTAGCGGGGCCTTTCTGATTAGTTGAAAACATAATGAAACCTTTGTAAACAACGCAGAGAGAGAAAGAAAAGGGAACGTGTGAAACAGAGCGGGTAGTGCCGAGCCAGCTCCAAGAGGCCCAAAGAGCGACATTTCTTGATGCTGCAGGAGGACGGAGACTGCGCCTGCAAGTCCTGCTTTGAATGGCAGCTCCAGGTTGCAGGGCCAAGCGGGACAAACGGGCCTGGGGTGGAGAGAGAGGCTCACGGAGTTTGCTCGCCAGGGGTTGTGAGACAGGACCTGGTAGTCCTGCCTTGGTCTTCAGCCGCTCACACATTCATTATTCACCGCTTAACCATTCACCCGGCCAATCACTAATTTACTCCTGACTGGTTCACTCACTCACTCACTCATTCATTCATTGATTCATTGATTCATTGATTCATTCACAGCCATTCACTCCATGGTAGTCTTATCTCAGGAGCTCTGTCTACAGAGCAGTGACCGGATGCAAGCCCCTCACAGGCCTTTATGGCCTCTTCCTTACATCTTCAGTACAGATGTTAGTCTCATCATGGCTGAGGAGACTAGAGCTCACTCATTCAAAATTCAGCTAAGGCAAAGGATCTAGAGGGCCAGGTCTGTCCACCCCAAGTGATTGGGGACCCTGGCATCTGTTGGGGTAGCATCATGTTCTAAGAGTCAGCGAGAGAGAGAGAGAGAGAGAGAGAGAGAGAGAGAGAGAGTGTGTGTGTGTGTGTGTGTCTCAGGGGTTGGGGTGGGGTCAGGTTAGAGATGAAAGTTAGCCTGTGGCTGTCACCAGAAAGTTTACTGGTATTGTTTTGTTTCCCGCTTTTAATGGCAGCCTTGTGTCTGGACAGAAGGCCTGAACCCAAGTCCTTGTTGTATCGAGCCAGCCCCTGAGCCCTGCTCTGTTCCCCATTTAAAGGGCTGGGCTCTCGGGCTTTTTTTTTTTTTTTTTCAGTTCCCAGGCTGTTATTAGGGAAGCGTGGCTGGGGCGCTTCAAATGAAAGTGCTACTGTGTGTGCGAGCCAGGTTCACCGTTTGCACTCCAAGGAAACGCTGCCAAGACAGTCTTATGAACAGGCGCCAAGCAAAACACGCGTGCTCCGTCCAGAGGAGCCAGCGCACTTCTGCAAACAGAGGAAAAATTGACTTTCTGATTTGGAGTGTTTTTACAACTAAGAAGAATCACTTCAGTGATTGTTCTAAAAATAGCCCAGAAGCAGCGTACTCTGGAAGGCCCCGGGATGGTGAGCATCCTTTCACGGCGCTTTTTATATAATCTCTCTAGATCATTTTTTTTTCTCTTTTAATCACGTATGCTTGCGTGGTCATTCCCCCCACCTCCCCACGTATAACACAGAGTGGTCTACGCAGCAGAAACTGTATTTTTATCTTTCCGACTTCAGGAAGTGTATTTGGGTTTTCCGTCTCGTGAAGCGGCCTCTGCAAGGCGTTCGGCTGAGCTGCCAAATCTAGGGCAGCCCTGCCACCCTGCCCCGGTGGTGGCTGAGCTCTGGAGGGAGGCATCCTTCCCACAGAGGCATGCTCGGTGGGCAGGCCGTGCGGCAGGGTCAGGATCTCGGCCCGCTTTTGCGCTGTTCACGCTGCCTTGCCAAGGCGTGGAGGCTTCAAGGTTGCCATCGCCCTGAGCTTCGTCACCCAAAGGGAGGTGATGCGATGCGCTGTCTTCCCCCCGGCTGCCCGTTGTAACCTCCCCCACTTCTCTCCGCCTCCCCCATGCCTCTGTCTCACCTTTCTTGAAGTTTGTTCTGCAAATTGGGTGGGGACCAGTTTGAGGCTGGAGTCCAGCACAGACGGCTCCCCGCCAGGCTGCATACCTGGACTGGGTCACTCTGAGTGTGCAGGAGGAATGGCCAGTGTATCCTGGGCCTCCTAGGCCTTTGCCCCCCTCAGTTCCTTGTAGACACAACAATCAAAATGTCTCCAGATTAAGGCCCCTGGAGGGGGAGTGAAATTGAAAACTAGCTCTCTTGCTCTCTTGATCTTACCTTCTTCCCCTTTGTCCCCTCTCTCCCCATCCCTCCCCCCTACTCGTGCTCATGGCTGGCCTCTACTCTTCTACTTCTCTTCCCTTCTCTTCTCTTCTGTTCTCTCCTCTCTTCTCCTTTCCCCTCCTCTCTCCTCCTCTCCTCCTCTCCTCTCTTTGCCTCTGTCTTTCTCTACCCATACCACCCTCTTAACTCCCCTCCCCATGCCCTGAATAGACTCTATTCTATACTAAAAAAAGAAAGAAAAAGAAAGATGGGAAGCTAGTGGTCTCGCCTGTTTTCCGAGAGCAGAGAAAGGGCCAGGAGTGTGAAGACCCACCTTTACGTTGCAAAATTGCAACAGAAAGGAATATAAGACCCAGAAAATCAAGATTGATCTTTATATCCAAAGCGTATTTTAATACGTGATATGATTGACCCTGGCTACAGGGTGACTTTGATGTGTCCCACACCGGCAGCAGGGTTCCCTGGTGGCAGGCTGACTGTGTGCTCAGTAGGGCCAGGCATTTAGGATCAAGCTGGTTTTCTCTGCAGTCTTCCCATTCCGAGCCCCTAAGAACACTGCTGGGAGAAGTGGTTCTCTTTCCTTTTTAGGGGAGGGGGGCAAGACAAAGTTTCTTTCATCCGGGCCATCCTAGAACTGACTACGTAGCCCAGGCAGTAACCCTCGTGCCTCCCAGGAGCTGGGATTACAGTTAGGAGCCAGTTGTCTTGATGAGTGGAGTTTGTAGGACAGTAGAATGTTCTCTGGGACTGACTTCGTTCCCTCCTTCCCCGATTCCTTTTCCCTCTCTACTTCCCTTCTTCCTTGGAGACATCTCCCCTCCCCCCAACCTCCACCCCTTTCTTAGGAGTCAGACTCAGCCTGCTCCCAGGCATAGCCTGTTCTAATGGCCCATACTGTAACCGTTTCTAAGAATCACGTTCTGTGTCTTTAAATTGATTCGTCACTGTGACGCAGGGCCAGGTGTCAGGTGTCACTGCCTCCCTCTGGGGGCTCATCTTGAAGAAATCTAGAGTTGGGTGGTCAGTGGGTTTCGTGCCCAACTTCTTTGGAATATGTTGGTTGTGACTACACAAGAGGGATTTCCTGGTCCCAGCCAAAACTCTGGCTTCCACTGGCTGCTCTCAGCCAGCTGGCCAGCCAGCCAGCCCGAGGCTCTGCAGACATGTGGAATCCACAGGACCCCACATGCCCCAGGGTCTGAGCTTTATGGTTTCCGGCTCTCTGATACAACATCCGGGTCCAGGGACCTTCTGGCCTCAGACCTATGGTTCTGGGCTGTGAGTCTACAGCTCCGCCCCTTCCAACCTCCTCCTCCTCCTCTGTCGTTGGGCCAGCCCTCCTGGCTGCCTGTGTTCATTTTTCTCCTGTTCTAGGGTAGTGGACAGGATACTGGGAGGACCAGTGGGCACGGCTGGTGTGGGTCACAGGTCATGGCTGGACATAGATGCTAGGGTACCCAGCAACCATACTGGGGTTGTTAGTGTTTGGAGGAGGATATATTGTAAGCGTAGCTGTAATCACTGTGTGACATTAATGTCTTTCCTTGTTAGTGCCCGTGCCCGTGTGTTTGTGTGTGTGTGTGTGTGTGTGTGTGTGTGTGTGTGTGTGGTGTGGTGTGTCTGTGGGTGGGAGGTGTCACTTCCACATCCCTCTTTTTTTTTTTTTTTTTTTTTGTGAGCGTGCGCTCAACTTCTGTCTTCCACGGTGGCGATGTTGGCCTGTATCCGAGTCCTCCGATTTTCTAACGGCTCATCTGGGCACCCGGAAACTCCAGTGCCGTAGGGCTGTGCCCGGTGAGGATGACCACAGCCCGGCTGCCGGCAGAGGGCTGGAGGAAGCTTGGCACGGAGGCCGAGAGAAAGCTGTGCAGAAGAGCCGCAGGTTTTTCATATGGAAATGCGAAATAATGGGGTGATTAAATAGAGCTGTATATTAAAGTACATCTGACATCAGAATTACCATAATGTGCTGTAGCCTGAGGCTGACTACTTTATTTGCCATCTGCGTCGGCCCAAAATCCCCCGGGGAAGCGCTAAAATATTCTGAATAAACTCAGCTCCAGTTCTTATTGAGAGTAAAATACCATTTGTGGCGTCGTATTGATTCGTCTCTTAATTGTGGTGCCAAAAAAAAAAAAGATCGCTGGCTGATGACTTTTGTTGCTTGGTGACAAGCTGGCTGGAGTTACTCTTACACTGTAGTTGGTTAACCTGGGTAAACTGGCGGCCGGGGGCCAGGTGGGCACCTGGGCTGCAGCTCAGAGTCACAACGCCACCCCTGTCCCCGCCCCAGGCTGCGGGCACAGCTGGGGCTCTCTGCCAACCCCTCCTGGGGGAAGGGAATATGGCGGAAAGGGGGTGTGTGTGGGAGGAAATTCATCCTGCCTCTGTACCTCCTCCTCCTCACACCCAGCCTGCTGTCCCCTCAGCCACAGCAGCACTGACTGACACCAGCTCTGAGAACGGCTGTGTGCCTCAGCCTCCATCCGGGGTCAGAGAGACCCACTGCACACTGAAGGAAGCAGAACCGGAGTGTGGTGGTGGGGGCCACCTTACCCAGGCTAACCCAAGTCTAGCTGTTCCCTGCATAGTGGCTGTGGAATGTGGCCTGTGCACCTCAACCCTTGTGGGGGATGGGGTGGCGCGCTCACGAGGAAAATGCATTAAAGATAAAAAGAATCGTGGTGGGGGTGGGGGTGGGGTGGGGGTGGGCTGGGGGCAGGGGGGTTCGTGGGGGAGTGCTCTGTGATCCGCACGGTGCTTTCCCATTCACGAGGTCCAGTTTTTACCCTATAATTGCCTATCATTACACACAATTTAAATATTCAAACATTCTCCACAAACCCTGGGCTAGCGTGTTTTTATTACAAATTCAGAACAAGGGAATAACCTTTAGCTTCAGAGACAAATGAGACAAATTTACAAGTGCGTATCTGCTGTTTTCTCGAGCTTTATCAATCCCCGTGGACCGGAACACTTCCTCTTTAACACCACTCACAACAATATACATATATTACGACTTGTTTGTAGTGTGTCGGTAATGAGTCCCCTTTGCATCAGCTAACCTATATAACTCGGGCGTCGAGGCTCTCCATAACGTCAATTACCTCCTCACAGCTAAACGTACACTCCATTAAAACGAGATTTACTGCCCTGGCCATACTTCTTGGGGTAAAAAGTGGAGACTTTGTGGATTTAAGGGAAGGAAGGAAGGAGGGAGAGTTTCCTGGGAGAGAAGCCACAGCACACGTGAGATATCCTGTGTCTCCTAGAAGGACAGAAAGCCGCGTGGACTGAGTGAGGAGGTTCACTTGCTATGTGAGAGAACAGGGTGCGGACAGAGAGGCTCCCACACACCTGCGGGGGTTCTCTGCCTTTCCTGTTTGCTTCCTTGATTCACTGCATCTTGGCCATTAAGCGATTAAGTATGGTTTTCCAGTTTCTGGCACATTTCTCTATACAAGTCCTGCTCCAGAGTTCTTGAGAAACCCACGCTGGGTGGGGGCGGCATGGAATGGCACAACCGCTCAGGTGAATTTGTCCATCAGCACCTCAGATCTCACAGGAGGGGCGTGGGGAGGCTGCACAGTTGGTTAAGCTCTCGCTTGCAAGCCTGAGGACCTATGGAAAAAACACAGCAGAACAAACAAAAGCGCCAGGCATGGTGGCATGACCCTGTGATCTCAGGGCTGAGGGGGCCGAGACAGGAGGGTCCCTGGAATGCTCTAGCCAGCCAGTCCAGTCTGTTTAGTAAACTCTAGGGCCAGGGAGAGGCCCTGCCTCAAAAGGAAACAAACCAAGTCCAAGATGGATGGCTCCTGAGAAACAGCATTGTGGGTTTTCCTCCAGGCTCTGCACAGACAGACTCTGATTACCTCTCCACTACACACTTGTGCACACATACCCCACACATGAAGAAAGAACCCACTGGAGAAGTGTGGGTGGGTTCCGAGGGCCTGCCACACTAGATTTCAAGGGATCCGACTATGGGAACCTCGAGTGATCTCCCATGAACTTGAAGACTTCACGGGAGGCCAGGGCTCCGAGGTGACCAACTGTAGTTGTTGTGGGAGCTCCAGGGAACTGTCATTTGCAAGATCAGCTGTGCCTTTGCCCGTCCTCCCCCACCCTCCATATCAGTGACAAAACACCCCTGTTTTTCACTGCACTCATCAACCTCTCGGTCAGCAATTTCTCTTTGTTTTGGAGCTGGGCGTCTGTTTCTCCCAGCCTGACCTTGCACCTGCTCTGACCACAAAGTTGAACAGTTGAAAGGAAAGCTGTTTTGGGACCCGTGGGGTGCACGGTGCCCACTGTTGCACGTCTTTTTCACTTTGCCTAGACCACCCTGGTCCTGGAGGTGTGGGTTCATGGTTCTCAGATGTCAAATGAGGGGAGGCTTGCCATGATAACTGACCTGCTTGAGGGATGGTTAGAGGGCCACCTCCTACATTACGGTCCTTCGTGGATTGGATTGGCATTCTGTTCTTATTTTCCTTTCGACATTTGAGAAAGTGGTGACATTGTTGGTGATGGCGGGTATCATCCAGTCGGGAACTGTCCAAGGGCTTTACCAGCATCCTTTGTTGTAGTGAGATTTGTTTTGCAGACCCAAATAGTTCTCGTCTTGAATGGGCCTTGAGTGTGGGTTTGAAATTTCTCTCTCTCTCTCTCTCTCTCTCTCTCTCTCTCTCTCTCTCTCTCTTTTAGAAATTGGAATTTGTTTGTTATCTGGCTAAGTTATTTACTTTTCTCCACATTTTTGGTCCTCCCTCTGGTAGGCTCCAAACCCATTCTTGAGTTCCACCTCCAGGGTCTCCCCTCTGCACCGAGGGCTCCAATTCTGTGCTTGGCACTGCCTTTCTTCTGCTAGCCTGTCCTTTCTCTACCTTCTGAAGTCAGCATGAGGGTGTCCTCAGAGGGCCTTCCCTGGGGCTCCCAAGTTGCCAGGATTCGCCTTTCTTTATGGGTGCTTGAACCCTTGCTGGTAGTCATGGAACCACCACCGTCTTGCTGGACTGTAGACTCCATGAAAGCAGCCTTTCTCCCGTCTCCTGATGCTCAGTGGTCCTGGCTCACAGAGCTTTACGAGTCTGTGGAGTGTAGAGAGAGAGAGAGAGAGGCAGGTGGCCCCACAAGGATAAAGGGCACCTGGAAGTTGCTGGGGACATTTGCACGAAGGAACAGTTTTCCTTTCCAGGCATGGTGTGACGCTGGGGACGGAACTCCTGGGAACAGACTGATTGCTAACGTTCAACACTTAGTTTAGTTTGGGAAGCTGAGTGAGTAGGTGGGGCCGGCCCTCCATCCACGGCTCTGGAATGTAAAACTTCTGGATTCTGTGGGGCGGTTGTGGCAACTCCTGCTTCTCTCTCATTCTGCAGCAAGCAGGGCTGTGTTTTCCATCATGGCTACCTGTCTTGCACCTAGGCGTGCGTCAGAAAGTCTCTCTTGCAGGCCTGCCTCTGTCTTGTAGGCCTGTCTCCTCTCTCTCCTCACCTCGGCACCTCTGGTTCTCTCATATTTAGTTTGACTGTAACCTCTAGCCCCACCCCCAATCTTTCTGCTTCTTCCCTTGGTACTTCTAAAGTCCGCTAGTCGATTTGTCTCAGCCTGACAATATTCTGGGTCTAACGCTTAACTGGACACCATGCCCATACCCAAACCTGTGGCCTCCTGGAAGGGAGGGAAGAAACACTCACTGACATTTCCAGTAAGACTTGGCTCTTGAGGGGACTATGGCAGTTGGTTTGCCACTGTGGTGAAGGCGGTAAGTACAGAGCTTTTTCTCCCAGGGTGACTTAACACCTGGTAGATGAAGCCACGTGGTCATCTGTGCGGCGCTGGTCCCACACGGGGGAAGAGAATAAGATTCAATGTTACATCCGCTTCGCCATTTCCTGTACTTGAACCCAACTACCTGGCTTCTCTGCCTGTCCAGCTCTCTGGTGTTCACAGGGCCAAGTGGAAAAGACCGAGCATTGCCTGGTCCAAGCCCCCTCAGGGCCAGCGGCAGAGCCAGGCCAGCCCTTCTTTTGTGACAGGGGTCGTTGGCCAAAGTGAGCCAGAGTCAGGCAGGTCTGAGTACGAATACCGGCCTTGCCAGTTAACAAGCTGTGAGGATCGAGGTGTGAGGATCGCGGGGCCTGCTCGCCTGCCATGAGATTCAGTTTTCTTTTTCCTAAAAAGTCTGAAGACTCTTCCTCACGGGGTTCAGAGGTAACAAGACCAAGGTCAGAGAATGGTGATCCAGTCTGGTGTCCAGCATGAAAAAGGCCTGACAACGTGTGGACGCTCAGGCAGGGAGAGAGAAGACAGGTATTCCACGAAAAGCTGGCGGTGACACTTTCTGTGACACATACCACGGGGAAACACATGGAACATGGTGGCAGGGCGTACAGTTTTCTGTGTCCCCTGAGTCACCTGCTGTGTACTCAGGAAGTAGAAGATAGGGGACCCCATCTTGGGCAATTTTACCACAACAAACAACCTAGGAAGGCCTCCTCCCCCTTGCTAGCGAGAAGCCCAAGCTTCCTTGATGTCCAGCAACTTGACTGCAGTGTCAAGTCTGAAGGGAACGGACGTCTCTGCTTGCCTAAGCTGAGGAAGCGTCCCAGGCTACGTCGAGCTGCAGGAACACAGGACAGAGACATTAAAGGACACCCATGATCCTCACCCCGGGGGGTGGGGTGGGCTGCAGTCCTAGTACTTGACAAGATAAGCTTAGAATCCGGCCACAAGATGAAGTCTGAGCGGATAGTACAAGGCCAGTCAGTCTGGCCTGCAGAACCTCTATTTTCTTCTGTACGTGGTCAGGGTGTGCAGTGATGGGGGCGAAGGACTGAAGTCGGTGTAATGCAGACTCTTAGCCTTGGATCTTCACTTAGCACCTGAATTTTCCCTCAGTACCACTCATACAACCCTGTGCGTGCTCACGTGTGTGCGTGCGTGTACGTGCATGCATGTGTACGTGCATGCATGTGTACGCGCATTCGTTTGTGTCCATGCACATGTGTACCTGTGTGCATGTGCATGAGTGTTCTTGTGTGTGTGTGGACTTGGTATGTGTGCATGCACATGTGCATGTGTGAGTGCATGTTCTTGTGTGCATGTGGGCTTGAGTGTGTGTGTGTGCGTGTGCGTGTGGTAGGGTAGAGGTGTATATGTGTTAGAGGTCAGAGGACGACCTCAGATGTCAATCACTTTTCAAATTTTTCTTGAGGAGCTCAGAAATGGCCAAGGAGGCTATACCCCGATTTAAAAAATAAAATAAAATCTGGGAACTGAACTCAGATCTTTGAAGGCAAGCACTTCACAGGCTGAGCTATCTCCCCAGTTCTGAGACTCCTCCTTCTCACTAAGTAACTCCGAGGTGACCTCCAGCTGCCCTGGACTGTGCGCTGTGTGCGCTTAGCTGCCTCATGGTCGTGAAGCACATAGGGGTGTCCATCCATGAGGTAGAGACCCACGGTGACAGGAAGAACTTACACATTCACTTGGTCCTTTTTGTTCTGGTTCCCACCGCTCGAGCTCAAGGTTCTCTGAAGCACAGACCAAAGAGGATTCCAAGGTTTGTGGGGAGAGTAAACGGGCAGATGGGTCTGTCTGTTAGACCGAGGCCGGCTGAGGGGCATCACCGGGTGTCACCTACACAGCATCCTCACAGCCACTGTCAGAGCCACCATCCTGTGGATCTATCCCATTCTCAGGAGCAGGTCAGCATGGGTTCAGTCACCACAGTTCTAGCCCACAGCAACTCATCTCAACTTTCTTTTTTTAATTCATGCTGAGATGAGGAAAGTAAAAACACGGAGACACGTGCCTACCTCCATCCAAGGCCCTTGAGCGTCAGACACTTCTCTCTTAAGCAACGTTTCTCCATACAGTGTACCACCTAGACACTGCCACGTGCCAGCTGTTGGGGGGACATCAGGCAGATCTCCTCATCTCTTCCGGGCCTCAGTTTCCTCATCTGTAAAATGGAACTGATGGCGGTTGCGCTTTCTGAGCCATGGGAGTATTGCACGAAGCCTGTAGTGTGCTTAGCCCGCCCTTGCTCACGGTAGAGATTTCCCAGTGTCTGTTGCTACCTCTGCCGTTCCTCGCCAATACTCTGTGTGTGTGACATGTGCGTGCAGTGCCTGCAGAATCCAGAAGAAGGCAATAGATCCCCTGGAACTGGAGTTACAGACAGCTGTGAGCTGCTGTGTGGATGCTGGGAATTGAACCAGGGTCCTGTGAAAGAGCAGTCAGGGCTCTTAACCACTCTGCCACCTCTTCAGCCCCATGGGGAAGGAGGCAGATTTTAAATGAGCACGAGATCTGCTTGTCACCTGAATAATGGTTATACTGGTTGCCATAATGGAACTGTGCAGCCCCCTTAGCAGTTAGTGTGTGTGTCTGTTAGTGTGTGTGTGTGTGTGTGTGTGTGTGTGTGTGCATTCGTGTGTTGGGGGTTGGAGTGGGGTTTAAGTGATGAAGCAAGACAAGCCTTCTGTTTGGGCATGGGGTGAGGAGGATCACTGTGAGACACCCCGTGGTCCACCTCGCTGCCATGGGGTCCCTTCACTAGGTCCCTGGGCAAAATGACCCCCTTCTTCCACCCTAGGGTGAATGCTTGCCACAGGGTAGATCTGATGGGAAACTGTCCAAGGACCATCAGTGGCCTTCCATGAGAGAGCACTGTCAAGGTGGAACCATTAACAATGTGACAAAAGCAGACGGTGACAGACCCTGGGGCCACTGGGATCCAGTGCGGGGCCTGGGAAGGTGTTGAGGGCGCTGCGATTCTCTAAACTGCATGTTCTCACAGTCTAGCATGCTCATGGTCCTCACTTGGTTTCCCTCAGAGGCGTTAGTGAACAAGGGTGACTGACACGAGCCGCAGCAGGGATAATACGAGTGAGTCGTTTGTGGCTTACTGAGGGGCCTGGGAGGCCCAGACCAGTTCCCTGCTTGATCAGAAATGCCTTTCAACATTTGCTGCTTTTGAGTCAAGCTACATTCCGATTCGTCCAGGCCTTAGACCAAAAGGCATCCCTGAAACACAGCCACGGACGAGGATGGGTGACAAACCCACAGTGTAGATTGCCTCCCGCCACATCTGTGTGGCAGGGAGCGGTTTATAAAGGCAGGACCTCATGCCCCCAGGCCGAGTAGGAAACAAGGCTCAGAGAGGTGACATCTCTGTTTGGCTACACCCCTTAGTGAGCAAGGCCAAGGCCCAAGTGTTTAGTGATGCTCCTATGTGTGTGTGTATGGGGGGGGGGCTCTTGTCAGAAGAGATCTGGGGGAGGATTCTGCGTTTGAAAAATCCTCAGACAAAACACTGGAAGAACAAAAGAAGGCTCGGCGTGTGCTCAAGTATAGCATGAAAGGAGGGAGGAAGTAAGGAAAAGACAGGCAGGGGCCCTGGATTCTGAGCTGCCCAGTGTGATCTAGCCAGGGACGGACAGAGGCTGACATTTCTGGTCTGTGCAGGGCCAGGATGGGTGCTTCTGAAGTCATCTGGGCCTAGCAGTTCGGATCCTTAGCGGCAGCCGCAGCAGCAGTGGGAGGCCAGTGGACGCTGTCCCAGCCAACACCTGTGTGCAGGTAGCTCTGAGTTTGAGGCAGCAAGGGAGAGCTTGGGATGAGCTGAGGCCAGCCAGCCCCGAGTCGGAAGCAACCTGCTGTCTAAGGCTCCTCTTGTCTAAAAGCCAGCCCTCTGCGTCTGTGCTGTGTCTATAAAATACTTGTTCAGTTCCTGAATAGAAAGATGTTCCAAGTGGCTCGTCAAAGACTCTCTGACATTGTTCCGTTCTTAAAAGTGAGCAGCCCCATGCTCAGGGCTGTTTGTAGGCAAGAGAGAGCCACGAGGTCGTCATATGTAAATGAACATTTTATTTTAAAAAAAGAAGGGGGTGGCTGGGAAGAGAGTTGTCTAGGGAGGGCCTTCAAGGGCTGGGAGATTTTTTTCTTTCTGTCAGGTACTGGGGGAGGTTGCTGCCTACAGTGAGTCCTAGAGTTCTGTAGAGGGACACTTAGGGGATCTGATAAAGATAGCTCTCACCCTGGGGTGACAAGTGGCCCTGAAATCTGACTGGACAAGTAATCAGCCGCCTTTCTCCTCACAGTTTAACTATGGAGGTGGCGTCTGGGTTCTAGAACAGGTAGTTCAGGGTGTGTGTGTCCTTCTCTCTGCTTTTCTAAAACATGGACTCGGTTATTTTGGCTACCTAGTTACCTAGTCCGCTTTGGACTTCTTCTGTATTTGCTGAATAGAACAGTCTAGAAAAACATGTGACCGCCAGATAAAGAGACAGGAAGGACTTACTTCAGAGCTGCTCGAGGAAGTGGAGATGCTGAGAAGAGATGGGTTCCGACCTAAACGCCCAGATCTCAGCCATGAATCACATAACCCATTATTGACTAGGAGCCCAGAGAAGGGCCTGGTCTGGAAAACACCACTGTGACCTTGGCAGCCCTAGAACACATACAGTACTTCATTTATCTAGTAGCTCAATGTCTGAAAGAACTTGTATTTACCTTCTTATAGAGCACACACCACCACACACACACATACAAACACACACACCACACACATACCACACACATACCACCTACACACACACCACACACACACACACACACACACACATACCAACACACCCACCACACACCACACACACACACATGCACACACCCACACATACACATACACACACATGCACACACACGCATACACACACCACACACACCACACACATCCACGTGCACACACACATGCACATACACACACACACACAGCACACATACACACACACCACACATACACACACGTACCACACACATACACACAGCACACATACACACACACATATCACACACATACACACACCACATACATACACACACACCACACATACCACACACACATACACACATACCTATACACACACATACCATACAAACATACCACACATACATACTCACATACACATACATACATACACACATACCACACACACACACACCACATACCACACATACCACACACACACCACACATACACCACACATACACACAGCACACATACAACACACATACACACACAATACACACACACACACACACCCGATGTGAGGAAGAGTCTAAACGTCTTCTGGCCAGCTCCGTGTGAGTTATCTGGGGCAAGCACATTGACTAATAAGCTCAGTATGGAGAAGCACGGCTCCTGTTAGCCTGACAGTCTGATCATAAGCATTGTGGCTACCCAGGCCTTGTGAAGCCAGGGTAGGACAGAAGATTCTCCTTGGGGATCTTGTTGCCCAGCACAGACTCATCCAGACTGGCTGGGGCAGCTGGAGAGAGCAATTTTCCCAGGCTGTTTTGTTGTTGTTTTGTTTTTGTTTGCTCTGCTTGGCTGGAGGGTCTGGTGTGGAGGGTTGTTCTGAGGCCTCGTACATGCTAGGCAAGGACTGTACCATTGAGCTGTATCCTCAGCTCTCTTGTGGTGGTTTAAAGAATGGAGTTAAGGTCTGGAGGGATGGCTTTCTGTAAAGGGATGCACATGAGAAACAAGGGGTTTCATGATTCACGTCTACTGTCAGGGAGGTGGGAGAGGATCTCCCAGACACAGTGGCCAGATGGTCCATTCTAGTCTGTGAGCCCCAGGTCCCAGTGAGAGACCCTGTCTCAAAAAAGATGATGCCGGATGGGGAATGACACCAGAAGTTGTCCTCGAGTTCCCTCATGCATGCATACACACATGCATGCATGCCTGAGCACGTGAGCACACGTGTAGCGGAATGAGGCTGGACTTTTAGGATTCTTTTATTTCCGTCCTTCTCTGCTTTACTCCCCTCCACACCCACAGGTACAGCATCAGGGCATGGTGGGAAAATTCCTGGCTTGCAAAAGCATGTCTTGTATTCCAGGGCTGCTTGCTCTGGGCCCGCTGGTGCAACAGTCCCAGGGAATCCCAGTGCTACCCCACACTGGCACAAGTACTTTTCTGTGGGTCCTGGCTGACTGGCAAACCTAACCTAGAGAGGTGCACACTGGGAACAGGGGCTGGGGTAGACTTCAGAACATTCATATAGCCTCCTATGAAGTGTCAGTAGCTGGCGGGAAGTGGAGATGCTGTCTACCCAGGATTGTAGAAGTCCCAGGTGAGGCTGGTGGTTCAGCAAAAGTGGTGGCTTCTCAGGTCTATTTCCACAGCCCTGTCTTCTGTAGGGTATGGTAACAGCGTTCACTATTGGCTTTGCCAGGGAGTTTGAAGCTACTGACTGTCAGGGTTGACATCTGTCTGATAGAGGCAAGTTTAAACACAGGGGCTTTTCAAGACCGAGGCCGCCATACTGTGTGTCAGGCCTGTCCATGCCTGTCTCGCTCCTCTGTAGCATTAGGAAGGTTCTGGCAAGCGGAATGTGGCCTCATGTCGAGGTCAACAGCTCCAGACGAGAGAGAGATTTGGCTTCCATCTTGCAACCACCCTGACGGATTGACAAATACGTGGTATTTTGGCTCAGGGCCACCAGTGTCCACCGCGATTTATTACTGATGTCGCCGGAGCCAGTTGTGACAAATCAACACGTGTAGCTGCTCATCCCGACTGCTGTCACATTGGGTGACCGCCTCTCGTCCCTTTGTTTTCTGGCTGAAGACACGAAACCACACTGTTAGGCTAGAGTCCTATCCCCTACCCCCACCCTGCCTGGGGTCTGGGGAGCTGACTTCCATATGGTAGATAAGGGTGGGTAGCAGGCTTTTGCACTGTGCTAGTCTTGCTTCGCCTATCTGGGTTTCTATTGGACAGGATTTTCGGCACAACACTGGCCCACGAAACAGGGATCTCCCGTGGCTAAAATCTCCAGTGTAGGCATGGTATCGTATAGTGCTGTCTGAATGTCAATTCCTGGGAATTGAACTTGAGTCCTCATCCATGCTAGCAGGCCTCCCACAACGGAGCCTCAGAGCAACTTCTGTTATTATTATTATTATCATTATCGTTATCATTATTATTTTAATGTTTGCAAAGCAACAGAGGCAGGAGTTACCAAGGGGAGGATGCAGTGGAGTGATTTTTTTTTTTTATCCCAGAGGAGACATTTCATGACAAGCATACTTTTCTGTCTGCACCACTGGAGGGTGGGGATACTGTGGGCTCTGGACTTTTGCAACAATGAATTACCAGGGTGGAGGTCTACATGTCGGCAGTGGCTGGGTAAAAACCCTGGACTACGTGGGTGGAGGTGGCTTATTACCCTGTCTCCCACACTGTGAGCTACTGTCACACTCTCTCCTTCCTGCTCCCCAAAATGAAAAATTACAACACTTACAGGGGGACACGGAGGACCCAATAAATGGTTCTCCTGGGTGATTTGTTGGCTCATAGATCCCATTGTCCCCTCACATCTGGGTGGTCGGGTGAGACATGTCTACCCCCTTCGGCAGCACACGTGACTCCAGGATCTCCCTGCCTACACACACACACACACACACACACACACACACACACACACACACACACACACTCCTCCTCCCCACCCCCGCCATCATAGATCTTGTTTTTCTCTGCCTTCAGGTGGATCACAGCAAAGGCCTGCCTGCCCTGTATTTTCCAGCTCCTCTGCAACTGCTCTGCCCTGCCTTTCTTCTTCTTGCTCCCAGGTAAAGATGACCTTAGCTACATTTGCCTTCTTGGCCAGCCCTTCAACAGCTGACCTGCCTTGTCACCAGAAGAACACATGGCTTCATCCCTGGGCCAGCCAGCACCATCACGCCCAGAGCTCCACCATCCACCGCCCTTTGGGGCGTGGCAGTCTCAGTTTTCCCTCGGGGACAGTCCTAGCCTGCCTCATGGCGGGTATCCTGCAGGACCACCAGCCGGAGAGGGGCCGCGCTTCTGCAATCTCCCGCTCTTCAGCCCATACGCCATCACTTGGACCCACACGCCTCAGTGCAGAGGAGATGGGCTGGCCCACCCCAGTGCCTTCGTTGATCGTGCGCCTGACCCCATGGCCATAGACTCCCGCCATGGACTTCTCCGGCTCAGGTGGCGGTAGCTCCACGCGCCCGTGTCCCCAGCCGTGGCAACCTATGCACCGGCTGCTGGGCACTTTCAGCCCAGCCCCAAGTCCACGTTCCTCAACCGCCACCGCTGCCACCCAGCCGCGAACGCGCCATACACCGCAGCCGCCTGCAAAACCAAGTCCTGTGAGTTCTGCGGCAAGACCTTCAAATTCCAGAGCAATCTCATCGTGCACCGGCGCAGCCACACGGGCGAGAAGCCCTACAAGTGCCAGCTGTGCGACCACGCGTGCTCGCAGGCGAGCAAGCTCAAGCGCCACATGAAGACGCACATGCACAAGGCGGGCTCGCTGGCTGGCCGCTCAGACGATGGGCTCTCGGCCGCCAGCTCCCCAGAGCCCGGCACCAGGCACGCCAGGTGACCTCAAAGCGGCGATCCGGCTTCCGCCTGCCAAAGCGACCCGTCTCAGGACCAGGCGAGCGGCGAGGGCGGGGAGAAGCTGCTGCTGGAGAATGAGCCGACCTGCGATCCGAGCTTCAGCATGGACTCGGAGCTGGGCGTGGCGCGAGATGAAATTGGCGTGCCACCAGGGTGGCGGCGCAGGGCTGCAATGCGGCTCTGGCAGATGAAAGGCGCTGGCACTGGGCAGGTGATGGGACGCAGGGCTGGGCGCTGCGCAGTATGGGGGAGAAGCGGCGCTTCCTGCGGCGTGGCCAGCGGGTGACTGGCCTGCGGGATGCAGGTGCGCGAGCGCGAGTGGCCCAGGCGTGGCGGGGCAACGCCAGCGCCAGGCGCCAGAGCCCTCCAGCCTCTTCCCCGCAAGCCGCACCGCTGCCCAGCCGGGCTTGGTCCCTGCATGCAAAAGCCAGCGCGCGTAAGGTGGAAGGACCTGGGCTACCACCGCCGCCCTCATCCCATCGAGCGACCGCCGCCGCGGTGGCTTTCGTGGGCTCACAGCGGTAGCGCCGCCCATGAAGGACCGTTCCTGGGCTTCACGGATCTGGCATGGTCGCCTTCGCTCGTCGTCCGGAACATTCCTCTGAGAAGCGGCAACTCGCTTCTCCACGCCACCCGAGAGACCTGCTGGGCGGGCTGCCGAGCGCCAGTGGCACGGCGGCGAGGCACGCCTCCTGTTAGCCCGGGTCCTGGCGGCGAGCAGAGAGGGCGCATGGCGGCTGCGATAAGTACTCGGCAGGTCTTCAAAACTGCTGCGCCAGCCTGATTGCACCGAACCACACCTGGCGGCTTTAAGTGACGACACATCCGTGCGAGCAACACTTGCGGCGCGCGTTGGGTGGCGGAATTGTACCGCTTTCACGATAACTCCCCGCCAGATGCCTGGTGTACAGTACCTGGGCTTGCTGCGAAAAAATTGGCACGGTGAGCACTTGCGCGACTAATGATGTCCGTCAGGCAGGCTGAGAGGCTAAAACGTATGCGGGGGGCGGCGGCATGCGTGCATCTGGCGTGACCATCGCCAACCTTATGTAGGACGGGTGACCGGACCGGCCTCATCCCGGGGCTCAGGGGAGGCGGCAGTCCAGCCGCCTGTGTCTGCGAAGTCCCTGTAAACCTGGTTGATTAAGGCGATAAAAAATTAAAAAAATTGTGGAGCTAG